>NC_135620.1:52981875-53584583 GCF_053574225.1 Canis aureus
AATAAGATCTTTACAGAGGTAATCAAGATAAAATGAGGCTATTAGGGTGGGCCCTAATCCAATATGACTGGTTTCCTTATAAAAAGGAGAAAATTGGACATAGAAACAGACACAAGGGAAGAAAATGTGAAGATGAATGACTAGAGTGATATATCTAAAAGCCAAGAAGGCTAACGACTGATGGCAAAAGAGATTAGAATGAGTCAAGGAAAGATTCTCTTATACTATAGGTTTCAGAAGGAAAATGGCCCTGCTGACACCTTGACTTCAGATTTCTAGTCTGCAACACTGTCAAGCATTAAATTTCTGTTGTTCTAGGCCACACAGTCTGTGATACTTTGGTATGATAGCCCTACATATGGGTATAGCAGCAGTGCCCTGTCCTAGTTTTCTCAACTACTCCATTTCCTCCCACCCCACCCGACATTTCCATGTGGATCTCCAGGACAGTGACCTCCACCCTTTTCTTTTTTTCTTTTTTTTTTTTTTTTCCTCCACCCTTTTCTATCTTCACTTCTCTCCTGACCCACTTTGGATTCCTCGATCCTTCACTACACCTTGCTAGTCTCATTCTTCTTCCATCATTTCTGCCAGTCTTAACCTCAGTCTGGAAGAATGGAACAGTGATTTCTCTGAGTCCTCACCTGTCCTATGGGTGCTGCTGAAGCTCACTCTGAAAACACTACAAATTCATTGTTACCAGCCTCAGCTGGTATGGGCTGGAACAGTATGGGCCTGTTCATCCTCCTGTACCCCTCTGGTTAGGTCTCCTGCCACAATTATCTCATACTGCCTTCCCACCAGCCTGCTGATTTCAGTCTCAGCAGCAGAGCTGGATTCCTGCTTCAAGGGGAGATGGAAACCTAAACTCCCTTATGTCCCACCTTCATCTCCACAGCCATCTACATGCACACCCATCTACAACTCTTTTCCTGGGAACTTATAGGGAGTCCTCTCTCTGGTCCCCCTTGGGAGGCCCACACCTCCATGCTTCTGGGTCCTGTTCCCTTTTACCCTTTAGAGTCTTGTTCTGAGTTATCCACAGTATCTTGCATCTTTAATCTCTTTCTCTGCTAGCTTCTTCCATTAGCCTACAAATGTGCTCAACTCTCTAAATCATTAAAATGAAGAAAAAACTCTCTGTATCCCACATTCCTCTATAACTATTTAATACCTGTGTCCTCCCATTCACAATCCCACTTCTTTGTCTCTACTTCCTTACCTCATACCACGGTATAATCTTTTCTAAGAAATTATCGGGGCAGAAGCCACACTGGAGTGGATAAAGAAGTGGGAAGAAAGTGAATCAGCAATTGTACACAACTCTTATGCTCCCTTCTAAGTTGAGTCAAGCTTTCTGACTCTAAAGGCCTATCTTCTCTCTGGTTCCCTCCCTAAAATTCTTTCTCTAGGCTCCAACTGGGCCCTGTAGAGACCCAGGAGGGAAAGTTCCCCAGAATCACTAGTCATCCCTCTCTTAGCTTGTGGCCTATTTACTGATTCTCCGAACTGCAGATGCTGTTCCCCCCAAGAGACTTGACCCTAGCTCAGTTTCCCTCACACAACCCCTCCCATCATCCTGGAGTTCCCAGGTGGTGCCTTAACAAGCTGCCCAAATGGGAGCCCCTCCTAGGACTTCCAGACCTTGTGATACCACCTAACTGAATCATTTGTTCAGGACCAGTCAACGTGCTTATTCCAAGTGATCATCCCACCATGGCCATTGCACGCTGAATCAGAATAGGATGCTGAGCCACATATGAACAGTCGGCCAGTGGCCTGGCCCTAAAGCTCTGGGGACTAGTGACACTCGGACAGCTGTTCATGGTAGAAGACACACAAGTGGAGATGCTTAGAGAAAAGGCAATATGCAGAAGCTAGGAAGGAGCAAAAACTTGAGTTAGACACAAACAGAATGGGGAGAAGTCAGGCAGTTGCTGCTAGCAAGACACGAGTCTGCCACAGCCTCTAGGGGTGTGTTAGATGTTCCTTGACCCTCTGTATTTGAGAGGGCTGGCTGGGCAGCTATTCAGAGCGTTTCCTAGCTCTAATATCCCCTGAATCTTCATCCCTTGCCCCTCCCTCAGCCTTCCCTATCACTCTGGGCAACCTACCTTGGAAAGCATAGGACACAGGATTCAAAGCTTGACCACAGCCTTCTGGCCTTATGGTCCTCTCACCTCTGCCCAAAGCCCTTACTGAGGCCTCCAGTCCTCCATTTCTCCCAACATCCTAACCCTTCCCACCTAGATTCAGCCAAACATCAACACTCTCAAATTACTGGGCCCTCCATGCCATGAGCCCAGAAGTGCTCCAAGTCTGTGCTTTCCTGGTGACTGGACACTCAGTCTACTGGATACATTAGAGAAGGCATCAAAGTCCAGTGGGAAATCCAATTGACTCAACTCTTTACTGAATCTATCACTGCTCACAATCCTGCTCTGGTTCCTGCAGACTCCTGGTGACCACTCCAATCATCACCTCTCTCCTCATGCCCCTGACCTTACCACGGTGAATCAGAATCTAAGGCCAAGTTGAGACAGAAAAGGAGCAGCAACGGCTAAAAATGAAGAATGAGATCTGGAGGGGAGATATCAGATTGAGCTGTTTTTTGTTTTTTTAAAGTTTATTTAAGTAATCTCTACACCCAATATGGGGCTTGAACTCACAACCCTAAGATCATGAGCCACATGATATTTCAACTGAGCCAGCCAGGTGTCCCATGAGCTATGTTTTTAAGATAGAAAAAACATGTTTGTAAGTGGAGTCATTAATGATAGCAATTAACATTTACATAGTACTACATGCCCAAGAGGTATCTAAAAGTCATATGTGTATATTTCTATATTCAATCCTCATAACAACCTTATGAGGTAAGCACCACATATATCTTGTTATAATGGATGGGAACACTAAGGCTCAGAGCACTACTTGCCCAAGGTCCAGAGCAGTAACTTAGTAGCAAATGGCAGAACCAGAATTCAGATCCAGGCAGTCAATACCTGAGACCATGACCTTAACCACTAAACTGTAATAAATGTTGCAGAGAAAGAAAAATGTCCCTGAACTTGGGGTAGGGAAGAGGGTACAGGGACTCTCCCTACTTTAATCCCACCTCCACATAGCAGGTCAAGCAAATGGTCATCAGACAAATGGGCAGATCCTTTATTTCCTAACCCACTCCTTGGATCTCTGTCAGAATAAAGAACAGAGGCACAATAGGTAGAATGCCAAGTAAACCCTTCTTAAGCAATCCAGAACCCAGCTGAGACCGCACACCTGTACTCTTCATAGCAGTCCCTTTTCACACACCAGACAGAAGGGGAAGCCCGACAGGGAGGCCCACTTGTGCAGATTCAGGTCTTGTTGGGGATGTTGAGCAGTTACAAGAGGCTCTTCAGAGAAGGTAAAGCCATTCTTAGATAGTCATGCCTGGAAAATAGCTTGCTCCGCAGATCTTCAGGACCAAGTGTCTCGAACCCTTCTTCGGGGTCGTGGGCCACAGCTGGAGCTCGATGTGGGGCCCAGGCCAGGGGGTGCTCCTGGAGGCTGGTAGCCACATTCATTGGGGTCTAGGGGGTCCCGGCTAAGCAGTACCCACACTGCAGGTACATGGCGGCGCACTGTGAGGGGATCCAGGCCCGTGTCAGGTGAGATTGGCACCCAGCTGTCTTCAGTCTGCAGGAAGCGCAGCTTGGTAAGCTGGTGCAGGCCTGGTACACGTCGCTTGACAATCTCAGCACAGCTCACCGCCTTCCCTGCGGCCCGGCCAGAACCTGAGAACACCACATGCCGTGCACTACCACCCTCCAATCGACCCAGTGCCAGCCCCAGAAGGTTGCGGATTTTGCTGCCATCTCGGACCCGCATCTCCAGGGTATCAGGAGGTAGCTGTGGCATTGGAGAAGGTGCTGGGAGTTCCACAGAGCCAGCTTTCCGATAGTGCTCCATCCCACTTGCTGTGGTGTCTGGACTTCACGGCCCACTGCAGGGAAGTGTCAAATGAATGTTGGGCAATGTGCCCCAAGCCACCCCCAGCCCCAGCTCTCCAGCAAATGGTTCTGCTCCTCATCCCATATTTACCAGGAACAGGACTATAACCCCTCACACACATACACACTCCACCCCCTCTCCCCCACCCCCACTTCTCAGCACAGATGCCTATGGCATCTCCAGCCTATCTTTTTTATTTTTTTTTAAGTAAGCGCTAGCTCTACACCCAATGTAGGGCTTGAAGTCACAACCCTCAAAATCAAGAGTTGCATGCTCTACCTACTGAACCAGCCAGGCGCTCCTCTAGCTTACTTTTAACTCAGGCAAAACACCCTGCAGACAAAGCATCCCTCGATGGGAACCAAAACTACCCCTGGAGCAATAAGGACAGCCCTAAGGCCAGCAGGATCCCCCTCTTGATTGGACCTAAGACAATGATGGACCTGCCCTTTACTGCCCATTGCACCTACCTTTGTCCCACATTCTCCTTATATAAATAAACCTAAAATAGTCAGCATTTTGAAGACAGTCTTTTTTTTTTTTCTTTGAAGACAGTCTCTGAGTCTAGTCTGCTGTCTTCTCAGTGCTGACCCCACTGAAATAAATTCCTTTCTTGTTTCGCCATCACTCTGCCTTTGGATTTTGTCAGTGGCAGAACCTGGTCTGTTTGGGACCCCCCAAGCCTGGTGCTCTCGCACCGTGTCCCGGTTACACCCCTGCCCTAGACTTCTTCAAACTAGCCCGAGCGCCCCTCACCCACAGCTCTCTGAGGCAGGGACAAGGCCCCTCACTTCGCTCGCTGACGTTCCTACTACACTCCAAGCTCCCTGGCAAGAGACAAGAGCCCTCGTGCAAATGCTCTTCAAACAGAACTGTACCCCTCCCCAACTCGGGGGTCCTCAGAATAGGGCCGAGCACCCACTACCCTGAGATTCCGTGTCGATGCCCCCAACCCAGGTCACTGGAACTCGGAAGGCCCGGCTCGACGCGGGCGGCTGCAGGGGCTGCTCCTGGAGCGGGGCCCACAGCTCGGCCCGCTCCACCGCCACGAGCGGACCCCAAAGCCCAGCAGGCCGCAGAGACCAGGGAGCCAGCCTCCGTGTCCTCCCTGTACCTCAGCACCCCCGACCCCGCTGAGCTCCAGCGCTCACCGCCCGGGCTGCGCACGCCTCCAAGTCGATCCGGAGCCAAGATGGCGCGCAGGCCGAGCGCGCGCCGAAGCCGCGGGGCCGCGCACGCCGGGCAGGGGCGGGGCCCGAGGGGCAGGGGCTCGCGGAGCCCCCGCGGGACAGCCGGGGGAGGCCTGGACGTCCAGGCGTGACCTGAGCCCGGACGCCCTGAGACCACGAACATGCAGGCCGCCTCCGCTGTTACGCCTCGGGGCAGGGGCACAGAAGAACCCAGCGGAGAGGAGCCACCATCAGAGACTCGCGTCCCAAAGATGGAGAGGATCCGGCCCTGACGAGATGGCAGGGCTTGCGTCACCGGTAGGGCCCACCGCCATAGCAGAAACGAAGCAGTGGGTTTCATTTTGGACGGGGGGCAGAGGTTCCGTTTACAGTGGCTGCTGCTGCGCGGAGGGAGAGCCTTGGTCACCGAGTTCTGAGCTTCGACCACATTCTGAGGGCAAGAGGCCACCGAGGGTTTTCATCAGGGGCCAATTACACCGGTCTGTGTGCACACACTCTGGCTGCCGCCAAGGCGGGTGGGAGTGGGGAAACTGGACCCCCACCGCCAAGGAACGGACCATGGGGCGCCGGGGGCGTGTCCACGGAGACTTGTATGGTGCCCAGCGTATAATAGGCGCTCAAATATTTGTTAAATGTTTCAGAGAATTTAAAGGAAATAGCAGTTGGGATAGAGAAAAGTACATTAAGTTGGGAGATATTAGGAGGTAGGTTTAGTGAGGAGTTGGTGACTGTTTGGACTGAGAAGAAGAGAAGAGTCTAGGATAACTAAAAGTTTCAGTCTGAATTAAGACATGCTTAATTTGAGAGGCTAGTGAACTGTGCAGGTTGGGTGGCGGGCAGTTCGTTGAAGAGGGGTCTGGGGCCACAGCACTCCCTATGACCACAAGGAGGCAGCAAACACTTGGTGGAGTGAGGCACCAATCTCCCGCCTCAGTCCTTTATCATCTGGCTCCCTCCCTCTCCAGCCCAGCAAACCACACCCCTCCATACACACACTTTGCCCATCCCCACCCCTGAACCCAAAGCCCAGCAACCAACAGTCTTCTGGGATCCTTTTCCTACTTAATAGCACCAAGTAAGCTCCCAAGAGAGAAACCTCAAGGATCCTCTCTACCTTTGCATATGCTCTCCCCTGGCTCTCAAATACACTGCACATCACCTTCCAGGGCTGCCTCCCCCATCCCTTTTTCTTCTGTACCCTAGAGGACCCAGTGCCTGATTGGTGGGATGACTTTTCTTTCACTATCTCCCCAGCTAGTCTGTGTAGGGCAGGGATCATGTCCTCCCCACCTAGCATGGGATCTGACATTTAGAGGATATGTGATGTGGGATAAATGGATGCACAAACAAATGTTCCACTGATATCAATCAAATGAGAGCATTTGTCTTGAGAGCTCTACATCTCCCAGAAAGCCAAACCATGATGAGTAGAACTCCTGGTTCAACCACTAAGAAGGCTGGCAATTCTGCCCTCTACCACCCCCTTCCTCACCATCATTCCCATCCTAGACCAGGAAGTTAGCACCACTCCTCCAGTGATTTCTATAGTTTATTGTTACTGGAATAGGACACTAATGTGGGGAGGGGGTGCAAACAGCAAACCTCAAGTAGCCAGACCTCTGACCTCCGAGCCCCACCTGAATGCAGATAGGTAGGTTGTGAATCCAATACAGAGCTGCTTCTGCCCTGTTACAAAGGCAGTTTCACACTTTGCGTCCTGAGCCTTGTCGTCCTGGCCCACCCTGGAATGGGAAGCAGCCATTACTCCTCTGCTGGCTTCACTTGCTTGGCGGCCTCTAGCTGGCAAAGCAGTTCATCCCACTGCACAAATTGCTTGGAGAGAAGCATTGTCTGGTAGCAGGTCAAGGTGAAAACAAGAGCCTGAATGAGGGAGTGGAGAGATTTTACATCTGCCAAAGGGTTGGAGAGGAGGGGAATAGACAGGTTTGTTGGGTTGGGATGAGACAGAGCTGGAGAAAGAACAAAATGACAGGGCTTTGGAGAGCATTTCTTAGGGGACTGGCTGAGCAGAAAGGATACAGTCTTGTTGTATTCCTCCAGGAGAGCCTTGGACTCCTCAGTGACCTCCACACACTGGTCCTATGGGGCCAACATATGGCAGAGAAAGAAGCTGGATAAAGACCCCACTTCCCATTAACTTTTCTGCCTTATCAAGGACCCTCACTCCCCATAAAGCCTAGAAAAAGTAGTGTTTAACTCCAGAGCCAAATGGAACAAATTTCTAACGGGGCACTTTCAGGCTCCAGGATAGGGACCCCAACAGCAGTCCTAAGGGGGAATGGATCATATATTTAAGGAAACATTCCTGCTTGTATATGTCCTCTCTCCTGTCCCCTGTATCTGAATCCTCTTTGAACTTTAATCTTAGGCCTCAGAATAGTCAAAACAAACAAACAAAAAAACCCAGCTCCTGTACCCATAGCCAAGGACACACCATCCCCAGAAATTCCTGGGTACCTCCCATCATCAACCTTCTGGTGTCTCAGAATAGTCCTACTCAGAGAGCCAAGAGATGGAAGATAAAGGATTAACCTTCAAGTTTCCCCTAGAGTTGACATGAGGGTAGCCTGAGGCTGCTTTCGCAGGTGGCAGGGGTGGGGACTAGGAGCCTCACCACTTCTACTTTCCCCTCCAGTCCTCTCCCCTCCCATACCTGCTGCTGGATGTGGATCTGGGCCAAGCGCTGCAGGCGGGCAGCATGCTCAGGAACGGCTGTAAAACACAATACGCATTGCCTGATGATGCTTGTGCCTTCCCCCGGGACTGCTCAATAGTCTATTAGGTCTTCAGCAGGATTAAAGTATTGAGTGGAGAAGCTAAGCAAACGCCAGGCTTCATCGACCACTGCAGCTAAAGGTGGTGAGGCTCCCTGCCCACCCCAGTTACTCTAGGACCCAGAGGGGGCAAAGATACAGGCCCCTAGGAGAAAACAAAGCCTTGAGGCTTGAGGTCCCCAGAGTTGCCCCTGCCCATGGCCCTCCTTTCCCACCCAGTGCTGTAAGCAGGGTGAAGTAAAGAAACCTTTGCCTATCATGGGATCTGTCGCTTTGCTCTCAGCCCAGTGGGACTAGGTCTGCCTGGAAGACAGAGTCTGAGGTGGGCTGAGGATGAACGCCAGGTTCCTAAGCTGGACACCTGGATCCCAACACCCAGAGCCCTGGCCACCATGCTGGGCCCACAGCTTAAGTGTGTCAGACCCTCAGCAGATAGCTGATCAGGGGTAGGGAGGGGGAACTGGGAAAAAAATACCTCCGGAGACAGACAAGATGGATATCTGGATTCAATTAAAGTCACTGTCTGCTTGTCAAAACTCAGGCCCAGGAAATGCTTTCAACAGTGCAGTGGGAAGAATTTACAGACATTCACATGCCTGGTGGGAACTCTTACAGTAAAATCTGGGCTACACAGCACCCTGCAGAACAGATGCTGAGGAATGAGGAAGAAGGTAGAAGGGGTACCCAGAGTTGGGGGTTGCTGGACTTACACTAGTATCCTTAGGTCCAAACTGTCTGAGGTTCTGAAAACTGAATTCTGCTCTGGAAATTTTACTCCCATTGTGGGTGACAGGATAAGGGTAAAGAAAAGGAGCAGACTTAGCTTGAACCCAGGTAATTTAAAGCACAGGGAAGACTTGTCCATCCATCCACCTCCCCAAGCAGAATAGTAGAGCTATAACCCCACATAAGTACCTTTGATGTGAGCGCTGTCCAGCATGGGCACCAAGGCCTCTACCTGCTCCAGGAGTGCAATCTGGGATAAGATAAACTGCTCTTCTGAGGCATAAACAGACAAGATAGTGGCAGTGAGGCAAGCGTAGGCACTGCTATTCCTATACAAGGGGCTAAGAACCTGCCAGGAGACATGGCTGAGTCATGGAGCATGGAGCAGCTATTCTGCTCATTCCCCCATTCTGCCCCCACCTCTCCTAGATGCCTCTGGTATGACGCTTCTTGAGGCCAAGAAGCCTCTAAGTTTCTCCAAATCCCACCTTTCTTAACATTGTAACCCTAAGGCCTCTTACTCTAGCCTCCTATCAACTAACTCAGTGAGCCCTTCTGACGCCATCCTTCAGACCTAGGTCTCCACACCCAAAGCCTTCTGAGAAGGTATGAAAGAGGAGACATGTGACAGACTATCAGGCAGGTTCTGCTCACTGGCCCTGAGAGACAGCGATAATTACAAGCTTCTAGAGAGCTGGGACAGTAGTAGCAGAGCCCAGTGAAAAGAGCAGGCACTGGACTGGACCTTGCATGGGTGATTACAATGACTGCAGGGAGTGGGAAGCATATTGCAGGAGGGATCACTGTTAATGTCAAATGTTTGGAGGCAAGAATGCTTTTTAATTCACATAGGAAAAATAATTCAACTGACTGACCTGGTGTAAAGAGAACACAGGAAACAACTGCATGGGAAGGTAGACCTATAGACTAGAAGGCTCTGAATGGTAGGCTAAGGAATTAGGATTTTATCCTAGCAAGGAGAGAGATGGAGATGCTGAGATTCCAAAGTAGACAAAGTAGCATGTTGGAGATGTGTTTGGGGAGGAGGATACTGGATCACATGCAAGAAGGGAAAGCCTAGGGTCAGGAAGAGAACTTAGGAGACTGCAACTATTCACATATGAGGGGACAGACACTGAGGCAGTAGCCAGGGAGGGATGGAGAGGCTGGACTCCAGAGTCAGTGTAGGAGAAGATATCCTGAACTTGGGTACCTGAGCCACGGCAATGGTTCAGGAATGTTCTGGTTCACCACCGTTACCTGACACCAAGGATGGTCTGGATCACAGTAGATGATCAATCATTAAACATCTTTTGAATGAATGAACAAACACAGGTACTTGGCAAACCCTACCTCATGGAGTGGCTGACTAAACTGAGTAGGAGACATTGCCAAGTCAATAGTTCCTGCCGAGAACTTTGAAATCCCAGTGCTTTCTCACATGAAAGAAAAAATGTTGAAATTCATGCCAATATTCTCACCTCTCCCAAAAGCAATGCTCTCTGTTCCCGCCCTTTCCTAGAAGCTCCTCTGTCTAGTGAGCAGAAATTAGGAAGATTCTGAAGGAAAATCATAGAGACAGACCTTTGATAGAACACTGAAGTAGTTCCCACTGCTATTGGCACCATGGCCTGCAACTGGCTCAGAATTATACCACACCCAAGGCCTACCAGAAGACCACAGGATGACCTCAGTCCTTAGCCCAGGGCTAGACCAGAATTGCAGACAGAAGCTGTATCCATGAGAGGACTGGCAGGGAGGCCATCTCTGTGCCCAACTCCCCCCACAATCCATAATCCCCAGATGCATGTACACACATTGTCCAGCATTACCTGCTAATATAAACTGCAGCTTAGAGGCATCAGGTATGGCAATGCGGTCAATATACTCAGGATCCAGGTATTTGATCAGGTCTTCAACTAGAAAAGAAGCAAGATAGAAAAATGGAATGGGGCTGAGGAGGGGGGAATCTTATGAAGGATATTAGTGGTCAACCTTGGGGAGAGCCTTGAGTGAGGAGGTAACACCCAGTGTCCATCAGCAGGCCTCCATCAGGCCCCACTTCCCCGTCTCTCCCCTCTGACCACCTCCTGGCTAACCTCAGCATTTATAGCTGGGAACACAATTGCTCCACCATCTTGGGGCCCTCAGCATACCCAATGACCTATCTTCACAAAAGGTGGAAAGTCCCTTGCCTCTCAGTGACACCAAGACAAGCCAGAGCTTTTTCTGATTTTTTAGGTTGCTTGCTTTGACATAATCAAAAAGGTATGGCTGGAAAAGCCTGGGGCTCTCAGTGCCTAATTTCTTTTCTGCCTTTGAAAATCCCATACCTCTCCTCTCTACTTCACCAAGAGGACCTCTGATGCAGAGCTCTTATCCCACAACTTAGGACACTGTCATGGGCTTGGAGTTTAAGCACAACACCCCACTTCACCATTTTAGCAGGGAAACATCTTCAAATTCTATCCCCATAGGGTGATTCCAGTGACCTACTGGGCTGGAGGGCAAGGGCCAAGTCCCAGGAAGCATAGGCATGGGAAGGCAGGCAGGCAGGCACCCTATGGAATCACTTACTCTTTTTGTACAGAATCTTCACCCTCTCCCTCTTGCTGGCAATGTTCCCCAAAGCCACCTGTACCTTGACTAGGCCATCAGCCACCTGTAAAGGGATTGAAAGTTAATCTCAAGATTCGCCTCTTGACTCAAGGCTTGAAAGAGGTAAAGAACCCTCATTCTCTTAGATTCCAAATCTCCTTGTCCCAACAAAGTAGGTTGGCCCCTTCCTCTTGTATTAAAGGAGATGCAACCCCACCTTCTAGGAATCCTCAGTGTGAAGGGGAAGATAATCATGTAGTCCTTGGGAAATTTCAAGTCTGATTGAGGAGGTAATTAACTATATTAAAGTCCATAGGGCATTAGCATATCCTATATATTCACCGGTTTCTATCTCTCTGGCTGAACCTACCTAGGCTTTAGGCGTTGATGGTGAGAAATTCCAATATTAAATGGTCAAACAGAGGGAGGGGCTATGGGAGTGAATGATCTCACCCAGGTTTTAGAATGCAGGGTGAGGAATGCCAATACTCAAGGGTCAAATATATGGAGAGGCAAATAGGACTAAGCAGCAACAGCCATAGAGGTAGGAGAAAACAAGGATTTAGTGTCAGAGATGTCAAAGGGAGCGAATGTTTTGAGAAATCAGTTCTCAAATGGGGCACAATCTTCCAGTGACAACTAACTCCACAACAAATGTACAAGAAGACATCATTACCTCTGATGCACTTACTCCAGGGTATGCCTGACACTCCACCTTCAGTAAAAGGTCTTCCAATAGTAAAAAGGGGATTAGGGGGCAGGGGTTGGGAGAACTAAGCTTCGCAGTTGGCGAAATTCAGTCATTGGTGTGAAGGAGTGCTGGTCCATATCTAAACACCAGGTATCCAACCCCTTTCCCTCCTAATCCTGGCTTTCAGACCTCACCTCCCATCCCTGGAACCACCCTTATCCACCTTTGCCCTGACTCCTCTGGCTTCCCATGGACCTCTTTCTGTACAATATTTAGCAATTAACTATGCAGGGCTCCAAGACAGCCCTTCCATTGTGGACTTCAGCTCTTACTGAAACTCTTAGCTTCTCCAGTGTGTCAGGTCTCCCCAGCTAGCCCGCAAAAACAGAGGCGGAGTCTTAGTCACAGTTCACACTAGGCCCATCGCAATCGGTCCTAACAACCCGCAGTGCCCTCCATGGAAATGGACCCCGAGGGTCATATAAGCTCCGGAAGGTTTCGAACCTTTGTTATTTCAAAGGCCAGGCTGCAGGCGATGAGACTGGAGCGGTTGCATCCATCCTGAGGACCATGCCAGTAGACCGCTCTTGCTCGGCCCCAGAAAGAGAGCACCGGATCCTAGATCGCTCACCTTCCGCGAGCCGCGCGGCCCGCCCGACCCGTACACCCAGCGCTCCAGTTCCTCCACACGGGCCTGTAGCCGCTGCACATCGGTCACAGCCGCCATGGCTACTGCCGCCCCGCGATAGCCGGGGAACAGCCAGAGGGCGGGACATCCGGCCAAATGGAGAAGGCTGGCTAATCCGAGTGCGCGGGCGGACCTCAGTACGGGAAGTGACGTCACGATTCAACCGTCCGATGCCGGAAGTGGCCGGCAGGGCCTGTGAAAGGTGTCAAAAGCTGTGTGGGCGGTTACCTAGACAACAGCTACCAGTCAAGCCCCACCCTTGCTTTCAGCTCCTGCTTACCTTTCTTCTAATTCCAGGGAACCAGAGAGGTTTCCCACCCCATCCCCCGAGATTGCCCATATAAATACACCTATTATTTAAGGATTGGTCCATTCCCATGGATTAGTAGGAGACTCCTTGAAATCTCATAATCTTTAGCCGTCTTCTAAGGTTCAAGCGATTAAATGTCTTGTCCAAGGCCACTCCACACTCTAGTAGCAGAATCAGGATTTGAACTCAGGCAGTCTGATTCAGGAAACCCAGCCCCTCTACCTTCATGGAACTTTACTATTCTGTCTTCCCTTCTGAAAACCCCTGGCCCAACACAGCCTGTGTATACCAGTAATTCCTCCCCAACCCCAGACCCAAACAAAAAGAAGAGTAGGCACTAGAGAGGGAGGGACTGCAGCTTTATTATGCAGATGTGACCTGAGGATCGACTCCTTCACAACACCCAACCTAACCCTTCACATGGCTTCTGAAGAGAAGCAGGTCTGATCTGAAGAGGTGGGGTCCTAGAGATGACATTGACACAGGGAGGCACATGAGGAGATGATGAGGGTTACTGGGTCAGAACTCTTTGGTAGATGCTGCTGGGGTTGGCCAGGGAGGAGGTGCTCTCCCGTTACAATGAGGTAGATGTAACATCAAAAGAAAACTCTTTGGCTTCAAGTCTACATGGCATGGTGGGTAAGGGATCCTCTCCCAAGGCTGGGTCCTAGAGTGGGCAGGCTGGAAGAATCAAGTTGTGGGGGATGTCTCCTCCCCCCAACCCTCAGCATTGGGGCCAGGACTCTTTATTCCAAGTGGGAGTTCTCAGGGTGAGGTGCTGGAAGGGGGCCCTGTAGGGAGAGGAGGTGCAGGGTTGGTTGGGCCCTGGGAAGCTGGCACAGACTGGCGACGGGCAAACAGGACACCTGACAAAGGGGTGAAGAGATGGTGGAGGGAAAACACAGGCAGGAGGTGGGTAGGCACAGAAACAAAAGAGGAAAACAAAAGTCAATGCTCTGATTGTTAGAACACCCCTCACATATCCCTGCCACAAACCAATGAGGACAAGCCCCTTAGGTCAGTGGAGACACCTATGCCAATATAGATACCCTCAAACAGGTAAACAAGAAGTATTTACATTAGTACATAGGCCCATGACAAGGCAGACATCCCATGGTACCCATGCCAGAGAGGTCATGCCTTAGACCCCATGCCATTGTAGACACCCCTTTAACCCATGCCATTGTAGCAAATCCCCTGAACCCCACATTATCCATGCAACTTTGGATATCTCTGAGCCTCATGCTAGCTGAGTAAATCTAAAATCCCCATGCCAGAGCAAATACCCCTGACCTCATGCCAGTATAGACAGCCTGCAGTACCCATACCAGTGTAGACTACCCCGTTGATCTCTAGGGCCATGTTGATACTGCTGATACCACTTCCTGCCAGATTGAGAGGCCCATCCAGCCGCTCTTCTGTCCAGGAGGGGCAGGGAGTCACATTTGGGAGAATCAGACTTCAGACTTTTAAGCTCCCCCCTCCATCCTTATAGATAGCCCCCGTTCCACTTCAGCCTGACATCTATAATCACACAGTTGTCTATAGTGGAATCTTTATGCCCCACCTCCAACACCTATGTCCTCCCTCAGTGCACAGGCCCAAAGCCCTCTCAGCCCTTTCTCACCCCTCAGAGGAACCTTGCCACGGGGCAGGAAACTGGGGGGAGCTCCAGGTCGAGGTGGATCCATGTGCCCCATCAGCACAGCCCTCTTCTCTGGGGGCTCCTCTGGTGCCAATTTCTCCCTTGTAGGCCCCAAAGCCAGGCCCACAGGCAGTGCCAGTCGAGGGGCTGGAATTCCACTTTCCTCTGGAAGAAAATGTCATTCAGCTCTCCTAGACCAACCAACTCAGCCTCTGCCTTTGGTTCTCCCCCCAGGCTTGGGACAAATGGAGGTCACCCAAGCTCAAGCACTGAGTTTGATCCCCACCCCACCCCCCAATCTAGAGTCTCAGCTTTGAGGCTCTGAAGCTGGAAAGCTCAAAGGGGATATATATATATATATATATATATATATATATATATATATCCAAGATAATGTGGGGCCTATCCTTGTTCTTAGCTATTAAATAATACAGCTCACAGGAGGCAAAAACTACATGCAAATAGAAGCCCTACACAGACAGATGTGGAATGGAGCTCTTCTGGATAAAGGACCTTTTCCTGGGGCACCTGGGAGGCTCAGTAGTTGAGCGTCTGCCTTTGGCTCAGGTCCTGATTCTGGGGTCCTGGGATGAAGTCCCGCATCAGGTTCCCTGCGGGGAGCCTGCTTCTCCCTTTGCCTGTGTCTCTACCTCTCTCTGTGTGTCTCTCATGAACAAATAAATAAAACCTTTACAAAACAAAACAAAACAAAACAAAACAAGGACCTTTTCCTGAGCTTCAGGCCCACACCTCAGTAACCCGTACCGCAAACCTCCCACGACTTCACTGACTCCAAACCTCAGTACCCCTAAACCTGAGCGGTCAGCAAACCGCAGTGCCCTGTCAGTCCTTACTGCTCCGGCTGCCTGCAGACCTCCATGTCTCCCAGACTTCTGGGTCGCCACATTTTAATGTTCTCTATATCTCGGCGCACCCCTAGTAGGTCTCAGAGATGCCCAAACCTCAACCCCTCTCCCCTCACACCTTTCTTAATGGGGCTCCGGCTGAGCTGCGCGCAGGCGTGCGCCGGTAGGCCGGAGGCGGAGCCGGGGGCAGGGCGGGGGCTGGGCGTGGGCGCGGGCGCTGCGGCTCCAGGAGTGGAGATTTGGCCGGGAGGTCCCCGAGGGGTAGGGCCGGCTAAGCCGTACAGCGGGGCGGCGGTATAAGCCTGACGACGGCCCTCGCGCCGGTTGCTGTCGATGGCTGCCTGGAGCTCCCCCGGGGAGCTGAGAGCCCGCGTCTCGCACTCGTAGGGGTACAGGTACTTCATGTACCTAGGAGCAGACGACGAGGCGGGGTGGGTGGGAGGCTGGGCCCAGCCCACGGGGCCCACAACGAAACGTCCGCCCCTGGGCCCTCCAAACCCTGCAGCCCCCTCCCGCGCCTTCCCCCCTTTGCTCGCGAGCCTGGCCTCACTGGGTGCGTAGAGTGAAGGCTGCCGACGTGATGGTGGTGGGCAGGCTGAGGCCGCGCGTGACCTCCCTCCACACCTTGCGGTTGATGACTTCCACCAGGCCGCCTTTGGCGGTCACCAGGCGAAAGAGCGCGTACAGGTCCAGCACCTGCTTCGCCATGATGGGCACGCGGTTCACTGGCGTCCCTGGTGGGAGGTGGGCAGAGAGTCAGGACACTAAGACCAAGACCCTGTCTGCGGACATCCTCAAGGACTGAAAGAATTGGCTGCCTGGAAGAGGCCAGGGTACAGGGCGGGACCTCTGAGAAAAGGGAAGAGGGTGGGATGGGGAGGTGGGATTCCAGGCAGAGCCCATAGAGCCGCCAAGCCCTATATTGTAGCAGGAAGGACAGGAAGCTGGATCAGAAGTCGGCAAACTTCCATAAAGGCCCAGGCGGTAAATAGCATTGGCTTTGAGGGACAAACCGCCTCTGTCCCAGCTACTCCACTCTGCCATTTAGCTTGAAAGCAGGTATAGAAGATGTTTAAAGCAATGGGCCCGGCTGTGTTACAATAAAAACTTTATTTACAGACTCTGAAATTCAAATTTCACATGTCCTGAAATGTGGTCTTTTAATTTCTTTCCACTATTTAAAAATGTAAAGACCATTCTTATCTCGAAGGTGGCTAGATTTGGCCAGCCGGCTGCAGGCTTTAGTTTGCAGACCCCTGGGGTAGACCGTAGTAAGGACTTCCCGACAATGCTGAAGAGCTGGACTCCCCTAAGCAGCGGCCCGCGGGATGGCTGCCCGAGACCGGGGATGGCGGATGGGAGAAGCAGCAGCCCCCCGCCTCGCCAACTCCGCAGCTCACGCCGCCCCCGCTGGCCAGTCCTGACAAAGGGGCCTGTCTGCGCTGAGCGATGGGCCCCAGTTAATTCCTTACCGATCCCGTCCCCTTCCGCCGCCGCCTTTGGACCCGAACAATTAGCTGCGGCCTGATTAATGGGGGGAAATTATCGGTCCCGCGGGACCTCCTCCCCCAGCAGAGGGAGCTGAGGGAGGCAGGGACCAGAGGGAGGCAGAGCCCCCGGCTTGAGGGTGATGGAGGGAATGCTGGGACCTGCCCAGACCCCCGACCCCACTTCCCCAGGGGAGGGGAGACCTCGAGGAAGGAGAGGGAGGGGACCCTGGAACCAAAATGACTGGGCCTTCTGAGAAGCAAAAAGACGGGGTCCTCACGGAGAGTCCCTGGTTAGAAAGGATCCCAAAAGGGGTGCTGGGCCTGCAGTGGGAGCCTGCGGGACTTTGACCAGCAGCTGCACTAAGGGAGGGGGGTGCAGTGCAGCTAGTTAATTAGTGGCTTATCAGGCCAAGCTCCGAGTGAGTTAATTAGCTTTGTAGAGAGAGATAATGAGTCAGTCTTTGGACCCATGAATCTGGGGAGAAGCCTAAGTGATGGACTGCCACCCACCCGGATCTCCTCCTGGATCCTTGCATTTTCTTCTAGCTCTGAGATTCCTGGAAAGGAATTCTTCCTCCTCCACAACCCCAACTCATATGGTCCCCAGCCTACCCCCTTGAGAAGTCCTTCCTTCAGTCTAATCCCAGTCCTTCCTGCTGTGGAGCACCTGGGTGTCCCCTACCTAAAGCAAAGGGAAGCTGAAGAGAGACAAGGCTGGACGAAAGGCCACTGAGAGAGGAACAAGGTATTCCCAGCCCCCCAATCCTGGGAACCCCCTCCCCAGGCCAGCCCCCCACTAGTTCCCCCTCCCACCCTCCCAATTGATCCCACACTCATTAACCTGCCAGTGGGCTGGCCACTAATTAACCCCTGGGTGGAGGAGGGGGGCAAGGTCAGAGGTTAAAGACGCTATTGAGGGCCCAAAGGATAGGTGTTGCCAAGCTCAGGCCTCTGCAGAGAGGACCCAACCTAGGGACTAAACCCTGGGGTCTCCCTTCCTCAAAACTGGTAGTTGCGGGTCCTTCCCTTACATCATCCCACTCACCCCTCTTCTGCATGAAGCTAAACAGGTCATCCAGAAATTCCTTCCTCTTGGGGTCTGCATCAAGCTCGTACAGCTGGGGAAGGACTGAGATCATTTTTCAGCTCCACTGACTCCCCTCCTCCCCCTGGGATCCCAACTCAGGTTACATCCTGAATTAAGGGTTATCAGCTGAAGGGGTGAGTAGGGTCTGAAATGTGGACTCCCTGGCATTAGACTCTTTCCCTGTGAGGGCAGGTAAGGGCATTTTTTTTCTAATAATCACAGAGACCCTCCACTGGCCAGGGGTGCCCTGGGAAGCTCAAACCATCCCTCTGAGGAATAGGGGATGAAAGGAAGCTTAGGAGGCTCTCAGCCTGCCCTCCAGGGCATGCACAGAGCCTCAAGGAGTACATCAGGCTGGGACCACTACTACACTGAGCAAACTGACAGATGTCCCTGAGGCACTCATTCACTCTAGTTCATTCCTACAAAGGTTTACTTTTCACATCTCTGTGTACCAGGGCTGGGGATGAGGGCCAGAGATGCCTCTAACCCATCCCTCAGGCAGAATGGATACTCAGAAGCTCCTGTACTGAAACCTGGGGCCCCTCAGCCTACCTTCTGGTCTCTTTCTAGGGAAAGTAACCTGTCCACACAGAGGCTGCCAGAGAGGTAATGGCCCTGCATAGCCAGGACCTATGGGGCCAGAACTTGAAAGGCCCTGAGGTCATCCCAACTATTTCCAGTCACTTGGAGCCCTATCTCCAGTATCACCTCCTAAATACAACCCAGGAGAAACAATTCCTAGAGTAACAGTCGTTTACCCAGAATAACAATCCCTGAGCAACACCAGTAGGTAACAACACTCCATTCCCCAGTAAGAACTCTCAGAATAAAAAACCACCTATCAGTAGCAAATCCCAGAGATCCACTTTAGACCTGCACTCTCACAAGAACTGAGCCCAAAGTCTTAGATGGATACCCACAAATAACATATATGCTCTCCAAGTAATAACCCCCAGATTTATACCCAGGAGAAACAGTCACTAGAGCCACAGAGCTCTGAATAACTCTCCCAGTTTTACATTAATGCCACAGAGTACTAGCCACAGATGAATACTTCTGGAAAATACCTAAGACCAACATCCTACGAGTAACATCACCAGAATAGCACACCTAGAGTCAGAGCCCTTCATAATACCTTCATAGTGACAGCCTGAAGTAGCACCTTAGAATAACCTCCAGATGGGTCCCACAGAGAGGAAGAACCTCAAATTAAGGCTCTATGAGTAAGATCCTGTCATTCTCAGCTGTACAGGAGCCCTTTAGTCACTCTGCGCTGTAGAGGCCATCACAGGCTAGAAACTGCCACCCATAGAACTCCGGCCAGGAGAGGATTTAGATGAGGGCGATAGGACCAGGAAGAGATGAGGGGAGTATGTATCAGTTTGCCAAAGAAGTGGCAACCTCCAGCCTGCTTCCCAAGATGGCAATAGGCAGCCCAGGAAACTCCCACTGGTTGCTGAAATATGACCTTGTGATTTGATGTGTGAGGAGGTAGGGTGAGATGGTTCTGGCACTGGAATCCCCATTCCCCAGACCCTACTCCCTCAAAAGAATTTTTGAAGCTCTTACACTCCTTCCATTTTTCCTTCCAGCCTCACCAAAAGCCTCAAGTCTGTCATGCCTCCATGTTTCTGGGCGTCTCCTGCACCTTTCCGTGTGTGCCTACGCACTTATTTCCACATCTCTCATCTCCTGATGTCTGTTTCTCCCTCCCTGTCACTATCTATCTTTCAGTAGTCCCACTATCTCTTTCCAGACAGGTCTCTGTGTTTCTGTCTTTCCTTCCTGCAGAGGGCAGTGGGGGGTGGGGGGGTTAAGAATCACCTGGCATTGCTTTTGCCCAGAGAGGAGAAAGGGGAGAGGGCCTGACATCGAGGGGGTCCTACCTGCTTGAACTGTTCCTCGTAGGTCCATTCATGGGGATGAGGTCCAGGAGGTTGGCTGGAAGGTGAGCTGGGGCCCCGGGTCCCTGTATGGCTCTCCTCGGTTGCCTCCTCCTCTGCCCCGGCTTCCTCCCCTTCCTCATCCTCTTCAGCATCCTCCTCTTCTTCTGTCCCAACCTCCCCCAAGGCCCCCTCAGGGGCCTGTAGGGTCCGGGGGCCGGGCAAGAGAGGTAGTGGTGGTGGCAGTGGGTGCGGAGGGACCAATGGCCCCACCCCTTGGGCCAGTCGGGCTGCCTGCTGCCTCTGCAGGGCCTCCATTACAGCTTCCAGGCGCAGTCCCCCCGCTTGTGGGGGGGCTGGCACCAGGCGGGGCCCCGAGGAAAGGGCCGCCTGTGGGGGTGGGAATTATGAGTGTTGGGCCCTGCTGTCCCCATAACCCCCAGCACAAGAGGAGGTGGTCATTGATTCAGGGAAGTGTCGGGGGCCATAAGAAAAAAGCAGAAAGATAGCTTTCTCAGAGATGGACAGAGACAGAAGAAGAGAAGAGACAGAAGTAGAAAGAGCAGGAGAGACACGAGCCCAGACCCAAAGAGACAGAAATGAACATTGACAGAGGATAGATAGAGACCAAGCAGATCAGAGAGGGTGACAAGGACGAAGAAACAGAGAAAGGGAGGGGAAGGGGGGAGGAGAGCGCACGAGCGAGATCCAAGGGAGAGACAATGACAGGAGAGATAGAGAAACAGAAAGAGAGATGAGACTGAGAGGCAATGAGAGACAGAGGTGGGGAGAGACAGAGATATCAGGCAGAGATAAGAAGAGAGAGACAGGTGAGGAGAAATGAGATTGATAGAGATACTGGGTAGAGAGGGAAGGTAAGAAAGAGGCGCAAGAGATAAATACAAGACTGGAGTGACAGGCAGACAGAGAGAGGGACAGAGACAGAGGTGGAGAGAGAAATAGTGAGACAGTGGTTGAGAGAGACAAGGAAAGCCCGACGCAGCAGGAGACAGAGACTGAAGAGAGAAGAGATTAGAAAGAAACAAGGCGAGACTGTAAATAGAAACAGGGACAGAGACAGGAAAACAGACGGAGAGACGGGGCAGAGGCGCAGAGGACTCGCACCGAGGAGGCGCGGGAACAGGGCGGCGGGGGCAGAGCCCGGGACCGGCGGGCTGGCTCCCCACACGCCGCGGCCGCACTCACCAGCCTGGCGCGGCCCGGTGCCCCCGGCGTCTCCACGGCGCTCCCTCTGCTCCGCCCGCCTCTCGGGCAGCCCCGTTCTCGGCTCGCTTCCCTGCGCGGGGTCCGCGGCCGTGCGCTCCGGCAGCCGTGCGCTCCTCTGGCCGCGGTGCGCTCACGCGCGGCTCTGCTGGCGGCGGCCGCGGGGGCGGGACCCGAGAGGGGCAGGGCGGGCGGCGGCGCGGGGGAGAGGCCCCGGGGGGCTCTGCCACTCCCAGCCCCCCAACAGGTGTTTCCCCCACCGTACTGCCAGGCTGGGGGGAGGGGGCGCTGGAGAGCTGCCGGGAATCGTTCAAAGGAGAGTGAGGAGTCTAACACCATAGGACTCTGGACCAGGGCCCCACCACACCCACAAGTCGAGCCCCCCAAATCCAGACTCAGAGCTCGGCTCTCACACACATGTGTGAGTGTGTTCCCACCCCGTCACAAGTTCAGGCACACAGCTTGCCCTGTCTCACATACTTTGTCAAGCGGACACTACAGTGCCTGCCGATGGCCTGGGCAGGTTGTAGTCATGAGGGGGATCACTGCAAGATGCTGAGGTGAATGTGGAGGGCCTGCACAGAGCAAAAGCTTCTCCCCCAGCCCAGCCCAAGTGCTGTCCCCACCCGCATGCACATTGCAGCCTGTGCAGTACGTGTCCATGCTGGTGGACTCACACATCTGCATTCACACACTCAGAGGTCTCTGAACTGGTTCCACATCCACAGCAGCAAGGTATGCACACCACACACAGATACATAGTGACACTTTCTTTTTTTTTTTTTTTTTTAAATAGCTCTTGTAACCCTCTGGTATGGATATTTTCAAACATATACACAAGAAGAGTGAATGGTATTATGAACCTCTGGTATCCATCACACCTTTCAACAGTGATTATTAGCATTTTGTCAATCTTCACACACATCCTCAACCCTTGTGTGTGTGACTCCACAGTTTGTATCTCCAGATCCCTTCAGCCAACTGCTCCAGGCCCACTCTGCCCCCAGTTATCCCCAGATGCTGAGATGATGTATCGTATATAGGGGCCCTGAATGACAGGCCACAATTTTTTTCTGAGAAACCTGAACCCCACTCCTCTCAAGCACCCTCATACCTTCTCCAGTTCCTTCCTGTGCCCAATGGGATGGACCTACCAAAAGCATGAAGGCCATCCAGAAGAGATTCCAAGTGTGTTAGTGAACAACCTGTATCTGTTGATCTGATACCTGGCATGAGTATGAAACTTGACTATGTCAGATCCCGCACCAGGGACCATCCCCTGACCCCATACCCAGTGGGACACACTGTTCCCAAGGCCAAGATTCCTCTAGGAAACAAATTCAGGGGTGACTTTGCCTCCTTCCTCCTCCTCCCCCCTCTCCCAATTAGTCCCCTCCTCTCAAACCAGCTTGCCTGGGCCTGGGTCATCAGCTCTTCTCACTTCTCTTCTTGTGGTGGGTGACGCCTCCCTTCTCTTCTTGTCTCTAGCCTCCAAGCTTGTCCTTCGCCCAGACTCCACCGCAGCACCAAGTTCTTGTTCTCTTTGGCCCATCTCTGGCCATACTGAAACCCAGTACTGCTCACATCTTTGGCTAATTCTGGTGTCCTTCTGCTCAAATTTCAGATCTGATAGCCAGTCAAACCCCAGACTTCTCAAGAAGTCTTGGTAATCCAACTGCCTTCTGTACTGATGCCCACCCGCACTCCCCCCACCACAGTTTTGTGTGGTAGGAGTTCTCCTGGGGAGAGTCCTGCCCTCTCCTCTGGATCCAGACGGGAGAATGTGAATGTGCAGAAGCAGACAAACATACCCTAGGGTCTTCGTTCGAAGTAGGACAGAGGGTAGAGCTTTGCAGAACTCCTGTGCCCAGCTTGCTCTCCTTAAACCCCACTCCTCACCACCCCCTGCCTTACTGCTCAGAGAAGAGGAGGTGCCTGGAAACAGATAGATGGTAAGAGTTTTCTTGGAAAGAGAAGAACTGGCTTAGGGAAATTCCAGTTCTGAGAGTTTGAAGATTGCTTTGCAGGGGGTGGAGGACCCAGGCAAAGAATTGGGCAATTACTGACAAAAGGAGTCAATCATCAATCTAGCAGAGTAAATCTGTCTTTGGGGTCTGGGCCAGGAAAGCTACAACTAGGGGAAGTAATAAGCTTGACTGGGACCTGGTTTATCTCTCTCTTCATCTGTGAAGAGGAAAGACTGTCTCTTACACCCTCATTTAGCTCCTATCTGATCCTAAACCTCACAAAGACAAAGATAGACAGATGTAGACCTCCATTCATCCAACACATATTTACTGAGCACCTACTTTATGCTAGACACTTTTGGACATGGGAATAAATAAAACAAAGTCCTTATTATAATGGCGTAATTCCAGTGGGGGAAATACACAGTATATCAGATGGCAATAACTAAAATAGGGAAAATAAATCTGGATTGAAGGGAATAGAAAGGGAAGGATATATGTTACTTATTATCTTGTAACAAATTATACTCAAACTTAGAAAGCTTAAAACAACATTTATTTTCTCACAATTCTGTGGATCAGGAATCCTAGTGTGGCATAGCTGGATGGTTCTGGCTCACCACTTCTTTTTGTTGTTGTTTTTAAAAGATTTTATTTATTTGAGAGAGAGAGCATGAGAGAGCGAGCGAGCGAGAAAGCACATATGAGCAGGAGGGAAGGGGCAGAGGAAGAAGGAGAAGCAGACTCCCTGCTGGGCAGGGAGCCTGATGCAGAACTCAATCCCAGGACCCTGGGATCATGACCTGAGCCAAAAGTAGACGCTTAACTGGCTGAGCCTACCCAGGTGCCCTGGCTCACCATTTCTCATGAGATTGTAATAAAAATGTTGGCTGTAGCTATAGCTGCATGAAGGCTTGACTGGGATCAGAGGATCCACTTTAAAGATGGCTCATTCACATGGCTGTTGGTAGGAAGTTTTCCCCAGGTGGACCTCTCCATAGGATAGGAGAGTGCCTGAGCGCCCTCTCAACATGGCAGTTGGTTTCCCCCAGTGACCCAAGAGAGACTACAGAGGCAGCAATGCTTTTCACAATCTGGTTTTAGAAATCAAACAAGTCACTTCTGCCATGTGTTGTTAAAATTACATAACTAAGTCCAGCCCACATTCAAAGGGGAGGGAATTAGTCTTCACCTATTAAAGGGAGGAGTATCAATATTTTCATGGAGGTATTTTAAAACTACCACAGAACAGGAAGCAGGGCGGTGGTGCCTTGCTGGCTCAGTTGGCAGAGCATGAGACTTTTTTTTAAAAGATTTATTTTATTTGTTTCAGAGAGAGAGAGAACAGAGAGAGGGGCAGAGGGAGAGGGAGAATCTTAAGTAGACTCCCTGCTGAGCATGGAACCTGGACACAGGGTTCAATCTCATGACCATGAGATCATGGCCCAAGACAAAATAGAGTTGAACATTTCACTGACTGAGCACCTAGATACCCCAAAGCATGTGACTCGTGATCTCAGGATTGTGAGTTCGATCCCCATGTTGGGCATGGTACCTATTTAAATAATAAATTAAAACAAACACCTTCCTGTGTCTACAGAAATGTTAAGGGAAGAACCAAGAATTGAAGGAGTATAAAGAGAGCCATAGGCATATCTAAAGAGAAGTACTTCAGCCAGAATAGCAGGTGCAAATATCCTGAGGTGAAAGTTTGCTTGATGTTTCAGATGGAAAGCAAGGAATCCACTGGACTAAAATATGGTAGCCAGGGTAAATGGTCAGATGTTTGGTCATAGGTAACATGGGCCTTAGAGTAGGTTCCTGGAGGCAGAGAAAGGACTAAATGAGATGGAAGCCATTAGAAATGTCTGAGCAGAAGAAAAAACAAACAGGGTGGGGGGATGAGGTGACTGGGTGACAGGCACTAAGGAGGGCACTTGATGGGATGAGCCACTGGGTGTTATACTATATGTTGGCAATTTGAATTTAAATTTAAAAAATTAAAAGAAAAATTTTAAAAAAGAAAAAACAAACAAACAAATGTCTGAGCAGGGAGTGGAAGTCTGACTCTGGCTATTGTGTGGAGAATCCTCCACATAGGATATAAATATGTGGATCTATTAGGAAGCTGTTGCAGTGATCCAAGCAAGAGATGATGGCTTGGACGAGGTGGTAGCAGTGGAAGTAGCAAAATGTGGGTAGATTCTGGATATGTTTTATTTTATTTTATTTTATTTTATTTTTAAAGATTATATTTATTTATTCGTGAGAGACACAGAGAGAGATAGAGAGAAGCAGACACAGGCAGAGAGAGAAGCAGGCTCCATGCAGGGAGCCTGACATAGGACTCGATCCTGGGTCTCCTGGATCACACCCTGGGCTGAAGGCGGCGCTTAACTGCTGAGCCACCCAGGCTGCCCAGATTCTGGGTATGTTTTAAAGATAAAACTGGAGATGCCTGGGTGGCTCAGTGGTTGGGCATCTGCCTTCGGCTCAGGGCATGATCCCAGGGTCCGAGATTGAGTCCTGAATCGGGCTTCTTGCAGGGGGCCTGCTTCTCTCTGTGTCTCTGCCTCTCTCTCTCTCTCTCTCTCTGTGTGTCTCTCATGAATAAATACATAAATAAAATATTAATTAAAAAAAAAGATAAAACTGGAGTGCCTGGGTGGCTCAGCTGGTTAAGCATCTGCCTTTGCCTCAGGTCATGATCCTGGGGTCCTGGGATCAAGCCCTGCATCGGGCTCTTTGCTCAGCAGAGAGCTTGCTTCTCCCTCTCCTTCTGCCACTCTCCCCTGCTTGTGCTCTTTCTCTCAAAATATTAAAATAAAATAAAAAAAAATAAAATAAAATAAAATAAAATAAAATAAAATAAAACTGACAGGATCTGTTGATGGCTTGGATAGTAAATATAAGAATGAAAGGTATCTAAGATGGGACATCTGGCTTGCTCAGTCAGTACGGTATGTGACTCTTGATCTCAGGGTTTTGAGTTCAAGTGCCACAATGGGTGTAGAGATTACTTAAAAATAAAATCTTAAAAACAGAAACAAAAACAAAACAGGTATCCAAGATAACTCTAAGGTTTTTTGCCAGCTGGGTAAATGTAGGTACCCTTAACTCAGACAGTAAAAGCAAGAAGTGCTGGGTTGGGAGAGAAAGCAGTTTACACTGCCATTTTAAGTTTGAGATGCCAGTGAAACAACCAAGTAGAGATGGAGGAAATCAGATATCTAAATCTAAAGTTCAGAGGTGGGCAGCCTCGGTGGCACAGCGGTTTAGCGCCGCCTGCAGCCCAGGGCATGATCCTGGGGACCCTGGATTGAGTCCCACGTTGGGCTCTCTGCATGGACCTGCTTCTCCCTCTGCCTGTGTCTCTGCCTCTCTCTTGCTCTCTGCATCTCTATGAATAAATAAATTTAAAAATCTTAAAACAAACAAACAAACAAACAACTGGCCATCATCTTTGGCCTCATTAAAAAAAACAAAAAAATGCATTAAAAAAATAAAGCTCAGAGGTTTAGGTTAAGACAAAAACTAAGAGCTGAGACATATAGACAGGCCTCAAGGTCCATCCATATTATTGTAAATGGCAGGTTTCCTTTTTATGGCTGAATAATATTCCACTGCGTGTACCTAGGGACATTCATACATATATACTACATTTTCTTTATCCATTCATCCTTGTGGGAATTATGGTAAGTGAAGTCAGAAGAAGACAAATACTGTGTTCTTACTTATATGTGAACTCTGCAAAAACCCAAACTCATAGAAACAGAGAACAGATTGATAGATGCCAGAGGCAGGGGGTGGGTGGGCATGGGGTTGGGGGTGGGAGTAATGGAGGAATGAAGAAAGGTGGTCCAGAGGCACAAACTTCCAGTTGTAAGATAAATAAGTCCTGGGGATATAATGTAGAGCTTAGTGCTCTAATACTATATTACTTAATAGTATACTAGCATATCAAATACTGCATATAGAATTGGAAAGTTGCCAGGTAGATCTTGAAAGCTCTCACCTGGGCAGCCCGGGTGGCTCAGCGATTTAGCACAGCCTTCAGCCCAAGGCCTGATCCTGGAGACCCAGGATCGAGTCCCACATTGGGCTCCCTGCATGGAGCCTGCTTCTCCCTCTGCCTGTGTCTCTGCCTCTCTGTCTCTCATGAATAAATAAAATAAAATCTTAAGAAAAAAAAAGCTCTCACCTCAAGAGAAAAAGAACTTATAGGCAGCCCGGGTGGCTCAGCAGTTATGCGCCTGCCTTTGGCCCAGGGTGTGATCCTGGAGATCTGGGATCAAGTGCCACATCGGGATTCCCGCATGAAGCCTGCTTCTCCCTCTGCCTGGTCTCTGCCTCTCTCTCTGTGTGTCTCTCATGAATAAATAAAATCTTTAAAAAAAAAAAAAAAAGAACTTGTAACTATGTGAGGTGATGGGGAACCCTGGGTGGCGCAGCGGTTTAGCGCCTGCCTTTGGCCCACGGCGCAATCCTGGAGACCCGGGATCGAATCCCACGTCGGGCTCCTGGTGCATGGAGCCTGCTTCTCCCTTTGCCTATGTCTCTGCCTCTCTCTCTGTGTGACTATCATAAAAAAAAAAAAAAAAAAACTATGTGAGGTGATGGATGTTAATTTATTATTGTAATCGTTTCACCATACATATATCAAATCATTGTATTGTATACCTTAAACTAACAGAATGTTCTGTCAATTGTATTTCAATAAAATTGTGGAAAAAAAAAAAAAACATATAGGTGGTTGAGAACACCTGAGAGGAGTATAGACAGAGAAGTCTGAGGATTAAGTCCTGGGAAGCCAAAAGTTAAGGAACTAAGAAAGATACAGCAAAGGAACTAATTTAGTAAGAGTAGTGTTCTGGAAACCAAGAATGTTTTAAGAGCAATTATGTCAAATGAAAGAAATCACCATTGGACTTATCAGCTGAGACAGTGGGGAGTCTGGGAGCCCAGTCCTATATGGAAGAGTGGACAAGGAGAGCAAGGGCATTCCTGATGGATGTGGTCCCTGAGCCTAGGGTCAGAGCTGGGTTACAGGGTGGGAGAAATTCTTAGAGGTTTGGCTTTGCAACCCATGATCAGTGGGAGAGGCTCCAGCCAGGACCTGTTATGGCCAACATGATGATATGTCAGAATGGCCATCTTGCCTGGGCCTCACATTCACTCAAAGCCATAAATTTAAACTTTTGATGTTGTTCCCATATGGTTATACATGTGGTCTTTGGGGTTTCTGTTCATTAGAATGTTGAGTTTGTATATTGTATATAAAAACGGTGTATTTTTTAAAAAGATTTTATTTATTTATCCATGAGAGAGACTGAGAGAGAGAGAGAGAGAGAGAGAGGCCAAGACATAGGCAGAGGGAGAAGCAGACTCCATTCAGGGAGCCTGATGTGGGCCTCAATCCTGGGACTCCAGGATCACGCCCTGAGCTGAAGGCAGGTGCTTAACCACAGAGCCACCCAGGCATCCCAAAATACTGTATTTTCATATATAATTTATATACAACAACAACAACCAGTTTCCTTCTGTTCTTAATATACCAGGAGGGTGGGCAGCTTGGGTCGCTCAGCAGTTTAGCGCCGCCTTCAGCCCAGGGTGTGATCCTGGAGACATGGGATCAGGTCCCACATCAGGATCCCTGCATGGAGCCTGCTTCTCCCCCTCTGCCTGTGCCTCTCTGTGTGTCTCTCATGAATAAAGAAATAAAATCTTTAAATATAAATATAAGTAAGTAAGTAAATAAATAAATAAATATATATATATATATATATATATATATATATATCAGGAGGGCTAAGAAGTGAGAGTGGCCTGGGTCTTACTCAGAATAGGGCCAAGAAGGTGAGGGTGAGGTGCCAGGGTGCAAAATTTAAGAAGGCAAATGCAGTGTCCCAGGGAGTGTACCCTAGGCATCTCTTTTACCTCACCCTGGTGCCAGCCTCATCTACCTTAGACACCACCAGGTAGTCTCCCTGTTCTCCATCCCTGGAGGGACCTCTAAAGGTAGGCATCCTGGAGAAGGAACACTAGAGAGAAAGAACTCTTACTCTGGATGGGGGTGGGCACAAAACCCTGGAAATAGACAAAAATGATTATTAAGCCTCCTTCAACTCAAAAGTGGGTATACACTGCCACCCAGTGGCCATCCAGGATTGGATTCCCAGAACTACTTCCAGAATGGCACTGGCAAAGGCAAGACCAAGATACACACCATCTCACCCAGCCCTGAATTTCTTCACATTAGCATGTTTTCCTGCTGTTCAGACACATGAAGAAATGAAACTGTTCAACACATCTTTATTAACAGAGACATATGGACAGACAATGCATCAAGGGCAATGTCTGGAAGCTGTGATGGGGGTGTCTGTGTGCAGAAAAGGCCTTCTCTAGGCCAGGGATAGCTCCCTGAACCTAGGCTAACCTCTCTAGGTCCCCTGCCCAGCAGTGGGTCCTGAGCTGAGGCCAGCCTCGCCATCATACTCCTGAGGGATGAATGGGGCTGGGGATCTTTCAGGATTGGAAGACCCTGACCTCAGCATTCTTATGGTTCCCCAGCTAACTTGGTTGCTGAGAGGGTGGGGGACAGGCCATGAGAACACTTGCATAGCAGGGGAAGAGAATGGGGGTAAGGCATATGGTGAGGACAGGGAGATGAAGGGGGCCTCCACAGGCAACCTTCATCTTCTTCCCCCCTCAATTTCTGCTGGATTGAGGGGTCAGGCCCAGACAGAGTATAATACCCACACCCATCCCTAACTCCAGAACCCTGACTGGTGGCAGAGAAGCTCTGGAAAGGCCTGAGTTAGTCATCAAGCTTGTGGTATGTGAGTCTGAATGACTGGTCCCCTTGGTATATGTGGGGCTCCCTCTCTGGATGGGTGTGAATGCATGATGCTGCTGTACACATGGGATTATATCTGCGGGTATGTCCCATATGTCCCCATGAGTCTATGTTTGGTTGTGTAAGTATGTATGTCCCTGCTTGACAGCAGGAACTTAGTAATTGCATGTTGTGAGTATGTCCCTGTCTTTCCACCTGGGCTCCAGAAAGTGGATGTATGCGGGCCTGCCCGCTCCTGTCTATCCACAGGTCCTCCTTCAGGCCTGGTTGGTCAGGGGTCCTGGCCGAAGAGGTAGGTGGTGAACTCAAGCCGGAGGCCCCGGGCATAGGCTCGAAGAGTATAGAAGAGTGTGAGGAAGTCCTGGGTGCTGAAGATCGTGTCAGCCAGCGCGAAGGCCAGGGTAGATGGGATGACACCCCGGCCATACTCCACCATCCATGTGTTTGGTCCCCACTCCACAGCTGTTGCCTCACCAGGCCCATGCACCACGGTCTCTCCTGGGGGACAGGGAGCACCCACATAAGGAGCCTCGCCCTGCCCTTCCACTGCTGCCACCTCCCTAGGCCATGGGCTATCTATGGGCAGGGAGCAGAGCAAGAGCTTCAGGAAAGGAAAAAGCCTTACCTCATGGCCTGGTTGCCCATCTGGAAGATTAAGAAGGCAAGATAGCCACTCTTAAGTTTTCCTCTGTGGCATCGCCTGGCTCATGTCCTCTGTGGGGGGAAGCCAAGGAGGGCCACCTCACCTGGCCATGGGCCACTGTATGGGAGTCCTGGAAGTCTGCATTCCCCAGCCTCACACATGTCAGGCAGAAATTTAGCTAAATTTGGGCTGGGCCTGTTAGATAGGGAGGGGTGATTATAAGGTTTTTGTGGCTTTCTGAGAAATGTAGCTGTTCAGTTATAATGCCTATCATGCCTGTAATGCTCAACCTCAAATTTATGTGGAAGTCCAAAGCTCTACTTTTTATGTCAAATGTTTCACTACAGAAAAAGGGAGACAATGGTCTGTCTTGTCTTTGGGGGTAGGAGAGCATATCTGATTACCCAACTGTCTTCCCAACAACTGTTGGAATATTAGATGAATAAAACAGTGTCTGGGTAGATAAAAATCAGACATGGTTAACAGGAAGCTGTTATGTTTCGTTTCCTTTTAACAGTGGAAAGCAACGGGGGCCCTCGGACCTGCCTCAATCAACGACCTGTGGCTTATCTAGGGGGTTAAGGAAACCTGGAAAGAGCCCCCAACACACCCCCTTTCCGTGCTATCGCTCTCTTCCAACTCTGGGCACCCCAGAATGAAGGGACCCACCTCTCTGCCAGAGCCCCCCTACCCACCTGGGTAGAAGACCTCACTTTTGGTAGTGCCCTCTCTCCACTGGTGGAAGGTGCCAGAGATGATGGTGTCGGAGATCTCAGCCCAATAGCGCCCTGAGGGACAATCAGATGGACACCGAGTATCAGGGGATCAGCGCCAATACACGGCTTGGCCAAACATCAGAACGGAGGGCATGGGCCCTTGTACAGCCCCAGCCTCCCAGTTCGGCCCGCCGCCAGCACTGACCCGAGTGGCCGCGAGAGCCCAGGGCGGTGCCGAAGAGCAGCACGTACTCGGACAGCGAGGCGTGCAGAAGGCACATGGCGCCCATCCAGCCGCCCGCGTTCACGAACACCCACTGCAGCTCCTCGTCGGGCAACACGTGGCCTGGGTGCAGCCGCCGTAGCTCCACGATCAGCCGAGAGAAAGCCAGCTCGTGGTCCAGCCCTGGCGGGGGCAGAGGAACAACAGGGTCAGAGGCAGCACCACTCTGAACTCGGGAAAGGCGCCTCTCAAACTCCCAGCTCGGCTCGGGCCTCCCCGGGACCCTGCCCTCCACCCGTTCACTCGCCCGGTCATCCGTCGGCTCACCCGCGTACTGCCGGGCCAGCTGCGCGATCTCTTCGCGCTGGAAAACGAAGCTCTGCGTGCCCAGCCAGAGCCAGACCACCTGGGCCAGCACCGCTGCGGCAGCCAAGAGCAGCGCGGCCCACGCCCACCGCCGGCCCACTGCCCACTGCATCCCGGCGGGCGGCCTGGCACGGAGAAGCGAAGGAACGATCGGTGGGCCTGGAGCTGCGACTCCCACGGCCTCCGGACCTGCGGCGCGCAGCCCACGACCGTTCCCCCGCCACAGCCGTGGTACGGCTTGCCCTGGCCAATCATAACAGTCCGGGCACCCGGGCTCCGCCCCTCGGGTTGAACCATTTCCTCGCGGGGAGCGGGGAGCGCCGAGGAGTGGGGCGGAGCCTCGCGCGTGATGCGAGGGGGCGGGGCTAAGCCTCCCCAGCTGCACTATTCAGGGCCTACGAGCAAGGTCTCTGCGAGTGCCCTACCACGTGTGAATGGGGGTGTGAATGTGGGCGGGGGTAGGTGGCCGGCCTGGACTCCCAGGTGAAGCAGGCAAGCCCGGAAGCAGAGACTTCCGGGACTTGTGATCGTCATTTTTGTTAGCACAGAAAGTGGGAGGAGGCGCTTCTGCCTAGGCGTGTTACCGAAAGCTTTATGGAGGCGGTGACGCCTGAGCCACGTGTGTAGGGGAAATGGGGAGGGCATTCTAGCGAATGTGGCCTGTTCCAAGAGCCAAGTCGCTGTGAAGAGACAACAGGGGGTCTCTTGGGGGCCTACGATTCATTCTTTGCTTTGAAGCACAAAATGTGAGAGGAGTGCATTGTAAACCAAAAGGGTTATGAGGAGCGGAATAATAAAGGAAGAGAAACAAAGGAGAAAAGAGGCAGCAAAGTGCAGTGATTAAGAAAGTAACTCTGGAGCTGGACTGGGTTAAAAGCCCGGCTTCTGCCATCTACTAGGTGTGTGATCTTGGGCAAGTTACTTAAACCCTGTGACTCAGTTTTCTCATCTGTGAAATGGGATGAATAAAAGTACCTACCTCAGAGAGCATACCTTCATTGTGATGAAGATTAAATGAGTTAATATTTATAAAGCAATTAGTGCCCTGCAAGTGGTGACATGTGTGTTTGTTATAAAAATAAAACAAGGGAGAAGAGAACTGTAAGAACATAGCATCACACATGATAGTGATGGAATGAAGGATCAACACAGTCAAATGTAATTGAGAGGTCCGATAAAATGATGGGAAATGGTCATTAGGCTTCTCAGTAGGGGCATGTAGCAGAGATGATGCTATATGTTCACAAATCTATTTCCTTTTGCTCTTGGGCAGTCAGATTACATTCCACAGTATACTCTATAGTTAGATGAGCTCATATGACTGTGTTCTGGCCAATGAAGTATAGCCAGAAATGTTGTATGCCACTTCCAGGTCCAGCTCCTAAAACCTGTGAAATTCTTTACATTCTCACTCTTTCTTCATCTATTATCTTAGTTACAGAGAATTAAGTAGTGGAGAATTCTGAATGCTGCTTCCCCTCTACCTCCACAATGGACTGTGTTGCTAAGCCACTGAGTTTGGGGGTGTGGTGTCATTTGTTACAGCAACTAAGATTACTTAGACTAATACAGGCCACTAACGGTGTTACAGTGTATTGTGCAGTTAAGAGTAGAGACTGGTGGGCAGCCCCGGTGGCGCAATGGTTTAGCGCCGCCTGAAGCCCGGGGTGTGATCCTGGAGATCCCGGATCGAGTCCCACGTCAGGCTTCCTGCATGGATCCTGCTTCTCCCTCTGCCTCTCTCTGAATAAATAAATAAAGCTTAAAAAAAAAAAAAAAAAAAAAAAAAAAAACAGAGTAGAGACTGGGAAGACGGACTCTCTCTGTTAAGAAAGACAATTCAACCAAGTAAACTTGAATATCTAATGGGCTTTATTAAACAATTCATGAATCAGGGAGCACCCCATCTAGCCTGTAGAGGAGAGCTCCAAGGAGGAGGCATACAAAATGGAAGGTTTTTATTTTTTAAAGACTTATTTTTATTTTTTTTACCAATTTTTTTTAAGATTTATTTATTTTAAAAAAAGATTTATTTTTAGAGAGAGTGAGGCACTTGGGTGGCTCAGTGGTTGGGCATCCGCCTTTGGCTTGAGTCATAATCCCAGGGTCCTGAGATCGAGTCCCTCATCAGGCTCCCTGCCAGGAGCCTGCTTTTCCTCTGCTTGTCTCTGCCTCTCTGCCTCTCTCTCTCTCTCTCTGTGTGTGTATTTATTCATGAGAGACACACATGCACAGAAAGAGGCAGAGACATAGGCAGAGGGAGAGGCAGGCTCCATGCAGGGAGCCCGAAGTGGGACTTGATCCTGGGACTCCAGGATCACACCCTGGGCTGAAAGCAGATGCTTTAACCGCTGAGCCACCCAGGCATCCCCCCAAAATATATATATTTTTAAAGATTTTATTTATTTATTCATGAGACAGAGAGAGAGAGAGAGAGAGGCAGAAACATAGGCAGAGGGAGGAGCAGGCTCCACGCCCTACACGGGACTCGATCCCAGGTCCCAGGGTCAGGCTCTGGGCAAAAGAAGGCGGAGCTAAACTGCTGAGCCACTCGGGCTGCCCCCAAATAAATAAAATCTTAAAAAACAAACAAACAAACAAACAAACAGAGAGAGAGAGAGAGCTTGCATGTGACCGTGAGGCAGGGTGAGGGAGCAGAGGGAGAAGGAGAGAATCTGGAGCAGACTCCTTGCTGAGTGCAAAGCCCACGCGGGGCTTGATCTCGCAACCCTAAGATTGTGACCTGAGCTGAAATCAGGAGTCAGACGTGTAAGATAAGATGCCCCCCAAATGGAAGTTTTTTTTATAGGAAGGAGCCTGGCACAGGAAAGTTATTAGCAAGAGAAAAGGATTATTCCAGGCAAGTTCCTTTCCCTTAAGGAGTATTATGCAGATTACCTAGTTTTCCTTTGGGGGAAAGAAAATGCCCATGTAGGGGCTCATTGGTGCTAATCAGAAAATTCCTGACTAATCCGTGAAGACAACGTGTCTGTGGAAGTTGAAACACAGTTATAGGGGATCCCTGGGTGGCTCAGCGGTTTAGCGCCTGCCTTTGGCCCAGGGCGCGATCCTGGGATCGAGTCCCACGTCGGGCTCCCAGCACGGAGCCTGCTTCTCCCTCCTCCTGTGTCTCTGCCTCTCTCTCTATGTCTATAATAAATCAATCAATCAATCAATCTTAAAAAAAAAAAAAAATGAAACAGGGATCCCTGGGTGGCGCAGCGGTTTGGCGCCTGCCTTTGACCCAGGGCGCGATCCTGGAGACTCGGGATCGAATCCCACATCGGGCTCCCGGTGCATGGAGCCTGCTTCTCTCTCTGCCTCTCTCTCTCTCTCTCTCTCTCTCTCTCTCTGTGACTATCATAAATAAATAAAAATTTGTTTTAAAAAAAATGAAACACAGTTATATTAGGCATTAAGCCTGGGTTTGGGGCAGCCCAGGTGGCTCAGCAGTTTAGCGCCACCTTTGGCCCAGGGTGTGATCTTAGAGACCCGGGATCCAGTTCGGTGTGGGGCTCCCTGCAGGGAGCCTGCTTCTGTCTCTGCCCCTCTCTCTCTCTCTGTCTCTCATGAATAAATAAATAAAATCTTTTTTTTTTATAAATAAAATCTTTTTTTATTAATTTCTATTTATTGTATGATAGTCACACACACAGAGAGAGAGAGAGAGAGAGGCAGAGACATAGGCAGAGGGAGAAGCAGGCTCCATGCACCGGGAGCCCGACGTGGGATTCGATCCAGGGTCTCCAGGATCGCGCCCTGGGCCAAAGGCAGGCGCTAAACCGCTGCACCATCCAGGGATCCCAAATAAATAAAATCTTTAAAAAAAAAAAAAAAAAAAAAGCCTGGGTTTGAAGACTTGACCTATTCTTTTTTAAATATTTTTTTAAGATTATTTATTTATTTACTCATGAGATACGCAGAATGAGAGAGAGAGAGGCAGAGACACAGGCAGAGGGAGAAGCAGGCTCCATGCAGGGAGCCCGACGTGGGACTTGATCCCAGGTCTCCAGGATCACACCCCGGGCTGAAGGCGGCCCTAAACTGCTGAGCCACCGGGGCTGCCCTGAAGACTTGACCTATGTGATGCCAATTTTGGACTGCAAGTTTTCTTTTCTTTTTCTTAAGATTTATTTATTTATTTATTTATTTATTTATTTATTCATGAGAGACACACAGAGAGGCAGAGACACAGGCAGAGGGAGAAGCAGGCTCCATGCAGGGAGCCCAATGTGGGACTGGATCCTGGAACTCCAGGATCATGCCCTGAGCCCAAGGCAGGTGCTTAACCGCTGAGCCACCCAGGCATCCCTGCAAGTTTTGTTTTCAACAATGTTGTATTAGAGATCTTCAAGGGATCCTGGAGGGAAAGGGCTCAGTAGGCTCCATCTCAGCCATTCTGTTCCTCCCCCAAAAAGTCATCTTGGAGACAGAGAAGAGGTTTGGAAGTGTTTCTGAAGGGGGTGAGAAGTTAGTTGGCATTGACAAGGGAGCAGAAGGCAAACTGAGGACAAAGCAGACACCCTGCAAACCCCTCCCTCTTCTCCCAGGTGGGACATGTGCAACATTCCTCAGGCACTCCTGGCTGCCCTAAAGCTAAGGGAAGGAAAAACAAATGGTTAACTTACAGAGATACAGTCCAGCAAGACAAGAGTCTTCCTCAGTTTACAAATGTCTTAGTGACATTTGTAAGAAAAAAGCATTCTTATCAATAACCTAATTTCCAGAAGGAAGCTCCCAACTGTCTTAAAGTTAATGCTTTACTAGAGGAAAAAACAACCTTAATTTGACAATGGCAAGGCCTCCAGTATCTCGTAGATACTTTTTTTTTTTTAACAAAGTTGAATTATTCTCTTTTTTTTTTTTTTTAAGAGTCTATTTATTCATTCATGAGAGACACAGAAGCAGAGAGAGGCAGAAACACAGGCAGAGGGAGAAGCAGGCTCCACCCAGGGATTCCGACGTGGAATCGATCCTAGGTCTCCAGGAACACACCCTGGGCCAAAGGCAGCACTAAACCGCCGAGCCACCCAGGCTGCCCTGTAGATCCTCTTTAGCATATGAAAGTTCTTTTAAAAACCTCCCTTTTTCCTTACCCCCAGCTCCCAAGTATATAATCAACCACCCCTCAGCAACCCTGGTGCAGCAGATATTTCTGCCCAGGGTCCTGTCCCTGTTGCTTTAATAAAATCACCACCTTTTGGGACCAAAGACCTCTCAATAATTCTTTCCTGGCTGTTGGCTCTGGACCTCACCTACATTCAAAACTGTATCAGCATGATGTAAGGAGTAGCACTGAAGCACTGGTGTTCTTGGGAAAATGGGTCTGCCTCCAAAATCCAGTCACTCCAACAACAAAGATGGCTGAGAGAGGAGGAAAGCAAATCTATCCTAGCTCCCCCCACCCCACCGCCACCCCAAAGAATGAAAAGCCAATGGTATAGGTTAAATGCTCATTTCTCAGTTTCCTGCTCCCTGCCCCCTACCTAGTAGTCTCTTTAGATTCCAGTCTGAGGACCAAGGGCAGAGATTAGGTAAATGACCAATGACCCAGTTTTTGCATCTGAGCTGCAAAACACCTGGGTTGGCCTGGCCTGGGTTAGGGGAAGGGGCCTCCTTACTACTGGGGAGTTCCTATCTCATTAGGTTTCTGTCTTGAGTCTCACTGAAATCTCAGAGCATTTTAGAGCATGGAGAAGAGCCTGGAAGCTTGGGTTCAAATCTTAGCTAGGCCACTAATCCTCTGGGTGACCTTAGGCTTCTGTTCTGCATGTGGAAGGAGCAGGGGGTTCAAACAATATTTAGAAGTCTTTTAAAAAGTGCCAAGGGAGGAATTAATTTGAATTTTTTTATCCTAGTGTAAAGGAAACACCCCTGATCCTACCTAGATGGCGGCTGATTATATACCTGATTATATACCTAGATGGTGGCTGGAGCTACTGACAGTTGGGTCCTGTCCACACTTTTACATTTCTTTTAGCCTTCTTACAAGACAATTCACTTCTTGTGCTTGTAACGCTAAATAACTAAATAAATAACATGGTTACTTAGGCTCTTTCCCCCCCAAACCTGTTTCTCCAGCCTGGAGGGGATGGGGTTTGATTTTGGTGAAGTATCCACTCCCCCAGGTAGTAACTGGAAGCCAGGGTTGAGCTGAAGCAGATCGCTCCCACCCTCACCCTCATGCCATTTTGCTTCTCCACCTTGGCGACTGAACAAGTGCGACAATTGTGGATTCAGGATTATACCCCTACCCGACCCCAGACTGTGAGCTGCGGGAGAGCAGAGATGATGCCTGACTTGTGCAGGGGCATCCCTTTGCCCCACATGGAGCCTAGGGGCCTGGCACACAGATCTTCAGTAAATATTTGCTGAACGGGTGACCAAATGAATGACTGAATACGGCAAAGAAATCTTGTGTCACGGAGCTGAGGGATCTGCAAGCAGCGGTTTTTACAGAGATTTTTTTCCTAAAGTAGTGACTTGGCCCGGGGGTATACTGGGATGACCAAAGTGCCCCCTCCCCCCAAAAGCTAGGCTTTCCGGAGTCGCGCCCGCGGTCAGGTGGGCGGTCCCTTAGGCGGTCACCTGCTAGAGGTTGGCCAATCATCGGGGGGCGGGGCGGGTCAGACCCAGAGATGGGTGAGAGTCTGCTCTATAGAGCTCCAGAAGATCCCCACCCACGCAAGTGGCCTAATGTCGCGCAGCGGATCACCCCCTGACCAGCGCCAGCAGGCGTCAGAGGCGGATGCCACCGCCACAACCTTCCGAGCGAGCGGTAACTGCAGGGCGTCTGGGACGCGCTGGGACGCGGAGCCGAGCCCTCCCTTTGCTTGGAAAGTTACCGTCCCTTCCCCGAGGTCGGTGCCCCACCCGGCCAAGCCTCAGCGACCGAGTTGGGGCTGAGGCTAATTAGGACCTGGGAAAGCTCAAGCTCGGGTCTTTGGCTCCTGAGCAGGAGAGGGCCGAGACGGTGCCTCCAAGCTTGGCCCTGCTGGTGGGTGAGACCCAGGCCAGAGGGAGTCAGAGAGTTTTGCTGATTGATCTTGTCTTTCTGTCCCCAGAACATCAGCATATCCGCTACAACCCGCTACAAGATGAATGGGTTCTGGTGTCAGCTCACCGCATGAAGCGGCCCTGGCAGGGGCAAGTGGAACCCCCGCTCCTGATGACAGTTCCCCGCCATGACCCCCACAACCCTCTGTGTCCCGGGGCCACACGCGCCAATGGAGAGGTAAGCCTTTAGAACCTGCGTCTGCAACTGAGCCGGAGTAGTAGCTCCTTCTTAGAGCTGCCCCTCACCCACAACGGAGTGGACTCCCTTCTGTGTTATAGCCCACGGAGTCTTTCTGACCCCACAGCGGGCCCCCCACACCCGCCTGTAGCCTGTCTGGCCCCTGAAGCTTGCCAGATGACTGGTGGGTATGGAGCAGCAAATGCTTCTAGACCATCCTTGTCAGTAGGTGAATCCCTATTATGATGGCACCTTCCTGTTTGACAACGACTTTCCAGCTCTGCAGCCTGATGCCCCCAATCCAGGTAAACTGGCTCTAGCTGCTGTTGGCGGGGGTGGGGTGGGTGTGGGGGGTGGGGGGTGGGGGGGTGGGGGTGGCTGGACTTGTTGGGGGACTTCTGTTGCAGAGAATGATACCCTTTTATCTCAGGACCCAGTGATCATCCTCTTTTCCAAGCGGAGGCTGCTCGAGGAGTTTGGTAACTATGGATTTCCTCTCTTACCTTCAACCCAGGGCTTGGACTGAGCACTAGGTTGGGCCCTGCCCCTGGCACAGCCAAGCCCTATATCACTGTAATTTCTTCCTCCTACACCACCTAGTAAGGTCATGTGCTTCCACCCCTGGTCAGATGTAACGCTACCACTTATGTCAGTCCCTGAGATCCGCACTGTCGTCGATGCATGGGCCTCAGTGACAGAGGAGCTGGGTGCCCGGTACCCTTGGGTGCAGGTCTGTGAGGTTGCCCCCTCCCCTGGATGGGCAGGGAGAGGGTGGTGCAGATTTGGTGCTGGGAAGTAGTATTCCTGTTTTCACAGGATGTGGTCAGGAGAGGCTGGTTTGGTGTCTCTTTGGCTATTAAAGCTGCCTACCTCTACCCGATAGATCTTTGAAAACAAAGGAGCCATGATGGGCTGTTCCAACCCCCATCCCCACTGCCAGGTAAGTGTGTCAGGGGCCCTAGTGGATTTCTGGGGTGAGTCCAAGGCAGTACTGTGGGGAAAGGACCTAGAGGGACAGAGTAAATATGCTAGTAATGTGGAGGCTTGGAGGCAAAGGATCTGCCAACTGTTCTCTGCTCCTGCCCCTTGACAGGTGTGGGCCAGTAGTTTTCTGCCAGATATTGCCCAGCGTGAGGAGCGATCTCAGCGGGCCTATCAGAGTCAACATGGAGAGCCCCTGCTAATGGAATATGGCCGCCAGGAGCTGCTCAGAAAGGTGGGGAAAAGCCAGACCCTGTTTCTGTAAGGAACCCCTACCCTCAGCCCAAAAGAGAAAGTTGTATGAAGGAGAAGGGTAGAAGGAAAATAGAAGAGAGACTTGATGGGTAAGCCATAGCAATAATCCAAAGGAAAGATGACAGTGGCTTAGATTAGGGTGGTAGTAGTGGAGGTAAGATTCTGGGTACATTTTTTCTTCTTTTCCTGCCTATTTGCTGACAGTCCCCCAACCCCATCCCTTCATGACCTCAACTCTACTTGATCTGCCCAGGAACGACTGGTCTTAACCAGTGAGCACTGGTTAGTACTAGTCCCTTTTTGGGCAGTATGGCCCTTCCAGACACTGCTGCTGCCCCGTAGGCATGTGCGCCGCCTGCCTGAGCTGACCCCTGCTGAGCGTGATGGTGAGTCTTCCAGCTGGGACCCTGGGGCCAGGCACAGGATGGGGATAGCTCTGTAGGGCCAGCATCTTGGCCCCAGGCTGAGAGTCAGGCTCTGATTCCAGATCTAGCCTCCATCATGAAGAAGCTCTTGACCAAGTATGACAACCTATTTGAGACATCCTTTCCCTACTCCATGGGTTGGCACGGTAAGGCTTTTTGAGCATCCATACCTAGCTCTGACACCGATTTTGAGGTCCTGAGGCCAGCTCAGTGGACTGCAACCCCCAGCAGGCTTTGAAATACTTGTTGGGGGAAGTGTCCAGACCAGGGGTGCTGGGACTGAAGGTGGAACAATAAACTTGGTGAAACTATGTCTCCTAGTGTTTTCCAATGCCTGGTCTACTCAGTGGCAAGGAATGCTGGGAAATGTAGTTTTCAGGTAGCTAGCCTAGTTTAGGGGTGGGGGCTAGGCTGAAGAACTAGAAAATGACCCTTCCCAATTATCTCTTCTGTCAGGGGCTCCCACAGGATCAGAGGCTGAAGCCAACTGGGATCATTGGCAGCTTCATGCTCATTACTACCCTCCACTCTTGCGCTCTGCCACCGTCCGGAAATTCATGGTTGGCTATGAAATGCTTGCCCAGGCTCAGAGGGACCTCACCCCCGAGCAGGTCAGATTTCAGAGCACTCTGGGTCCTTGGGTGCTCCTTTTGTTTCCCATTTTCCCAAGGGAACTCAATAATCATGACCCTGAAAACCGCTATAACCTAGGAGCTGCTCAGCAATATCCTCTGGTTACTTTGGCAGTCTTTATCACCAGCCTCCTGGTCCTACTAGCCTTCCCCCCGGTGTTTCCTAGGTACTCATTATTACTGTTCGACTCATACCACTCCATACCACCATTCTGGGCAGCCTCCTCCTCCCTGATTGCCCCCTGTTCCCTTCCAGGCTGCAGAGAGACTAAGGATGCTTCCTGAGGTTCATTACCGCCTGGGGCAGCAGAAGGATAGGGAGACAGCAACCATCGCCTGACCACGCTGACCACAGGGCCTTCTGCTTGAGGGAACCAGGGCCGAGGGTTGGGAAGATGTGGGATCAATAAAACTAAATTGTGTTTCTCAAACTTATTCTAATGACAGAGGAGTATGAACTATAATCCTTGGGGATCCGGGTTAAAGGCTGATGGCATAGCACCAGCCACAACTCTTCTTTGCCTGCAAATATACAAAACTTAAGAGTACAAAAATTCCACCCCAAATCTCTGAATAAAATGAATACTCAATTTAATGTCTGGCCTATAGATTCTCTTATTCCTGGAGTAACAAAGGCATCACAGTTTAAGAAACTTTGAAAATTCTGTGTTCTTGTCTGTGGCTAAGGCTTTCGGAAGGCCAGAGCCCCCTTTACCACCACCCCTGGGATGATATGTCAGCTCATCAAGCCTAGGCCTGAGGGTTTGATGGGGAGTGGGGGAGCAGGATCCTGGATCCAGTGGTCAGTGGCCAGACACTGGGCTGCTGGCCAGAACCTTGGCTTTTTGAGTGGCTGCAGCTTGGCTCTGCTCCAGCCCACAGGGGCTGAAGGGGCGGGAAGGGAACGTGTACGTGGCTTTGTGTCCTTGACTTCTCTAGACTCTCATGTGCAGCATATAATTGCAGGCTCTGCACGTTTGTAGTTGCCCATGTGCCCCAATTATTGCAGCAGAAGAAAGGAAGAAAACAGCTCTGGCAAGGAAGGGGCTAATAGAGTTAGGAGCCCCAGCACCTGGAAGGAGGGGATGGTTCTTGGAGTGATCTTGAGTCTGTCCCCACTCCTCCCAACCTGTTTCCTTTTTTTTTTTTTTTTTTAAATATTTTATTTATTTATTTATTCATGAGAGACAGAGAAGCAGAGACATAGGCAGAGAGAAAAGCAGGCTCCATGCAGGGAGCCTGATATGGGACTCCATCCCGGGACTCCAGGATCACAGACTGGGCCAAAGGCAGGTACTCAACCTCTGAGCCACCTAGGTGTCCCCCAGTCTGTTTCCTTGGCAAGATTGTATGACTATGGCAATAATAGGGCATGCAACCCAGGAGACCTGATGCCATCTAGTGCCCTCCAAACTTTTAGGTGAGGATAGGGCTGGTGAGCAATGCAAGGATGGCCAGAGGCTTTTTATCTTCATTCTTTCAAGGCAACTGAGTTTGGGAGGGGTATCATGCCAGGACTAGACAGTGATGATTTGGCTTGGGAGAACCCTGGCTGCCTGTCTTCTAGTCCAGGGTTTTTTCTTCCTTGAGACCCTGAAGGGATAGGGTCTGGAACTTGGAGTATCTGGAAGGACCTCAGACAGACATGGTACACATCTCCGTTGAGACCTCAGTCACTGGGATTGGATGTGAACCCTGGGTGTGTTGCCGGCTTAAGGCACACTTACACAAACACCTGACCCAACACCCTTGATTTGACTGCATTTTGGAATCGTTTGGGAGTTTTAAACCTTAATGCCAAGGCCCTTCCAGAGACCGGATTTAATTATTTTGGAGTGTGGCTTGGCTGTTTTAAAACCACAATGCCCAGCGAAGTTTAAGAATCATTGTCCCACAGAAGTCCTTATCTGGAGTCAGGGGCACCTTCACCTTCTCCAATCACCTGACCAGTGGCTCCTGAGCCACTGAACTTGGTTTTGTTTTTGGACTGCTGTAAGGAGGAGGGGCTGAAAACTTCAGTCCTGCTGTCCCAGGAGGGCACGACTGCACGCTAGGACCCGGGAATCCATCTCCAGACTCTGTCCCCCTGCGGGCTCCTCAGTCCGGGACGGGACAGGAAGTGTCCGGCAGAGGTGGGGTGGAGGTGATTGGCAGTTGGAGGCACCAATAGGCCCAGACCCCCTCCCTTTTCACCCCCGTCCCTCCATTGGTGCCTGGGCGGAGCCGCCCCCGCTGCTGGGGGCCCCGGGGCGGGAGGGAGTAGAGGCCGGGGCAGAGGGCGAGGGCGGAGGGCGCTGGCGGCGGAGGCCGCAGAAGGTGAGGCCTGGTGGGGCCGGCGGGAGTGAGAGAGGGAGCCTTGCCAGGAGAGGGCGGGGCTGGCTAGTGTGCGCTCTGAAGGGCCTAGACTGACTGATGGACTGTCAGTGTGTGCGTGGGACTGTGAGGCTGTGTGTGACGCTGTCAGTGTGTGGACCTGTAACTGAGTGTCACTGGGTGCAGCTGTCAACTAATCTGGCTGCGTGTGTTCAGTGTGCATGTGGTCGAGGCTGCATGTGGCTGTGCAAGTGTGGTGGTTCTGTGTTTGTGTCAATGTGCAGTTTTGGGTGAGAGACTGAGTTGTGTGTTTGTGTGTGAGAGGGCCTGTGACCACATGGGGCATGTGTTTTGGGAAGGTCTTTTTGGGGTTTAAGACTGTGTCTGTGTGAGAGTGGGTGGCTGGGTCTGTGTGTGTGTGTGTGTGTGTGTGTTTGTGTGTGGTTGTGTGACTTCAGCAGTAGCAGAGCCTGAGTGAGACTTGTTTTATGTGTGGGTCCTGGGTCCTGTGTTAGAGTGTGTGAGTGGAGCTGTGTTGTATCTTGGGGACCAACTTCAGTGGTCAGTGGGACTGACCTTTCTACCTAACGTCCAGCAAAAATAGACCCATCCCAACACACGTGTCTGCCCTTCCTTTCTGTGCTCTAGAATCCCTGTCTTTAGTCTACTGCTCCATAGTTTGTTTCCCTATCTCAGTTTCCTTTTATTTTGCTCCCCCTACTACTATCTTCCTAGAGCTGTCACTCATATGCATCTCCTCATAGTTTTATCTCCCCAGGTATCTCTGTGTATCTGCCTCTCACATCCTTGGCATCTCTGTCTCTCTCTGCACCCCTATTCCTAGCTCCCCTGTTCACCTCTGTCTCTTTGGCTTCATGGGGGCCTGGAGCAGTGATGAAATGTGGGGTCTGCTGTGCTAAGAGCTCCTTGGAAGATGGGACTTAAGCCATTATGAGGATTTGCTTTTAGGGAGTGCTGTGACCCCATCCCCGGGGCAGAGTGCTAAGTATATGTGTTTCTGTCTGTATGAGGGTATGAATCTGAGTGAGGATGTCTGAGTGTATCCATGTGACTGAGTGGCTATATCTGAGAGTGTGTATCTGAGGATAAGTGTGGGTCTTGTGTATCTGGCACCAAGGGACCAAAGGCATTTCCTGGTGCTGGGGCCCAAAGAGTGGAGTGGGGAGGTAAGAAATGGCTGGAACGTCAGGGGCGGAGGGACTGGACTCTGGATTTTCTTTATACCCCCCAACCTGGGCCTCCCTTTTCCTCAAAAAACAGCTAGCTATGCCCTAAGGAAATATTTGCTGGGGAGTGAAAAGAGTGGAGGCGTGAGTCTGCGTCTGATTTTTCATTTGGTTATGTCCACGTGTGTTCAAGGGAGTGTCTTTTTGTTGACTGTGCCTAGTGAGTCCATGCATGAATGTGGCTGGGTGAAAACATAGGGAATCACTCCCTGACGGGGACATAAGCAGCCCTCCTTTCCCTCTTGCTGGCCGTGGCTGTGCCTGTGGCTTCCTTTCCAGACTTTGGGGGAGGCCTCTTCCCTTCCCAGGGCCTCGGGTGGGAGGGGGGCGAAAGGGGAGGAGGGAGGAGGAAAGTGGGAGGTGGGGGCCTAGCTCAGGGCGGCTGAGCTCTAGGGCCCAGAGGGGCGGAGGAGGGAAGAGAAAGGAGGGGATGATTCTGGGGTCCCAGAACTGAGTGGAGCTGAGACGGGTGCTGTAGCTGGTGGGAGGAAGTCCTGGAGGCCATGGACATTCAGCCACTGGGATCACAGAGGTAGGGTGGGGCTCGACAGGGTAAATGTTGCTGGGGTACGGGGTGGGGGGGGAGGGGGCGGGAAGCCATTAGACACATTCAGACAGATACACAGACACATGGACGCCCTTGTTCTGCTCTACTTGGGAGGGGTCTATGCTGTTCCTCTTCTGGAGCCCTTGCCTGCCTGGCTCTTTCCCTATCTGCTACTTTTCCTGTCCCCATGGCCACTTCCCCACTGCCTTTCTCATTTTGCTCTTCTCCCATCCAGAATCCCTCTCTCCTAGCATCCCCATAAGCAGTGGTTACCATACAAAAGACTTGGTTACCTCCTTTGCCTTTCTAGTTCTGTCCTAGCCCAGCCCTTCCCTCACTGAACCCCTACCACTTCCCAATCTTGACCTTGGAGCATCTCTTGGTCCTGTGGCCTCCACCCCAGGTCCCCTTCCCTGCAGGCTTCTAGATCCTTCAGCCTTCTCTCCCCTCCCCGACACCCTGTCTCCATCTCCTGGCTGCTTGCCCACCCCCAGCCTCTGGCAGCAGCCAAGGCATCTGGATCTGCTTAACTCTGCAGCCTCAGCCTGCACCCTAGCCCCATCCAGCCTCACAGGCTTGAGACCAACAAGATTCCAGAGTCAGGCCCAGATGAGTGGCCCAAGGAGCCAGGCCCAGGAGAGAAGAGACCTGGCAGCCAGAGGAGGGCTAAGCCTCCTGATAGGAATATAGCAGGGGCTCAGACCCACGGTGACAGGCCCCCACCCAAGGTTGGTGAAGGCTGTCTCAGGTAATCAGAGGCAATGACTAGTCCTGGGCCAGGTGGGGGTAGACACTGGAATTCCCAACAGCTGGGTTGGAGGAGTTAATGGGAGTGACTGAGCTGGTGCCAGCACTTGGTGCCAGGGGTGGGCGCCAAGGGTGGTGTGTGTGTGGTGGGGACTGCTGGCACAGCCTGTCGCCTCCGGCTTTTGTTCTGGGCCCTAGGCCCAGAGATGGAGGGTGTGAGTGCGCATGTGTGTGTGTTTGCATGTATGCACACGCAGCACTGGGTGTATGGTGGAAAAGGGGACCTTAGATCAGATCCCCTGATGTTTTCGGATATCCTTACCCCATGTGGTACCTAAGTTTTCTTCCTAGAAAGTCCCAGTTTAGAAGAGGAGGAGGCAGGCTTTAGCCTCCCATCTGGGAATGGGGGATTGCTGACCTTACCTTTCTCCCCACAGATGAGCAGCAGCTGCTCAGGGCTGAGCTGGGTCCTGCTGGCCGTGGCTGTAGCCCTGGTGTCCGCCGTCTCCCCCTGTCCCCAGGCCTGGGGCCCCCCAGGTGAGAAGAATCCTGCTATATGATGCTAACTCTGACTTTTGACTTGCCATCCTCACTGTGACCCTTTCCATGCCTAATCTGTGGCCCCCAACCCCTAACATCCAACCTGACAACATCCCCTCTCTACCCTGTCTTCTAACCTCTGTTTCCAGGTTATAACATGATGCTTTGACCCAATGACCCCATCCAGGGCTTAAGAGTCTGACCCTTATCCTGTCATGCTTGCTAATTGGGGGCTTGGATGGGAGAGAGGGAAAGGAAGAGCATCTCCTTAAAAGTGCCCTCCACAGGGGTCCAGTATGGGCAGCCTGGCAGGTCCATGACACTGTGTTGCCCTGGAGTGACTGCTGGGTAAGTGCCCCACCTGCCCATTGGCATTGGGCTGACACTCATGACCCTTTCTTGACTCTGTCCAGTCCTCATGCTCCTCCCATCCTTGCCCCTGTGTCTATAATCCTCACCTCTCCAGCTATCCTAACTCTCAAACCATCCTTATTCAACAGAAAATTTTAACCAACATGTATTGAGCACCTGCTGAGTCCCTGGTCTATTCTAGGCTCTGGGATCCAGCAGTGCACAAGCCTGGCAAGATGCCTGCCCTGGCAGAGGTTACATTCTAGTAGGACAGACAGATAATAAGCAAATACAAATCTTGCCGGGTAGTGGTAACTGCAGGGCAGAAAATCAAAGAAAAGTGATATGGAAGATGATAACTGATTGGTTACTTTTTATTGGTAATCAGAGAAGGCTTCTCGGAGGAGGTGACAGTGAAGCTAATTTCTGAAGGTCAGGAAAGAGGCAGACACGCACAGGTCGAGGTACAGGCATTCCTGACAGAGGGAACAGCTAGTGCAAATGCCCTGAGGTGTGAATGAGAGAGAGGCAGAGACACAGGCAGAGGGAGAGCAAGCTCCCTGTGGAGAGCCCAATGTGGGACTCGATCCCAGGACCCCAGGATCATGACCTGCACTCAACCAACCACTGAGCCACCCAGGCGTCCTGAGTTCAATACTCTTTTTTTTAAAATTAATTAATTAATTAATTAATTAATTAATGATAGTCATACAGAGAGAGAGAGAGAGAGGGAGAGACATAGGCAGAGGGAGAAGCAGGCTCCATGCACCGGGAGCCTGACGTGGGATTCGATCCTGGGTCTCCAGGATCGCGTCCTGGGCCAAAGGCAGGCGCCAAACTGCTGCGCCACCCAGGGATCCCTCAATACTCTTGAATAGCAAGAAGATCAATGTGACCGGAGGGTAGTGGGGAGGAGAGGGAAGACAGGGAGGAGCTGAAGAAGGAAAGGAAGGCAAGGCTAGGTCACCAGGGGCTTTGTCAGCTCCTGGACTTAAAGGACTCTGGGTTTTATTGCAAGCACAGTGAGAAGCCAATGGAGAGCTGTGGCATGGCTTACGCTTTAAATCTTCCCTCTATCATCACCTCATCTCACCCCCAGGGCTCCGGTGTCCTGGTTTCGGGATGGGGAGACAAGGCTGCTCCAGGGACCTGACTCTGGGCTAGGGCATGAACTGGTCTTGGCCCAGGCAGACAGCACTGACGAAGGCACCTACATCTGCCGGACCCTGGATGGTGCACTCGGGGGCATTGTGACCCTACAGCTGGGCTGTGAGTTGGGGAGGGAGTGTTGGGTGGCAGTAATGAGACAAGGCAAGGCACACCTGAGGGAAACTAGGCCCTGAGTAAGCCTTCTAGGATGGGAAGGACCTGGGGACTTCTCAGACTCCAGTTGCACCTTCTGCCTCTAGACCCCCCAGCCCGCCCTGTTGTCTCCTGCCAAGCAGCTGACTATGAGAACTTCTCCTGCACTTGGAGTCCCAGTCAGGTCAGCGGTTTACCCACCCGCTACCTCACCTCCTACAGGTGTGTGCATGATTGGGTATGTGTGCCTCTACATTTGGGTGTACAGGCACAACATGGGTATGGGAGGCATTGAGGGAGATCCTGAGGAAGGCCTTAGAGAGGGGGAGGATTCTCATTTCCTTCCTGACCTCCGATGGCCCCTCCCTGCCAGGAAGAAGACTGTACCGGGAGCTGATGGCCAGAGGTAGGATATAAGGGAGAGGCTGGGGGCTCCAGTTGGATCCCACAATAAGCATTGCCAAAGCTCAAGACCACATCCTGTCTCCTAGGATGAGTCCGTCCACAGGGCCCTGGCCATGCCCACAGGATCCCCCAGGGGCTGCCCGCTGTGTAGTTCATGGGGCAGAGTTCTGGAGCCAGTACCGAATAAATGTGACTGAGGTGAACCCCCTGGGGACCAGCACACGCCTGCTGGATGTGAGCTTGCAGAGCATCTGTGAGTACCTGTTCCTACTGATCCCTCAGATCCTCACTTCAGAGACCCCAAATGGACTCCAGAGTACAAATAGCCTGATACAGAACCTCCCCCTGCTAGAGCTCCCTCTTGACACAGACCCCATTTTAGGACACAGTTTCCCTGGAGACTAAGAAACCAAAGAGATTGGAGCCCAGGAGGCACAGTTACCTCAGCCTCTAGAGGCTGCTGCCACAACCCCTCCTGGTTTCCTAGGCCACAAATCCTTACAGGTACCTGGCCCCAGAGCTGCCTCTCAGCTTCTAGGCTCTGTGCTGATGGCAGCCGTATCTCATGTCCTCCCTACCCAGTGTAAGCCCTTGCTGGCTCCTCTTTCCTTTTTTTTTTTTTTTTTTTTTTTAAGATTTTATTTATTTATTCATGAGAGACACAGAGAGAGAGACAGAGACATAGGTAGAGGGAGAAGAAGGCTCCATGCAGGGAGCCTGACGTGGGACTTGATCTCAGGATCCCGGGATCATGACCTGAGCTGAAGGCGAAGTAGACACTCAACTACTGAGCCTCCCAGGCGTTACCTCTCTTTCCTTTTGGTCTGTATGTAAGAGGGGGGAACTAAAGCTCTAGCTAAAATTTAGACTCATTAATTTTCTTCCTTGAATGGAAAGTAGAATCATTCTAATTCACTAAACAAATAGTTCAAAAACCGATCTCCAGATCTTAGCTCATTTTTTACAAAATATTAAATAAATAAACAAACAAACAAATAATAGGAGCAGAGGGAGAGGGACAAGCAGACTCCTTCTCTACGCTGAGCCTGGAGCCTGATGTGGGCCCAATCCCATGACCTTGAGATCATGACCCAAGCCCAACCAACTGAGCCACCCAGAGGCATCCCAACTCATTTTATAATGGGGATGACAGACAAGTACTGAGCCCAATGGATGATTAAGCTTAAGATTTCCCCAAACCCCTTGGAAGTACCTCCCTCAAAAAAAAAAAAAAAAAAAAAGGAAGTACCTCCCTCAAGCACCTTTAGGCACACACCCACCTTCCCTTGGGAGGTGGTGAGGAAGGGATGGTTACCTGTTGACTGTCCTGACTTTGTGTCTCTACCACCCTCAGTGCGCCCTGACCCACCCCAGGGGCTTCGGGTAGAGTCGGTACCTGGCTACCCCCGCCGACTGCGTGCCAGCTGGACGTACCCTGCCTCCTGGCCCCGCCAGCCCCACTTTCTTCTCAGGTTCCGACTGCAGTACCGTCCAGCTCAGCATCCAGCCTGGTCCACGGTGAGGCCTGGAGTGTGTCCCAATCTGGGGGCTCTTTGTTCTGCCTCTGGTTTTATGTTCCTGGTTATTCTGCATGGCTTTCTGGTACACTGGCAGTTCACCAGAGCCCTGTCACCTCCCCTAGTAGAGTGGCCTCCATGGGTGAGCCTGTGTGAGGGGTGCTGGGGTTGCAGCAGGGCCCAACAGGTCTAGTCTCTGCCCTGTGGGACTGTTACTGATGTAAATCCATCTGTGGGAAGATAGGAGTGGCTTTTTACAAATAACATTTCTAGGGAAAGGAGTGCCTGGCACCCAGGGGCACAGCCTCAGACAAACATTCATATACCCAGATAAGAACAGCAGTAAATTACTCTCTCTGAAGTTGTTAAAGTCTGGCTAACTGGCTAATATCGAGTCTGGGGAGCAGCTGCCTCAGATAATGATCAATATTTTTTGAGCCTTGTCTGCCCACCAGGCACCATACTACACATTTTACATGCATTATCTTATTCAGGTATATTCACCTCTATTTTACAAATGAAGAAACCAAGGTACAGAGCAGCCCAAGGTCACTCAGTAAGTGGTACAGCAAAGATTTGAACCCAGGCAGCCTGATGACACATCCTGTCTATATAACTACTGTGCACTTTTGTCTTCCAAAAACTAGGTGTAGATCTGACACCACAAGCCACCCCACGTGAGGCCCAGATGGCCCCACCAGTCTGACAGGGATAGAACTGGGAGGAATGGGTACTCTTTGCTGACTGAGGCTGGGGGCAGATAGGCTTAGCCTTTACAACCAGGATAATGGGCCAAGGTACCATCTTCATTCCCAGGTAGAGCCGGCTGGATTGGAGGAGGTGATCACGGACGCCGTGGCTGGGCTGCCCCATGCTGTACGGGTTAGTGCCCGGGACTTTCTGGATGCTGGCACTTGGAGCGCCTGGAGTCCCGAGGCCTGGGGGACTCCAAGTACCGGTGAGAGACTGAGCCCAGGGCATGGGCAGAGGGCCCATCCCACAGCATCCATTGGCTGGACGGGTGTGCGAATAGGCTGCATGCACATGTCCTGCCACACAGGCGTGGCAATTGAGGTCTTGGTATTTAGCCTTGGTTGCCTGCAGCCACACCCCGGGTTAAGCCCTTCCCCTCAATCTCTACCTCTGTTAAGTCTCCAGAAGCTGGCTCTACCCTTTCAGCTTCCACCTCCTGGGCATCCATGTTCAATCCAGGCCCTGGCCTCACCTGGCAGGCCCTGTCTTCCTCTCCCAACCTGTGTGGACAATTTTCCTCAGGTTTTGCCTCCCTTCAGGGTCCCTACCAAAGGAGATACCAGCTGGAGGACAGCCACGGAAGCAGCTGGAGGAGGAGCCTCAGGCAGACAGCCCCACTCCCCCCAGGCCCTCACTCTTGCCAGACCCACGGCCACTTGGTAAGCTTGGACAGGTAAACAAAGGTAGTATAGGACAGGAAAGCCCCAGAGAGAAAGGGTTTAGTCAGGCAGCCTTACACTGACAGTAGCATGTGACCCTCCTTAGACCAGAGAGATCCCTTGGAGCAGATAGCAGTGCTGGCATCTTTGGGAATCTTCTCTTTCCTGGGACTGGCAGCTGGGGCCCTGGCACTGGGGCTCTGGTAAGTAACTGCCATTGGTCCCTCAAATTCTGATCCCACACAGATGTTCTGATATCCACAGACCACACCTATTCCCACCCTTCATGATTTCCCAGTGAAACTTTCTGATTCTGGGAAGATTCCCCCCCTTCCCTCCAACTCCCATTATTTTCACTGATTTCTCTCCCAACCCTTTACTAATATACTGTTTTGGAGGAGACAGAGGTGCCCTGCATTGTCAGGGAGACAGCTGCCTTTTTGTGCTCCAGGCTGAGACTGAGACCAGATGGGAAGGCCAGACCCCAAAAACCTGGGTTCTTGGCTCCAGTGATTCCAGTGGACAAGCTTCCAGGTAAGTAGGATATCTAGGAGGTTTGGACTCAGAGATGTGTGCCCTCATTTCGAGTGTCTGGATTAAGAGCCAGATGCTCTAGTCATTATAAGGATGTTGGGGAATCAGAGTTGGGTCACTTCATTCTTATGTCTGAGCTCAGGGATGGACCTTTCATTCTTGAGTCCTTGGGCTCAGAATGGGGTCTCTTCCTTCTCTCACATGGTATTGGGGCTCCTAGATGGCCCCCCCTCATTTTCAGGGTGTTAAGCTCAGACCTGGATATCTATCCTGATTCTTGGGGTATCTTAGATCAGACCTGGGTCTCCTCCCTCATTCTTGATGTACCTGGGCCTAGAACTAGGAACACTTCTTCATCTTCAGGGTGTTGGGATTCAATTAGAGCTAGGCTCCCCTATTCATTCTTGGAGTGTTGGGCTCAGAGCTGGGTCCCCTCCCTCATTCTCAGGGTGTCTGGGCTAATAGATCTAGTCCTATTATCTCCCTTGATTTGCCTCCTGCTTCTTCTAGGAGCCCCAAACCTGTAGATGACCCAGGAGGGCTTCAGCTGATTCCACCTATAACTCTGTCTTGCTGGTGTGGATGGACAGACAGATAGAAACCAGGCAGAATAGTAGATCCCCATGGAGGCAGGGGGGCGGGAGTGGTCTCAGCTGGAGGTTCTGTTTGGAGACTATTTCTATCAGATTGTTCGAAACTTGCCAGCTGAAAGGTGCCTGGACTTCTCATTTCATCTCAGAGTTGGAGGTCCACCTGAGGAATGTGTGTAGATATGTATGTTTGTGTCCATGTGTGCCCATGTGTATGTGAAATAGGAACATGTGTTCTCCAAATGTATGCATGTAGGTGCCTGGGGAGTATCTGTGGCTCCTTGGCGCTTGGCTTTGCCCCTGGAGGGGTTTGTGAAGATGTGAATAAAGAGAATGAAGAGGTTCTTCTGTTTATTGACATGTCTCCCAGTCTCAGAGTCAGGACTCACAGGAGAATGCACAGAAGTTGGAAACCACAGTAAGAAATTGTTGTCCAATGCTGCTTTATTATTTTGGCTGGTGGGGGCCCTGGTCCATTTTCCTTGTCAGCCCCAAATTCAGGTTAGGTAGAGTCCCCTGGAGTCTCCTCCCTTGGCGCTCAAACCACCGAGCCAGGCTGCGATTCTGAGGGTGGATGCAGACACTGCGTCGAGACAGGTGAAGCCTGGGGAAGGAAAGGTCCAAAGCCAGTCATAGCTTGGGGATGAGGTTAGGGGTCCAAAGATTAGGGCAAAGGCTAGATGAAAACCCGAGTCAGCATCAGAATTAGCAACTGGGGTTGGGGTTGGGATCAGCATCAGGGGTTGGAACTGAGGTCAGAGTTAGGGGTCAGTAGGAGGGGCCGGGGCAGAGCTCACACGAAGGCCTGGAGGTGACAGTCCCCATTGGCTTCCTGCAGTTCCACCCGGATGACCCTCCTCAGTAGCTTGTTCGAGAGTGGCTGGCGGTAGAGCTGAGTACAGCAGGTAATGCTGGGTGGCAGTGGCAGTGCTAGGGGACAATGGGGCCATGTGTTTTAGAGGGCTCCTGACCCAAAACCCTGCAATCAGCTGGAGGAAGGACTTCCCGGGTCCCTTTCCCTCCATCCCATTCAAATCTAGGGCAAATCCCTGGCCTTCTAGACCCCCTAAGCACTCACCTGCTCCAGGGTCTGGGCTTAGTAGCAACAGTAGCAGCAGGAGGCTGCTAGTAGATGATGGCCCCTTCATGCTTCTCAGCCTGGATACTTCTCTCTCCTCCTCCTCTCCTACCTTTTATTTAGGTGCCTTTTACCTGAGGCACCAGATGAGTCAGAGGCAGGTGAAGATGTATTGCTCATCCTGTGACATTCCTGGGCCCTAATTGCCACAGACCCCTTCCTCTTCTAGGGCTGCCATTTCCCATGGCTTCTAGACAGAGAAGCTGGAGAGAGGGGTAGTGCATGATGTGAAGACTGATGGTGCAGTGACCAAGTAAGGGTACCTAGGTATCCACAGTGGCATCCAATGATGGATATTCACACTCACATATCCACAGTCACACTGAATCACACCTCAATCACTCAGTCACCCTTACTTACATGGTTAGACAACCAAAGACAGAATCACAGAGCCCCAGTTGTACTCAAAGTCCCACTCCCACAGTTGTATCTTCATAATCATTCAATCACACAACTATACGAGCACACACAAATTCTGATAGGGAAATTGTGGGTGGGGTGGGAATAGAGGGCAGGCCGGCACCAACTTGCCTTCATCTTCCCCCCTCTACTTCCTGCCCTAGCCTGCCTTTCTTATCAGGAGAAATTGATGGGAAGGGGGTCCCTAAAGCAAGCCCTTTTGGCTGAGGATGAGTCTTGGCTGGGACAGTCACATCCAGAGTGAGAAGCTGGGTCCTACTACTAGGGTAACTTCGGGATGTTGAGGAGTGGGCTGCTTTCCCCAAGGAGATGAGACAGGGAGGAAGGATGGAGTGGGTAAGGTGGGAAGATGAGAGAAGATAAAGTTCTTTGGTGCCAGGTTGCTGCTGTCAAACAGACACAAGAAATCTTACCTTCCTGTCTAGTCCTGTCCCAGAAATGCCAGCCTCTTGCCAGCAGGGGCCTGGAGTTTCCAGAATCAATCCTGGCTTATTGAGACATCAGACTCAGAGCTTAATTACCTCTCTTTTGTTCTATTCAAATTCCTCTCCCTGGTCCCAGGTCCCAGGCCCAGTAGCACACCCCTCAGCCCCAACCCAACCCTTATACATTATGCATCCCCTCCTCTTGCTAAAACCCCAACCTCTTTATCTCCTTCCTATCTCTTCTCTCTTTGATCCCCTTCCCAGGCTTCACTCTCTTCTTCCCCTTACTCCCTAAAGCAAAAGTCTTCCTCCTCCTCTGTCCTTTCCAAAAAGCTGGGAACTACCTATGGTGGGGCAAGCTGCTAAGTTTTGTGCCCCTGGCACCTTGAAGAGTTTCCCACTCCTGGTCTGGGGATTTCAACCCTCAAGTCTTCCTCTGTGTTTGAAACATAAACTGAGTCATAACCCAGAAATCTAGACCTTATCTGGTTGTTGCCAGGGTGCCTTCTGCAGCCTTCTGCTCTGTGGCCAGCTATCCACTAGGGGCAGGCCTTCTCTTGAGATGGGGACGCAAACCTATCCTGGGCATCTTTGTGCTGCAGGGCTGCTGAAACAATCAGGAGAGACCATCAGTTTCAAGAGTTAGAACTAGTCCACGCATGCTGGGAAGCCCACTCAAGCTTCTCCTTCCTATCCAGGGTGAGGCTTGAAGGCCTTTTCCTGGAGTTTGTCTTGGGGATACTCAGGAATTCTGACAGTGTCCTGGTATGGTGCAGGCCCAGGGCTGGAGAGGGTACTCCACTTTTGATAGGTGTAGACAAGGAAATGGCTCAAGAGCCTGGATCCATCCTTGAAGGTGACTGCAACCCAGAGGTCACTCATCTTGAACTGCTAATACCAGAGGCCTTAGCGTCTCTCTCCTACCCTCCAGTCTGGATTTGTGCCCCAAAGCTTGGGTGCAGCTTTTGAGGTGCCATTTACTTATCACAGATCTCCATCAGCTGATTGTCTGCTACATACTTTGTGGTATTCCTGGACCAATCAGTCCAGATACCTGGGAAGGCAAGAATGAATTCTTCTGGGTTATGCACCCATCTCTCCCCTTTGGCTATTCCAAAAATAGGGCCAAGTCTTCACCCCAGCCACAATCTGCTGAGGCAGGGGCAGCCCCCAGGCTGAAAGTTAGCTTTGCCCCCACCCATAAACAGGGCCTTCTCTTTAACTTAATTTTCTGGTGCCTTTTCTGGTGCTGGACCCAGTCCCTTAACTGAAAGCAGGCCCACTAGGGGGCCCTCACCCTCAGCACTTTAGGAGCTAGAGGGTCTCAGGTCAACTAGGTGACAAGACAGAAAGGGGTGGCAGGGAGCCATGGCCTTTGGGTTTTCCTAGAGACATAGCAAGAACTGCTAGGTAAGCTGATGCCAAGTATCTTTAAACCTGGGAAAGACTGGGAGAGTCGGAAGTTGCAGTATTTAGGAAAGATCTCCAGCAGTCCCAAGTCAGTCTCCAGTGGCAGGCTGAGAGAGTCAGCGTCTAGGAATCTTACCCTCCTCTCACAGCCTACTTTCTACAACTCTGGGCTTAAAATAGTTTATATTCACTCTCATTAAAAGATTCTCCAGACCCTTGGCAAAGTCCCGTCTAGGAGGAAGGTGGAACACATCGACGTGGGGATAAGGCTGGGAGGAAGAGTGGGACAGGGCTATTTAGTTCCTTGCACATAGGCTATTTACAGCGAAGTGTGTATCCCCGGGATGTGTGTGTTTGGAGGGGATAAGAGGGGTTAGGTGGCAGAAGGCAGTCAATGACCATAATGGGAGGCCTGACACTGATGAGGGATCCTTAGTAATAACGGGGGCCTGGATAAGGAAGGGCATCTATCAGGGAGGGAGGCCCTGTCAGTAACGAAAAGCAGGCGTGTAGAGGGCCTCCCAGCCCGAATGGTGGCAGCGGCGACAAAGTCAGGAGGGCAGCACGGTGGCTTCGGTTTAAATCTTTAATGCACCGGCTGGCTGGGCAGTGGCGGTGGGGGTGCGGCGGGGGAGGCCGCGACCCGAGCGCTGGGGGGCAGGGCCCAGGCCGCTTGACAGACAGCTCATCAGGCCTCGCAGAGGCTCCAGCTTCTGCTCCCGGGGATGCGCCGAGCTGTGGGGCAATCCGACACCGGCATGAGGCAGGGATGGGACTCCCGGGCTCCCCCCATCCACCCTCCAGAGCCTGAGCCTCGTATGCCCCGGGCGGGCCCGCGGTGTCGCAGCCCCCTCACCTCCGGTCCCTCCGCCACATGCGCAGCCAGGGGAAAAAGTAGAAGCAACCCCAGTAGATCCTGCGGAGAGAAGGCCGGGCGGGGCGGGGCGGGGCTGACCCACAGACTCCGCCGCTCCGCCGCCTCGCCCCCCTCTCGGAAGGCTCCGCCCCGCCCTTTAGAGGCGGTTCCCTCCGCAGCCCCCGCCCCCCGAGGGGCCCCACGCCTCCCGCCCGCCGAGAACTTGCGCCCTCCCCCCACCCCAGAGCCGCTAGGTTCCTCCTCCGCAGAACCCGCCTCCACTCACTCCTCCTCCGCCTCCAGCGCCACCTCGTATCTCCTCAATCCCGACATGTCCAGGGCTCCGAACGTCTCCTGCGGAGCGGCATGATTGGATCAAGGATTCCCCAACCCCGGGTCCCCTTCTCTGTCATTCTCAGGACCGGTCTGACCTGTTCTCAGGTAATCTGAGGCAGGTGCCCCCGGGAAGCCTCATGCCACATTGGGACAGGGTGGGATTGAAGAATTGGGAGGCACCAGACGTTAAGGAATTAGGAGGTCGGTCACCTCGGGGGCCTGGGGCATTTAGGGGGGCAGGTCGAAAGGCTCTGCGGTCATGGACCTGGGATATTTGGGGCCCCGGGTGAGGATTTCGGGGGCTGGGATCACCTGGAGGGGGGCTGAGGGGTCGGCGCAGCCTAAACTCCCGCCCTCCCTGGCTCCACCCCGGAAACAGACCGTTACCGTTACGTCATAGGGACTCCGTCGCGCACCTGGGGTGGGGCTTGCCTATTACCCGGAAGGGGCGAAGTCTGAGCGCTTCTGCGGAGGAGGCGGGGCCAAAGTGTCACGTTGGGGGTGGAGCCAGGGCCCGTCTATCGCTAAAGGGGCGGAGTCGCCCTTATTACTAGAATGCGGGCAGAGCTCAGGACTCTCTTTGCGAGAGATAGAGTCAGATTTTGGAGCTCTCTTCCTGGAAACCTCAGCCGCAGGCAGCAAGATAAGAGCTTTGGGACGTTATCCAGTACTGTTTTCCCTGTCCGCTCTCCTCTTTCTTTGCCCTCTGCCCTGCCATTTGTATGACCCTGGGCTGAGGAGGAATAGGTCTCCAGAGAGGGCCCAGCCCAGATGGAGCAGACTACAGAAGTACTTGATGTGTGAGTGGCCTTGGCCAAGTCACTTAATGGCCAGAGGGTCACAGCCCTTTCTCTCTGAGCTGAAATTTATCTTCCTGTGACTTATGTCCCTACATTCATTCATTCAACAAATGTAACAGGCTAGGAATGGGTATACAGCAGTAGAGAAGACATCATTACAGTAAACATTAGCACACTGGTTGGAGGCAATAGAGGGTGCTCCAATAGAGCCCAGAGAGCACAATTAACCCTGTGTAGGAGGTTGGAAATAGCTGCCCCAGTTAGTCTGCGGAGGCAGGAAGAGAGCCTTCTGGCTGGACTGTAGGGGAGAGAGTGACCAGAAATAAGGGAAGTGCAAGTTCCCTCATGCTGAAGTGTGGAAAACGGATACAACTACTCTCTCCCCCCATCCCACCTTTCTCCTTCTACGTCTCTTTCTGCATGGGCCACAAATGAGATTGCAGACAGATCCATGGGTACCAGTAGGGCTTTATTGGAAGCATTGTAGTCTGAGTGTGGAGGAGAAGCTATGCTTCTGGCACACTCATCCCTGCTCACACACTCACACTCACATTGACATTCCAGGCCCTGAGGTAACTGCGCCAGGTCTGGTGCAAAGTTGCTGGAGGCCTGGTTTCCCTTCTGATCTTTGGTTCCTCAGGGCTGCAGTGATTCACATCCCTTCTCTCAGACACACCACTCCTTCTGGGGCTGTCCTGGGCTAACTGCTGTGGCCCTTATTCTAGGGGAGGAAGGAGAGTCAAGGTCATGGGTTGGGGTCTTGGGCAGGGGCTCTGAGGGAGGAGGCAGGGCTGGGGAGGGCTGGGCTTGCCTTTGCAGAGTTCTTCTGCAGTTTCCGGATTATGCGGTCCACCCAGGGCTGGTCTGGGGGTGCACAGAGCTGGCGACCCTTCAGTGTGGTGAACCTGGAGTCAGAGGTCAGAGAGAACACAGTCCTCTCAGCATAGTAAACTTGGAATCAGAAGGAATGGAACATCCTGTAACCCAGCTTCCTGGCAGGCCCTGGTGTGAGGGGCAGAGGCTGAGGACCACATTTGGGAACCTGTTTCAGGGGCTTCCTTGTGGGGAGGAGCTTGGCAAGGAGAAGAGAAGTAAGATGATGAGTGGAGGCCCCAGGTGATGGAGGAGGTGATTGGGAGAGGAAGAGACTGGTTACTCTTCAGTACCCCCTACCCCAAGACCAGACAGTACCCTGCAGCCATCATTGAGAAGGAGATAGGAACAAAAAGTCACCAAAAATGTTCCTGGGAATTGGATATTGGTTATTGGCATCACTCAGAGCTGGAGGGGGGCAGGTGGTGGTAGTGTAAGGGTTAGTTAGGGCTTGAGGGACTTTTAGGTGGGAAGACCATGGCCCTGACTAGAACTCAGGATGCCTGGTGCCCACTGCCTATAGCTTTAGTGTTCCTCTCTTTTCCATCCTTGTGCACCATCCTCTTCTTCCTCTGGAAACTTAGGCTAAAGAAGGTAGAGCCTCTAAAGAGAATGGCAGTCAGAGGCCCCAGGACTCATCCAGGTACTGACACAGGACTGCCAGGGGCACAGGCACATCTATATCACACGGGTACACACATGAGTCATGGGCACATTCACACCCCACAAGTCTGTGTATAAATTGCACAGGAATATGCACGATGCACAGGTATACCGACAGTACACAGGAACACATAATCACAGGGGCACATCCATTTGGCACATGTACACTCTCAGGTCACAGACACACTTGGACCTGAGTGTTGATCTGAATGCACAATCTGCTTCACAGACTCCCCTTCTCTGCCCCTCCTTACCTTACCATTTCGCTCCTTCCCCTTTCCAGGGGAGACCAAGAAATCAGTATGCTGAGAAGAGGAGTGGTGCTGTGCAGGAGACCATGGAAGACAGAGAGAGATGGACAAATGGGTAGAATCTTTGGAAGCAAGTGTGGGTTGCAGGAGTCCTGCCTGTGTGGAGCTTGTGTGAGACTGTGAGACTGGATGGCAGAGAGTGAGCGGAAGAGTGATGGTGAGGGTGAGGGAGGCCATGATAGTTCTATGAGTGTATGTGAGCCTGTGTGAGGTTGTAGCTATCTCTCGTTTATGGCCTCCTGAAGCTTTCATTTTTTATATCCAGAAACTTCTTCCCTTCTGTTGTGTAATAAAGAATTTGACTGGTCTTTGCCTCTGATTTCTGAAAGGGAGACTTAAAATCTTTGAATTTCCTGAATAATAGGAATGCCTTTGTTATTCATGAGCCCCTTGGATTGTCATACCTGAGTTTATGCTAAGAGATGAGGTGGCTTAGTATCATCTGGGGGATGGTCACAAGAAAGATGAACCATGTCACTGGAAAGTTGGGGCTTTGAGCCTGCCTAACCTCTGGGAACAGGATGGACACTGGATATTGAGTTCAGTCAATTCGATCCTGCCTACATAATGAAATCTCAATAAAAACTCTGGATGCCAGAGCTTGTAGAACTTCCTGGTTGGTGAACACATTGATGTGCCAGGAAGGTGGGGCCTAATGTGTCCCAATGGGATTAGAGCATGAAGCTCTGCATTTGAGACCTTCCCAGACTTTGCTTTGTGTGTCTCTTCATTTGGTTGTTCCTGATGGATATCCTTTATAAACAACTAATTATAAGTATAGCACTCCTGACTCTCATATGAGTCATTCTAATGAATTATTGAAGCTGAGAGATCATGGGAACTCCCTGGGCTTGTAGCCAGTTGGTCAGAAATGTTCGTGGCTTGGGGACCCTATAAGCGGGGACATGTTGGGGACCATACCAGTAAACATGTGGAGTCTGACACTAATGGTAAGTGGTTAGTGTCTGAACTGGATTGGAGTACATGAGTTGATAGAATACCTTTCTTTTTTATTTTATTTTATTTTTTTTAAGATTTTATTTATTCATGAGAGACACACAGAGAGAGGCAGAGACAGAAGCAGGCTCCATGCAGGGAGCCCAATATGGGACTCCATCCCAGGACTCTAGGATCATGCCCTGGGCTGAAGGCAGATGCTCAACTGCTGAGCCACCCAGGCGTCCTGATAAAATACCTTTCCACTGAACATTTTATTTTATCTTATTTTTAAATTTTTATTTATTTATTTTTTTTATTTTTTAATTTATGATAGTCACAGAGAGAGAGAGAGGCAGAGACACAGGCAGAGGGAGAAGCAGGCTCCATGCACCGAGAGCCCGATGTGGGATTCGATCCCGGGTCTCCAGGATCGCGCCCTGGGCCAAAGGCAGGCGCTAACCCGCTGCGCCACCCAGGGATCCCATCCACTGAACATTTTACCTAATGTCTCTATCTAGAAGAATTTTCTATCTCTTCCGTAACTCCTCAGTAGCTTCCTTACCTCATTTCCCTCATTTGTCTTTATCTTTAGCTCTGAGAATCTTAGTAAATCAGCAATTTGGACAAAGCAAGGTGTGTGTGTGGGATATTGGCACTTTCATCCTTAGGAGAATGTTTACAATGTCCTCTCCTGGAGGCATTTGAACAACCAGTCTCAAGGCTAGGGGTCAAGGCTTGGTTCCAGATTAGAGGTCAGAGTAAGAAATACTTCCCTTTCACACGCTTCACCTCACCTCAACTCTTCTTTGTGCTTCGAAGATACCAGCAGGTGGGAGGAATGGGGAAAAAAACCCAGTTGGGTTCCCCAGATTCCCTAGAACAATGACAAGTAGCAAGATAAAACTGGGGAAGTTCCCTTCTTGGGTTCACCAAGTCTCCCTAGGCCCATCACAGTGTCTATGCATCTGTCATCTGAGAACTGATCTTCACTTGGACAAGTATTGCTAAAGGGAAAGTTTTTTGGAAGCAGATCCAATTCCTGTATCACATCTGAGGACTCCAGGGTTTCACCCTCCTGACCCAGCCAGCACTGACCCTTTCCCCTGTTGACCCATTTTTCTATACCCCAAGCTGAATCCAAGAGGGATAGTTTGAGTGGAACCTGGCCCAGAATAGGGGTGCAATTTTTTCTGCCTTCTCTATCATCCATGCATGTCTACCCATCTTTGTCTTTATCAGTCTATTCTTCCTTCTTTCATCTTTCATGTCTTTTCATATCTTCATTTCCATTTGTTCATGCATATGTTCAACCATTTTAATCCAGTCATCATCTATTAATGCATCTATTCATCTATTAGTTATGTTAATAATAATTGTTGGTACTTGAGTGCCAGGCACCATGCTAAATTCTTTAAATTCATTGTCTCAAGGCAATTCCTGAAGTAGAGTGCTGTGGGCTATGTTTTTGTTTATGCAGACACTTCTATACTCCTTTTTATGATTTCTTTAGGGAACTCCTATCTCATGTGGTCTTGGTGAGTCTGTCAGCCACAGTGCTCTGATCAGAGTACCCCATTTCCTGGCCACTGGGATATATTGAAGAATTAAGTATATGTTATAAACAGTTAGTTGGAGTTTTTTTTTTTTTTTTTAAGATTTTATTTATTTATTCATGAAAGAGAGAGAGAGAGGCAGAGACCCAGGCAGAGAGAGCAGCAGGCTCCATGCAGGGAGCCTGACGTCGGACTCGACCCTGGGTCTCCATGATCACACCCTGGGCTGAAGGTGGCGCTAAACCACTGAGCCACCCGGGCTGCCCCTAGTTTGAGTTTTTTGTGAGATTTGATATTAGGAAAAAGAGGCCTCTTTTATTTATTTACATTTTTTTTAAAGATTTTTTTTTTTTTTTACTTAAGTAATCTCTACACCCAACATGGAGTTCAAACTCACAATCCCCAGATCAAAAGTCACATGCTCTACCGACTGAACCAGTCAGGCACCCCAAAGGGTCTTTGTTTTTAGATTGTTCACTATAAAAATGTAGACTTGAGGCTTCCAGGGTTCATATTTTCTGGAAGAGTACCTATCTGGAAGAGTACCTATCTACACGAGGAATGAAGCCCCTAAAAATAATTAGAAATTAAGAGAAGGAATTAACATCATTTGGATCCCTAGGACAGAAGTAGATTAAAATCTATTAAAAAAATTTTTTTTTGAGAGAGAGAGCGTGAGCGAGCATGAGTGAGGGGATGGGCAGAGGGAAAGGGGGAGAGAGAATCCTAAGCAGGCTCCGTGCCCAGCTGTGGAGCCTGATGTGGGGCTCGATCTCAAGACCCTGAGATCATGACCTGAGCTGAAATTGAGTTAGATGCTTAACTGATTGAGCTACCCAGGCACCCCTAAAATCTATTTTTAATGGACCTAGTTATGTAATATGACAATTTTAACTTTTTGCTTAAGCTACTTTAAGTTGGGTTTTTGTCATTTGCACTGGGAAGAGCTCTGAATAATAATTACTGTATGGGATCCCTGGGTGGCGCAGCAGTTTGGTGCCTGCCTTTGGCCCAGGGCGCGATCCTGGAGACCCGGGATCGAATCCCACATCAGGCTCCCGGTGCATGGAGCCTGCTTCTCCCTCTGCCTATGTCTCTGCCTCTCTCTCTCTCTCTGTGACTATCATAAAAAAATAAAAAAAAATAATTACTGTATTATTCCCATTTTACAGATGAGGAAACTAAGACCCAGAAAAATTAATTTTGACAAGTTTTCTCAGCTTATAAATGGCAGAACATTGGTATTTGGAGCAAACTCTGATGTACTACGTAAATACATCCATCTACCTGTTCATTCATCTATGCATCCATCCCATTCATTTATTTATTTGACTACGCAGGCCTAAGACTCCAAAGGCGATAAGCCTTGTCTCACTTGCTAAATCCAATTCTGAGGCTGCTTTTGGATCAGGGGTTGGCAACCTTTTTCTGTATAGGTTCATTTGGTAAATATTTAAGTTTTTGTTGGCTGTACTGTCAACTGTAATGACTACTCAACTTTGCTGTTGTAGCCCCAAAGCAAACATAGACAATATATAAAGGAACAGGAATGGCTGCATTGCAATAAAACTTTATTTACAAAAATGGGTGGCAGGCTGAATTTCTCCCATGGGCCTTAGTTTGCCAATCATGGTCTGGATCAATATTTTTGGGAACATGAGTTGGGAGTGGGAATAAGTATGCCTTGCATTTGTCCTTACCAATGAAGGAAAACAAGATTTTAATATTCAAACTCTTATGTTTGTGTCTGACTTTATGACCTTGGTTGAATGAGGGAAGAGATGATAGTATCCTCACCTGTAAAATAGAAATAATGTATATCTTGTGTACATGTGCATGACTCACACTGGGCACTCAGTGAAGGTTAGGTCAATCCCGTTTCGCATTTATCACCTACCATGTATTACCAGTATCAGGAGACTTCTCTTTATGATATCCTGGATGCAGTGAGGACACTTCAACCTAGCTTGCTGAATTCAGGAATCCTGCTTCTAAGAATAAGCTTTCATACAAGTTATATAGAGTCAGCTCTTGCAAAATCCAAATTTCTCTTTTAAATAACTCTACTCCAACTCTTATCTGCACCATTCCACTGCCTAAAACCACTCTAAGTACCCGACAAAACAAAGAGCTCTCTAGTCAACAAGCCCTATTGGACCTAGAAGCAGTTTGGCTTCCTTTTATGTCACTTAGGATATCACCCTGTACCCCAGATGGCTTTTCAACCTATTCTAAACAAATACTGCTATCTAGGAGAAAAGATTGTGTCCATATGTATTTGTATGTCTTTGTGCCCATGACTGTGTGTGAAATCGTTTGTCTGATTTACCCTTGTGTTCATATTGTGATTATAAGATTAAATGTTTGTGGTATGGGGATGCCTGGGTGGCTCAGTGGTTGAGCGTCTGCCTTCAACTCAGGGCGTGATCCCGGAGTCCTGGGATTGAGTCCCATATCGGGCTTCTTGCGAGGAGCCTGCTTCTCCCTCTGCCTATGTCTCTGCCTCTCTCTCTGTGTCTCTCATAAATACATAAAATCTTTAAAAAAATGTCTGTGGTATGTCTTTTGATGTATATGAATGATTAACTATGTACCTGTGTATTTATAAGTGGGTAGGACACATGTAAGTGGGGGTGTTGGCACTGATTTGTGTGTGGGTATGTATTCTGGTTGCTGTTCAGTCCATCGATTTGTGATTCCCACCCTCACAGGCCCTGTAGGGAACATCTATTGTATAGGGAAAAGGGGTATGAGACTCCCAGCCTGGGTTCTCAACCTCCAGGGGCCTGTAGAGGGCGTCTAGTGTATACAGAAAATGAAAATGTGTAGCTCTCGGCCTGTGGAGGGGGGCTTTGGCCTGAGGAGGCTGGGGTGTCTTGTTCCAGAAAGGAGCTGGAAATGAGCAAGAAACCAAATGACTCAGCCCCTGAAAGTCCCTGATCCTGGGAAGGGGTCTGCCTCATACCCCATCCTTCTCCAAACCTTCTGTCCATATCTGGAGGGTCCTGGCCCAGCCAGAGGGGCAGAACTTGGCCCTTCAATCTCAGAGCGTGGGTGGAACACTGTGTAGGACTTCCCGAGGTGACAGGACATCAGGATGGGGAGAAGTCTTGAGCAATAGTATACCCCCCTTTCCTGCCTCCTGCCCTCTGGAGCTTGAAATAACACCACTGCCAGGATTTTCTGAACACCCTTTCTCCTTCATTTCCTGCAGTTTGGGCTACTCCAGGCCTCAGGGTTCCTGGTTTGGGACAAGTGCAGGAAATAAGGGCCCCTGAACCCCAAATAGAAAGTGATCTACATGGCTAGAGATGAAGAACCCTGGGGGGTAGAGGAGGCTGCATGGAGGAAGGATCTCTGTAGAGGATGTGTGAGGCAGGAGGGAGGAAATTACAGGTAGAATGAACAGCAAGTATAGAGGCTTAGAGGAGGGACAGGGGTTTGTGATTAATCCCTATGTAGGTGAGGAAGGGTAAGTGGTGAGAGAGGCAGAGGCTATGTGTATGTAGGTAATACCTGGGGTACTTGTGGTACTTCCTCTTGGTGATGCCATGCCTAGTGGTCAAAGTTCATGGAAGACCCTTGTGACTTTTTTTTTAAAATTTTTATTTATTTATGATAGTCACACACACACACACACACACAGAGGCAGAGACATAGGCAGAGGGAGAAGCAGGCTCCATGCACCGGGAGCCTGACATGGGATTCGATCCCGGGTCTCCAGGATGGCGCCCTGGGCCAAAGGCAGGCGCCAAACCGCTGCGCCACCCAGGGATCCCGACCCTTGTGACTTTAATCAGGCAGGATCATTAGGGTCTATCTAGTATCCCTTGAGTGTGATGGTTTGGGTCTTTTTGCATCACAGAATGTCAACTAGGAGAAGTGCCAGTTGGAGGTAGAAGGATTGAGTTAGGAGGAAGTGTGGTAAACATAATTCTAAAATTCTTGCCCCCTGGTGTGTATGTCTTATATCTCCTTGATTTGAGATTACCTTAACCTCTTGACCTGTGATTATGGTGGGATATCCTTCATGGGATTACATTATGATATATGACAAAATTGAGGGATTTTTGCAGATGTGATTAAGGTCCCTAATCAGTTGACTTTGAGCTCATCAAACGGGAGATTACCTTGGATGGGCCTGGCCTAATCAGTTGAGCCCTTTAAAAAAGCATCTAGAGATAAGAAATAAGCAGCAGCCTTAAAAAAACAAAACAAAACAAAACAAAACAACAACTTAAAAAGGGAGTGCCTAGGGGCACCTGGGTGGCTCTGTTGGTTAAGCATCCAATTCTTTTTTTTTTTTTTTTTTTTAAGCATCCAATTCTTAACTTCAGTTCAGGTCATGATTTCAGGGTTGTGAAATTGAGCCCTGCAGCTGGGCTCCGTCCTGACCATGGAGCCTGCTTAGGATTCTCTCTCTCCCTCTCCCTCTACCTGCCCCCCTCTGCTCATGTGCTCAATCTCTCTCTCTCTCTCTCTCTCTCTCTCTCAAAAAGGGGCAGGGTACCTGAGTGGCTCAGTCAGTAGAGCATGTATGACTCTTGATCTCAGGATCGTGAGTTCAAGCCCCATTTGTGGTGCAGAGTTTACTTAAGAAAAAGAAAAGAAGGAAGGAAGGAAGGAAGGAAGGAAGAAAGAAGCAGCAGCAGGTGCTCTCATGTTGACTTTGAAGAAGCAAACTGCCATTTGTAGAGAGGGCCATATGGCACGCGGCTAAAGGAACTCAGCCTCAGTCCTACAAGCACAACTGCCAATACTTGGTAAGTTTGAAAGATAACTCTGAATCTGAAATAAAATTGCAGCCCTGGCTGACACCTAAGTTCAGTCTGGTGAGACCCTGAGCAGAGAGGACCCAGTCAACAGGTATCTAGATTCTTGACTCACAGAAACTGTGATAATAAATTTGGATTGTTCAAAGCTGCTAAATTTGTGGTGATTTGTTAGACAGCAATAGAAAACCAGTATGAGAAGGAAGTACATAATAAATGTTAGTTAAGCCCCAGGGCTAGTTTCATAACTACTGACTATAGCTTTTAACTGTATTTTCCTCCTGGTTTTGAAATGCCCCTCTTTCTTTAACTAACCTCTTTTCTTTCATCCTTTATTCTTTTTTTTTTTTTTTTTTTTTTAAGATTGTATTTATTTGACAGAGAGCACAGGCAGGGGGAGCAGGCAGAAGGAGAGGGAGAAAGAGACTGCCTGTTGAGCAGGGAATGTGTTGGGGGGAGCCTTGATCCCAGGACCCTGAGATGATGACCTCAGCTGAAGGCAGATACTTAACCAACTGAGCCACCCAGGTGCCCCTATTCTATTATTGAAGATAGATAGTTGTGGTGGTATTATTACTATTCCCTAAGATGCTAATTTACTTCTCATCCTGGCAGTCACTCCCTTAAAGTTAAGTATGGTTGGGGGTGCATGGGTGGCTCAGTGGGTTAAACATCTGCCTTTGGCTCAGGTTATGATCCTCAGCTCAGCAGAGAGTCTGCTTGTCCCTTTCCCTCTGCCCTTCCCTTTGCTCATGCTCTTTCTTGTGCTTTCTGTCTCTCAAATAAAATCTTTTACAAAAAGTTAAGTATGATTGTATGACATGTTTTGGCCAATGAAATATGTATAGAAATGGTGTGTGCCATTTGTGGATAGAAGTGTTTAAAAAAGAGTTCCCCTAACTGTCTTTCCTGGCTGCAGTGATCATAGAAACATGTGTTGAGATGAAGGAGCATGCCAAAAGATCAAGGCAGCCTAGAATGTTGAGCCACCACATGGAACACAGCTGTGCTAAAGACCCGCCTAGACCCACAGCAGACTTGGTATGCATGGGGAATAGTTTTGTTGTGTTAAGGTACTCAGATTTGGTGTCGTTATTGCAGCATAACCTAGCTATACTGACCAATCAGGTGTGTTGGTGGTAGTTACCAGGTGTTGTAGAATAGAGATGAGATTATAACAAACTAGAAGAAGAATTTATGTTATCCTGAGATCTTGGATTTAGAATTGGATTTTGCTGTGGGCTAAATTGTGTCTGTGTGACTGTGTCTGGAGATAGGATCTTTAGGAAGTAATTTAGATTAAATATGGTCATAAAGGTAGAACCCTAATTTGATAGGACTGTTGCCTTATGAGAAGAGAATGAGAGAGTGATCTCTTTCTCTGTGTCATGGGACATAGTGAGAAGGCAGTCATCTGCAAGATAGGTGGAGAGCTTTTACCAGCTCTCACCAGAAACAGAAACAGACTGTGCTGACACTTTTTTTTTCTTTTTTAAAGATTTTTTATTTACCTATTCATGAGAGACAGAGAGAGTGAGAGAGAGGCAGAGACACAGGCAGAGGGAGAAGCAGGCTCGATGCAGGGAGCCCGACATGGGATTTGATCACGGGTCTCCAGGATCAGGCCCCAGGCTGAAGGCGGTGCTAAACCACTGAGCCACCCGGACTGCCCTGTGCTGACACTTTGATCTTGAATTTGTAATCTACAGAACTGTGAGAAAATAAATGTCTGTTGTTTAAGCCACCCAGACTATGATATTTTAGTATGGCAATCTAAGCTAAGACAGATGTGGTAATTGCTAAAACTCTGGATAATCTCTCTTTGGGGAGGAGTGAAGCTTTTTGCTTGTATAAGCAAAAGTGATATATATTAGGTGATACCTTTAAATTTTTTTTTTTTATTGATGTTCAATTTACTAACATACAGAATAACCCCCAGTGCCCGTCACCCATTCACTCCCACCCCCCACCCTCCTCCCCTTCCAACACCCCTAGTTCGTTTCCCAGAGTTAGCAGTCTTTACGTTCTGTCTCCCTTTCTGATATTTCCCACACATTTCTTCCCCCTTCCCTTATATTCCCTTTCACTATTATTTATATTCCCCAAATGAATGAGAACATATAATGTTTGTCCTTCTCCGACTGGCTTACTAAATTTTTTTTAATTTAAAAGATTTTATTTATTTATTTATTTATTCATCACACACACACACACACACACACACACACACACACAGAGTGAGGCAGGCAGAGACATAGGCAGAGGGAGAAGCGGGTTCCTCACAAGGAGCTCGATGTGGGACTCGATCCCAGGATCCAAGATCATGCCCTGGGCTGAAGGCAGGCACTAAACCACTGAGCCACCCAGGGATCCCCTAATTATATATATTTAAATGAGATTTTGAAAATAGGCATGGTCAATAGTTTCTGTATGACAAGATTCGCTACTGTATCACCAGCACTCAGAAAAGTGCCTGGTAAGAATAAAGAGATGTTCTGGGTTCCAGTGATGTAGCATCACTTTAGACACAAGGATTTTCCAGGGCTAGGACCCTATGTCATGGCAGCTCTGTGACTAGTGGGGGCCCTACACTAACAGATGTTCTGATACTTAGGGCACCAATGCCAAGAGGTGCCATTTACATAGACTGCAGGGAAAATGGTGTCCCTGGGTTATGCAATGTTGATGTCCTGCCTGGCAGGCACAGTGTTCCTGATAGTGTTAGGATTTCTTGAGAGATGGTAGCCTAATAGTAATGGGGGACCTTGACATTAGTGGAGGTCCTGTCAGCAATGGGACATCATTAAGTATTAGGATGTCCTGTTGGTCTGTTCTTGAATTGATGAAGGGTGTTTAAAGTGTTGGGCCCCTGGTAGGAATGGGTGGCTTCTTCTTGGAGGAGACTTCTTGAAATGATGATCTAACAGGTATGAGACTGGCAAGGTGACTGAGGTTTTGATGGTGTTGGGTTCAGATTTCCAGGGACTGTGACTCTGAGATCCAGAGCCCGGGGGGATCCAGTTGTCCTGGTAGGGCAATGTGGAAGCTGCTGGAGTTAAAGCCATCCCACTTCCACTGGGTTGGAGCCCAGGGCAGCTCATGTCTTCTGTCTCCTCACAGGACCCAGGGGAGGCTAGAAGGTCCTAGAAACAGGAGTAGGGTAGAGAGGTCTGACTCCCCCATTTACTCTGATCCTCAGAGGTTCCACCCTCATTCTTGTCCTCCTCTCCTGTCCTGCCTGATCCTGGCCCCTCAGGAGTGGACGTGGCCCTCAAAAGCCGGTCCTTCAGGAGTCTGATCCTACCCCATGATCCCCAGATGCTCTGCCCTGTGGAGGAACCCCACCTCGTACCCCACTTGCTGGCTCAGAAAGCTGAGTCTGCCCCATCCAGAATCCTTGCCCACACAACACCCTTGTCTGGCCCCTACTTCTCAGGATCCCAAGCCCTACCCCTCAATTCCTCCTGTCCTTTTAACATCACCTGGTCCTGGCCTCTGATACTCCCCTGGGAATGGAGGTAAAAATGTGGGCATATCTGTGGCCTGATCTCCATCTCCACCACTCAACCTTGGGAATACTGAGACTTGAACAGACCTGGAGAACCTGTGCCTATTTCCTCCTGGAAGCTTTGGGGAAGCTAACTCCCCTTCAGCTGGAGAGCCAGGAGGCTAGAGGCCCTCCAGGTGACATCTCTACATCTGGGCTCAAGCACAGGCTCCTCCAGCTTCTCCTCTTGTTTTGTTTGTTTTTTTTTTTTCTCCCAACTTTTCCTAGCAATCCAAGCCATGTCCAACTGGAAATCCCAGCCCTCAGCCCTCACTGCAAGGGCTAGGCATCAAGCAACTCAGCTTTGTCACGGACTAGTTCAGTGGACTTGGGAGCTCACACTACCTCTCTGTGCCTCAATTTCCTCATATATAAAATGGGACTAATGATCTCCACCTCATAGGGTTATTAGAGGATGAAGTGATATAATTAATACACGTAAAGGACTCAGCTTGGAGCTTGACACATGGTTAGCACCACAAAGTAATGGCTTTCCGTGTTCCTTGAGGGCCACTTACTTAGACCTGGCCCTGCTGTATTGTTTCCCATTTTTATTTGGGAAATGGGTGAACTCACAGATGTGGTATGTGTAGGAGCTTAGAGTATAGATTCTGGAGCCAGACTGCCCACTTAGGATGCCCCCAGCTCTGCCACTTTATCGTCTGTCCAGCCTGGGTGAGTACTTAACCTCTGCACCTCAGTTTCCTCAGCTGTAACATAAGAATCATACTAGTACTTAAAGCAGTGCCCAACATGAGTGGTGAACACGCTAGTGCTACAGAGCCATGTCTTTTCATGTTGACAAGTCTCAGGGGCCACTGAAGAAGTTCTCTAGCCAGAGAAGTGCCGGCTTATTCTTACAGAGGGGTTCTTGAGGAAATTCCCCACTTGGGAGTCTTGCTCCTTTGTGAGACTGTTATTTCCAAGATTTTCTGGCTCTTTCTGAGTTTCCCGGAGGCCAGAAGAGGGGAGCCTGGGGGTGGGTGCTTACCGAAAAATCGAACATGAGCTGATGAAAATATGATCAAAACCGTATGGGTCTGGCTCTTACCAAACACCCATGAAACAGAGACAGCTCCAATGTCTTGGGAACTGGATGTGCTCCAGGTATGACTTGGGTGGGGCATGGGAAAGGGCCATTTTCAGTTGCATTTTTTGTTAATCAAATAAATACTGAGGCTTGTTCTGTGCCAGCCCCTGAGAAGAGCAATGTTGGCAGTGGAGACGAACAGGTCCAATCCCTTTCTCTGGGAACTCTATCAATAGACAGGACTTTTATCCTTTTTGTCCATCATGTATACTGGAGTTGGGAGTTCTCTGAGCAGGGATGTTAGGTCTCTTTAGGGAGATGTTGGCTGCTGGGGCCTTAGGCCTTCAGGGTAGGGAGTTTTCACTCAGCTGTTGGCCTTAAACCCGCAGCAAGCACCATGTGCCCTAGACAGGAAGGTGTCTACTTAGAGGCAGGTGGCAAGGCCCCTGTATTCTGGTTGGGGAGCTTGAAGTCCATACTATCCCTTGGAGAAGCTGGCAGCCTCATCATTGTCAGGCAGGTAGGTAGGCTTCTGCCCTGCCAGAGCTTGGGATGACGACTCGGCACTTGTCAGCAAATCATAGTAAAACAGGGAGCAGGTGCTGAGAATGTTTGGGTTGGAACAAGTCACAGGTTGCTGGGCTAAGCACTCATGTATCTGGCAAGGAGATGAGAGGGTAAGACTCAGTGCTCAGGAGACGTTGGTGGCTGGGGAAGGGAAGGCACTGGCTGGAGAAGCTCCCTGTGGTACTCTGGTGTCTGTCCCCTCAGGCTCTCTTGAAATTCTTTATTCCCCAGGCCTCCAGGGCCTGGCCAGAGGCTGTTCAATCCAAGCCCCCTCACTAGCTCCTGAATTATTTTCTCTCTTCCTGAGTCTCAGCTCTTTCTTTGTTTCCAGAGGGTGTTCCCTGGGGCCCCAAGAAGTAGGGACATTTCTGAATGTGCATGACTTTGGAGGAGCCTACGTGAATGCTGGGGGTTTAGTTTCAAACCCAAAGATTCATGAGTCAAATCTTTAAAAAAAATTTTTTTTTAAATTTATTTCAGAGAAAGAGAGCATGATGAGATGGGGGAGAAGGGCAGAGGGAGAAGCAGACTCCCCACCGATCAGGGAGCTTGATGAAGGGCTTGATCCCAGGACTCTGGGATCATGACCTGAGCCAAAGGCAGAAGCTTAGACGACTGAGCCACCCAGGTTTCCCCTGGAGGAACTCTAAAAAATTAAGCACCTCTCCCTGTACACCTGACTGATTGGGAAACTAAGATTTTAGAGATGGGGATAAGGAAGAGACTTGGCTGGAATAGCACAATGAGATGCAGAAGCAGTACTGTGGGCTGGGCACTGAGCTCAGGACTTGTTCCTGTCTGCCCCTCAGTGGCAGTGTTAGGGAGGTAGTGTCCAGGGCCTCTGTCATAGTAACATCTTCTTCAGGGCTCCTGCCCTCACTTCCCCTACTCTATCTGGGTTTTTCCCTCCAAGAATCCAAAAGGAGGTTTTGTGTCCTCCTCGGTGGCAGGCTGACTTCTACTTGGCTTCACTGGGAACTGAGAAGGATTTGAAGCGATGTGTTCTCTTCACACCTGTGTTTGTCCTCTGCCTGTTGGAGTAGAGGGTACCAGGTCCAAAAGGTGTCTATTATTGGGACCCTGGGGCTTCATGGTTGGCTGCCTTAATGGATGATGGATGAGTAGATGGGTGGAGAAGTGGATGGATGACTGGCAGTCTGATGGATGCAGAAATGGCTAAATGGATTTATGCATGGGTGCATGAATTAGATGGCTAATTTCCTCCAGGCAGGAGAGCCAAACTTCCCAACTATAGCAGTTGTTCTTACAAACTATCCCCACCCCCACCCCCACCTCCTGTGACTCTAAGATCTGAGATATCTGAGATTTTGAATACTTTACTTCTGGGAGCAGAGGGGAGGAAGAAGCTGCTGAGCACTCAGCTTAGTGAGGAGCAGATGGCACAACCCCCTCACCACTGCTCCCCTTCCCAGGCTGCCCAGGCCTGGTTCTGTTACCAGATGAGGAATATCTGGTGTATTGATAACCTCTCTTCCCAGGTGATGTTGCTCAGTTCACTGTCATAGCTGCCATCCAACCCTAGTGCCACAGACTTGCTGCTCTCAATGGGACAGGCCCTTAGAGGCCAAGCTGGAGACCAGCAGCTTCCCCAGGGGACTTCCCAAGCAGGAATTCACTCCACCCAGAGCAGCCCTGTGGTGTGCTCCAAGAGTCACAGTGCTTTCACCTCCTGGGGAGGAGACTCCTTCTCTGTACCTACCTGGTCTTAGTATTGCCTTGGCCCTGGTGCCCACATGGGCTGCAGGGGTGGTGGTAGGATTCCTCCATGCTAAATCTCCCCAGCTACCTGACTACTCCTTCTTGCACCCTTTGGATCCTCTCCCATTCTGACTTCTGGCTCCCAGGTCTGTCTGTCAGTATCCCTTGAGAGGTGAGGCTCCAGGATTGCTCAAATGGGCTGGACCTGGCCCAAGCTGACTGAGGAAGGAAGGCTAGCTTGAAAGCCAGATTCTGTGTGGGCAGGGGTGCCTGGGTGGCTCAGTGGTTGAGCGTCTGCCTTTGGCTCAGGTCTTGGTCCTGGGGTCCTGAGATGGAGTCCCCCATCAGGCTCCCTACAGGGAGCCTCCTTCTCCCTCTGCCTATGTCTCTGCATGTCTCTCATGAATAGATTTTTTTTTTTTAAAGATTTTATTTATTCATAGAGATGCAGAGAGAGAGAGAGAGAGAGAGAGGCAGAGACACAGGCGGAGGGAGAAGCAGGCTCCATGCAGGGAGCCCGACGTGGGACTCGATCCAGGGTCTCCAGGATCGCGCCCTGGGCTGCAGGCGGCGCCAAACTGCTGTGCCACCCAGGGATCCCCCTCATGAATAGATTTTTAAAATATTTTATTTATTTATTCATGAGAGACATAGAGAGAAAGAGAGAGATAAGCAGAGACACAGACAGAGCAAGAAGAAGGCTCCCCACAAGGAGCCCGATTGAGCCCGATTGGGACTCAATCCTGGACCTTGGGATTAGGCCCTGAGCCGAAGGCAGGTGCTCAACCACTAAGCCACCCAGGCGTCCTGATAAATAAAACCTTTAAAGAAAAAAAGAAATATTCTACGTGGGCAGATGGGCCCTCAGCATTGGCTGTTGAACCTTTCCTCTCATATGTATTCATTTTCTAGCCAGAGTGTCTACCTTGTGCCAGGCAGCGTACTAGAAACCAAAATAGATACGGTCCCTACTGAGGAAGGCTGACAAACTATCAAGTATAACTTAGCGTGATGAATGCTATAGGGGGAGGGGGCAAGGCCCCTGGGAGCTTGGGAGGAAGGCAGGCTACCTAACCTAGCCAGTCTGGAGTCAGGGGAGGCTTCCTGGAGAAAGAGTCATCAAGACCCAGATGGGAAGGCAGGTGAGCTGATGAGAGAGAAGAGTGTTCAGACAGAGGGAATGGCGTGGGTGGATGGGTACTTCCCCCTCTCACTCTGGCAGTAGAGCTGGGCCTTTTCCTGCCCCCAGCCATGAAAGCTGGTTCTTGACAACTCCCTTCCCCCTGGTGATACGTGATCCCTGAGACACCTGGACACTTTGCCTTGGAGAGGAAAGACTGGGAGGCATGAGAGAGTTTGGCTCAATCAGAACAGACATAGGTTTGGCGTAACTGAACTGAACCATGCAGAGTGAGAAGGCTGTGAGGAAACGTGAGGTGGGGCCCTGATCATGGGAATTGATCCCGAGAACACAGGGTGTTAAGTAGGGAGGGGTCCATGAGGAGGTTGCTCAGGTTGCAGAAGGAAAATTTGATCCTGCCATCCCATCTCCCCATTTCCTCTTCTAGTCCTTCCAGACAGACAACAAACAGCAGACAGACAGATCTGTGGGTACCAGTTGGGCTTTATTGGAAGCACTGCAATCTGAGTGCGGAGGAGAAGCTGTGCTCCTGCCACACTCACCCCTGCTCACACTCACACTCAAATTGACACTCCAGGCCCTTGAGCCCGCTGTGTCAGGTCCGGTGCAGAGTTGCTGGAGGCCTGGTTTCCCTTCTCATCCTTGGTTCCCCAGGGCTGCAGTGATTCACATCCCTTCTCTCAGACACACCACTCCCTCCAGGGCTGTCATGGGCTAACTGCTGTGGCCCTTGTTCTAGGGGAGGAAGGAGAGTCAAGGTCATGGGTTCGGGTCTTGGGCAGGGGCTCTGAGGGAGAAGGCAGGGCTGGGGAGGGCTGGGCTTGCCTTTGCAGAGTTCTTCTGCAGTCTCCGGATGATGCGGTCCACCCAGGGCTGGTCTGGGGGTGCACAGAGCTGGCGACCCTTCAGTGTGGTGAACCTGGAGTCAGAGGTCAAAGGTCAGAGAGAACAGAGCCCTGTAACCCAGCTTCCTGGCAGGCCCTGGTGTGAGGGGCAGAGGCTGAGGACCACATCTGGGAACCTGTTTCAGGGGCTTCCTTGTAGAGGTTGGGCTTGGCAAGGAGAAGACAGATAAGAAGGTGGGGGTATCACCAGTGGCTGATGGGGGAGATGAGGCTAGACAGGCTACACTCCACAACTCACACAACGGCAGGCAGTCTACAGCCATCCTTGATGAGGAGGTAGTGAAAGGCTCGCACGATATTCCCAGGGATGGGACGCTGGGTTACAGAAAGGCAGCAGTCTTCAGCATCATTGGCACCACCCAGAGCTGGGGAGTGGGTAGGGGAGAGAAAGTAGTGTCAGGACATAGTGACCCTGAGGTGGGGGTGGGGGGAGAAGGGCAGTTAAATCTGTTATTTGGGCTGGTATGTTATCAATATGACCCTAATGGTTGCTAAATATATTGAAGCACTTCTAAGCTGTTTGCTAAACAAACACTGCCCTGAGCTCCACAAATGCCCTCCTGCTGCCCTGATCACCCCAACCTCTCTCCCAGGACCTTTCTTTTTTTTTTTTTTTAGATTATTTATTTATTTATTAATAAGAGACACAGAGACAGAAAGAGTCAGAGACACAGGCAGAGGGAGAAGCAGGCTCCATGCAGGGAGCCCGACGTGGGACTCGATCCTGGGTCTCCAGGATCACACCCTGGGCCGAAGGCGGCACTAAACCGCTGAGCCACCAGGGCTGCCCTCCCAGGACCTTTCAACTGCCACATCAGTGAAGAGTTGATGCTGCTTACAGCATGGGGGTGGGAAGGAGAGGTGAGGAGTAGGGGATGGGGTAGCAGGAGACCTGGGTTATAGAGGACTTCTGAATTGGTAAATACTTGGACAATTAGCCCTGTCTCAGTGTCTCCCATTCTCCCCACCATAAACTAACATATACTGTTCTTTCCTGTCTGGGAAACTGAGGCAGCAGGGAACAGAGGCTGCAGGGGAGGAGTAGCCATGGGCCCTGGGTTACATCAAGAGATAGACAGTCAGGGGCCCCGTTACACCCACATTCATAGGTACACACACAGGGCTCAGGGAACCCTCCAGTTCCCCCAAACACGCAGACCTAATGCAGGGTCCCTCATGTCCAGAGCAAAGGAGCCTGAGATTTAGACACCCCCTCCCCCTGCCCACCATAAGCCTGCCCTCAGCCTTACCAGGGGAGGTCCAGAGGAGCAGCAGGCTGAGGGCCAGTAGCACAGCTGCTTGGGATGCCATGGAGAGGGAACAGAGCAGCAACCGACAGTGAGTGTGAGCCCGGGTGAATCTCTGGGCAAGCCGGAGTCTCTGTGAGGCTGCAACTTGGCCGGGAGTGGGAGGGAGCAATGGAAAGCTCACAGGCGTCCTTGTGGGGTGCAAGGGGGTCTGGGAATGTGTGTGAAAGCCTCTGTGAGGCTGCAACTGCCTCCTATTTATGGCTCAGAACTTTCGCTTTCCCAGCTCAGAAATTCCCCTCCACATCCATTCCGTGGATTCCCCTTTGCCCCCCTCTTGCTGACGGAACCTGCCCTTGCCCCTGCCCCCGCCCCCCCTCCACCCCCCCCCCCCCCGCCTTCTTCCTCAGTAGCTTCCCTGCTCTTCTGCTTTTTTTGGCTTCATCTCTGAGAACCTAAGCAGTCTGCAGTCTGGTCAAGAGAAGGGACTTTGAAATGCCAGCTCAGGATAGAGGGTCTGCAATATCACCTTCCTGGTGGCATTTGCATCATTAACCATAGGGCTGGCTTTCAGAAGTGATGGTCAGGACTGGGGGTCAGAATGAGGAGTTGAACCCCTTCCCTGGGTTCAGCCCCTAATTCTCATTCCCATCTCTGTGGTTCTTCTCTTCTCTCTGGTGCTGGTGGGGGTGAAGAAGGTTCTCTGGTCCTCTCAGAACAACCATGAAGCCTGGGATGGCCCCAGTGCTGCCTATCCATTATCTGGGAGCCAGTCCCTTCCTGGCAGAGTTGAAAGGGAAATATTCCTTGGGAGGAGGCCCAGCACCCATCCCGCATCTTGGTCCTTTGGGATTCAACCTCCTGGCTCAGCCAACACTACCCCTTCTCTATTTGCCATGTTCATATATCTAACACCTGTGACCACAGAACATCTGGAGGGAGCCTGGCCTGGAAGAGCTTCCTTCATCTTGCCCCTGCTCTCAATCCTGGGAACCAAGAGGGGATTTTTTAAGGAGAGGGGCTGGTCAGCTCATATTCAGACAATCCCCAAATTTTCAAGGAATTGACAGATGGAGGAGGGGATGAGTGGTTTCCCATCATTATGAGAAAGACCAGGACTCAAAAGGGAAGTTAATATGTGGTACACCCATTCAACCATCCCACCCAAGCTCTGAACCCTCTCTTGGATGGGGTGGTGTTTCCCTCATAAATTTCTGACTTATCTTTCTTTCCATCCATTATTATTATTAATAATAATAACAGTATTTCTTACTCTTTACTCTGTGCTGGGCTCTGTATCAAGGACTTGATTTTATCAACTTCCCCAACAAAACTATGAAGTAATTTATATTATTAACATATTATTGTTCCTTTTTTACACATAAAGAAAATGAGGCTCAGAGCACAAGATCACATGGCAAGTAACTGTCTTGTGCTTAGGTGTCTTTTGCTTTAAGGTTTACACTTTTTCCCACTGTCCCATGCGCCCATCTGCTGACTGTCCATTGATCATAGAACAGTACAGATCGGTGAGACTCTACAGATAGAATGCCTTAGTTGAGATTCAAATTCCATCACTTGCTAGCTGTGTCACCATGTGCAAGTTATCCAGTTCCTGTGTCTTAATATCCTTATCTATAAAATAGGAATGGTACTAGGTCTACCTTTTTTTTTTTTTAAGATTTTATTTAATTATTTGAGAAAGAGTGCATACACGGGCAGAGCAGCAGAGGGAGAGGGAGAAACAGAGTCACCGCTGAGCAGGAAGCCCGACATGGGGCTTCATCCCCTGACCCTGGGATCATGACCTGAGTGAAAGGCAGATGCTTAACCGACTGAGCCACCTAGGCGCCCCTCTAGATCGACTTCTTAGGGTTACCTTAGGAGGTAATCTGAGTAAAGTCCTTAGTTTAGAGACTGGCACGTGATAAATACATATCAAATATTGTTGATTATTATTATTCTGACCTTTCATTCAGATATATGTCAGTTCATCTGAACTTTCCATTGATCTCTGCATCCTTCTGCTTATGGCAGTTCTGATTATTCTCTGTTCCTACCGTCATCCATCCTCCACTCCGCTCTACCCTGCTCTGTTCTCTGAAAGCCTGACCTCTCTAGACTGAATTACTCAGGATCTTTTGCTTTCCAGCTTCTGTTTGAGTTTGGTCCACAGGAGGCAGCAGCAGGAGATCGGTAGATGATAGGAGAGAGAAGTTAATTCAAAAAAAAAAAAAAAAAAAAAAAAAAAAAAAAAGGGATCCCTGGGTGGCTCAGTGGTTTGGCGCCTGCCTTTGGCCCAGGGTGCGATCCTGGAGACCCGGGATTGAATCCCACATCGGGCTCCCGGTGCATGGAGCCTGCTCCTCCCTCTGCCTGTGTCTCTGCCTCTCTCTCTCTTTCTGTGACTATCATAAATAAATAAAAATTAAGAAAAAAAAAAAAAAGAGAAGTTAATTCTCCAGATCCTTCATCTTGCTGCAGTCCTGGCAGTGAATAGTTTTCTTTCTGGTAGTTGTTTCAGGAGTGGTCTTCCAACAGCAGCAGCAGCATCTCCTAGAAATTTGTTAGAAATGGGAATTCTCAGGTGCTATCCCAGACCTCCTGGAGTAATGTGTATTTTGACACATCTTCTACGTGTTGCTACGTGTCGAAGTCTGAGAACCACTCCTCTACAGTTACATATCCTTTGGGGCTGCCTCCTCTCTGTGGGTCTCTCTGTAAGGTTCCTGAAACCCTGTTCCCTCTTCTTGACCCATCAGGCTTTGGTATGGTAATGGTTTCCCACTATTGCTAAATCCTGGGTGCCTCACTACCCCATGTCGGTTTCTTAATCTTGACCCCACCTCTTAAATAGCTTCTTTGTTAAAATCTTTCTGGTTGAAGTTTTTTTGCATGTGCCACCTGTTTCCTGCCAGGATCTTTTTTTTTTTTTTTTTTAAGATTTTATTTATTTGTTTAAGAAACAGAAATAGAGGGATCCCTGGGTGGCGCAGTGGTTTGGCGCCTGCCTTTAGCCCAGGGCGCGATCCTGGAGACCCGGGATCGAATCCCACGTCAGGCTCCCGGTGCATGGAGCCTGCTTCTCCCTCTGCCTGTGTCTCTGCCTCTCTCTCTCTCTCTCTCTCTGTGTGACTATCATAAATAAATAAAAATTAAAAAAAAAAAAAAAAAAAAGAAACAGAAATAGAGCATGGGTGGGGAGGGGAGGGAGAAGCAGGCTCCCCACTGAGCAGTGAGTCCAATACAGGGCTCAATCCCAGGACCCTGGGATCATGACCTGAGCAGAAGGCAGACGCTTAACTGACCGAGCCACAGAAGAGATCCCAGGAAATAGATTCCCACAATGGGATTCTAGGATTGGGCTGCTCATATATTTGATAAATGCACAGATAATCTCTGCATGGGGAAAGAGGACACAAAGTAATCTGGAGCATGCAGAAGCATCACAGTCACTTGGATTATTACCAGTGAGGCATAGGGGAAATGTTGGTGGAGGCCAAGACATTAGGAGATAAAAAAATGACTGAGGTACTTAATTACTATGGCCACAAATGGTAATTTCAAATGATGAGGACCTACATATATTGTTGAGTGGGTTGCCTGTTTTTGATACTGCTAGAAAAATTATATTTTAAAAAAAGGTAAAAAGATACTGTGAACTTCTGTCTCAAAGTGTGGGTGGAGATCCAGATAAACTCTATGGAATTCTTAAGAAATCTTAATTTTATTTGATCACAGGGCAGATGTGGCTGAGGATCAAGCCCAAGACCTGACTGTATGGGTTGCAGAGTTGCGACACCAGGTAAATGCACAACTCTACCATATCCCTTAAGCTAGAATAAGGGTGCTGTTGGAAAGGAATTGGATTCTGAAACTTGTGATGAGGACATTTGGAAAGAGATGAACAAGGCTGATAATTCTGTTTTTTAAAAAATATTTTCGGGGCAGCCCAGGTGGCTCAGTGGTTTGTTTATTTATTTATTTATTTATTTATTTATTTATTTATTTATTTATTTATTTATAGTTTTTATTTATTTATGATAGTCACACACACAGAGAGAGAGAGAGAGAGAGAGAGAGAGAGAGAGAGACTGGCAGAGACATAGGCAGAGGGAGAAGCAGGCTCCATGCACCGGGAGCCTGAGGTGGGACTCGATCCCGGGTCTCCAGGATCGTGCCCTGGGCCAAAGGCAGGCGCGAAACCGCTGCACCACCCAGGGATCCCAATAAATAAAATCTTAAAAAAATATATTTTCAGGGATCCCTGGGTGGCTCCATGGTTTAGCGCCTGCTGTCGGCTCAGGGTGTAATCCCGGAGTCCTGGAATCGAGTCTCCCCCATCAGGGGTCTCTGCATGGAGCCTGCTTCTCCTCCCTTTTCCTATGTCTCTGCCTCTCTCTGTGTGTCTCTTATGAATAAATAAATAAAATCTTTAAAAATATTAAAAAGATTTTTTTAAAAGATTTTATTTGTTCATGACAGACAGAGAGAGAGAGAGAAGCAGAGACACAAGCAGAGGGAGAAGCAGGCTCCATGCAGGGAGCCCGATGTGGGACTCGATCCTGGGTCTCCAGGATCACGCCCAGGGCTGAAGGCGGTGCTAAACCACTGAGCCACGCCGGCTGCCCTATATTTTAATTTTTACATTAAAAATTTTTAAAAAAGTAATCTCTATGCCCAACTTGGGGCTCAAACTCACAACTCTGAGATCAAGAATCACATGCTCCACCAATTGAGCCAGACAAGTGTCCCTAAAGCTGATAATTTTTTTAAAAGATTTTATTTATTTATTCATGAGAGACACAGAAAGAGAGAGAGAAAGAGAGGCAGAGACACAGGCAGAGGGAGGAGCAGGCTGCATGCAGGGAGCCCAGTGTGGGACTTGATCCCAGGACTCCAGGATCACACCATGGGCCAAAGGCAGATGCTAAACCGCTGAGCCACCCAGGGACCACTAAAGCAGATAATTTTGGATCTTCAAATCCCCCTGAACCTTTCTTGCTGGCAGAAGAACACTCCTCCTGCAAATTATGAATTATTCGGCCTTTCCTTCCATTAAAAAGATGTTTTTAATAACTTCCTGGCACAGGGCATGCATTTTCTCTTCAGGACTTACCGTGACCATTCCTCATAGTCTCTACAAGGATATACAAGATGTGCTCCAAGAACAAGAGCATATATGTTGAAAGAGTTACAGGAACTTGTCAACTGTCTTGGGAGAATCTTGGGGACCAGTGAGGACAGATTTATTGATATTGGTGCCCTCACTCAGGATTTAGCTCAGCTCCTGGGAGTGGTGTTGATAGTATGTTGGGTTGGTTCCTGGAAGTGTGGACTCAATAGTGGCCTTTGATCAATGAGGTTGAGATGTTGGAACCTCACTGACATATTTATTGTAGAACATTGCTTCTTAAACTTTGATGCGCATGTGATTCACATGGGAGTCTTGTTAAACTGTAGATTCTGATTCACCAGGTCTGAGGTGAAACCCAAGAAGCGGCATTTCTAACAAATTAAGTGATGCTGATGCTGCTGGTCCTCAGATTATATACTTTGAGGAGCAAAGTAGAGGAAGAAGTACAAAGTTTAGAGAGATGGGAATGTTGGAGTGCACTTGTTATGTGCAACCACTAACTGTATACCTCTGAAGGGCCCAAGAAGATTCTTCCTTCTCCAAGGCAACAAGAAAAGCATTAATGAGGGGAACAGTAACTTCTTTGAAAAGCATTGCAGTGGCTTCTTTACTAGGTAAGAGATGAGGATAGGAGATGCCTTCTTGGATTTAGGCAATCTTATTTCAAGGGGGATAATGGAATCTTTGAGTGGTAGAGGTCAGATGTTGGCATCTAACCATGAGCAATAAGGTAAATGAGATTACTATATAAACTGTAGGAACAAGTGGTAATTTATATGCTTTACCCACAGGGACCTTGTGGTGCTAGCTAATTGCTCATAGTGTTCGTAGGAATGAAATAATGGACAGCTTACTGATGTGCTACTTGACCTGTGTAAGTGGAAACATCTAGACCTAGTGGGCAAAAATTTGATCCAAATTGTACTGGGAATTTACAGTTTTTTACCCAGTTCCTCTACTTAAGTGAGTTTCCTAGACCCAAAGCCCTATGATCAGGTAGGAGGTGGGAGGGCTTGAATCTCTTCATAGGTAGATTCTGGAAATCTTTCTCCTAGTTAGTGGTTCTCCTAGTGCATCTCCAATAGCATCTGCATCACCAAAGAAGTTGCCAGAAATGCAAATTATTGGGCTCTGCCCCAACATCACTGGATCAGAAACTCTGCAAATGGTCCAGCAATCTGTACTTTAACAAGCCTTTCTTGTGATTCTGATGTATGCTAAAATTTGAGAATCTCTATTCTAAGCCTTCTCTGCAGAGATCTGTAGCCATTTGCTAGGGTAAGTCTGAATGTTGGAACATGACATACTCAGACTTTTGGAGTGTTATTAGATACTGTCTCATGTTAATACTAGTCTTGGGGACCCAAAAATCCCACTGTGGTCCACCAGTCAGAGCTGATAGAGGTCAAGTGACAGAAGGATCTTGATCCAGATCCATCTCACAATGAGTCTGTAATACTTGTTCACTGATTATTTCTCTTGGTTCAGAATGTATAGTGGGAATAGGTATACTTAGTTATTATCCAAATCTCCACATTGGTTCTTTGACTGTGGAGTAAGGAAAATTAGGAAGGGCCAAGTGGAAGTCCTTTGAACTGTGCTTACCCTACCACGTTTCCTGCTACAATAGGAAATGTAAAAGTAATGCTACATTCCTAGAGAAATTGCATAGATTAGGGCACCTTCAAGGACTTAAGAGATGTCATAACCTTTGGCACAGCATATTATAGGTAATAATCTAGCACATGCTTTTTTTCTATACTAGTCAATTAAAGACCATTGAAATCAGTTTCTTTCTCTCTTTCCTCCCTCTCTTTCTTTCTTTCTTTCTTTCTTTCTTTCTTTCTTTCTTTCTTTCAGAGAGAGAGAGAGTGAACACACAGGGGTGGGGGGCAGGGAGGGGGAGAGAGAGAGAGAGAGAGAGAGAGAGAGAGAGAAAGAATCTCAAGCAGGATCCAGGCCTAGCGTGGAATCCAGTTTGGTGCTTTCTTTCATGACTCTGAGATCATGATCTAAGCCAAAATCAAGAGTCAGATGCTTAACTAACTGAGGTACCCAAGCACCCCAGAAATCAGTTTCTTTTCAATTGGAATGACAGGAATACACTGTCACTGTCTTACTGCAGGGATACATCAATGTTCCTGCTCTTTGTCAAAAGATAATCTTAACATCCCAGAGAATATCAACTGATGACATTATGCTTACTGCCTCTGGTATGTAAGAAATAGTAATCACTCTCCTAAAACCGGCATTACACTATATGTTAACTAACTAGAATTTAAGGATGCTTGGATGGCTTAGTGGTTGAGAGTCTGCTTTTGGCTCAGGTTGTGATCCTGGGGTCCTGGGATTGAGTCCTACATCAGGCTCCTTACAGGGAGCCTGCTTCTCCCTCTGCCTATGTTTCTGTCTCTCTCTGTGACTCTCATGAATAAATAAATAAAATATTAAAAAAAAAAACTAACTAGAATTTAAATAAAAATTTGAAGGAAAAAAAAAAAAAGCAATCGCCCTAAATGCTTTATTAAGACCTATACATGTCAGAAGGAGAGAAAGAAATCCTACAAAAATTCAGGAGCCTGCCACATAGGTGGAATTTCTAGGCCACTGAGAGTGGAAAGAAGCTGAAAAATAGTGGTCTTTGGCATATTGCACCTTTGCCATGAAGAAAGAGACAGTACTTAAAAGGAGGTTTGAATTTTAGAGACAGCATATACCATATTTAGGTGTATTGCTGCAAAATATTTATTGGATATGATGGAAAGCTATGGTTTTGAATAAGGCCTAGAGCAAGGAAGTCTAGTTTCCAGGAAAGTTGCCCTGCTCCTTGGGCTTTATGGCTCATAAATCCAATGAACTTCATGTTTTCCCTGGCAGAAAAGGGTGCCATAGGAACCTTAACAGGAGAATTACAGCAAAGACCCCTAGGGTGTTAGAGTAAGGCCGCACCTCTTCTGCTAATAATTATTTTCTATTTGAAAAGCAGCTCCTGGGTGCCTGCCTGGGTGGCTCAGACAGTTAAGCATCTGCCTTAGACTCAGGTCGTGCTCCCAGGGTCTTGGGATCAAGACCTGCATTAGGCTCCTCGCTCAATGGGGAGCCTGCTTCTCCCTCTCCCTCTGCCTTTCTGCCTGTTTGTGCTCTCTATCTGTCAAATAAATAAAATCTTAAAAAAAAAAAAAAAAGTGGCTCCTAATTTGTCACTGGGCCCTGGTCTAAAACTCAGACTCTAGTTCACCCAGTGACAATGTGGCCTAAGGGTGTTACCTACAGCAAATCATATAGTTGGATGTGCACAACAGCATTCCATTGTTTTTTTTAAATTTTATTTATATTTATTATTATTATTATTATTATTATTATTATTAGCATTCCATTGTTAAATGGTCGTTGTACATATGAAATTAGGCCTTAAGTGGCTCAGATTCCTACTTGTATTGTTTCTTCTGATCACACTTCTGCCTTCATGGAGAAGTTTTCTACAGTTAACAGAGGGAGTAAATGCATGGTCTTGAATTTTAGATGGTCTCTAAGGTATGCTGGCCCTGAAAGACGGTGGTGAAGGGAAGTCCTTTCAGTGGGTAGAATTTCAGGTAGTACATTAAATGTCAACATTGTTGAGAAGGAGAAATGGCCTGAGATTTGGAGGTATACTAAGTTGCTTACAGTGCCTGCCTGTAACAACTCTGTCCTCACCTTTGTAAATGATTCCTTTATGTTTTTTCTCATTAAACCTTTTTGGTCATGCCATTTGTTTCCTACCAAGATCCTGAATGATACAAGAATATAATGTAGAGCTGGCATAGAAGTTTCAATTAAATTTTAATACTGTCTGCCTGGAATGCCTGTTGGGAAAGATCCTGAGATCAGCAGCAAAGAGTGAAATAAGAAATAAGAATAAACAAGGGATTTGTAACACATTTATTCAATAAATATTTACTGAAGGCCCCCTATGTTCCAGACACTGTTCTTGGCACTGGGATACAGCAATAAACAAAACAGACATTTCTCCTCTTGCAGAGTTCTTATTCTAATGAAGAAGACAGGCAATAAGCAAACAAGGAAAATATATAGTATTTCAGATGACAGGAAGTGCTCTAAAGAAAATAAAGAAGGCCAGAGGTATAGGGACCATAGGGGAGGACAGTCAGGAAAAACTTTACTGACAATATTTGGGCAGAAAGCTTATGTGAAGAAGGTGAGGGAGAGAGCCATGCAGAGATCTGGGGAAAATGTGCCAGGTAAAGAAAATAGCAAGTGTGGAAGATTTTGAGAGCAGAGTGTGTTTGAGGAATAGAAAGGAGGCCAGTGTTTGTGAGGGAAGTGAGCAAAGAATAGAGTGGTAGGAGATACAGTCAGATAAGAACAGCCAGTTGTAGGCCATCACAGGGTTTATGTTTTACTGTGAGTGAGATGGGGAACTATTGGAGGGTCAACAGAGGTGTGACATGGTCTGACTTGTTTTAAAGGCTCCTCTGGCTGTTGGATGAAGAATGGACCAAAGTAATGCAAGAAGGGAAGCAGGAAGACCAGATCAGAGGCTCCTGCAATAATTGAGCGGGACATGATGTTACTGAGAGTTGGTGAGAAGTGGTTAGATTCTGGAAATATTTTGAAGGTAAAGTCATGGGCTTTGCTTCAGCATAGGATGTGAGAGAAAGAAGAGGCAAGAATACTGCAATATTTTTGGCTTGAGCAATGTGATGGATGGATTGGACTTATCAAGATGTGAATGACTGCAGAGGAGTGGGTTTGTGGGAAGATCAGGGGCCTCTTTTGACTTGTTAAGATGAAGCTGCATTTGGACCTATAAGTGGAGATGTTAAGTAGGCAGCTGGTAATATGAGTCTGAAATTCAGAGGAGAGATTTTAGCTAAATATACAATTTGGGAACATATGAATGGTATTTAAGGCCATAACACACTGAGATATCCAGGGGAGTGAGTAGAGGTAGAAGAGATTCATATTCCAAGTCCTGATACTCCCCAACATTGACAGATCAGGGATATGAAGACAAATCAGGGAAGGAGGGAGGCTTTCAGGGTGTTATGATGGTACCCAGTATCATGGGGTAAAAGGGAAAGGAAACAGGGCCCATGGGTGGAAGGCTTAAAGCACCCACTCCCTAGGTTTTGGTTTAGATGATCCAATGGTGTGGAAGTGGGGAATTGGATGCCAAGGAGCTGGGTTTGAAATAGTTTCTGATCACACACACAGAACCCTAAGTGGGCTACATTTCACTAGTTCACTATCTTCCTAGCCAAGTCATCTTTGTGGAGTTCCCGGTTCAGTGCGAGCCCTGGACAAATCTCCTTACAGCCCAGGCCGGCTCATTCCAGCCTAGACCCACACTCCTCCAAGGAGCCCAAATAGTCTTCACACTTCCTGGTCTGACCAGAATCCATGCCCCAGGAGTCAGATCTTTTTTTTTTTTTTTTTTTGGTGTCTGATCTTATTTATTTTGTCACTCTTAGAAAATCTCATTTTTGACTGGACTCAGACTTAGAGGTAGAAGCTCTCAGAGAGGACAGCCTCCGTCTCTTGGCAATCTGTTCCTGGCATTTTTCTTTGGCCTCCTTCATTCTCTTGGCCAAAAGTTTAGCATATTCTGCAGCCTCTTCCTTATTTTTCTTAGTACGCTGTTTCTTCAAAGCAATACGCCGACGTTTGTGTTGGAGGACACGTGGAGTAACAAGACGCTGAATCTTGGGTGCTTTGGTTCTAGGTTTCTTACCTTCTTTGTTTAGGGGCTTTCTAACAACATACTGGCGGACATCGTCTTCTTTCGACAGATTAAAAAGCTTTCGGATTCTGCTGGCTCTTTTGGGCCCCAGGCGACGAGGCACAGTAGTATCCGTGAGTCCAGGAATATCCTTCTCCCCTTTTTTCACAATAACCAAATTGATAACACTGAGATTGGCATCCACAATGCAACCCCGAACAGATTTGCGCTTCCTCTCTCCAGTCCTCCTGGGTCGGTAGCAGGAATGCCCCTTACTCAGCAGCAGGCGGACGCGGCCGTGGGTCAAGACACCCTGCTTCATGGGGAAGCCTTGTTTGTCATTGCCACCACTGATTCGCACCACGTAACCCTTCCATTCCTCGCCCAGAGCATCGGCAGCAACTTCTGTGGCCATACGCTTCTCATAAAAGGTACGCAGTTTGCGCTCATCATCCACTTCAATGAGTTTCTGGCAGCCAGTAGCTGGGAAAGAGATGTTCAGCTTCATCCTGAAGCCGCCTACCGCCTCGGAGGCGCCACGAAAAAGAGCCCCAGGAGTCAGATCTTAGATGGTGAGCACTGGGGCCACTGGGGCAGAGGAGCTAGAAGCTGGGCCTGGGAAGTCAACCAAGTCCTTGGTAGGGATGAAAGTCCAGGGGAGTGAATGACCGAGGGGGAGAGAACCTCTATTAGGTGCTTAGTGTTTGTGGAATGGATGATTGTGTGTATCCCAAGCTGTGTTCCTGGAGCTGTGGTGTGTGTGTGTGTGTTGTGTGTGTCCTGGAGCTGTGGGTGTGTATGTTATGTGTGTGGCTACGTGTCCACCCCTCTCAGGCCTGCAGAGGGCGCCCCAGGCCGGGAAGCGAGGCTCTGGTGGAGGCGTGAGGGGAGCTGTGGTGGCCGGGGTGGCCGGGGTGGCCGGGGTGGGGGAGGTGGGGGAGCTCTAGCAGGGGCGGGTGGAGACCCTGACGCGGCGGGCCCCTCAGAGAAGCCGGGGAGGGCGTTGGGCCCCAAGTCCCTGGGCCTGGGACGGCTTCTGGTGCTCTGCCGGCTCTAGGCACCCGCGGCCGCGAGCCCGAGCGTCCTATTCCTATTCCGCCTCGGTCGGGGGAGCGAGCCGGACGCGCCAAGGGGAGACTCGGGCGTGGGTGGGGCCGCACCCCCGAGGACTGGGGCCCGCGTGGGTCTCGGGAGTTCCTCGGGAGGCCGTTACCCCAGGCTTAGCGCAACAGCACTCCCTCCAAATCCCCCCACTCAGGTCCGGACGCCGCCAGGTACGCGGCCGCCGGCGGAGCTCCGGCCCGACGTACCCCGAGCCCGAGGCACCCGCGTCGAAGGCTTAACGTAACGTTTGCCTTGATTGCCTTGAAGGCTAAAGGAACTTCACATCACCTCCGGCACTTCCTTCACGGAATAGCCTGCACCCGATGGATTCCTTACACCGCATCGTTACGGTGCCAACTCCAAGAAAAAACGCTTCTTTATTCCGCGGGGGTTTAGCTGAGAGCCCAGTTGTGCCGGGCGCCAGAGGATGAAGGGCTTTAACGTGGACACGAGCAGAAAAGGAGTTTGTCCTACTTGTCAGTGGACACAGGAAAACGCTAGGCCTCGGGCCTATCGTGAGACACATTTGAGGACAAATAATAAAAATAACTTAAAAAAATTGATCCCAGAAAGATGAAGGAAATGAGGACAGAAAATTAAACCCACAAGCCTGCGGTTGGCCCTTTGGCGGACCCGGGACCGCGGCGACGGTGCTGCCTCCTGGTGGCGGGACGGGGCAATGAAGCGATCATAGCCGAGTTGAGTTTCTCTGGCTGCTCGTGTGTGTGTGTGTGTGTGTGTGTGTGTGTGTGTGTGTGTGTGTGTGTGTGTGTGTGATCAAAAGCGGAGTTTGGTTATCTTAATAGTAGGTTGATGGCGGCCCGGGTGGCTCAGCGGTTTAGCGCCGCCTTCAGCCCAGGGCCTGATCCTTGAGACCGGAGTCGAGTCCCACATCAGGTTCCCTGCATGGAGCCTGCTTCTCCCTCTGCCTGTGTCTCTGCCTCTCTCTCTGTGTGTCTCTCATGAATAAATAAAATCTTAAAAAAAAAAATAGTAGGTTGAAATTTATTATTACCACAATCCATAGCTTTAAAGCAAAAGTCTTTAAGGGCAAGGCAGCAGAGTTTGCCTGGGATGTTTTGGTTTGCCACCAACTGAGAAAAGGATGTTTTGAAGAAAACAAAGTCTTCTGCTTCTTGGTATAGCTAACACATTCTCTTTAGGGGAGCTGTAGACACCAGTAGAAGAAGTACAAATATAGGTGTTAGAAAAAGAGGCTTGACAACTTCAGCATTTATAAAAATGACAATTCATTGGTTGACACTGATGCTGAAGGACAGAAGCATTGATGATTTTAACAAAACAACATAGCATCATTTTGTCCCCAAGTACAAGGAAAAATAGTACCTGGAACATATGAATGGTATATGAGCTTCATAGGTAGCAGGTATAGGTCCAATCCCTCTCTCTGAACTTCCTGTGCCATAATGCAAAGCAGAAGATGCCAAGTGTATCAGTGGTGCTGTGCTGTTAGCCCCATATTGTTCCATTTTTGATTTTTAAAAGGAACAAATCAAAAGAAAGAACCTGTCATTGGTGATCATGTCCCTCTAAAGGCTGTATTGATGAGTAAAGAATGAAGTAGTGGCTACTTCAAAGTGTGGCCCAAGTGGGAAGTGCATGTGTGTGTGTGTGTGTGTGTTAAGAAATCTGATTGCGCTGAGTGAAGTAAGTCAGTCGGAGAAGGACAAACATTATATGTTCTCATTCATTTGGGGAATATAAATAATAGTGAAAGGGAAAATAAGGGAAGGGGGAAGAAATGTGTGGGAAATATCAGAAAGGGAGACAGAACGTAAAGACTGCTAACTCTGGGAAACGAACTAGGGGTGGTAGAAGGGGAGGAGGGCGGGGGGTGGGAGTGAATGGGTGACGGGCACTGGGTATTATTCTGTATGTTAGTAAATTGAACACCAATAAAAAAATAAATTAAAAAAAAAAAGAAATCTGATTGCTCAGTTAGGAATTAGGTTTATATGACTGTGGTTGTTAAGCTGTTTTTATTAGCTGTAATTCTGGGAGATCGTACTAGCCATGTCCATCCCTTACATTTGTATCAAAGGGGTACTTAAAGGGTTTACAAGGAAGAGGGGCGCAGGGAAAGCAGGAGGCTTCAGATTCTGAGACAACAGACAAGAAGCAGCTGGCCCACCATTTCATAAGTATGTGTATATGTGTTATTTCACGGAAGAAATAATGGCAAAATCATTTTAAAGCATGATGTTAGTAATTTTCTGGATGGCCCTGAGGATGACTTATTCTTAGCAGATAGTACTGACTCAGTTTTAAAGCAATGAAATGTTTTAGTGCTTTAGTGTTAAAGGAAAACTCTGGATTCCAGGGATTAAAGTGAGTTTTCATGTTTGGAGGGGGGGATGATGATTTTGTAAATTTGGGGGATGATTGGTCTTTTGAATTTGTTTTCTTCTTTTCTTTTACATTTCTAGGAGAAGCCATTAATTGTCTTCCTGTTGAACAGTGGTATACTAGTACTCAAATATTTATTTTTACATATGCATGAGTGAGACATTGGAAGTTCTCCAAATTTATAATTTTATTGTATGCTTTGTATCTGTTTTTATGGAAATATTTCCTTGTCTAAGAAGCAGTCTTTGAAAAATTACTTTTATCTCTCCTATTTGGGCCTTTACAACACATACACACACCAAAAACATTTACTGTAGTTTTAGTTGGGGTTCAGGAAGAAGTAAAAACAAATGTATGTGTTTATTTATTTTTTAAGATTTTATTTATTTTTTGAGAGAGAGAATGTACATGAATGGAGGGAAAAAATATACTCTCTCCTGAGCAGGGAGCCTGATGAACTCCATCCCAGGACACTGGGATCATGATCTGAGCCTATGTGTTTCCTTTCTCTCTGGAGCAAGCGTTTTGGCAGGGCTGAGAATAGAGGCATTCTGATGTCCAAGGCCCTTCTGCCTTGGTAAAAGTCTAAAGCAAACCGGGGAAGAGGTTATGCTCTGGAGGGGCTGGGGAGAGGAAGGATTTTGAAGAGTGGTCTTTATGACTAGGAGGGGTTTGGTGTGTAGGTCCAGCAGTGGGCTATAATTCCTGGCTGTGATGAAGCAAATAATAGCACCAAGTACATGGCCCTGGGGATGTCTGGGAAAGCCAGGCTCAAGCCCAGAGGCTTTTATAGCAAAATTTCCATGTCTCAAATATGGCACAGAGCTGAGTTTGAGAGTCCGGCATCTGAAGAGTAGTCATACCTACTAGTACTTACTATAGGGGCCTTAGCATTCACTGGTGAGACTGATGTCCAGTGACAGGATGGTGTGGGGGGCAGGTAGGAAGCCTCCTCTGGGCTTTGGTGTTTCTCTGACCTTTTGCACAGCCCTTGGTAGGTGGGATCTTAAGACTGTCTGATGTTGAATTCCTTACTAGCACCAAGTGCAGAGGTTCGGAATGGGATTAAGGGCATTGAAAGAACATTTTAAAATGCAGTAATTCTTTCACATCTGAGTTTACAGACTAAGATCACACTTGCTGCACAAGGATAGGTAGGGGGAGCCCCTGTTTTCACTGGTTCCAGGAGGAGCAGACAGCAAGTACTTTTATGATAAGTAGTACCTGATGTGGTAGTGTGCTCAGGCTCCTTCAGAAGGAAGAAGTGGTGGGGCAATCACCTGTAGCTTCTTGCCCCACCCAGGATCTATTTCCTTCATTCTCAAATGCCCCCCAACCCACCCACCGCTCTCCCGCTGTCATCCCTCTCCCTAAATAGGGGTGAAGGAGGGAATAAGAGTATCTCTGCTCTGGGGAGGAAAGACCTAGAGGAGAGCCAAGCAGGAATCTTCATGGAGAGGACATTGATTTACATCTGAATTCTGGGGTTCTAAATACCTACCAGAGGCTAAAGGGGCTTGGTCTCCTGAGATGAAAGGGGCTAAAGTATTGAAGGGAGAAAAGAAGGGAAGGGGAAGAGGCTTTCCCAGTTTGAAGGGAGCTGAGGGAATCAGGAAGCCCAGATAGGAATAGAGCAGCACACAACCCTGTTAGACAAGGAGGGACCCAGCTTCACTGATTAGGGCAGAAGGGAATTCTCTTGGATATTTGGGAAGGGAGGAGGGCTCTGAAAGGATCCCAGGGCTGGGACTGTGCAGTAGGGTAAGTTTCAGTAGAACTTGTGTTTGCCTATGTTAGAGGCAGGCCCAGGTTCTAGTCTCCCTTCTGGGGACCCTTCCAAAAAAGGTCTTGGGAGTTCACCCTCAGAAAGTCCCAGAGAAAGTAGAGGCAGTTAGTTGCGGGTAGAGCTAGGAAAAGATCTGGAGGTCACTCCTGGAATGAGAGAATGCTGGACAGAATCAAGAAGGGGCTCTCTTCAGGGTCTCAGAGGCCCGCAGAGCCTTTGGGGATGTGTCATCTCTCATTGACAGGGATTCTTCAGGGACCAGGGATTCTTCAGGGGCAGCCCAGGTCCCTTCTACTGCCAGCATACCTGGGAGGCAAAGAAACTCTTAGGGTAGGTGGGAAAATAGAATTTGCCAGATTTAGCTGTTGGTTGGCACCTCAGAGTGTGTGAGCCCACCCTGTAGTGACACGGGCCTCCCCACGGACACAAACACACAGGAACAGATGTTTGGGTGGGAGGCTGGAACAGGTTTTTATTGTTAGGTATAAATCATATTTACATGGAAGCAGTGGGGTGCAGTGGGAGCAGGGTCAGGTCCAGGGTCCTGGGTGACCTTTCCTCAGAGGGGACAGTCCTGCTGCCTCCTCTCACACTTCCTGGGAAACTCTCCCTCCTCTGCCTTTCTGGGCCTGGCCTGGTGTGGACAACTCAGCCATGCAGGGTAGGGCTGGGAATACAGAAGGGATAGTTGAAGCAGGAGAAGAGGTGAGGCAAGGCCAGCATGAGGTGGCTACTCTGGGGCCCCTGTGTCTACCCTTTCTCCTAGCCCACTTCTTGCTCCTTGGATTGGGGCTGCAAGCCCAGATGAGGCTGGTAGGGGCCTCCTGGGCTCCAAGCTGGTCACTCGGCTACGGACCCTTTTGGGGTCTGTGGCTGTTCAGTCCTAGGAGGGCAGAAGAGTGCAGGGGTTTGAGGGGCTGACTGAGGCTCCCGTCCCCCCCCCTCCCGTCCCCCCCCCATCCCCTTAGCTTCCTCACCTTTTACAGCCTTTGGAGCCCTTTCCCTTCTTGCCAGACTTGGGAGCCCCCTTGTCCTTTTTACAGCTCTGGCCTTGTTTCCTTGGGGCTGGTGGCTTGTCCAGACGCTGCATCAGCTGCTGCACCCAGGTCTCCTTAGGGTCTGCACACAGCTCTGGTTGAGAGCGCTTCCGAGGGGAGAACCTAGGGGTTGGGCATTAGCAAGCCGGTCCTAGTCTTGCCCACCATGCCCTCCCCACTCAGCTGCACCCACTTTCTTGCACTCACTCACAGGATAGCCTGGATTGGGCAGCCCAAGCTTGGCTCCTGCTTCCGGTAGCTGCGGACAACCTGGGCCGGAATCTTCCTTAGGCTGTACTTGAGGCAACAGTCCTGTGCCCCTCCATCACTGCCTGCAGCGGGAGTTTACAGGGAGCCAGGATACTTGTAGGCTCCCACCCAGGCCTCCCCGAGTCCCCATCCTAGGCAACTCCCTCCTTGATACCTTGGGTCCAGGGGATGCAGGAGGCCAGAACCAGGACAAGGAAGCTCAGAGCCAGTGATGGAGACATGGCTGTGGCAGAGGGGTAGTGTGAAGCCAGAGCGGTGGGCGAGGTGGACAGCTGCAAGTTGGGGGTCTGTATGTCCGCTAGGACTGGTCTGTTGCCTATTTATGCAGACGGACACTTTCACTTCCTCCACCCCCAGTCACTCTGTCCAGGCAAGAATAGGGATCTCCCTCCTTTTCCTTCCTGAAAGGCAGATCCTGTCCTGGCACCCAGCCTCACTAGTATGCGGAAACAAAAACTTCACATGGCTCATCGGGGTCCCAAGCTGCTTGGGTCTATCTCCTCAATATCAGTTGAATCTGTCAGGTCCTCTTTCTACCTTTGGCTACTGTCTTGGTGCAGGCTTCACCTCTCCCCCAGAATGTTCCCCAGGAAGATTGCCTCTTCACTGCATTCCCGGTTCCACACTCCCCCCATCCTTCCAGCAGGCTGACTGTTCCTAAAATGCACATCTTATTATTGGATTGTAAGAGTTCTTTCTACAATCTGGATAATTGATCCTTATCAGGTATATGATTTGGAAATATTTCCTCCCATTCTGTGGGGTTTACTCTCTTGATAGTGTCATTTGATACACAGAATTAAAAATTTTTTTTTAAAGATTTATTTATTTATTTGAGAGAGAGAGAGAGAGAGAGGCAGAGGGGGAGGAAGAAGCAGATTCCTGGTGGAGCAGAGAGCCTGACATGGGGCTCCATCCCAGGACCCAAGGATTATAACCTGAGCCAAAGGCAGACACTTAACCAACTAAGCCACCCAGGCCGCCCCAAAGATTTTAAAATTTTGATGAAGTGTAATTTATCTATTTTTCTGTGTTTTTCGTGTCATATTTAAGAAATCATTGCCAAATCCAAGGCCGTGATGATTTCCCCTTGTTTTTTTCCCCCAGCTTTATTGCATGTATTTAAAGCATCACAACATGATGATTTCATATAGGTATACATTGTGAAATAATTACCACAATCAAGTTAATACCTCTGTTACTTCATGGAGTGACCTTTTTCTTTTTTTTGTGATAATAATTTTTTTAAAAAAGGATTTTATTTATTTATTCAAGAGAGACACACACAGAGAGAAGCAGAGACAGGAAGAGGGAGAAGCAGGCTCCATGCAGGGAGCCTGACAGGGACTCGATCCCAGGTCTCCAGGATCAAGCCCTGGGCTGAAGGCGGCGCTAAACCACTGAGCCATCCGGGCTGCCCATGTGATGAGAATGTTTAAGATATACTTTCTTAACAAATTTCAAGTGTATAATATAGTATTATTAACTACAGTGACCATGCTGTACATTCAACCCTTAGAACTTACTAATCTTATAACTGAAAGTTTGTACCCTTTGACCAACATCTCCCCATTCTCCCCCTGTACCCAACCCCTGGCAACCATCATTATGTTTCTTATTTATTTATTTTTTAAGATTATTTATTTATTCATGAGAGAGAGAGAGAGACACAGGCAGAGGGAGAAGCAGGCTCCATGCAGGGAGCCCGATGTGGGACTCCATCTTGGGTCTTCAGGCCCTGGGCTGAAGGTGGCGCTAAACCTCTGAGCCATTGGGGCTGCCCCCATCATTCTGTTTCTATGTGTTTGAATTTTTTTTTTTTTTAATTCCACACTTATATGATACCAGCCCGATGTGGGACTCGATCTTGGGTCTCCAGGATCACGCCCTGGGCCGAAGGCAGTGCCAAACCACTGAGCCACCTGGGCTTTTTTTTTTTTTTTTTTTTTTAAGATTTTTATTTATCTATTCATGAAAGACATACACACCGGTAGAGACACAGCAGAGGGAGAAGCAGGCTCCATGCAGGAAGCCCGATGTGCAGCTCGATCCCAGGACTCTGGGATCACGCCCTGAGCCAAAGGCAGAGGCTCAACTGCTGAGCCACCCCGGCATCCCTTCTTTCTTTTTTTAATGGCTGATTAATATTCCATCGTATGTATATACCACATCTTCTTTATCCATTCATCCATCAATACTTAGGTTGTTTCCATGTCTTGGTTATTGTGAATAATGATACAATGGAACTCCCAAAGAGGGATTGCTGGATCATATGATAGTTCTATTTTTAATTATTTGAGGGATATCTATACTGTTTTTCATAATGGATGTGCCAGTTTACATTTTCATCAGCAATGTATAACGCTCCCTTTAATCCACAGCTTCTCCAGTGTTTGTTATTTCTTGTCTTTCTTTTTCATTTATTTATTTGAAGGAGAGAAAGAAAGAGAGCTCGAGAGTACAAGGATGAGCACAAGCAGGGGGAGGGGCAGTGGGAGAGGGAGAAGCAGACTCCCTTCTGAGTGGGAAGCCCCATGTGGTGTGGGCTATATCCTAGAGCCCTGAGATCAGGACCTGAGCAGAAGACTGACTGAGCTACCCAGGTGCCCCATCTCTTGTCTTTTTTGATACTAGCCATTCTAACAGGAATGAGGTGATAGGTCATTGTGGTTTTAGTTTTCATTTTTTTCATGATTTTCTGCACTTCCATGTCCAGTGTGGAGCCCAATTCAGGGCTTGCTCTCATGACCCCAAGCCAAAATTAAGAGTCAGCCCCTTAACCAACTGAGCCACCCATGCACCCTGATTACTATATATTTTAATAGTTTGAAATCAGGAAGTATGTTCAGCTTAGTTTTTCTTTTTCAAGATTCTGGCTATTTAGGGTCTTTTATGGTTCAATATGAATTTTAGATATTATTTTTTCTATTTTTGTGAAAGAATACCATTAGAATTTTGATAGAGATTGCGTTGAATCTGTAGCTCACCTTGGGTAGTATGGACATTTTAACAATATTAATATTCCAGTCAAAGAACATAGGGTATCTTTCCATTTATTTGTGTCCTCTTCAATTTCTTTCATCAATATCTTAGGTTTTTCAGTGTATAGGTCTTTCACCTCCTTCGTTAAATTTATTTCTAAGTATTTTATTGTTTTTGATGATATTTGTAAATGGGATTTTTCTTAATTCTTTTTCCAGATAGTTTTTTGTTAATGTATTGGAATTCAACTGATATTTGAATGTTGATTTTGTATTCTGCAGCTTTACTGAATTTATTAGTTCTAACAGTTTTTTTGGTGGAGTCCTTGGGATTTTCTATATATAAGATCATGACATCTGCAAGCAGGGACAATTTTACTTCTCCGTTTCGGATCTGGATGCTTCTTACTTCTTTTTCTTGCCTAATTGCTCTGGCTAGGACTTTCAGTACTGAGCTGAATACAAGTGATGATAGTAAGCACCCTGTTTTGTTCCTAATCTTCCCCAGTGTGGGGCTTGAACTCAGACCACTAGATCAAGAGTCTTAAGTTCTACTGACTGAGCCAGCCAGGTGCCCCAGTTTTGTTCCTAATCTTATAGAAAAAACTTTCAACCTTTCACTCTTGAGGATAATGTTAGCTGAAAGCTTGTAAAATATGACCTTATTTATATTGAGGTACATTCCTTCTATACCTAATTTATTATGAGTTTTTATCATGAAAGGATGTTGAATTTTGTCAAATGCTTTTATTGCATTTGTTGAGCTGATCATAGAATTTTTATCCTTTAATCTGCTAATGTGGTGTTTCACATTTGCTGATTTGAGTATATAGCCTATCCTTGCATCCCAGGGATAAATCCCACTTGATCATGGTACATGACTCTTAATGTGCAGCTGAATATGGTTTGTTAGTGTTTTGTTGAGGATTTTTGCATGTATGTTAATCAGGGATATTGGCCTGCAGTATTCTTTTCTTGTAGTGTTCTTGTCTGGTTTTGGTATCAGGGGAAGGCTGGCCTCATAAAATGATTTTAGGAGTGTTCCTTCATCTTCAATTTCGGGGATGGGTTTGGGAAAGATTTATATTAATTCTTCTTAATAGAATTCACCAGTGAAGGATTCATCTATCTGGTCCTGGGCTTTTCTCTTTTGGGAGGTTTTTTTTATTACTAGTTTGATGTTCTAACTAGTTATAGGTCTATTCAGATTTTCTATTTCTTCATGATTCAGTCTTGGTAGGTTGCATGTTTCTAGGAATTTACCCATATCTTCTAGATTATCCAATTTGTTGATATATAATTATTTATTGTGGTCTCTTATGATCCTTTGTATTTGTGTGGTATCAGTTGTAATGTCTTTTTTTAATTTCTTTTTATAGATTTTATTTACTTGATAGAGAGAAGACACAAGTAGGCAGAGTGGGAGACAGAGCAGCAGGCAGAAGGAGAGAGAGCAGAGAGCCCAATGCAGGGCTCAATCCCAGAACCCTGGGATCATGACCCGAGCTGAAGGCAGACACCCAACTGACGGAGCCACCCAGGCACCCCTTCTTTTTCATTTCTGATTTTATTTTCCAGTAAAAAACAACTGTTTCCATTGCTGCACAAATTTACATCCCTACCATCAATGTACTATGGTTCCCTTTTTTCCACATCCTCACCAACACTTGTTTTTTGTTTTTTTGGTAATAGCCAAACTGACAGATATGAGGTGACATCTCATTGTTGTTTTGATTTGCATTTTTTTGATGATGAGTGAGTTTGAACATTTTTTCATGTGCCTGTTGGCCGTCTGTATATCTTTTTTGGAAAAATGTCTATTCGCATCCTCTACTTATTTTTAAATTGGGTTTTTAAAATATTAAGTTGCATGAATTTTTCATATATTTTGGAGATAGATAGATATCATCTTCTTGGATGTGTGATTTGCAAATACCACCTCTGATTCAGTAGGTTGACTTTCATTTTGTGAATGGTTTGCTTTGCTGTGCAAAAGCTTTCTAGTTTGATATAATCCCATTTCTTTATTTTAGTTTTTTTGTCCTTGCCTAAGGAGATTGGTACAAAAAATATTGCTAAGACTGACATCCAAGAGCTTAGGATCTATGTTTTTTAGAGGAGTTTTATGGTTTCAAGTCTTATATTCAAGTCAGACTCAATAATTTCAATTGCCTTATCTTTAAGTATCTGATCCTTCCTTCTACCTTCTCAAGTTTGTTGTTGAATTCTCCCAGTGAATTTTTTCATTTAAATTATTATATTTTTGGCGTGGGGCACCTGAGTGGCTCAGTCAGTTAAGCGTCTGACTCTTGGTTTTGGCTCAGGTCATGATCTCAGGGTCCTGAGATCAACCCCGTGTTGGGTTCCATGCTTCCTTTTCCTCTCTCTCTGTCCCTCCTCTCTCTCTCTGTCAAATAAATAAAATCTTTAAAAATTAAATTATTATATTTTTGGATCTAGAATTTCTGTTTGGTTCATTTTTAATAATTTGTATCTCTTTATTGGTAGTCTCATTTTGTTCATATATTGTTTTTGAGATTTCCCTTAGTTCTTTGCTCATGGTTTCCTTCAGCTCTTTGAATCTATTTAAGAGAGGTAATTTAAAGTCTTCATCTAAAAAAAAGTCTTCATCTAGGGATGCCTGGGTGGCTCAGCGGTTGAACATCTACCTTTGGCTCAGGGTGTGATCCTGGAGTCCCAGGATCGAGTCCCATGTCAGGCTCCCTGCATGGAGCCTGCTTCTCCCTCTGCCTGTGTCTCTGCCTTTCTCTCTCTGTGTCTCTCATGAATGAATAAATAAAATCTTAAAAAAAAAGAGTCTTCATCTAGTATGTCCAATGTGTGGGCTTCCTTATGTATGGTTTCTGTCAAATACTTTTTCTTCTGTGAATGGGCTATATTTTCCTTTTTTTTTTTTTTTAATATGTCTTGTAATTCTTTTGGGTGGGAGAACTTGACATCTGAGTATTATAATGTGGTATCTGTGGAAATCTGATTCTTTCATTCCTTAGGGGCTGCAGATATTTATTTGTTAAGGGCTGCAGCCATGTGTTTTGACTTTTCCAAGCAATTTTTGCCAGGTGTATATTCTTTATTGTGTGTGGTCACTGAGGTTTCTGTTCTGCTGTCTCTGCAGTTAGCCAGTGGCCTGACAAAGGTTTCTCTATCTATCTCCTACTAAAAGTGTTCTGTCCCTTTTAATATTGTGATTTATGCCACTGTGGAAGCAAAGGCAGGCATCTGCCCCTGTCCCACAGGGAACCACCAGACCAATCAAAATGCACAATCACCAATTTCTGAAGGACAAGATCCTCTGCTACCAGCCAGATACTCCAGAAATGTGGGCCACTTTCCCTAGAGCATTAGCTAGTAGCTATTTGATGCATGGTGCTCTCTTATGAAAGATCAAGCAAACTATCCCTTCATGAAGCACTCCCCTGATTGCTATGATTATCTAATCAAGTTCCAGAGTTCTGAAATATATACTTCCAATTGCTCTTTCCAGCTCAATGGTTGCTTCAGTGGAGGGACCAACCCTAGAGCTTCTTACTCTGCCATTTTGCATGCTGTCATTCCTGTAGTTTAGTTTTTAACATTTTATTTATTTTTTATTTTATTTTTATTTTTATTTTTTTAGTTTTTAACATTTTAAATCTTTTATCCATTTGGAATTTATGCTGGTGTATGGTGCATTACTAGGTCGTGACTTAGAATCTATGTTTAAAACCAGATTGGGACCTCAGAGTTGTGACTATCAGGTTAGGACTGGAAAATACATCTAGTTTCCAGAATGCTGAACCCAGCACCATGCCCCCTCATGCCCAGGCTTATCCCAGATTTTTCAAGGACAGAAATCTCTCCTTGTATGGGGATAGGGGGATGTGAAGAGGATAAGAATTGGGAGGAATACAGTCAGGGCAGGGTAGGCCAAGTACAAGATAGTGACAGGAAAATTATGCCCATGATAGCAGTGTTTTTGTGGGATGCAGAGGGGGGTGGGGATTGGATATGGGCATATTGTTGGATGGTGATGAGGATGTGGTGTTTTATCCCAAGGCCCACTGAGTAGAGGGACTGGAATCTGAGTGAATTAAAGGGTAGATAATTGATCTCTTGAGCCTGAGGTTTTACCACCGGCTGAGACCTAAGCAGGGCAGGGAGTGCCTCAGCTGGCAAGAGGCTGGAATTCTTGGACAGGACAGGGCAAAAACAAGGAGATAAGATTTCTTGGGTCTTTTACCTGGTCTGTTGGTAGATCCTGGCAGCAGAAAGCTTTTAATTCCCATATCTTCAATCTCTCCTTCCCCACCTACCTACCTTCTATGGAAGTGATTAAGTAAGGAGTGAGCAGCCCATTTTTGAAGAGTTTCCAGAGAGGTAGGATAACATGGGTCTGGGTGGGTGGGGGTGGGGGCATGTAGATGATTCCAGAGTCATGTCATATTAGATTGTTTACACTGTTTCCAAATTTGGCTGTACTTCAGAATCACATGAGGAGCCCATTAAAAATACAGAATTAGAGGCACCATCTCAGACCATCTTTATATATATATATATATACACACACACACACACACACACACACACATATATATGTATTTATTTGAGAGATAGAGAAAGAGAGAGAGAAAGAATGAGAGAGAAAGAACAGGGGGAGGAGCAGAGAGAGAGGGACAAGCAGACTCTGTGCTGAACTTGAAGCCTGACCCGGGGCTTGGTCCTATGACACTGAGATCACAACCCAAATCAAAATCAAGAATTTGACGTCCAACCAACTGAGCCATTCAGGTGCCCCCCACCCGACCATCTTAAATAGAATCTTAGAATACAGCCAAAGGATCTATATATATTTTTAAGGTCTCTAGGTACTTTCAAACATTTGGTGGAGTGTGGCTAGGAGAGCCACCTGGGCCTATTTTGCTCCCCATCCCAAACTCCAGAAGGGCACAGAGCCTGTAGTAGGTAACAAAGATGGTCTGGGGGAAGAAGAAGCTAGAAGGATACACCCCCAACCTTCCTGAGGGAGGGGACTTTCTGGCCTGGCACAACATATAGAAAAAGGGAGAGCATGGCTGGGAAGAGTTGGGGACTATGCTATTTCCTCTCCAAAAATCTCAGGTTCCCTCTATCTCCCAAGACATCCTGTCTCCTTCCCCTTGTTTATGCCGTCATGTGGGGAAGCTCTTGTTTGTCAGATGGTGTCCACAACCCCCTTAATTTAGGTCCCTTACTTGATTGACTTTCTTCCACTCAGGAGGCTTTTCCTAGGATCTACTATAAATCCCTAAATCTGAACTTGAGCTTATAGTGGTAGATCAGCTATAGGGAGATGTTTTATCCTGGAGATGTTGGGGCCGCCATGCTTATTCCTGGGACTTAGAACCTAAGTCAGGGGCCCTGAGAAAAGCAAGGGAAAGAGTAGAGGCTTTGCTGGAGGTAGGTATTTGGCTGGACAAAAAGCCAGAATTGGAAAGAGCTATTCTCAGAGCAGGAAAGTGACAACAAGTCTCTGCCACACACTAGGTCGCAGGTGACTGAGCCTATGAGGTGGAGGTGGGAGGCATAGCAGGGAGGCAGTGAGGGATTCTGGAAGGTAGTGGAACCCAGGTATACATACATCCACAGAGGAGGGGTTGAGGTAATGGAAGGAGTTATTTTCCTTTTCAAGTCAGCCACACAGGCATTCCTTTGCACTCAGCTGCTGGCCTGGGCTAATCCTACCCAGAGTCCCACTTGAACCCTAAGCTTACTGTGGGGGCCTGGAGCTTGCAGCCCTGAACCAAGCCCTTCTTTTGTTCCTCAGGATAGGCTGGAATGTAGACGTTGGGGAAGGGAAGACAGAGACTTGGATGGCTTTTGGTCTAACAAGGGTCAAATGGCCTGGGTACCGTGGTGCGGGTTCCCAGCTGAACACTGAGCACTTCAGGGACATCCTGCCCTGATGACTATGTAGGTGTTACTGAAGGAGCTATGAGTTCCTGGAGTGCAGGTGTCCCATACTGTCATAAGTATGTGATATTTGTACGTCTAGTGCAGGGTACAGGTGTAGCTATCTAGGGTTAAGGTAACTGTGCTTAGAATAGCATTGATGTAGTGGTTACAGATTGGAGGTAGACAGTGGTAAGCATAAGGCAAAGTAAAGATTTTGGGGTAATTGCCACCAGCATTCCCTTGAAAGGGTGTGTCCGTCTGCTTTATTCTTCCCTTAGCGTCTGTGGCTGCTGAGGCTGGGGGGTCAGGACCCTGCAGTAAACTGAGGACACTCCTGGGGATGAAGATGGGTGTATAGGTGAGGGATGGGGCTGCTGAAGAGGGCAGTGGACTACTTGCTGACCTTGTCATTTCTTTGAAAGCCCACGGCCAATTTGTTGAGACCAGGGGTATGCATGTGAGTCCAGGACTATCCTTAGTTAAGGACAAGTATGGGACAGGAATTAGAAACCAGAGTTTAGAGGAAGGAAAGATAAGCCTGGTTTAAGGTGGCCTAGGGGGCTTTATGGAGGAGAGCAACTTTGGGGGATGAATTTGGACCGCATTTGTGTTTGTCGGTCTGTATCTGTTTGCAAGGGTGAAACCTGTGTTTGTGTCTGCCTGTGTGCTGTGGCAGTGCCTGCTCCAGCATGTCTGACTCAGGGTGTTCTTGAGTCTATGCAGGTGTGTTTCCTGGGCATGTCTCTGGGCACTATTCTGAATTAGTTTTGGAGTGGCCTCATTGAATTTGTGTCTTTGTGTTTGTGTATCTGTGTGGCTGGATATCTGTGTCCATGTGTCTCTATGTGTGGGATTCGGCTCTGGCCTCTCACTTTACCCTGCCCCTCTCCCCTGACACTCCCCAGCTGCCAGCATCATTTACCGCCAGGAATGGCTTCCATTCCCTTCCCGCTGTCTGGATTCCCACGGGTCCAGCTGCCTGCCCAGGGTCCTGCCCCTGTGGCCTCTGTAGCAGGCTTGACCTTGGGAGCGATACACTCTGGAAAGCCCCCAGTATGCTCCTTGCCTGGCCACAGACCCAGAGAAGCTACCGTGGAGAAGAGGGTGAGGCGGGAAAAGGCAGGCAGTTGGCAGCACCCGCCCCTCCTTCTGGAAATGGAGATCTCCCTCTGGCCCCTTCCCAGGCCCCCTTTCCCTCCCCATGCTCTCATCCAGACCAAGTATTCAGGGTCCTGGCCTCGCTGTCTCTGGGGATAGGAATGAACAGTCCCTCTGCAGGCCCAGCCAGACCTGAAGGGATCTGGTCCTCTGTGTCCCCCAGCACCTTACATTGTGTTCATTCCTCATACCCCACCTAAAGTCCAGGCTGTCTTCCCTTCTTTCTTCTCCCTGCATCGGACACAGCAACCATTCTTGTTCTTCATTCTGTGACAGCCCTGGCCTCTGCCATGGGCCTCTGAGCCCAGTGGAACATTAGGCTTTGGATGGCTGGGAAAGAGAAGAAGCCCAGCCCACTCTCACATGGTGCAGGAAGTAGCATCTGTGGGGTTTATTCCTGTTCTCATTCTGAGTTCACTGCCTTCCCTGGATGGGCCGTGGTAAGCAGGTACGGAAATGAAGCAGTCATGGTCTCTATCCTCTAGGACTCAATGTTTGACAGGAGAAGTGATTTTGTGGAGAAGCCACTCTCCTGCACTGCAGTGGTCAGTTGCCTGAAATTCCCTCCATAGAATTCTCAGGTGCCCTCTGCAGAGATTAAGGGAAGGGGTCCATGGGGTCCATGGGTTCCCCATGACACGTTACCTCAGAGCGCCAGAGGTGAACTCCAGGGTTCCCTAGCAAGCACTGATATATTCCTAGCATCTACCACCAATTCTGGAGTAGTAAATGCTTGAGTTTCTGTAAAAATTCTGATTTTTACCTCTCTTGAGCCTAGGAAAACTGGAGGGTGAGGGTTGTGCTAGGGTTATGAGATGGGATGAACAAGGCTTCATCCCTCAACAGCATCCTACATGAGTCACAGGCTTTGACCCCTGTCTTCTCTCAGCTCTTGACTTTGCTGAAAACTGAGAATCCTGAAGGTGTTTGTTCCAGCTCATCTTTATGCCCTCAACCCTTTGTTGTAAGACCTTGGTCAGCACTATGAACTCACACTGCTCTGGGACAGGTAGGACCTGCTCCACCTAAGTCAGGATGTGTGCACGTTAACCTTGGCTTCCCACATGATGCTGCTGTGACCTTTTCTGGATTATTCCCTTCACGCTGAGTCCCCCCTCTTGTCTCCTTGCTCTATGGCTGTTTGCCCAACTCCCACTAGGCAGGGAGGATGTGCCTGTCACAAGACCTCCTGTGATCTCTGGGAATGCTTTAGGAAAACACCTGGAGGTTTTTTGGCTCAGCAGGCTTGGGCTTTGTGCCTTCTTACCCTGAAGGCCACAGCAGGGCCTGGGCCCCCCATCCTTTAGGCACAGAGTGTTTCTTCCCATCCTGGTTTTTCTGCATCCTGCTAACAGTGGACACATTGGATCATATCAGTGGAAGAGAGTCCTACCACCACCTCTTGGTTTGAAGGGATGTTGAGTCATCCTGGATTTCCTTAGGAATTAGTAAGATGGAGTTGTCCCATCTCCCCTCATACCATGTCATAGGAAAACTACAGCCCTTCCTGTATTTCCTCTAGCTCTTGGCTCCTGTGAGCTAGGTCAGAATGTGGGAATGCAGAGATGCTACCTTTTGAGAGATACAAAGTGTCCAAAACAGAGATTCTTTCCATCCACTCAGGGCAGCCTCTGTCTTTTTGACTTCCAGTTCTCTCCTTCCACCTCCAAAGCACCCTAGTCCCTGAGTGAACACCAGTATACCACACCTGCCCTATTTCTCTGTCTCAAGCCCCCTCCTCTTCTTTATGCACTATGCATTTAGATCTTTCTCTCCCATCTCTTCTACCGTGTTCCAAGAGCAACTGTTCCACACATATGATCACCAACTTCTACCACTTTTCTGCCCACCTGGGCTCACATGCTACTACTGACTTCTTGGGTCCTAAAAATAACTCATCATGATAATTTCTAGGATTCTGCTCCACCTCTGGTTTTGGCTTTCCATTTTGTCCTTCCCCCTACTTGCTATGATCCTTTCCCAGCTCCTGTTTTTCCTCTCTAGATCTTTGTCCCCACTCTCTTAACTGGGGAAATCTTTCTTCTTCTTTTTTAAAATGATTATTTATTTATTTATTTGACACAGAGAGAGAAAGAGAGCACACACAAACAGGGGGAGTGGGAGAGGGAGAAACAGGTTCCTCTCTGAGCAGGGAGTCTGACTTGGGGCTTGATCCCAGGACCCTGAGATCATGGCCTGAGCCGAAGGCAGATGCTTAACTGACTGAGCCACCCAGGTGCCCCTCTTCTGTTGACATACAAAGTCCTTCCTCATTAATGTCTTCTCTCTTTATTTACCACCAGTGCAGTGTCTGTGCTTAGTCAAGGCCAACCCCTCTTCTTGGGTACTCTCACTTACTTGTCAACTTATTCCTCTCCATTGGATCTTTTCCATCAATATCCAACATGCTATGTCTCCTACTTTTAAAAATCTTGCTCTGTTCTACGCCCTCATTTTCTGCCTGTCTGTGGAACAGAATCCCTTGAAACCATTGATTATACTTTCTATCACTAGTTGCTCCTCCATTCTCTCTTAAATCCACTCCAATCACACCTTCATCTCCACTACTCACCTGAGTCTGTCCCCAAGGCATAAATGATCTCTATGTTGCTAACCTATCATCTCTGAGTCATCTTAATTGGCTGATTGGCAACTTTTAATGCAGTTGCTCACTTTCTCTTTACAATATTTGTTCTTGGCTTCCAGTATATTATACTCTTCTGCTTTTCTTCCTACCTCAGGGGCTACTACTTCACAGTCTCTGCTTATTGATTCCTGCATTCCCCACCCCCCCTCCACCCCCCACCTTTCTGCCTTTGATTTGTTAATGTTAGAGTGTATCAGAGCCCAGTCCTTAGATCTCTTTATTTACACTCATTCTCTTGGTGATCCTATCCAATCTCATGGTTTTACATCTACCTGTCTATTATCTATCTATCTATCTATCTATCTATCTATCTATCTATCTATCTAATCATCCATAGCCAGGACCCTCCCTGAGGACCATCAGGCTTTTTTATTGAGAACAGAGTGTTGAGGTATGGTCTCAGTAAGAAGCTGAGAAATAAGTTATGATGCTACTGTACTAATCTTAGCAGCAGACAGAGAAAGAAGTGGTCATGTTCTCAATTCATTTTGTAGGTGGAGATAGCATGATTATCTTGCTGGATCAGATATGGACTATTAGGGAAAAAAAGGTCAAAGATGACATAATTTTTGTCCTAAGAAAATGGTAAAATGGAGTTGCCACTGACATGGTAAATACTGTGATAGAAGCATGTTATGTATGTGTGATTATGTGATAGTGATGGGTGAGGAATCAGTTGTTCACTTTTATATATTTTGAGATGAATATTGGACTCCTAAGCATATATTTTGATTAGACAATTTCGGCATGTGAGACTCTATCCCATGAGATCATGAGCTCCATTGTATAAGTCCTCATATATTTTTATTGTTGAACATAAGATGCTTTTCAAAGTCATTCTTATTCTTATCCTTCTTAGGGGTCCTATCAGCTGAGTTCTTCCTCCTGTGACAGGATCCCCCATTCCATAGAATTCATCATATAATGTAGTGATTTGTCTATTCTCCAGGTTCAGACTTTTATTTCAAGTACTATTTAGATACTACTCTGGACCAGCCACTATTCTAAGCCCTGGGGATATGAGCCATTATTTAAATTATTCTGACAAGAATGGAAGAGAAACTGAATATAAACAGGGGCAGTAAAAAAGAGGAAAAGAGCAAAGTTGAGAGATATCAAGATTACAACTCAGTGACTAACTTCATATTTGGGCTAAGCAAAAAAACGTACTTCCAGTAATACCATTACCAGACATTGGTTCAAGTTTGGTAGGGTAGAGGGTAAGTGTTCTGATTTTGAATTAATTTGCATTGCTTTTGGATAACAAAGCTCAACCCATTGTTCCTTATCACTCTATGGGCAAGCAGAATGAAACTCAGATGTACTCACCTACTTTCCCCCAAAGCATTTGAACCTTGAGTTGACTTCCTGGCTCCAAACTCTTTTGAGTGCACAGTAAATTGGTTTTGTTCCCTTATCATACCCTGGTCAGGAACATGTCAGCCTCTGTCTCAGGTACTCAGACGTCCATCTACATGCTCCCACTCCCTGATTCTCTCCCTGCCAGCCCTGGGAGTGGGGGACAAGCCCCTCTTCATGGCCTACTGTGATCTCTATTCCAAAAGTCACTCATTCCACGCAGCTGGCAGGCAGTGGAGGCAAGCTTTGGGCAAGAGAGTTACAGCAGCCTCGCAGATGAATTCTCCAGAAAGATCTTGCCAATTACTAACAGGGAGCCAAGGAGGGGGGATTCTATCATTTTCTTTTGATATCCTGTCATATTAGCTACCTGCTTTGATAAACACAAAGTACTTCCTCAAGGTTGGAGCACTGTGGCACTCCTCTAAAACCCTACCCTGCAGACTGTGGGCCTTTACAGGAGTCATCAGTGAATTCTGCCTGTGGGATTCCTGGCCATTCCTTCTTGTCACTACTATCCTCCTCACGTCCACATTGCTCCTCTGGGCCCAAGGACACCAATGGAAAGCCATGATAGAATTCAAGCCTGACCTTTACGTAGCTTACCTTCCTTCTCTGCTCAAGCCCCTTTATCCACAGTCCAGGGTAGGCTGAGAGGAGTTGTGTGGAAGGCTGACCCAGCTTAAGTGTGGGTTAGAGCTCCTTCTCTAGTTGGGAAGGACATTTTAGCCTCCCCTCATGCCTTCCCTTAACACAGCACAGTGGAGAGAAGGAGACAGACAGTTCTTTGCTTAGAGATATAGGATGTATTTTGGGTGGCACTCTGCCCCACCTGTACATTAATGAAAATGACAGTAGCAGCCCTCTTCAAGGGACACAGATGTTGGGGAGCCTACAAAGTCTTTTGATTGTATTGAGTCTTCTTGAGCAGACCGTTTCCCTCTGGGGTGAGAGTTGAGACCTAGGGTGCATTCTCTGGTTGGGTAACACAAGCCACTTGAGGACAGTGCTGAGGGCAGTGGCGGGGGTGGTCCAGGACTGAGGCAGAATGGAGTTGGTGAGAATGGGAGCGGTGCCGGAGCTTACTGTCTGGGGAATGGGGTCCATCCAAGAAAGCCAGGTCCAACTGCTTCTCAGTGGGGGAAGATTGGGCCTTGGAGTCCCCTCTTGTCTTCTCAGTGTTGATTTGCTCCACCGGACTTTTGGCTGGAGCCAGGCTCTTTTGTACACTTTCTTTTCTGGGGTTGGCCACCTTCCCAGCTATAGAGAATATGGATTCCTTATGCCCTTTGCCTTTCATCTTGGAGTTAAAACAGTACAGGAAGGGTTTCATCCTACTTCTCAAGCCTGCTTCTGGAAGGCTGGGCCTCTTGTGAGTATGGACTGGCATCTCCTGTCCCTGCAAAACCTGACCTTTCAAAGTTTGGCCCTGCAAAGGCTTAGCCTGAATGAGTTGGCCCAGGAAAGGCTGGCCCTGTGATGCCTGGGGCACCATAGGCTGGACATTCTTAGGAATCCTTGCTGGCTTGAAGATGACATTGAGCTTGGTTTGACTGTCGTGCAGGTCATTCTTCTCAGAAACTTTAACCCCAGGGATTCCTGGAGATGGCTCTGGAAGCTTAATCTGAGGGTGATGCCGGGTATTGTGTTCAAAGGGAGCAGCAAGATGAAAATTATGGCTCTTTCGCTGGGGGGTGCGGGGTGCCCTATTCAGAAGTATCCCTTTTGGCCTCTGGGCTTCATCGGGGTCGCTTATTTCTCTTGTAAAGGAGCATGCAAACCCTGCATCCCCTTCCCCATGGTCTCCTGCCAATTTGGGTTTCCCTGGGTCCTCTCTCTTTTCTGCCAGCATGGGGACCTGGGCGGAGTCCTTGCTCTTGCCAGGGCTTTGGGGCTCAGGGCTCCAGGGCTCCTCCAGGCTGGGGCTGTTCGCACTGGCTTCCAGGTGAACACAGAGCACCTGGGCCTCCTTCATGTCTCCGCTGGGCGGTGAGATCTTGGAGGCCCAGTGGGCGGAGCCATGAGGTACTGCTCTTGAACTAGGCTGCTTCTGGTTCTGCTGCACTGCCTTTAACTCAATGGCCAGTTGTTCTTTCAGGTGAAGCCATTCTGGATCTGGGGCACGAGGAGCATCTGGTGGGATGGGGAGATCCTGGAGCAGTGTTTTTCCTTGATTGTTTAGACTCCTGAGAGACTCCTGTGTGGATGTGTTGTCTGGGGTTGCCCCAGTTTGTTCTCTGGACTCCCTTGCCTTTATGGGAATTCCCAGTTGTATCTCTAGGATCTTCTTTCTTAGATGGAAATTTAGTTTGGCTAAGATGGGTTTTTTGAGTGTGTAAAGCTCAGAGGCCTCTGCCTGGCTTTCTAGAGGCACCTCCTCGATCATTTGCTCCACCTGTTCTTCCACCTGGCGCTCCTCTGCAGTGTCTGCACAAGTCTTGTTGGCATCTTGAAAGCATGGCCCAGGACTCAGGCACTGCTCTTCAGATGAGATCATCTGAGTCAGAGGTTCAGTAGGGAATTCGCCAGGTCCAGGCACCATTCCTGTGATTACAGCTTGGGTAGAGATTGCCGGTGCCATGGCCCTAGAGAGAGCCACATAATAAAGAGCAGGCAGCCCTGACAAGAAGGCAAGGTACTTGTGCCTCAGAGTCGTCTCCAGTTTCTCAATGGCTCCCTCGGACAGGGCTTGGGGCAGCTTAATGTGTTCAGTGACAGGGTCTGGTGGGGCTTGTTGCTGTTGATCAAGGGCCGTTGGTATCCAGGCCCCAGCTTTCTGTTGTAGGGCAGGGTCAGTTGTGGCCTGTAGCTCCAAGGGCTTGCTTTCTGGGATGCAGGTGAAGGGAGCCACTTGCAGGCCCCCAGGAATTATGCACTGCCAAGAGCTACATACACAAGCAGGGACCTTGCCCTGGTGAATCTGCCCACATTTGGAGTTGATGTGGCTCTGCAATATTGCCTTAGCCTGGTCAAACAAGTGTGGCATGGGGACTGGTACTTGGTCTGTGACTGGAGAGAATGGGTCACCGGCCCCAGGTGCCTCTAGGGCTGTAGGTTGGGGAGCATGCACAGTGGCTAGGGCTGTGCTGCTCCAGGACAGAGTTGACTGTCAGTGGGGGACAGGAGCAGTTGGATGGACTCCTGGATCTTCTGGGGCAGGCCCCAGCGATGGTGAATCAACTGCCGCTGGAGTTAGAATTTCTAGACTACTTTGCATCTAAAGATGGACATATGGATGAGGTCTGACTAATAAGATATTTGAGGAAATTTGCCAGGGGTCTTTTGAGGAAGAATTTGTGTTCCAATTAAAGAGACAGGAAGTGAGAACTTGCTTCTAGCTCTCCAACCCATGAATAAGAATAAGAAGTGCAAATGTAATGTTTACATATATATATATTTTATACATATATATATTTTATACATATATTTTTTTTAATTTAAAGTTTTTTATTGATTTATTTGAGAGAGAGAGAGAGAGAGAGAGAGCTCGCGAGCACAGGCTCCCCACTGAGCAGGAGCCCAATGTGGGGCTTGATCCCAGTACTCTGAGATCTTGACCTGAACAAAAGACAGATGCTTAACCAACTGAGTCACCTAGGTGTCCCTGTGATGTTTATATCTAGTGCTGCCCTCTTGTGATCCTCAGTTGACACATCTAGGATAAAATATCAGCATTTGAGGATGATGGAGAAGAATGGACAATGGTTGGATGGTTGATGGCATCCATAAACTCTCAAAGGAACCCTGGAATCTCCTGGGCTGGACTATATTTTCTTTTCTTTTTTTTTTTTTTAATTAATTAATTTATTTATTTATCATAGTCACACAGAGAGAGAGAGAGAGGCAGAGACACAGGCAGAGGGAGAAGCAGGCTCCATGCACCGGGAGCCTGATGTGGGATTCGATCCCGGGTCTCCAGGATCGCGCCCTGGGCCAAAGGCAGGCGCCAAACCGCTGCGCCACCCAGGGATCCCCTGGACTATATTTTCTGAGCCAGAGCACTTACATTTTTTTCCAACTACCTTTCATTGTCATGTACTGTAGTTCTGGGTATTCTTAGTTTCACCTAAGATGCAGTCTTTCTTTCTTTTCTTTCTTTCTTTCTTTCTTTCTTTCTTTCTTTCTTTCTTTCTTTCTTTCTTTCTTTCTTCTTTCTTTCTTTCTTTCTTTCTTTCTTTCTTTCTTTCTTTCTTTCTTTCTTTCTTTTCTTTTCCTTCTAGATTTTATATATTTATTCATGAGAGACACAGAGAGAGGCAGAGACATAGACAGAGGGAGAAGCAGACTCCCCACAAGGAGCCCGATGTGGGACTCAATCCCAGAACTCCTCACAGGGAGCCTGATGCAGGACTCAGTCCCTGGTTTGGGATCACATCCTGAGCTGAAAGAGACAGTCAACCACTGAGCCACCCAGGAGCCCCAAGATACAGTTTTCAACTCTGTTTTCCTTGTTTTGAGGTGATTTTCTAGAAGAAAATCTTTCTCAGAATGAAAAAAAAGTTTGATTATGGAATGCATTAGGAAAGATGTGGAGAAAAAGCTTTATTACAGACTTCTGGTTGGAGCATAAGAAAGAACACTTCTGGAGTGTAATTAGGGATAGGAAATGTAAAATGCGCATAGCCCTTGACCTAAAATTTCCTATTCTACGGATTTATCTAATAGATAAACCCACAAAGACTTATGTGCAAAGATGTTTACTGCATCATTATTTGTAATAGTAAAAGAACATGAAAACAATGTAACCATGAGGCTGGTTAATTAAATTACGATTTAGCCACACAATGGAACACTATGCAACCATTAAAAGGTTGAGATCAATATCTATGCTCTTGCATATAAGTGAAATAAGTGTATAAATTGTCCTCTCATTTTTGTAAAAAAAAGTATGAGGAACACACAAATATATATATATATATATATATATATATATATATATATATATATAAATTTCATATATGGTGGAATTGTTTTTTTTTTAAGATCTGTTTATTTATTTATTCATGATAGACACACACACACACAGAGAGGCAGAGACACAGGAGGAGGGAGAAGCAGGCTCCATGCCAGGAGCCTGATGCGGGACTTGATCCCAGGACTCCGGGATCACGCCCTGGGCCAAAGGCAGGTGCTAAACTGCTGAGCCACCAGGGATCCCATATGGTGGAATTGTTAAGGACCATCTTGGGAGGCTGGGTACCAGACAGGCAGATGAAATCTCTCTGTTCTCCAATAGATTGTTACAGGGTACACTGTTTCTGTATTCCCTGTCCAGAGATGTCCTGCATGGCTAAGTGACCGTTGGGCCGGCTCTGTAATGTACCGCCTTATATTTGCTTTTCATCTTTTCCTATCTTTCAATTTAATAAATATAGAAGAAAATCTCACCTGGACAAAAGTAGATGAAAGTCCCCAAAACACTTGCCCTACAGGGATGCCTGGGTGACTCAGTGGTTAAGTGTCTGCCTTCAGCTCAGGGCATAATCCCGGAGTCCCAGAATTGAGTTCTGCATCGGGCTCCCTGCATGGATCTTGCTTCTACCTCTGCCTATGTCTCTGCCTCTCTCTCTCTGTGTCTCTCATGAATAAATAAATAAAGTCCTTAAAAAAAAAACCCAAAACAACTGCCCACAAATCCAGAATCAGAACAACAAACTTGGGAGAGTGGGCTGTGGGAAAGTAGGGGGAGGAAACCAAATGACTTTGAACCCTGCCCCATGCCCTAGTTCTGGAGCACCTCTCTCCTTACTCTCTGTATTTCCACATAATAGACGCCTCTGTGCAAACCAGGAACATTGCTGCAGGTCCTCCAACAAAAAGCTGTGTTTTAGCTGACTTCTGGTTGTCACAACCATCACAGGGGAAAAAATGACCACTAACTACATCAATGAATATGGTAGATCTACTCTTTTTTGTGTGTGTAGGGTGAAAAATTATGTGCTTTATTTACACAAATTTGTATTGAACACTTACATTTTAAGTCACACTTTAACATGACAATTACCTATAATAAAGGCATGCTTCATGAAAATGTACAATTTGGATATCAAGCTGCCTATTTTGTAAATAAAGTTTTATAGGAACATAGTCATGTCCATTTGTCTATGGTTGGTTTCTCAGTACAATGGCTGAGTTGGGTAGTTGCAACAGATGTCTGCTAGTCTAAGATATTTACCATCTAAAAATCTGGCTTCCAACAGCATGGTAGTTAAAAGGTACCTGTAAGAAACAGTTTCAGTAACAATATATTCTCTCATTTGTATTGCACATTTTCCTCAAGCCCTTGTGCAGATATACACCTTACCCTCAAAGATTTTTTATCTTAGGTACAAATGCTATAAAACTTTTAAGTTTTCCTTTATCAAAAATTATAAATCTTTTATAAACATTTTAATCCTATATGGCATTGCATTACTACAAAGTAGTAAACTGTAAAACACCTTTAGGTTAGCACAAGTTTTTATACTGAAAAAGGGACACAATTTAATACAGAATGGGAAAAGCTGAATTTTGAACCAGAAGGGGTAAAACCCCTCTAGAGTGTCCATTTGGGAGGACTATTTACAACCAAACTAAACCCTAAAGTTGACATTGGCTTTCTGCTATTAACTCTCTAGATAACTGCCGAAAGATTTTTAGGCTGTTTAGCCATTCCTAGTCATCTGCATCTATCCCTTGGAAATATGAAGACCACAAATTGATTTAACCACCTGGGATTTGGGAAGGACTCATAACATTAGCCATCATTCTCATGTCCGAGAAAATCCCTCGAGTATCCTAGGATGTCTTTTTATATTTACAGCTCTTCTTAAGTTTGGGCAAAGAATTTGTATTGCGGTATGCGTCCAGTAGAGATGCCTAATAAATAATTGCCCCTTCTCCTTTGGGAGATGGCTTGTCCCCTCCTTGCTCTTTCCCTGTTTCTCCCAAACAACCTTAATTCTAAGCTGGCAAAAGTACCCAAGATTAGGGGCTGGAGACAATACTGGGCCTTTGGGCAGTCAGTGGGGAGCAAAAGTACAGTCAGATTCCTGATTCTGAGAATTATATGACTTCACTGGATAATAAACAGGCTTGGGATTTTGAAGAACCAATAAACTACCTACTTTATTAGAGTGAGAAAGGCATAATGCTTAATCATGGAGCTGGAAGATTAATTTATGTTCAAGGTAAAATCTATCACAAAATTAGCTTGCTTATGACCAACCATAAATTGAGTTGCAACACAGATCTGTGCTGTTCATCAGAAGATTCTTAGTAATTGTTTTCTCATAAGAAGAATAACTACTTTTCTCCAAAGCGGTGTTTTTCAACCTTGGTGATTTTTCACCAAATAATATGCCAAAATCTGTGACTGTTTCATCCAATGAAAAATAAAGATGATTTAAATTTATCTCTATAATATGCTACTTTTAGTCACTTCCCTTCAGATGTTCTTGGCTGTGTGGGAGAGAAAGGGGTAGAGTTACAGCATCTATGCTAGAAATTGTGCACTGGAGCATACTGATCATTTGAAAATCATTTGTCAAATGTATTGGGGCAGAAAAAAAGGTTGAGAGCCACTTCTCTAAACACGTCCTGCGCAAATCAGGTAATCTTTGGCATAGACCATTCCTAGTAGATGGAGGAAGGGATATCAAATGTCAAAGTGTCCTTATTTCTTTTTTTCTCTCTCCCCTCTTTCTTTCTTTAAAATTTTTTTGATTATATATATATATAATATATATATATATATACCCATAACATACTACTCATAATCACCTGCTCCACCAGTCAGACAGGTATTGAATAGGAAGACATGCCTTAAGTACAACTTGACAGGAAAACTTTAACACAGGGGCAGAGGAGACAGGCCATCTCCTAAATAGCAGGCTTAGGCAGAAGCTAGTACTATTGCTGGATGGATGCTGAAGAGTAGGGTGGGTGTACTGAGCACACTGAAGCAGAGGAGGGATTAGAGCAAAGAGCTGATAACTGACAGACTTCGAGGACTCATAGCAGAGTGAGAGGGCAGGAAGAAGCTAAAATAGGCTGAATGTCAGGTCTCCATAGCTAAGGTATTATTAATTCTGATCAGACCTCCTATTCTTGCCCCCTCATACCTGGCATCTTGGCTCCACAGCTACACTGGTCAAACTTGGTGAGCCATGACCAACAGGATGAGCAGAGCAGGCTACTCTATTTTCCATCCATCATTAGTTTCTTCTGCATAGGCTAGGTGGTTCACTGGGGTGTAAGAAAGAGCTGTAGGTCTTCTCTAGAGAATGAAAAACTGGTATTTAATACCTTTTGGGAAAAATGATATTTACAATGAGAAGTAGTTAGGTAGAGCACTGACGAGATAAGGTTAGGTGAAAAACCAAGCATGTCTAATTATTTGAGTATCACAAGTATAGCTGTGTAAAAATGTACCCATAAGAAAAAAGACCAGAAAGAAAGAGCCCATACTGTTTTTTTTTTTTAAAGATTTATTTATTTATGATAGACACAGAGAGAGAGAGGCAGAGACACAGGAGGAGGGAGAAGCAGGCCCATGCCGGGAGCCTGACATGGGACTCGATCCTGGGACTCCAGGATCCCGCCCTGGGCTAAAGGCAGATACTAAACCACTGAGGCACCCAGGGATCCCAAGAGCCCATACTGTTGGCAGTGATTGTTAGAGAAGTAAAGTTGATAAGTATGTTATTTTCCATTTTTCTGAATATGCCACTTCTATAGTTTCAAAAAGGATGTCAAGGTAAACAATTAGGGAGCTTCCAATCCAATGACAGATTGTTTATTCAGACCATCTCTTCTGCTGAGAGCTACTAGAAAAGCCTGACAAATTTTTAAAAAATATTTGTTTGAGGCATGATCCATGAAGGCACAGACTGTGAGAAAATATTTGTAAATAACATGGATAAAGCTACAGCACATTATGCTAAGTGAAATAAGTCAGAGAAAGACAAATACCATATGATTTCATTCATGTGTGGAATTTAAGAAACAAAACAAGCATAGGGGAAAAAAGAGAGAGAGAGAGGCAAACCAAGAAATAGGCTCTTAACTATAGAGAACAAACTGAGGGTTACCAGAGGGGAGGTGGGTGGTGGGATGGGTTAAATAGGCAATGGGGATTAAGGAGTACATGTGCTGAGCACCAGGTGTTGTATGGAAGTGTTGAATCACTATATTGTATACCTGAAACTAATCTAACACTGTATGTTAACTAACTAGAATTTAAATGAAAACTTTAAAAAATCTGTTTGAAGGTAATACTAAAGCAGTGAGGAATTATGAGGCCAAGACTCAGGTGAGAAGAAAAGTTTTCAGAGGTGAGTGTGACAGTTAGTGCTGTCTTTTCCAAAACTTAAGGCTATTGTCAATGACAAGAGCCAAGAGGCTGAAAAGCTGAGCAGAAAATTTCACAGATTTATAGGATAGAGGGAACAAGAATTGGAGTCAGGGCCTGATAAGGAGGAGAGGCTCTGGTAAACACCATAGACTTTTGATTGGGACCCACGAGGGCTCATATCAGTGAGTATGAATTGTAAAGAGACAAGCCCAGTGTCCACAAAAAACTTTGCACATGAATGTTCATAACTGTTACTCATAACAGCCAAAAGGCAGAAACAACCCAAATGCCTATAAATAGAAGAATGGATGAACAAATGTGGTATATCCATATAATAGAATATTATTCAGCCATAATAATAAATGAAATATTGATATGTGCTACAACATGGGTGAAACTTTAAAATATTCTGCTAGTGAAAGAAGCCAGTATCAAAAGACCAATGTTTTATGATTCTATTTGCATGAAATGTCCAGAGTAGGCAAATCTATAGAGACAGAGTGGATTAGTGAATGCCTAGGGTTGTAGTATATGGAAAGGTTGAGGGGGATGGTTAAAGGATATGGGGTTTCTTCTGGGGTGATGAAAGTATTCTTAAATTGAGAGTAGTGATGGTTGCCTAACTCTGAATATATTTTAAAAAACACTGAATTTTACACTTTAAGTTGGCCAATTGTATGATGTGTGAATTACGTCTCGATAAGGCTGTTACCAAAAAACCCATTAGCATGAAGGCTTTTCCCCCTAGGTCTAAGAATATTTGGGGAATTGGGATGCCTGGGTGGCTCAGTGGTTGAGCATCTGCCTTTGGCTCAGGTTGTGATCCCGGGGTCCTTGGGATTGAGTCCCACATTGGTTCCCCACAGGGAACCTGCTTCTCCCTCTGCCTATGTCTCTATCTCTCTTTGTGTGTCTCTCATGAATAAGTACATAAAATCTTAAAAAAAAAGAATATTTGGGAAATTATTTAAGACAAAGAAACAAAATACTACGTTATTTTTTAGAGACCTTATTATTATGTCTTCAAACCAAAATAGATCTTTACATTTAAGATGATTTAGGAATATTCCTCCCTAAACATGGGATGGATTTGAGCTCCTTCAATAACTTTCTTGAACTTAAAAATTCCATAATTCAAGAACAAGACTTTTTCTACCAAAGAGCAATGAATGATAATTTAATACAAATAAAATATCATGAATATACAAATAAAAAGCAGCTTGTGTCAGGAAACCTACAAAGTAGCTTAATCTTTTATTATTATTATTTTTAAAGATTTTATTATTTGAGAGAGAGAGAGAGAGAGAGACAGAGTGCATGAGCAGAGGGTGGGACAGAGGAGGAGGGAGAAGCAGGGTGATGAGTAGAAAGCCTGATGCAGGGCTCAATCCCAGGACCCTGGGATCATGACCTGTGCCAAAGGCAAACACTTAACCAACTGAGCCACTCAGGCACCCTTAATCTTTTATTATTGCTATGTATTTATTAGGAGGCCTAAAATTTAATGTGTTGCCTTGACATCTTTGAGCCTTATGGGATTCCAAAGTTATAACTATGAGTTCAACTCTTGCCAGAAATGCCCCTCACCCAGCAGGAAAGGCCCCCTACTTTGTTAATATCCCTATCAGCTGGACTGGCTGTACCTGACTCTCCCGCAGCCTAATGGGCTTCATGCCCCTGCAGCCTGTGGAATTATTTGCCAATCACATCTTCCCATGAGAACCAACCGTCACCCCATCGTCTTGTTATTACAAAGCCTGTCTCCTAAAGGCCCTGTTTGTTCTCTCCACTCCTGAGAGCAGTGTGATGTTGCATGGTGTTTGGTGTCCTCCTTCCCTAGGCTGGGAATATATGTGATTAGTAAACTGCTGTCAATCTCATAGGTCCAGTGTGCAGTGTTGTGAGTTCAGTCACCTCCAGAACCCTAGGACACTCCCTTCCTCACCAATGGGATGAAGAGAGAGTGAACAGAATATTGTATCTCTTCCCCAACCAGCTCTGCTTCCTGCAGCTGCTGCTGCCTTTTTACTGCTGAAACAGTTCTCAGTCTCCCATTAGTCTAACCTCCTGCCCACAAGAAAGCCATCAGATTGTGCAAACTTTGCACCTGCTCCAACCAGTGCACTCTTTACCTTACAGATAACCCACAGCCACTGCCATCCTACTAAGCCATTAAAACCATCTGCTCCTAACTCCTCTGCAGCAACTCATTCACCCTTGTTCCTCTGTCTCCAGACTCAGGAGTTAGAGCCAAAGATAATTTTATGTGTTTTTGCAGAGTAGGCCTTTCCTACAGGTTTATTTACTGATTTGGTACTCAAACAAAGGAGATGAAGTACATGAAAAGCCTGTGTGGATTCTGGAGTGCTGCACAACTATAAATTCAAATTTATTTGTTTCCAGAAAACTTGCCAAAGCCAGATTCTGCTTCCATGACTTTGCTATAGTGCCACAATTACTATAATAGTAGAGTTTCTTCAGGAAACTCTTCACAGTTGCTGACTCATGTGTACTATGGGTCATATCAGAGCCCCTTAAAGAAAATCCTCAAAGACACACCACTAATTTAAATTTGTCCCTCCAAACAAACCTAATGAAATTCTGCTGTGTTTTATTCTCAGAAAATATTACCTAATTCCTAAAATTTGCCAAGCATTATATTAGGTACTGGGGACAGAGAAACATGGTTGCTGCTATTTATCAGCAACATTAAATTTTTAAAAAAGATTTTACTTACTTATTAGAGAGAGAGAGAGCAAGAACGAGCAGGAGGAGGGGTAGAGGAAAAGGGAGAAGCAGAATCTTCACTGAGCAGGGAGCCTGACACGGGACTTATCCCAGGACTCTAGGATCATGACCTGAGCTGAAAGCAGACGCTTAACCACCCAGAAGTCCAACATTAAAAATTCTAAATTTTAAATTATGTTAAGAAACATAAAATAAAATTTATCATCTTTAAAAAATTGAGGTACAATTGACATATAACATTATATTAGTTTTAGGTATACAACATGATTCAGTATTTGTATATATTGCAAAAATATCACCACCACGACTCTAGCTACCATCCATCACCTAACAAGGTTGCAAAATTTTTTTTCTTGTGACGAGGATTTTAAGATATATTCTGAGCAACTTTCAACTATGCAACACAGTATTGTTAACTATAGTCACCATGCTATACATTCTATCACCATGACATATTTTATAACTGGAAGTTTGTACCTTTTGATCCTCTTCACCCATTTCACTCACCCCTTATCTCCTACCTGTGGTAATAGATCTCTAGCACCTTTTCGTCTGACAAAATGAGATTCTCTACTTATTAAATAACTCTGTTTCCTTGGTTAAGTTATTCCTAAGTATTCCTTTTTCATGCTATTGTGATTGGAATTGTTTCTTAATTTTCTTTTTAATTAGTTTTCTTCTCAGATTTTTGTGTGTTGACACAGCATTATACATGAGCATTTTTATTAATGCTCAAGAGCTAAGATTTTCCTGGAAATCTCTGCAGGGTGGTAACAGGCAGCAAGACCACAAGCCCTCACATAGCAGATTACTATGATGCAGAAATGTAGTATTACTAGATGGCAGCCAGAGACACTAGAGGGCAGCATCGGCCCACCCAATGCTCTTGGTCCTGAGGCCTCAGTGCCGAGAACTTTAAAAGATCGTTTGCTTCTGTGGCTTTCAATCCCGCCCTTATTTCAGAATCACTAGAAGGCTTGTTAAAAAAATACCTGGTTACAGGAGCACTTGGATGGCTCAGTCGGTTGGGCATCCAACTCTTGATTTTGGCTCAGGTCATGGTCTGGGAATCGTGGGATCCGGGGCCCTGCATGAGGCTCTATGCTCAGCAGGGAGTCTGTTTGTCCCTCTTCCTATGCTGTTCCCTCACCACCCCCACTCTCTCAAATAAATAAAATCTTTAAAAAAAATGGCTGGTTACATAATTTGTACAATCCAGAGTAAAATGAAAATGCTGGCTCTATGTTCAAAGAGTAGGAAAAATTGTCTTTAAAGGTACTAAAATAGGGGATCCCTGGGTGGCTCAGCGGTTTAGCGCCTGCCTTTGGCCCAGGGCGTGATGCTGGCGTTCCGGATCAAGTCATGTGGGGCTCCCTGCAAGGGGCCTGCTTCTCCCTCTGCCTGTGTCTCTGCCTCTCTGTCTCTCATGAAAAAATAAATAGAATCTTAAAAAAAAAAAAAGGTGCTTTTCCTTTTTACTATATTCTCCACTTCCCCCCTCTCCTGACTTGTCCTGTTTTTTTTTTTTTTGCCTTGTCTAATGTTATTCTAAGTAAAGAAACATTTAAAACTTTAAATAATAACCCTGAATTTTACTGTTAATCTTTGTATTGTACAGTGCCAGCTTTAAATGCAAATATCAGATCATTTAACCCTTATGTAGGATCACCAACATTACTTAATTCATATTTTGTAGCTAACTCATGCATATGTATTTCATTCTTAGCAAAACATAGAAACACTGCACAAAATTAACTCTAGTTTTATTTTACTTCTTGATATGTGTACATCTAGCAACACACTATGGAAGTCAGTGACTTTCATAATATGCTTACCTTATACTTACTTTGGGTCTTGAACAATTCCCAACATCATGGGTCCACCAGAATTCTGTGTTTATGGGGACATTGCAAGTGCTCCATATGAATGGGGCAGCAAGAAATGGCAGGCATACATGAGCCTGTGTCTTTGCTTATGCACACTGCATTATCTTATCAAACATCACTTATAAAATACAAAATAAAACTATACTCTACACAAAAGTTTATTTCATTTCAGAGGCTATGGCAATTAGTAATCCATTCAAGGACACCCTAGGGAGCTTATACAACCACATCAATAAATGAGTATGGATGCCAAACTACAGATCATAGGTCAGAGGTAGGGGTCTTCAGCAAGTCAGATTTCTTATGGCCAGAAGTTATAGCAAAGACTTCTTTATGCTATTCTCCGGTATACACAATTAGCCTAGCAATTAAGAGTAGTTTTTTTTTTTTTTTTTTTAAGAGTAGTTTTTTTGGAATTACACAGACCTGGATCTAAATCTCAGTTTTGCCACTTTCTTTGTGATCTGGGTAAGTTTTTTACTTTTCCTTGTTTAAGATCTTTTATCTGTAGGGCAGCCCCGGTGGTGCAGCGGTTTAGCGCCGCCTGCAGCCCAGGGCGTGATCCTGGAGACCCTGGATCAAGTCCCACATTGGGCTCTCTGTATGATGCCTGCTTCTCCCTCTGTCTGTGTCTCTGCCTCTCTCTCTTTCTGTCTCTATGAATAAATAAATGAAATCTTAAAAAAAAAAGGATCCTTTACCTGTAAAATGGGGATGGTGGTAGTATAAACATCATAAAGTGCTTGTAGCATTATAGGGAATTTTGTAAAATAAGAGTTTAACACAGTGCCTGGCACAACTGATAGCTACAATGGAAAAAAATATGACAAATACCAATCTAAGATGCATCCTCATTCTCTTCTGGCACTTCTGAATACCTGCTTACCTGGCTTCTTATTATCTTCACTTGGTAGAGGATACAGTGGCTAACAGAATTAGAAAATAGAAATAAATTGAAAGCATAAAAAATTAGGAAGAAGAAGCGATCCCTGGGTGGCTCAGCGGTTTAGCACCTGCCTTTGGCCCAGGGTGCGATCCTGGAGACCTGGGATCGAGTCCCCTGTCCGGCTCCCTGCATGGAGCCTGCTTCTCCCTCTGCCTGTGTCTCTGCCTCTCTCTCTCTCTATGTCTATAATGAATAAATAAATAAAATCTTAAAAAAATTAGGAATATGAAAGTAAACTGCTATCATTGGAAAGTGATATGATTGTATGCCTGAAAAACTGAAGATAATCAACTCAAAACTTACTACTACTACTACTACTACTACTACTACTACTACCACTACTATTACTACTACTACTGAGGGGGCAGAGAGAGAAATGGAAAGAAAGAATTCAGTAAGGTGGCTGAATACAAAAATTAATAGGCTGAATTCAAAAGCCTTTGTATATACAAATGTACAATCAGAAGATATATTGGGGGAAAAAAGAAGATATATTGGAAAAGAAAATCCCCTTTCCAAAAGCAACACAAAATAATAAATACTTAGGAATAAAACAGGCAAAAGTTTTTTGAGAAAAATGTTAAAACATTTTCAAAAGTATAAATTCAGTCTTAAACAAATAGAAAAATGTACCATATTCTTAGGGATAGGAACACTAAAAAAATCTTCCTAAGTTAATTTGTAAATTATTGTGATTTCTTTCATTCTTTCTTTCTTTCTTTCTTTCTTTCTTTCTTTCTTTCTTTCTTTCTTCTTTCTTTCTCTTCCTTCCTTCCTTCCTTCCTTCCTTCCTTCCTTCCTTCCTTCCTTTCTTCTTTCTTTCTTTCTTTCTTTCTTTCTTTCTTTCTTTCTTTCTTTCTTTTTTTTTTTTCTTTTTTCTTTAAGATCTTTAAGATTTTTCTTTAAGATTTATTGGGACGCCTGGGTGGCTCAGTGGTTGAGCGTCTGGCTTTGGCTCAGGGTGTGATCCTGGAGTCCTGGGATCGAGTCCCACATCGGGCTCCCTGCATGGAGCCTGCTTCTCTCTGCCTGTGTCTCTGCCTCTCTCTCTCTCTGTGTGTCTCTTATGAATAAATAAATAAAATCTTTTAAAAAATGGTTTATTTATTGGGGCACGTGGGTGGCTCAGTCAGTTAAGGGTGGGACTCGTGATTTCAGCTCAGGTCATGATTTCATTGGTCCTGGGATGGAGCCCCTGCTGGGCTCCCTGCTCAGCAGAGAGTCTGTTGAGAGTCTCTCCCTCTGCCCCTCCCTGCCGGCTCTCTCTCAATTTGAGAGAGAGAGAGAGCACGCGGGAGCATGGGGGGAGGGGCAGAGGGAGAGAGAGAATCCCAAGCAAACTCTGAGCCTCACAGGGAGCTTGATCTCATCACCAAGAAATCATGACCTGAGCCAAAACCAAGAGTCCCACGATTAACCAAATGAGCCACTCAGGCACTCCTACGTTAATGTGATCTCAATAAAAATACCAATAGGTTTAACCAATAGGGGACAATTAGGCTGATTTCTAAATTTATAGTGGGAAGTAAGCAAAAATAGTAAAACTCTCAAAAGGAAGAACTGTGATAGCACTGAGATTAGTGATATCAAATAATAAAAAACCATATAGCCTTAATTATTAAAACATTATGGTACTTGTGGATAGACAGATAAATGGAACTGATGAAAATGTCCAGAAATAGAACAAATACATAGTAGAATATGATAGAGGTGACATTCCATATCATTAGAATAAACATGTATCTTTTAATTTTTTAAAAGTTTATCATCATCATTTTTTTTTTTTTTTTTTTTTAAGCAATCTCTACTCCCAATGTGGGGCTTAAATTCACTAACCTGAGCAAGAGTTGCTTGCTCTTCCGTTGAGCCAGTCAGGCACCCCTAAACATGTATCTTTTAAATAAATGGCTTTAGGGCAATTGGATAGTTTTTTCAAGAATGATCGGTGAATTCATATTTTGTACTATACACTTAGGTAAATTTCAAATCAACAGATTTAATTTTAAAAATCATACCTAAAAAGTTTATACATTAAAGTACCAGAAGAATGCATGGGATAATTCTTTTAGAACTTTGGAGAGAGGAAAGCCTTCCTAGTTAACTATGAAGCCATAAAATAAATGATTAATTTATTCTGCATAGAATATCTTTTGAATGGCAGAATGCACCATAAAAAAGCCAAAAGACAAATTACAACTTGAAGACAATTGCAAATCTTTTTTACAGACAAAGGCTAACCCCTTCTTATATGTAAAAAGTACCTAATAAGCCAGTAGAAATATTTGTAAAGGAAGTAAACAGTCCATAGAAAAATAAATACTAATGACTCTTAAACAGATGAAAAGATGGAGATCCCTGGGTGGCTCAGCGGTTTGGCGCCTGCCTTTCGCCCGGGCATGATCTTGGAGACCCAGGATCCAGTCCTGCGTTGGGCTCCCTGCATGGGGCCTGCTTTTCCCTCTGCCTCTCTCTCTGTGTCTCTCATTGATAAACACATAAAATCTTAAAAGACATTCAAACTTACTCATGATAAGATAAATGTAAATTAAAATCATAACACAGTAGATTGTGAAAACTCAAAAGTTTGACAGCACGTTCTTTTGGCAAAGTAAGAAGAAACTGACAACGTCATATTTTGCCGATGGGAGTGCAAAATTGTGCAATCCCTAAGGAGAACAATTTTAGAAATATTTGTTATAAATTGCAAATGCATTTTCCCTTGGCCCAATAATTACAACTCTAGGAATTATTCTTTTTTTTTTTCTAAAGATTTTATTTATTTATTCATGATAGACAAAGGGGGGGAGGGCAGAGATACAGGCAGAGGGAGAAGCAGGTTCCCTGCAAGGAAAGCCTGATGCGGGACTGGATCCCGGGGCTCCAAGATCATGCCCTGGGGCGAAGGCAGGCGCTAAACCGCTGAGCCCCCCAGGGATACCTCTAGGAATTATTCTTACATTTAATTCTGTCTTGGCAACAGCTTTTCTGAGGACTCAGACTAACACATACCCTTTTTGTGGGAAAGGTGGATAAATAAGAGTATATATCCATATTTGCATGTATTTATATAAAACACATTAGAAGGAGATAGAAGAAAAGGGAAGCAGTAGAAATGGGGTAGTGATAACGGGTTGGGTGGAGAAAAAGAAGAGAGCAAGATTTTTGAATCCATGTGAATGTATATCTATGCAACACATAAATTTAAAAGGTTTTTGGAGATCAAAATTTTTTTCTTTTTAAATTTTATTTTATTTATTTTGTTTTAAAAAAGATTTTATTCGTTTATTTGAGAGAGAGAACACACACGAGTGAGGGGGAGGGGCAGAGGGAAAGGGAGAAACACTCTCAGCTGAGCAAGGGGCCTGATGCAGGGTGGATCCCAGGACCCTGGGATCATGACCTGAGCCCAAGGTAGACACTTCATTAACTGAGCCACCCAGGCACCCCTAAATTTTCTATTGTGAAATAATTATTGACTCATGGGTAATTAGAGAGATAGTATAAAGGTACATGTACTCTTACCCAATTTCTCTCAAAGGCTATGTTTTATGTAATTGTAGTAAGATATCAAAACTGGAAATTAACATTGACACAATATGTATATGATTCTAAGCCACTTTATCACGTGTGTAGATTTATGTAACCACCACACTATCAAGATACAAAATTATCCTATCACTACAAGAAAAAGAAAGAACTTGATAGTACACACTATAGGCGAAGCAGCCAGCTTGGGGTGTTAAGAATTTAGACCTGAACCTAGGGCTCAAACTCAGAATGACTTGCTTTATTTAAAGAAAGCATTTCTGATATGTATCTCTAATGTTAAGTTTGGCTGAGGATGTAGTCCAACAGATGAATAGGCCCTTGTTTTCATTCTCATTCTGAGATTGAGACATGCTAGGAATTGAGATAAAAAGCTTTATCTCAACTTTATTATGCATTATTTAATACTTCTAGTATCAAGATTTTATTATGAAAATTAATTACCATTAAATAACCCCACGTATTAAATACAAGAAAGCGAATTTCTTAGCTGATATCCAGTTCTTTTTTTTTTTTTTTTTTAAGATTTTACTTATTTATTTGACAGAGAGAGAGAGAGAGAGAGAACAAGCAAAGGTAGTGGCAAGCAGAGGGAGAGAGAGAAGCAGGTTCCCCGTGGAGCAGGGAGCCCAACTCAGGATTCAATCCCAGGACCCTAGGATCATGACCTGAGCCAAAGGCAGATACTTAACTAACTGAATGACTCAGGCACCCATCTGATCCTCAGTTCTGCACATTAAACTCTCAGCTTTAATTTACTAGATTTTAGCTCAAATTTCAGGACCTATATTTTATAAGAGGCAGTTATAATGAATTAAGTTAAAACTCTACAAGAGATGATCCTGATAACTAGGATCAGTCAACAACCCATAAAGGCCTTGTTGATGGGACTGTAAACTGTAGCAACTGTTCTGGAGAGAAATTTGGCTATAGATATCAAAGGCTTAAAAATGTACCATTTTTTGACTCAATAATTCCATTTCTAGAAATTTGTCTTGAGGAAACAATTAAGCATATGGAAAAAAACTTTATTACAAAGTACACTATAGGGGCAACCTGGAGGCTCAGTGGTTGAGTATCTGCCTTTGGGTCAGGTCATGATCCCAGGGTCCTGGGATCGAGTCCCACATTGGGTTCCCTGAGGGGAGCCTGCTTTTCCCTCTGCCTATGTCTCTGCCTCTCTCTCTGTGTCTCTCATGAATAGATAACTAAGATCTTTTTTTTAAAAATGATACACTATAATCACTTAATGTAAAAGAAGGCAGTAAGGAGGAAGAGAACAAAAAAAGACATGAAACGTATAGAAAACAAAAATCAAAATGGCAGACATAAATCCGACCATATCAATAATAACAATAAATGTGAATGGACTGTATAACAGTATCTTAAATGCTAAGAAGGCTGACACTGAGGCCTTTCTATTTGATTGCCCACTACAAAACCTCAAACCTTGTCTCAAAATAAACTTACCGTCTTGAAAATGAGTTAGCTTTTCTGTTTTACTTTGACATTTATTAACTTCATCCAAAACTCCTCTTCTCATATGGCCTTCTCAAATGGTCTTCAGACTTCCTGCAATCAGAATTCTAATAGATCCCTGATTCAACATGAATAAATCCTGTCCTTTCACTGACTTGTCCTACTCTTACACCTCTCACACTGTATCTCAGGGACTATGCATATCCCATGCCCTAGGAGTGAGCCATCTAAAAATGATCTATTTTCCAAACATAAACTGGGTTACAAAAGAGGGCCCTGAGGAATTTGGAGTAAGTTCAGCTTGCCAATCAAGAACTACATTCCAAGTAGTGACATATATTAACATCAACTCAAATGGATGTCCTATAAAGACTCCCTGCCAAAAATACCCTAGGGAAAACTGGAGTAAAGAACAAATCCTTTAGAACGTATCCCAGATGAATACCTTTTTGATATACCACGAGGTATTGAATCAAAGTGTAACTTTTTAGTGGGGAAGCCATAACTTACTGAATTCCAAAAGGAAAAGATATGGAAGAAACACAAATGCATATCACTAAGTGAAAGAAGCCAATTTGAAAAGGCTACATACTATATGATTCTAACTATATGACATTCCAGAAAAAGGTAAAACTATGGAGACAGTAGAAAGATCAGTTGTTGTAAGGGGTTGGGGGGAGGGAGGAATCAATACGCAGAGCATGGAGGATTTTTAGAGCAGTGAAAATATTCTGTGTGACACTATAATGATATATACACATCATTATACATTTGCCGAAACCTATTGAACATACAATACCAAGATCTTTATGTAAAATGTGGACTCTGATGATAAACTGATGTAGGTTCATCAGTTGTAACAAATGTGCCACTATCATGGGAGAAAATGGAGGAGGCCGTCTCTGTGTGTTGCAGGGGCGGTGATATATGGGAAATCTTTGTACTTTGCGCTCATTTTCTGTGTACCAAATGGCTCTAAGAAATAAAGTTTATTAAAATTTAAAAATTTAAAGGCAGCAGGCCACCAGAATTCTGGACTCAGCATATTCTAAATCTGTTAAGAGGCCAGAGTTAGTTCAGAAAAAAGCAGTAGGAGATGGAGGGAGGTGGGTGGATAATGGGTCTTAAGGACAGAATTTGTTATGATGAGCACTGAGTGTTGTATGTAAGTGATTAATCACTGAATTCTACTCCAGAAACCGATTTTGTACTATATGTTAACTAACAAAATTTAAATAAAAAATAAAGAAAAAAGAAAAAGGGTAAGGTATGGAGTATGAAGACAGAAGTGGAAGAGGAGGCCAAGATCTATTTCCTTTGAAATTCAGCAGCTTGGTAGCATGCAGCCTGAATGGTTCCATTATTTTACTGAATATATCAATCCTGGTTAACAATTTCATCAGACTAATGTTCAAGAACCTTCCTAGAAATGCTTTAAGATGGAAGAGATGACCAGAATGCCATTTACAGTTGAACTAGGCACCTTTCACACTTTTCCTTGGTCAGTAAGGATTGGCTATTTGTAGATCCTTTTAAGTACTAAAGTAAAATATACATTTTAGTGCTGGGGAAAGACATCATACATAGTTCGAAGCCATAATATATGGCATTAGTATGCATTCTCTAGATAAAATTTTCCTAAGCTTAGAAAATGCATCCTTCACATAGCTTCTGTGAGAAATCTCTTAGATTTTTTTTTTTTAAGATTTTATTTCTTTATTCATGAGAGACACGGAGAGAGAGGGGCAGAGACACAGGCAGAGGGAGAAGCAGGCTCCATGCAGGGAGCCTGATGTGGGACTTGATCCTGGGACTCTGGGATCACGCCATGAGCTGAAGGCAGACCCTCAACCACTGAGCCACCCAGGTGCCCTTCTCTTAGATTTTATTTTATTTTATTTTATTTTATTTTATTTTTTTTCCCTGTAATAAGAACTTTTTTATTAAAGTTTTTCATTTTATTTCCAATTAGCTAATAAACACTGTTAGAATAATTTCAGGTGAACAATATAGTGATTCAGCAATTCTGTACATCAGTGTTCATCATGATAAATATACTCTTTAATCCCCTTCACCTATTTCCCCAGCCCTCCATCCATATCCCCTCTGGTAACCATCTGTCTGTTCTCTGTAGTTAAGAGTCTGTTCCTTGATTTTTCTCTCTCTTTCTTTTCCTTTGTGTGTTTCTTAAATTCTATATATGAGTGAAATCATGTGGTATTTGTCTATGACTGATTTCACTAGATTTTAAAAAAGATTTATTTATATACTTATTTGAGAGAGAGAATCCGCATGAGTAGGGGGAGGGGCAGAGGGACAGAATCTTCAAGTAGACTTTCTGCTGAGCACAGACACATGATATCATGACCTGAGCCGAAACCAAGAGTCTGACCTTAACCAACTGAGCTACCCTTAGATTTTTTAAAATACGGATGCTGAGAGAGATATTTTATCTTTCCTCTGGGGTTGCTAAACTGGAATGACATAATCTTGAAACTGCCTGCAGCTTGTTCTTACTGTCCCTCAGTAGGAACTCAGTAGGTGTGATGTTAAAGAGAAAAATTATTCATGATACTTGTTAAAGAATAAGGCAGACTTTACTCAGGGTGACTATTACAATAGGTATAGGGACCACTACAATGGGTTTTGCAGTAGAGGAGAGATATTGGGCTCAACCTCAAATATAACAAAGAAAAGTGGGAATTTATAGCCAAGGAGTAGGGGGCAGGGTTACTGGATGGAAAATTAAAAGAAAACTAAGGCAGTAATCAAGAAAAACAACCTAACAGGATTCTTGCTGAAGGCAGGCCAGGGAGATCAACCCTTACCTGTGGGATGGTGGAAAATGAGGAACCCAATCAGATATGGAGGGTGAGTAGATATCAAGGATGGGGGATTCTGGTTAAACTGACTCAGTAGGATTCTTGCTAAAATTGGACAATGTAGGGATGAACGCAGAAGCCAAAAAGTCAGGGCTTGGTTGAGAAGAGAGTTCAGAGGAGCCTGACTAAATTTTGGTTTAAAAGAGACTCTGCCAGTGAAAGGTGTCACAGAGAGGAAATCAGATTCATCACCCATTTTATTTATTTATTTTTTAAATTAAAAAAATTGTATTTACTTAGAAGCATTCAGAATGTCAACAAAACAGCTGCAACTTTTTTTTGCAATTAGAATGGTATTCAGTTAACAGAACAACAATTATTTCATAGAAGCTGCATCAGAGACAACTGAAGATGAAAAATTACCCCATCCCCATATATAACTAATTTGTGCTGTGCACCAACAAGAACCTGCTTTAAATTTCTATGCCAATTTACAACCCCCATACTAGACCAGGCAAGGTTAGTGGCTATTGAAAATACCACCAGGACAGGGCTATCTAAAGACACATTCAGTAGTGTGTTAACTATACAAAAAAAAGATACTGTACAGTTTAAAAACAAATCTTACACAGCCTTACATTTCAATTTTTTCTTTAAAAGGAGTGAGTTGTGTACGGGGGGGTGGGTGGGTTAAATGCTTTATAGACAAGAAAAAAAACTGCGCTAGAACCAACTTATTCATCATCATCATCTTCTTCATCTTCTTCCTCCTCCTCATCCTCTTCATCCTCATCGTCTTCCTCCTCTTCCTTCTTTTTCTTGCTCTTTTCAGCCTTGACAACTCCCCCCACCCCCTCTTTTTTTGCCGCATCAGGCTTTCCTTTAGCTCGGTATGCAGCAATATCCTTTTCATATTTTTCCTTCAGCTTAGCAGCCTTCTTTTCATAAGGCTGCTTGTCATCTGCAGCAGTGTTATTCCACATCTCTCCCAGTTTCTTTGCAACATCACCAATGGATAGGCCGGGATGTTCTCCTTTGATTTTTGGGCAATACTCAGAACAAAACAAGAAAAAGGCCAAGGGAGGCCTCTTGGGTACATTGGGATCCTTAAACTTCTTTTTTGTTTCCCCTTTGGGGAGGAAGTTTCATTTCTCTTTCATAACGGGCCTTGTCCACCTTAGTCATGTCTTCAAATTTTCCTTTCTCTTTAGTAGACATGGTCTTCCACCTTTTTTTTTTTTTTTAATTTTTTATTTATTTATGATAGTCACAGAGAGAGAGAGAGAGAGAGAGAGAGGCAGAGACACAGGCAGAGGGAGAAGCAGGCTCCATGCACCAGGAGCCCGACGTGGGATTCGATCCCGGGTCTCCAGGATCGCGCCCTGGGCCAAAGGCAGGCGCCAAACCGCTGCGCCACCCAGGGATCCCGGTCTTCCACCTTTCTGAGCACTTCTTAGAAAACTCTGAGAAGTTGACTGGAGCATCTGGGTGCTTCTTCTTGTGTTCCTCTCGGCAAGTTTGCACAAAATGCATATGATGATATTTTGCCTCTCGTCTTCTTAGGATCTCCTTTGCCCATGTTTAATTATTTTCCTCAGCAAGGCACAGAGTCGCCCAGTGCCTGTCTGGGTCTTACTTGCCCCGGTGCTGTCTCTATGGAGCTCAATGTACTGTAATGGCTATATCACCCATTTTAGAATATGGTTATCTTTTTGTTATTAAGTTGTAGGGGTTCTTTATATATTCTAGATGCAAATTCCTTATCAGATATATAATTTTATTTTATTTTTTTATTTTTTTTTAAATTTTTTTATTTATTTATGATAGTCACACACAGATAGAGAGAGAGAGGCAGAGACACAGGCAGAGGGAGAAGCAGGCTCCATGCACCGGGAGCCCGACGTGGGATTCGATCCCAGGTCTCCAGGATCGCGCCCTGGCCAAAGGCAGGCGCCAAACCGCTGTGCCACCCAGGGATCCCCTAGATATATAATTTTAAATATTTTTATCCCATTCCATGGGCTATATTTTCACAATCTTGATAGTGTCCTTAGATGCACAAAAGTTTTAAATTTTGGTGAAATCCAGTTTATCTGTTTTTTTCTTTTGTTGCCTGTGCCTTTAATATCATATCCAAGAAATCATTGCTAAGTCTGTCATGAAGATTTTCCCGTTTTCTTTTTAAGATTTTATTTATTTATTCGTGAGAGACACAGAGAAAAAGAGAAGCAGAGACATAAGCAGAGGGAGAAGCAGGCTCCCCGCTGAGCAGGGAGCCTGATGCGGAACTCAATCCCGGACCCCGGGATCATGCCCTGAATCCAAGACAGATGCTTAACCGCTGAGTTACCTAGGCATCCCTTCCCTTTGTTTTCTTCTAAAAGTCTTATAGTTTTAGCTCTTAAGTTTAGGTCTTTGTCCATTTTGAGTTAATTTTTGTATATGGTGTAAGGTAACTTCACTGTTTTGCATGTGGATATCCAGTTGTCCAGCAGCATTTGCTGAAGAGACTATTCTTATCCCATTGAATAGTTTTGGCACTCTTGTTGAAAATCAGTTGGTCATAGATGTATGGGTTTATTTCTGGACTCCCAATCCTGTTTCATTGATACATATGTCTATCTTTATTGACATATTCAGTAACACACTGACTGTTGCTTTATAGTAAATTTTGAAATTAGGAAGTATAAATCCTTCTACTTTATTCTTTTTCAGGATTATTTTAGTTATTCAAGATCCCTTGTAATTCCATATGAATTTTAGAATCAGTTTGTTAAAAATAAGTCAGTTGGGATTCTTGTAGGTATTTTGTGTTGAATCTGTAGATCAGTCTAGAGAATACTGCCTTCTTTTATTTTATTTTTTTTTAAAGAATACTGCTATCTTGGGGTCCCTGGGTGGCGCAGCGGTTTAGCACCTGCCTTTGGCCCAGGGCGCGATCCTGGAGACCCGGGGTCGAGTCCCACGTCGGGCTCCCGGTGCATGGAGCCTGCTTCTCCCTCTGCTTGTGTCTCTGCCTCTCTCTCTCTCTCTCTCTCTGTGACTATCATAAATAAATTAAAAAAAAAAAAAAAGAATACTGCCATCTTAATAATGGTGTCTTCTGATCCACGAACATGGGATTTAAAAAAATCTTTACTTAGATCTTAATCTCTTTCAATACTTTTTCATTGTTTTCAGAGTATAAATTTTATACTTCTTTTGTTAAATTTACTATTTTATTCTGATACTATTAAGAATGGAATTTTTTTTTTATTTATTTATGATAGTCACACAGAGATAGAGAGAGAGAGAGGCAGAGACATAGGTAGAAGGAGAAGCAGGCTCCATGCACCGGGAGCCCGACGTGGGATTTGATCCTGGGTCTCCAGGATCGCGCCCTGGGCCAAAGGCAGGCGCTAAACCGCTGCGCCACCCAGGGATCCCAAGAATGGAATTTTTTAATTCATTTTTTTTTAACATTTTATTTTTAAGTAATTGCTACACCAAAGTTGGGCTCAAATTCACAATCCTGAGATCAAGAGTAGCATGCTCTACCCATTGAGCCAGCCAGGTGCTCCAAGAATGGAATTCTTTTTTTTTTTTAGATTTTTTATTTATTAATTTGAGAGACAAAGAGAGAGCACAAGCAGGGAGAGAGGCAGAGGGAGAGGGAGAAGCAGACTCCCCACAGAGTAGGGAGTACTACATGGGGCTCCATCCCAGGACCTGGAAATCATGACCTGACCCAGAGGCAGATGCTTAACCATCTGAGCCATCCAAGCACCCCCAAGAATGGAATTTTTAAAAATTCAATTTTTGGATTGCTCATTGCAAGTGTAGAAAAATACAACTGATTTCTGTATAGTGATCTCGTAGTCTGCAAGCTTGCTGAATTTATTATTTCTAATAGGTTTTAAATGCATTTCTTAGAATTTGTTATGTACAAGATCATGTCTCCTGTGAACAAAGTTTATAGTTTTAGTTTTATTTCCTTTCCAATTTGGATGCCTTTTATTTCTTTTTGTTGCCTAACAGACCTGGCTAGAACCTCCCATACAATGTTGAATAAGAGTGGTGAGAACAAATATTCTTTTTTTAAAAAAAGATTTTATTTATTTATTCATGATAGACACAGAGAGAGAGAGAGAGAGAGAGGAGAGGCAGAGACACAGGCAGAGGGGGAAGCAGGCTCCATGCAGGGAGCCCGATGCGGGACTCGATCCCAGGACTCCAGGATCACACCCTGGGCTGAAGGCAGGCACTTAAACTACTGAGCCACCCAGGCTCCCGAGAACAAATATTCTTATCTTGTTCTTGATCTAAGTGGAAAGTATTCAGTCTTTTACCATTAAGTGTGATATTGGTGGTGGGTTTTTCATAGATGCCCTTAATTAGGTTGGGGAAATTCCCCTTCTATTCTGAGTTTGTTGAATGTGTTTATCATAAAAGGTTGTTCCCTGGTCATTCTTAAGCCATGTTGAAGGAGGGGATCAATCCTGTGCCATAGGATCATTCTCTTCATCAACCCATGGCCCTTCACCTATTCTACCTGTTGGTGGCAGTATGAATAAGGCAGGGGCACAGTCAAGGAATGCAGTGAGTATAGCCTAGAGAATTCAAGGAAATACATGGTTGGATGGTATGTTGTTATACATTTACATTATAAAATTACACAAGGTAAATTCAATAATCTAGAAAACAAATTACCATTCACATTTGACATTCACATTTGGTAAGATACGTATTTGTGCTTATCGTTAATAAAACACTGTAACAACCAGCAAAAGACCCTTTATTTTTTTTTATCTTATTTTAGGTTTTGAGAGAGCTTTAGAAGCCAATACCCACAGGTGGCAAGATGGATGATGTGGTGTCATAAGTAGTCATATAACTAGCATTAAATAAATGGTATTAGGAAATTGGAGAGGCAAGAAGACCTATATTATTTTAAGACAGGTTCTGAGAAGTTATGGCCTTGTGAGTAATAATACTATCATTACCTTTTTCTCATGTGTGAGATGTAAAATTAACTAGCAATGGTGCCTCTGAAATAAAGACAGGGAGAGATGTTACAGAGACAGTACCAAGAATCTCTATGTGCACTGATATGACAGCAAACAAATTTATAACCATTATCCTAAATCTTCATTAACAAAACATTATACCTCACATGGGACCATGAATTTTATAACACATCTTTTAATAATATTATTTACATAATTAATGACCTTGAAAAAATTATTTCTTTAGGATGATGCATATCCTCAAGGTGGTCTGGAGGCAGTAGAGTGAAACAAATGGTTAGGAGAATGGCCTCTGGAGTAAAAAATGCCTATATTCTGTGTATTAGCTATGTGATCTTAGGTTAACTTCTCTGTGCCTCACTTTCTGCATCTGTATAATCGAATCAATGAAATGCAGTACTTCATGTTGATGTTGTGAAGTTTAAATTACTTAACATATATACAGTGTTTAGTATCTGGCATTTTGTTTAAAGGTGTACCTACTTTTTATTCTCTATTGTTAAGTTTCATGATGGTAAGGACAAAATAAGTTTGTCTTTGTGTCCCTCACAGGATGAAGTGAACTGTATTTGTGAATTTATCTGTAAACATGAAGTATATTAAAAATGTAAATAAAATACTAAACATTTAAAAAATAATTTATTTATTTTTTAAAATTATTTTATTTATTTATTCATGAGAGACACACAGAGAGATGCAGAGACATAGGCAGAGAGAGAAGCAGGGAGCCTGATGTGGGACTCGATCCTAGCACCCAGGGACCATGACCTAGGTCAAAGGCAAGACTCTCAACCACTGAGCCACCCAGGTGTCCCTAAAAAATAATTTAAATAAAAATCCTCAGCATATCATTTGTATTTCTTCAGTTACTGCTTTATAATTAGCTTTTAGGGAATTCATGACTTCTGACATTCTTTTTCTTACCCTCACTTTCTTTAAAGCACCTAGTATGGTGTAATAATGCACGTTACAGCCCTCAGAACTGCTAATTGGGTAGTCTGAGGGATGAGGCTGGGCAGCAAAGAGTGGGGCATATCAAGGTACGTTTTGCTGCTGGGGATGGAGGACCAATAACCTCAGAATACAGCGCACAGGAACAGTTGGGCCAGCAGAGCACTCTGTGAAGGCTCATCTGGCCACTCCGCAGTGGGGCACTGCCAAGGTGAGCGCCCTAACGCGCGGGTCGCCCGCCCGGAGGCCCTCACGCTGCAGCAGGGTCTGGCGACGGAGGGAAGGGCTCCGGCCAAGGCCGCCTGGATGAGTCATTCTCACCTCCCCAGGCAGGTGCGGGTGGCCGGACGCGCCGCCTCGGCTGCCAGGAGCCGGGAGCCGAGAGCCGCCGCCGCGGAGCCCCTTCCCGGGACGCCTCCTCTGGGCCAGCACTGACCTTGCCGCTGGCAGCCCGACTGCCGAGAAGACCCGGCGCCGCAGAGCCGGACACTGGTCGACGGTGCCCACTGGCACCCGGACCCACAGGTGTCGGAGCCCGCCGCCGGCCTCCTGCGCTGCCTCAGCGCCTCCTCCCCACGCGAGGTCGCCAGCCGAGCCCCGAGGGCCGCGGCACGAGGCTCAGGAGCACTGGGCGGGGCGCGCGCCCACCGGCCCGCGGAGGTCTTCTCGCGCGGGCGCACGCGCCGCAGCCGCGCGGGGCGGGGGTGGGGCGGGTGGGTGTGCTTGGGGCGCGCGCGCCGCCGCCGCCGCCGCCGCCGCCTCAGCCTGCTGCTCCGCCTGCGCCTCCTGCTCCCGGCGCTCGGCCCCAGCACGCCGGCTCCCGAGCGGCCATGGGCGGCGCGGGGTCCGCAGTGTAGAGTCCGCCAGTCCCGGACCCGCGTCCCGCACCCTGACGGTCCCGGTAAGCGGGGGCGGGGGCGGCGGGGACTCGGCAGGCACCCTAAGGGACGAGCCTGCGGGCCGCGGACAGCCCTTTGGGGACTGTGAGGTGTTGTGTGGGAGCAGCCCCTAAGGGAGTCCCTGTGTAAGTGGATAAACCCCGAGGGTCCCCGCCTCTGCCGCTGGGAGAGTCCCGGAGGCGGTTCGGGGAGCCGCCCCCACGGAGGACCCCTGTGTGAAGGGGGGACTCCAGGGCTCTCTCTGAGGAGCAGCGTGAGGGCACTGTCCCCGCAGAGAGACCAGACCGTCTGTAGAACTCGCGGAGGCCAAGGGTAGTCTCTGGTGCTGTCTCAGTGGAAGACCATTTGAGAACATAGGGGAGCCTCGGGAGCCTGCGCGGTGGAGCGGGACCGCACAGAGGGAGGACTCCTGTGTGAAGGAATACCTTAGGCTGAGCGCTAGAACCGCCGCAAGGAATGAATCTCTGACTGGAAGGAGAGGAGGCTGCTACGGGATCTAGGCCAGGAGTAACTTCCCCATATGCACCAAAGGAATTTGGCCTTGACTTTTCTAGGGGTCAGTGTGCCCGAAGTTGTGTCCCTCCAAGGTGGTTGAGGGGCTGGGGCCCTGCGGGGCTGCTGCCTTTGTCCATTCCTTCCCGCAACCCCGTTAGAAATTTATTCTCCGCGGTAGCCCAGATTGGCTCCAGGCTGGAATTTGTGGAGGCAGGAACTTCTCTTAGAGCAAAGGGCATAGGGGAAGGGAGGACCACTGAGGCCTCTGAAGCAAAGATGGGAGACTTGAGGCCCTGGGCTCGACTGTCCATAAGCAAGCAGTTAAGATGAGGTGGAGTAATTGATCCTGGCTGGTCCTGGAAGAGAAAGCCCTTTGAACGGAGGAAAAAGGATGCATGAGATTATTGAGCTCCAGTGTTTAAACATGTAACTCTTCTAACAACCTTGTGATATTATCCCTTCAGTGATAATGAAACTGAGACTCAGAGATTTTAAGCAATTTGTAAAAGGTTACAGAGGTTGGAATCATGAAATATGTTTTTTCAGATTTTATTTGGGAGAGATATCAAAGAGAGACAGAAGCAAGAATTATGTTTGCTTAAGTTTAAGAGGTAAAACTATATAAAACTCTTAGAAGAAAAACGGAAATATCTTCAAAACCTTGGATTTGGCAGTGGTTTTTTAGGTATAACATCAAAAGCACAGACGAGAAAAAATAGAAAACTTGGACCTCCTCAAAATTTAAACTTTTGTGCATCAAAGGATTCACTGAAGAGAGAAAGGACAACCCATGGAATGGGAGAAAATACTTGCAAACCATATATCTGGTAAGTGATCAACATCTACTATGCATAAAGAACTACAAGTCAACGACAACAAAAACTACACTCAGTTCAAAAATGGAAAGGATGTGAATAGACATTTCTTCAAAGAAGTTACATAAATGCCTAACCAGCACTATTCTCAAAAAAAAAAAAAAAAAAAAAAAAAAAAGAAAAAACCAGAAAATAATGTGAAGATATGGAGAGATTGGAATGCTAGTACATTGCTAAAGAAATGCAAAGTAGTGCAGCTGCTGTAGAAATGTTTTATGGTTCCTCAAAAAGTTACAAAGAATTTTCATATGACCCAGCATTTCTACTCTTTAGTGTATATCCAAAAGAAATGTGGTATGATATGGAAACTGGCCAAATTACAAATTTGGTAGCTCTCTCCTGTGATCAAAGAAATGACCGATTTTGTTGTATTGGTTACCTGTCATCATTCCTGCTAACCCCAACTCAGTAATCAGGTTCCATCTCTGAGGAAGCACAGTGGATATGATGTGTTCAGGATTATACTGTTTCTAGAAACAAGTTCTGAAGAATTGGTCTTATTAGACCCTTCTGCTCCACTTTGAACTACAGAGAGGATACTGACACTGTGATCTCAAATAAACTCTTTGATTCCTTCAATCATCTTTGCAGCATTTCTTTAAGAAAGATTTATTCAGGCCAGCCTGGGTAGCTCAGTGGTTTAGCACTGCCTTCGGCCCAGAGTGTGATCCTAGAGACCTGGGATCGAGTACCACATCGGACTCCCTGCATGGAGCCTGCTTCTCCCTCTGCCTGTGTCTCTGCCTCTCTCTCTCTCTCATGAATAAATAAAATATTTTTTTAAAAAAGAAAGATTTATTCAGCTCTTGTGCTGTGTAAAGCAGTGTAAACTATTCTGATTGTTCCTCCTTCCTGAATCCAAAGAAAATCTGGAACTCCTATTTTTACCTGTGGAACTTACTGATTTGAGTTGTTTTCCCCACTTCCCTTCTCAGAGGTTTCTTTTACTTTATTAGTTTTCTATTACTCTGCAACAAATTACCATAAATATGGTGTTTTAAAATGGTACACGATTTATGATCTCACAGTTATGGTCTGACAAGGTGGCAAAGTATTGGCTGAGCTGTGTTCTCATCTGGAGGCTTGCATGGGGAAGAATCTTCCAAGCTCACTCAGGTTGTTGGCAGAATTCATTTCTCTGCAGTCATAATAACCGTGGCCCTGGATTCTTGTTAATTCTTAGCTGGAAACTACACATAGCATCTAAAGACCACCTACAGTTCCTAGAGGGTAAACGAACCACCCCCCCCCCCAACATGGCCACTTCAAGGTCTGTCCACACTCAAGAAGATGGGATTACACAAAGCACGAACACCAGGGAGTGGGAACATGGGGGAAGCCACCTTAGAGACTTCCTCCATAAAGAATACCTAGAAAAGGTTTAGTTTGCTCTTATTTCTTCCATTTTGTTTGGCTAACGGGGCCTATTCTATTTTCTTGTCTCTTTGGGATTTACCACCCCTTTGCCCCTGGTGTCTGAAGTTTTTTTCAAGCCCTTCTCAAATTACCACAAATTCCTCAACATGAATGTTGTCTCTATGATAATATCTTCTATCTCTCTTTTGTTCTTTGATAAGGACACAGAAAACCCCAGTTCCACTTATCTGCTAAAGAAGTACTCATTAAGCATAAATAGTGGGGTATTTCTGAATTGATTTTTTTTCTTTTTCTTTAAAAAATATTATTTATTTATTTGATAGCACAAACAAGGGGGGTGGTGGGCAGAGGGAGAGGGAGGAGCAGGTTCCCCACTGAGCAGGGAGCCTGCTACAGGGCTCCATCTCAGGACCTGGAGATCATGATTTAGGCTGCTTAACTGACTGAAACACCCAGGTACCTCAACTGATTTCCTTTTTAACCTGGATGTCTCTCCTAGGACTTCTTTCACACATGGAAAGCAATTTTTTTTTTCTAAACCATTCATTTATTTCTAACATTGCTAGTTATGGTTGGGAGAAACAACCTACAATGGGCTCTTAGCATTCCTGAATGTTTTTACTGGGTATGTCAAGAAAGTAGGGCACTGTTTTCCAGGCCATTTCTTGAAACTGTATTTATAACAAGCACCTTGAAAGAAGGCAACATCTCTCCCTGGACAAAGATCAGACTGCTTTTTCTTCCTATAAAAGGGGTGGGCCAAAAAATAAAAAAAAAAAAATTAAAAGGAGTGGACCCCAAATCTTAGCATTCCTCTCCTGTAACACAGACTACTGTAAGTAGGCATCTGTCATAGATGTATCTGTCATATATGTCACTTATTTTTTTAGAGATTAAAACTGATTTTATTGATTTCTGAAGCACCTCGTGCATATTTTGGAGCTTGCAGCCCTGAACCAAGCCCATCTCTTGGTCCTCAGGCCAGACTGAATATAGACATTGGGGAAGGGGACACAAAGAGTGGTGGGTATATACCTGAGTTGTGAGTGTCCACCTAAGAGTTGTGATCTGTTGGGTGAAGATTTTGGGTTGGTGAATTCCTGCCAGAGCCTAAGCAGTGTATGACAACCTCTAGGATGGCCGAGGTGCAGAGGAGTCCTATACTAAAGGTCCTGGTGCCTGGTGTTGAGAAGTGAGGAGGTAGGGGATGAGGGAGGTATAATGACTTGCTTCAGCTTTACCTCTGCTGATGAGTTCCTTGTGCATATACCCTTTCGTCAGATTGAGATTCTGGAGGAGGGGGAGAAGAAGTGTGCTAGTTTATCCTACTCTCACCCAGTGTCAGTAGGTCCACTATATTTTTAGGACAGGCACCTAGGCCAGGCTCTGAGATACAGCTCCTAGGTATGGTTGTTGCAAGTGTTGGAAATCTCCAAACCTCTTCAGCCCCAGGTCCCAGGCACATTTGCTTCTGCCTGGATGGGGGATCCAAGGCCACAGATGCTCCCAGCTTGACAGGAAGGAGCCAGGGAAGGGTATAGCGGGAATTTCAGCTTAGAGGCTGGGTTAGTCCCAGAGGACTGGGCTGGGCCCTTGCACACTTTTCTGTTTAACAAGAGTCAAACAGCCTGGGTACCTAGCTGAACACTGAGCACTACAGGGACATCCTGCCCTGATGACTATGCAGGTGTTACTGAAGGAACTATGAGTTCCTGGAGTGCAGTTGACTCATATTGTCATAACTATGTGATATTTGTGCATCTAGTGCAGGTACAGGTGTAGCTATGTATGGTTTAGGTAACTGTGCTTAGAATAGCATTGATATAGTGGTTACAGATTGGAGGTAGACAGTGGTAAGCATAAGGCAAAGTATAGATTTTGGGGGTAATTGCCACCAGTATTCCCTTGAAAGGGTGTGTCCGTCTGCTTTATTCTTCCCTTAGAGTCTGTGTCTGCTGAGGCTGGGGGTCAGGACCCTGCAGTAAACTGAGGACACTCCTGGGGATGAAGATGGGTGTATAGGTGAGGGATGGGGCTGCTGAAGAGGGCAGTGGATTCACGGCTGACCTTGTCATTTCTTTGAAAGCCCACGGCCAAGTTGTTGAGACCAGGGGTATGCATGTGAAACCAGGACTATCCTTAGTAAAGCACAAGCATGGGACAGGAATTATAAAACAGAGTTTATTTTATTTTTATTTTTTTATTTTGTTTTCTATTTAATATTTATTTTTTATAAATTTATTTTTTATTGGTGTTCAATTGCCAACATATAGAATAACACCCAGTGCTCATCCCATCCAGTGCCCCCCTCAATGCCCGCCACCCAGTCATCCCCACCCCCCTCCCACCTCCCCTTCCACCATCCCTGGTTCGTTTCCCAGAGTTAGGAGTCTCTCATGTTCAGCAGAGTTTAGAGGAGGGAAAGAAAGACAAGCCTGGTTTAAGGTGTGGCCTAGGCGGCTTTATGGAGGAGAGCAACTTTGGGTGATGAATTTGGACCGCATTTGTGTTTGTCGGTCTGTATCTGTTTGCAAGGGTGAAACCTGTGTTTGTGTCTGCCTGTGTGCTGTGGCAGTGCCTGCTCCAGCATGTCTGACTCAGGGTGTTCTTGAGTCTATGCAGGTGTGTTTCCTGGGCATGTCTCTGGGCACTATTCTGAATTAGTTTTGGAGTGGCCTCATTGAATTTGTGTCTTTGTGTTTGTGTATCTGTGAGGCTGGATATCTGTGTCCATGTGTCTCTATGTGTGGGATTTGGCTCTGGCCTCTCACTTTACCCTGCCCCTCTCCCCTGACACTCCCCAGCTGCCAGCATCATTTACCGCCAGCATCATTTACCGTCCCGCTGTCTGGATTCCCACGGGTCCAGCTGCCTGCCCAGGGTCCTTCCCCCGTGGCCTCTGTAACAGGCCTGACCTTGGGGCGATACACTCTGGAAAGCCCCCAGTATGCTCCTTGCCTGGCCACAGACCCAGAGAAGCTACCGTCGAGGCGGGAAAAGGGGGGCAGTTGGCAGCATCCGCCCCTCCTTCTGGAAATGGAGATCTCCCTCTGGCACCTTCCCAGGCCCCCTTTCCCTCCCCATGCTCTCATCCAGACCAAGTATTCAGGGTCCTGGCCTCGCTGTCTCTGGGGATAGGAATAAACAGTCCTCTGCAGGCCCAGCCAGACCTAAAGGGATCTGGTCCTCTGTGTCCCCCAGCACCTTACATTGTGTTCATTCCTCATACCCCACCTAAAGTCCGGGCTGTCTTCCCTTCTTTCCTCTCCCTGCATCGGACACAGCAACCATTCTTGTTCTTCATTCTGTGACAGCCCTGGCCTCTGCCATGGGCCTCTGAGCCCAGTGGAACATTAGGCTTTGGATGGCTGGGAAAGAGAAGAAGCCCAGCCCACTCTCACATGGTGCAGGAAGTAGCATCTGTGGGGTTTATTCCTGTTCTCATTCTGAGTTCACTGCCTTCCCTGGATGGGCCGTGGTAAGCAGGTACGGAAATGAAGCAGTCATGGTCTCTATCCTCTAGGACTCAATGTTTGACAGGAGAAGTGATTTTGTGGAGAAGCCACTCTCCTGCACTGCAGTGGTCAGTTGCCTGAAATTCCCTCCATAGAATTCTCAGGTGCCCTCTGCAGAGATTAAGGGAAGGGGTCCATGGGGTCCATGGGTTCCCCATGACACGTTACCTCAGAGCGCCAGAGGTGAACTCCAGGGTTCCCTAGCAAGCACTGATATATTCCTAGCATCTACCACCAATTCTGGAGTAGTAAATGCTTGAGTTTCTGTAAAAATTCTGATTTTTACCTCTCTTGAGCCTAGGAAAACTGGAGGGTGGGGGTTGTGCTAGGGTTATGAGATGGGATGAACAAGGCTTCATCCCTCAACAGCATCCTACATGAGTCACGGGCTCTGACCCCTGTCCTCTCTCAGCTCTTGACTTTGCTGAAAACTGAGAATCTTGAAGGTGTTTGTTCCAGCTCATCTTTATACCCTCAACCCTTTGTTGTAAGACCTTGGTCAGCACTATGAACTCACACTGCTCTGGGACAGGTAGTAGTGTTAGGGGACCATGGGAAGGACCTGCTCCACCTAAGTCAGGATGTGTGCACATTAACCTTGTCTTCCCACATGATGCTGCTGTGATCTTTTCTGGGTCATTCTCTTCATGCCGAGTCCTCCCTCATGTCTCCTTGTTCTGTGGCTGTCTGCCTAACTTCCACTAGGCAGGGAGGATGTGCCTGTCATAAGATCTCCTTTGGTCTTTGGGGATGCCTTAGGAAAACACCTGGAGGTTGTTGGCTCAACAGACCTGGGCCTTATATCTTCTCACCTTGGGAGCCACAACGGGGGCTGGTCCCCCATCTCTTAAGCACAGAGTCATCATTTAGAGCAGGGACACATTCATGTTTCTTCCCATCCTGGCTTTTTTCCCATCCTGCTAGCAGTAGACATGTTGTGCTAAGTGCTAGGGTCCTATCGTGGACGAGAGGCCTGCCATTGCCTCTTGGTTTGATGGATGTTGAATTTCTTTAGGAATCAATGAAGTAGAGTCATCCCACAGTCCTTCATACTGTATCATAGGGAGACTGCAGCATTTCTTACACTTCCTCTAGCTCTTGGCTCATGTGGGAATGCAGAGGTTTCACCTTCTGAGAAATGTGAGGTATCCAAAACAGAGGTGCATCCCATCTACTCAGAGCAACCTTTTTTCCTGCCTGCCAGTTCTCTCCTCCTACCCTTTAAACATATCTAGTCTTTGAACATTAAGATGCTATACCTGTCCTCTTTGTCTCTAGCCTCATGCACTAGGCTCCACACATCTAGAACTTCCCTGAAATCTCTCCCGCCATTCTAATCATCTGAGAGCATTGTCATACACATAATCAGCAGAGGAAACACCTTTTTCTGATGACTGGATATGGACTGTTAGCGATGAAACATCAAAATGACACCAATGGTTTCAGACTGAATGGACAAGAGGAAGTGCCATTAACTGATGTGGGAAACACTGCAATTGGAATAGGTCTGGTATGTGTGATTGGGTGGTGTTAAGGGGGCAGGGAATTAGGATTTCACTTTTGAGATGAATATTGGACAACCATGTGTATATGTTTGGGTTTTTAAAAAAGATTTTATTTATTTATTTATTTATTTATTTATTTATTTATTTATTTATTTATTTATTTATGAGAGAGCATGAGAGAGCACAAGTTGAGGGGAGGGACAGTGGAAGAGGGAAAAGCAGACTCCACACTGAGCACAAAGCCTAACTCAGGGCTGGATCCCAGGACCTTGGCACCATGACCTGAGCTGAAGGAAGATGCTTAACTGACTAAGCCATCCAGGTAGCCCTGTATAAATTGTTTAGACAGTTTTTTTTTCAAGATTTATTTATTCATGAGAGACACACAGAGAGAGGCAGAAACACAGGCAGAGGGAGAAGCAGGCTCCATATAGGGATTCTGACGTGGGACTGGATCCTGGAACTCCAGGATCCTGCCCTGGGCTGAAGGCAGGCGCTAAACCGCTGAGCCACCCAGGGATCCCCTGATTAGACAGTTTGGTCACACAAGCCTACTCGGTAATGATCTCTATAGAGGTAAAGCCTGTCTTTGGTGATTGTTTTGTCTGGCATAGTTCCTGACACATATCAAGTACACAAATATTTTAATTGTCAAATGCAAGATGCCTCTCAAGGTCATTTTTATTGTGACCTTTTTATGTGACCCTCGAGTCCTTTTCATCAGCTGAGTACTTCCTTCTATGGCAGGACCTCACACACCATTGTGCTCATCACATTGATGTAATAATTTATCTGCTTCCTCAGTCCAGGTTTGGATTCAAGTCTATTAAGTATTGCCATGCACCAACCACTATCCTAAGCCCTGGGGATATGAGATTCTATTGTAATTTTTTAGGAGAGAAAGGGTGAGAAACTAAATCAGAAGCAGAGGCAGTAAACATAGAGGAAAGGGGCAACGTGAGGTTCTATAAAAATTAGAACCAGTGACTGACTTGATGTATGGTTTGTGCAAAAAAGTGGATGTATAGTGATATTCCCTGACATTAGAAAGGAGTTTGATGGGGCAGAAGGTGTTTGGAAACTTTGAATTAATTTGCATTGTCTTTGGAGCAAGATGGAGCTTCCTTCTATCTATTGGCTATACAGTTGAAGCTCAGAAGAAAGACTAGAGCAACAAAGTGACTTTGGGAATCATCAGTATATTAACAGCAATTGAGGTTTGGGTATGGATATACAGTTCTTCCCCTTTCCCAGATAAGCTGGGGCTCGGAAATATTAAGTAACTTGTCAAATGTCAGAGTTAGGATTCTAACTGATTTTTTTTTTCACATTCCATTCTTGTGACTTAGGCCTTAAAATCTGCATCCTTTCTAAGGGTCGCACATTTGGCTTGAAAATGGTAAAAACACATGCTTGAGGATTTTGTAATGCTTTCCTTGTGTTTTGCTGCCCTTTATTCATGTTTATTATCTTTCTCTGAAATCATTCTCTGGTCTGAAATTTCAGTCAGAAGTTTCCTTCTGAAGGAGACCCAAATTTTTTATTCATACAGAACCTTATATTGAGTGGAATAAGCACAACCTTCAGCTATGCTGTTCTGTTGTAGCCTCCTTAAGGGCCAGGATTCCAGTCCTCCTTCCACGGGCACCATTGCCTGCCCCAACTCAGTTAATGGAGAATTAGGACAGGTCCATTCACACCTCTTTGGGAGGTCAGGGAATATTAATCTGATGGCCACCGTTAAGAGATCCACTTCGTGGCAATGGCTATAGAGGCTGCTGGTGGTGCTGGAGTTGAGGGTGGGAGTGCAGGTTGACTGAAGAGGAAGTGGGAAAGGGCTCTAGTATTGACTTACTATGGCAAGTTATTGGAGGTTTCGTAAAACAGGTCTGTAGGAGGAAGTTCATTTAGCCTATATGTAAGGGAGTATATAGGCAAGATATGGTGAGATCAGCTTGCCTCTCAGTCTTTCTCTTGGGTAGTTCTTGGTAGTTCTGGCATAGTTCATAGAATTTCACATTATCTTTCCCTTAATGATAAACACATATTACTACAAAATAGCCAATTATTGGATAGTCCAGAAAAACCAAAGGGGCCACAGTCCCTATTCAGTGCGGAGCAGCTTATCCGGTTTAGAGTCTCATGTGTGGCATTAAATTCTGGATCCCTGGCCACCTTCTGTGACTGTTCAATGGAACAGAACACTTTAGAAAAGTTTCCTAACTGCTTTTGTTTGTCTGCTTTAACAGTAAAAGTGCTTCTAAAAACAAACAAACAAACAAACAAACAAACAAAAAACCAGTAAGTGGTTCTGATGCTTTCTGAAATGCATGGGGACATACTGAAGAAAGGGGGAATGATGACAGGCACCGAGGACAGGAGGAGGCAGACTAATCGGTGCTATCTTTGACTGGGGAGAGGACAAGAGTCATCCTCTGAGGAGAAGACACTGGGCAGATCCTGGGAGCTGAATACAGCTGAATTCGACACTGTACAATGTACACGAACACATCAAAATAAACATATACAGTCACATAATCATGTGTACGTATGTTCAGGAAGGGAAGAACTGGTAAAAGGAGAAAGTGGAGAAGGATTGCAGTTATAGGTGGTATAGAAATGAGACATAGCAGTAAGGCTGGGTACAAGCTGCTGGCAGTACTTGACAAGATGGGATGTCTTTAGAAAAGACAAGTTTGAATGTCTTTAGAAAACCACTTGTGTTTGTGGTTCTTTCCCAGCCGTTTCAAAACTTAGACAGCTGCTCTTAAGTACACTAAGGACAAACAGATTGAAACTCAGATTTAGTCACCTACTTTCCCCCAAAGCACTTGAACCTTGGGTTGACTTGCTGGCACCAGACTCTTTTGAATGCAAAGTAAATTGGTTTTGTTCCCTTATCTTACCCTCGTCAGGAACATGTCAGTCTCTGTCCCAGGTACTCAGACGTCCATCTACATGCTCCCACTCCCTGATTCTCTCCCTGCCAGCCCTTGGGAGTGGGGGACAAGCCCCTCTTCATGGCCTACTGTGATCTCCATTCCAAAAGTCACTCATTCCATGCAGCTGGCAGGCAGTGGAGGCGAGCTATGGGCAAGAGAGTTACAGCAGCCTCGCAGATGAGTTCTCCAGAAAGATCTTGCCAATTACCAACAGGGAGCAGAGGAGGGGGGATTCTATCATTTGCTTTTAATATCCTGTCATATTAGCTACCTGCTTTTGATAAACACAAAGTACCTCCTCAAGGTTGGAGCACTGTGGCACTCCTCTAAAACCCTACCCTGCAGACTGTGGGCCTTTACAGGAGTCATCAGTGAATTCTGCCTGTGGGATTCCTGGCCATTCCTTCTTGTCACTACTATCCTCCTCACGTCCACATTGCTCCTCTGGGCCCAAGGACACCAATGGAAAGCCATGATAGAATTCAAGCCTGACCTTTACGTAGCTTACGTTTCTTCTCTGCTCAAGCCCCTTTATCCACAGTCCAGGGTAGGCTGGGAGGAGTTGTGTGGAAGGCTGACCCAGCTTAAGTGTGGGTTAAAACTCCTTCTCTAGTTGGGAAGGACATTTTAGCCTCCCTTCATGCCTTGCCTTAACACAGCACAGTGGAGAGAAGGAGGAGACAGACAGTTCTTTGCTTAGGGACATGGATGTATTTTGGGTGGCACTCTGCCCCACCTGTACATTAATGAAAATGACAGTAGCAGCCCTCTTCAAGGGACACAGATGTTGGGGAGCCTACAAAGTCTTTTGATTGTATTGAGTCTTCTTGAGCAGACCAACGTTTCCCTCTAAGGTGAGAGGTGAGATCTAGGGTGCATTCCCTGATTGGGTGACACAAGCCATTCGAGGACAGTGCCTAGGGCAGTGGCGAGGGTGGTCCAGGACTGAGGCAGAATGGAGTTGGTGAGAATGGGAGCGGTGCCGGAGCTTACTGTCTGGGGAATGGGGTCCATCCAAGAAGCCCAGGCACACCTGCTTCTCGGTGGGGGAAGATTGGGCCTTGGAGTTCCCTCTTGTCTTCTGAGTGTTGGTTTGCCCCACCGGACTTTTGGCAGGAGCCAGGATCTTTTGTACATTTTCTTTTCTGGGGTTGGCCACCTTCCCAGCTATAGAGAACATGGATTCCTTATGCCCTTTGCCTTTCATCTTGGAGTTAAAACAGTACAGGAAGGATTTCATCCTACTTCTCAAGCCTGCTTCTGGAAGGCTGGGCCTCTTGTGAGTATGGACTGGCATCTCCTGTCCCTGCAAAACCTGACCTTTCAAAGTTTGGCCCTGCAAAGGCCTAGCCTGAATGAGTTGGCCCAGGAAAGGCTGGCCCTGTGATGCCTGGGGCACCATAGGCTGGACATTCTTAGGAATCCTTGCTGGCTTGAGGATGACACTGAGCTTGGTTAGACTGTCGTGCAGGTCATTCTTCTCGGATACTTTAACCCCAGGGATTCCTGGAGATGGCTCTGGAAGCTTAATCTGAGGGTGATGCCGGGTATTGTGTTCAAAGGGAGCAGCAAGATGAAAATTATGGCTCTTTCGCTGGGGGGTGCGGGGTGCCCTATTCAGAAGTATCCCTTTTGGCCTCTGGGCTTCATCGGGGTCGCTTATTTCTCTTGTAAAGGAGCATGCAAACCCTGCATCCCCTTCCCCATGGTCTCCTGCCAATTTGGGTTTCCCTGGGTCCTCTCTCTTTTCTGCCAGCATGGGGACCTGGGCGGAGTCCTTGCTCTTGCCAGGGCTTTGGGGCTCAGGGCTCCAGGGCTCCTCCAGGCTGGGGCTGTTCGCACTGGCTTCCAGGTGAACACAGAGCACCTGGGCCTCCTTCATGTCTCCGCTGGGCGGTGAGATCTTGGAGGCCCAGTGGGCAGAGCCATGAGGTACTGCTCTTGAACTAGGCTGCTTCTGGTTCTGCTGCACTGCCTTTAACTCAATGGCCAGCTGTTCTTTCAGGTGAAGCCATTCTGGATCTGGGGCACGAGGAGGATCTGGTGGGATGGGGAGATCCTGGAGCAGTGTTTTTCCTTGATTGTTTAGACTCCTGAGAGACTCCTGTGTGGATGTGTTGTCTGGGGTTGCCCCAGTTTGTTCTCTGGACTCCCTTGCCTTTATGGGAATTCCCAGTTGTATCTCTAGGATCTTCTTTCTTAGATGGAAATTTAGTTTGGCTAAGATGGGTTTTTTGAGTGTGTAAAGCTCAGAGGCCTCTGCCTGGCTTTCTAGAGGCACCTCCTCGATCATTTGTTCCACCTGTTCTTCCACCTGGCGCTCCTCTGCAGTGTCTGCACAAGTCTTGTTGGCATCTTGAAAGCATGGCCCAGGACTCAGGCACTGCTCTTCAGATGAGATCATCTGAGTCAGAGGTTCAGTAGGGAATTCGCCAGGTCCAGGCACCATTCCTGTGATTACAGCTTGGGTAGAGATTGCCGGTGCCATGGCCCTAGAGAGAGCCACATAATAAAGAGCAGGCAGCCCTGACAAGAAGGCAAGGTACTTGTGCCTCAGAGTCGTCTCCAGTTTCTCAATGGCTCCCTCGGACAGGGCTTGGGGCAGCTTAATGTGTTCAGTGACAGGGTCTGGTGGGGCTTGTTGCTGTTGATCAAGGGCCGTTGGTATCCAGGCCCCAGCTTTCTGTTGTAGGGCAGGGTCAGTTGTGGCCTGTAGCTCCAAGGGCTTGCTTTCTGGGATGCAGGTGAAGGGAGCCACTTGCAGGCCCCCAGGAATTATGCACTGCCAAGAGCTACATACACAAGCAGGGACCTTGCCCTGGTGAATCTGCCCACATTTGGAGTTGATGTGGCTCTGCAATATTGCCTTAGCCTGGTCAAACAAGTGTGGCATGGGGACTGGTACTTGGTCTGTGACTGGAGAGAATGGGTCACCGGCCCCAGGTGCCTCTAGGGCTGTAGGTTGGGGAGCATGCACAGTGGCTAGGGCTGTGCTGCTCCAGGACAGAGTTGACTGATCAGATGAGGACAGGAGCAGTTGGATGGACTCCTGGATCTTCTGGGGCAGGCCCCAGCGATGGTGAATCAACTGCCGCTGGAGATGGAATTCCAGCAGTCTCCGGCCATGCTCCGGGAAGAAAACTAGTTCCCTAGTGAGGACTGTGATGGGCTTCACTGGCCAAGAAGTTTTCTCAGGAGACTGGGCCCTGCCATAGGGCCTATACTGCATGGGGTTCTGGGTATTCTGAGGTCTCTGAAAAACAGCTGACAAGCCCCATCGAAGCTGGAGCTGCCTCTGCAGCAGGTGCCATTCCAAGGCATTGCACTCAGCCAGCGTCAGAAGTGGGACACTGTTTTGAGGTTGTTGGTTGTCAGATGGAATGACCCAGTTTTGGGAAGATGGGGAAGAAGATGCATCTGACTGGGGTGGAGTTTTAGGCAGCAGAGGGAAGATGGAGAAGTCCTTGAGAAAAGGGTCCTTCAAGGGATGCTTGGACACGCTCCCGTTCATGGAGAAGTTTTGAGAGTCTAAGAAGGTGTTAACCAGGGACTCACTGTGCAGAGATGGGAGTCCACAGAATAACTGGATGTATTTCTGCTGCAGATGGCCCACTGAATCATGATTCTGGTAACCAGGAAGTGCATAGAGGGCACTTGAGTCTTTAAGGGCTGGAGAGGGCAAGGCCAGGGCCATATGGTTTGGGATTTGCTGCTGGTGGTGTCTTTGTTCTGGGCCCATGATGGACCACTCAGAAACCCAGAAGGCCTGGGTAGGCTGGTTAGCCATACATGAAGCCCAGTTCTCGCAGGAATAGGGCCCGAGTGTTTCGATAGAGAACTTAGAAGTATTCTTCTGGATGAAAGAAACTGGTTGGTTATTGATAGCTTGGCAAAACAAAGGTGGGTTTGGCATAAGCTGCCGCAGGGACTCCTCCACACGTCTGGGTAGCCCCCACCTCTGGAAATGCATCCATTTTTTCACATGTACTTCAAGAAGCCTCAAGACTTCAGGACTGAGGAATGGCAGGTGGGCAGGGAGGACAGTAACCATATGCCAGGCCATAGGGTGGGTCAGTGTAGTGATTTCTCGGTTTAGGGTCTGCAGAGAGACCTGGGAATTCAAGGGCCAATGCCCTTGGTTTCCACAGACAAGGCCGGGAGTGCTCTGTATCATCTGCTGCTGGTTTACTGGAACCTGAGGCTCTTCAAGTCTTAAACAAGACATAGTCTCTGGGACACAAGTCACCTCCGGAATTTGAAATCCCTGCCCCAGCTGGAGGTGTTCAGCCCAGCAATCATGGATCCTGACTGCATCAGTTGACTGGACAGCTGATTGTGTTAAGCATTTCTGATCCATTAATTCTAACACTGGAGGCGTTGCAGATCGAAATGAAAGTGCTTTGCAGTGTAGGGAACGTTGCTGCAGACTCTGTTCAAACGACACAGTAGACATGGACAAAATCTCTAAGCAAGAGGAGCCCTGCAATGGTCCTGATGAAGGGGAAGATATCAGGGTGTTCTCACCTACCAGCAGCTGCTGAATCTCCAGAGCCATGGCATTGCAGATTTGGCAGCAGGTATCTGCACACAGGAGCCGCCGCACACTTCCTTCCTGAGGAAGCCAGTCCTGGCTAGGAAGGGAAGATGGCAACGGTTACTGATGGAGTGACACCTGCTTCTTTGTTTTTTTCTTTGGTGCTTTTTTAAGTCATCTCCATGCCTAGCGTAGAGCCAATGTGGAGCTTAATCTCACAACCCTGAGATCAAGACCTGAGCTCAGATCAAGAGTCAGACACTTAACTCACTGAGCCACCCAAGCACCCCAACACCTGCCTCTTTGAATATGTGTGGCCTGGAGATTTGGCCCACCTTCCCCTAGTCCTGGAACCCCAGGGCATTTACCCATCTCCTTTTCTTCCTAGGAAAATGCCATTGGCAAGTTATGTTGGGCTGGGTTGGACTGAGGGTCTGGAGCTTGTTGGGCAAGGTCTCAGACAACGCATGGAAACACAGGGCCATGAGAGACACTGAGACGTGGGGTGCATTCTCTGTTGGTCTGTGTTGAGAAACTACACCAGAAGGGAACCAGGCAGTGGTGGGGAGCCAATGGCTGGCTGAGGGGCAGCACCAGGAACATTACAGGGGGAACCTGCAGTTAGTCTCTTCTGGAGCTAAGAAGGCCACAGCCTGGCATTCAGTATTTCTAAGCTGTGGAAAATATGGTCTTTGTGGGAACTCTGCATTGTGGGGACTATGGGGTGTCCCAGATCCTGTAAATAGTCTCTTGAGAGCCAATTCCCTTCCTTAGAGATTTTAGGAAGAGGATAAGATGACGGACTCCTTTCTGAGGGCTGTCCCAGGAATTGGCCTCCCTGAAGACAAAACCATGGAATTAATGTCAGCAGGTTCTATGGGTCTGCCCTTGAATGGTTGCAACAGGAATATGACAATGGTGATTTGTTTATATATGCATTTATCTATTCTCTTGACTGGATAACTTATATTGTGGCTGAGCGCAAACTCATGTAGAGTCTTCAATGAATTACATACTAGCAAAATCCTGACTTTCAGGACCACTGTGAACCTAGCCTAGAGCAAAACTGGGAGACTCCCCCTCCTGAGACACCTGATCCCCCTCTGCCCTGGCAACTCTCTCAACCAGTGCTCAGCATCCACTGTCTGACTCCCTCCGGGACATTTTCCCTCTCCTGGTCCCTGCCACAGGCCAACCAGAGAAATCGTCCCAGGCCAGGCTGGGGATTTGGAGGATGCAAAGAGCAAGTGATCACCTTCTCATGACAGAGAGCAGCTCCCACGGCTTATCAGCTTCTTCCTGACAAAATCTCCTAGCTGAAAAACCAGCAGAGTGTTAACAAAGAATGAGAGGATGCAGGGTCATCCTATAGGAAGCTAAAGGCCTTTGAGGAAGAGGAGGCTGAAAACCCCAACAGTCAATGCTCTAAGGCACATATGCATACAGCTTAACCCACTACAACATGCTGTCCTAGACCTCATTTCATTTGATCATCACAGCCACAGTGGGAGTGAGGCAGGATCATGAGATGCCCATTTCATGGATCACAGACTGAGAGATGAAGTCATTTCCACAGGGTCATAAAACTAGTAAATGACACAGCTAAGGGCTTCTGTCCTCCTTCTATATTCTTCATTCTCAAAGGCAGGTGTAATGTAGAGATTTTTGTAACATTCCCAGGCTCTGATTTTCCACCCAAGAAAGTGTTCTGGGAGAAATTGTCAACTGAGGCAATTGGAGCCTTCAGTGGTTAGAGCACCTGGTTACTGGCTCCAAGGCTCGTAGAGGGATAGGAATCAGGGGAAACTTGCCCATAGTGAGGCGAGTCAGAAGAGAGTGAGACCATACCTCTTGATGCTGCATCTCTTATCCTGACTTTTCGGTGACGCTTAAAGACAAAATGTTAGAGTATAATGTTGGGACACCTTTTTTTAATGTTTAAAACCAGACAAAGCTGATATATATTTCCCAATCCCCTTCTATATATCTGTGTCTATATTTTACTTACTTTCCTAACTTTGCTTTCCATATCCATCTCTTTTCACCTCAACATTTCCCTTCTCTGCTTGTGTTTGATTTATTTCAAGGCTCTTCCATATTCTCATTTATTTCCCAAGAGAAGTTATGCATGAGGTTTATGATGAAGCAAGAGAAAGAGTGCAACAGAATAAAGGGCGTGTGGGTGTAATAGCTAAAGGATTTCTGTTAACAAATGCCTATAGCAACCACCAACCAGAAGAATCCTGCTAATTGGGAGGTACTCTGAGATCCAGGATGTAGATTCCATTTCATCTAGGTCTCAACTCCAACCAGATCGAAAGGTTCTTTATTTTCCAACTAGAATACACTGTAAGATGGCTTAGAAAGAAATTCTTACTAGTCCCTGAGAAGTACCATATAAGAGTTACTGATTGCATGGCATAAAATTTAGGGGGCGTGGGTGGTAAAAGGAGAGACTCTGAGATCTTAAAGGCTTCTTATCTGAGGCTTAATTAATTAATTCATGGTCATAAAGTTTCCCTACCTGGCAGCAGATCCTTTGAGGTTCCAACCTTAATCCATGGTAACTCTTTGTTACTCGCCAGATAATTAGAAGAATAATAAAGATGAAGCCATAGGTATATAAGGGATACTTGAAATCCCACAGAACAAAAGTATGGCTCAACATGGTCTAAACCTCATTAACATGAAGATACTAACCATCCCTATATCTAGGCATTCAGGGTCCTGATGCCTAATGATTCTCAATGTTATGCCTTATCATCTCCACCTCATAGATGATGGAACCAGGCCATTAGACTGCATCACAAAGCCCTTCTGTTTCACAAGGCAGGTGTTGTGTCAAAGACTTTTATCTGTCCTAGGGAAGCTTATGTGGTGATTAAGTCTGTAGGTGAAGGTGCCTGGTTGTCTGTAAGGGTTACAGAGCCTGAGACTAAAAGTGTCTACTTATAGGTGGTGTCTATGTCTCCACTTTGTCTTTACTGTACATATCCTACACCAGCCTGATGTCTTGGCTCTCTCCTTTACAACTGTCTGGTCACCTGTCCCCAGAAAACTGAATGTTTAGGGACATAGGACACCTTTTGTGGAAGAGTGGTTGGGACAGAGGACTCTCCACCTCCTCCACCTGTACAGGAGCTATATCTGTGAAGCACACATGAGCTTAGGGAGGGCAGAGTCTGGTTATGGCTTGAGAATGGAGAGCTATGATATTACAGGCATTGGGTGATGGAGAATCAGAAGTATATGAAGGGGCCCATGGCTTATATAGGAGGAAAAGGGCAAGGTGACATTTAAATGCCATTGTGGGAAGCAGGGAGAAATGCCTCCTGGTCTGTGTGGCCTCAAGCTTATGAGTAGGTGGGAAGAGATATAGACACTGCCTTCTATGGAGATACAGTAACAAGATTCATTTATTGAGCTCCTTAAAAGTTGGTTTTCTAGAGATGTTTTTTACCATGTTATAGAATTCTGTCTGTTTGTGGATAGGACTACCTTCAGAGAGGCATTAGTGGCCACTTCCAACTTAAGGTCATAAGCTAGTTGGTGATCATGGTTTGAGTAGAGTATCAACTGATCTACTCTGGATACATGCTGTTTGCCTGAAGGAGGGTTTTTGTTTTTGTTTGTTTGTTTGTTTTTAACTTGGATTTCTTTTAAGATTTTATTTATTTATTCATGAGAGACACACAGAGAGAGGCAGAGACACAGACAGAGGGATGGAGAGCCCGATGTGGGACTCAGTCCCAGGACTCTGGGATCACACCCTGAGCCGAAGGCAGGCGCTCAACCACTGAGCACCCAGGCATTCCTAACTTGGATTTTTGAAACCTTTCAGCAAGCCATCTGTTTTCTAATTCATTCCTGGGCCCAACACTTCTATTCTCTGCCCATTTATTTATACATTTGTTACCTGATTGACTTCTGTGGTTATTGTCATATTTCTCCAACACTGAACTTCTGAATTTCCCTGAGAGTCTTACCCTGCTGACAGCAATCTCACAGCCAAAAATGTCTTTGTGCTCAAAGTCTCTGAAGAGGCTATTTTGGTAACTTCTCCAGAATCCAGTCCTCCACCCGGCTGCCATGGCGAGCCCTCAGTCTGTGCTTATCCTAAGCTTGGAAGTGTCAAGGGTACAAAGACATTTGAGTTATGTTGCCTTCCTGCTCTTGAGGCACTTCACTATCTGGTTACCAAGATAAGACTAATTCACACAAAGCAGAAGCCAATAATCTAGAACAAATAGAATTGCATATCATTTGCAATGTCCAGGTTATAAATATCACATTTCGGAGGAGAGAAATCATAGTAAGGATCAGGATGGTCAGAGAGGGCTCCCGGGTAGAGTGACATAGAGGTTGGGTCTAAAAGTGTAGGCTGTGGGGGAAGGAGCATGTTCCAGATGGGAGAGAAACTTAAGAACGAAACTAGAACACAGAACAATGGGCCACGGAGTGCATTTGGCAGTGAGAAATGTAGTCTATCTCTAGCAGAGGTGGAGATAGGTGGATTAGAGGGGCCTTGTGGCAGAAGATTGGGATGAGGTCTCTTGATGAAGGGCCAGTGCATTTAACTGATTTTAATATTTGAAACTGTGTTTTATAAAGTAGGCATACATAGACACTATACAACATTCAATGGGCAGAATAAGGTATGTAGGAAATATGTATGCTCACCCTTGTCTCTCATTTCCCAGCTTTCCTCTCTCGAGTCATTTATTCCTATCAGATTTCTGTGTATCTTTCCAAATGAGTCTAGCATAGCCAAAAATAAATGAATTATGCTTTTCTTCACAAATGGTAGTATGACAGTTTCCCTTTTATTTCGTTTAATAATACACATATATCTTGTATGTACCATTAAGTTAACGGCTGGAATGTCTTCCTTGATATAACACAATTCCTCTTTAATTCTTTATTTATAGATATTTAGTTGTTTATAGTCTTGCTGTGAATAAAATGCTGACACAACCTTATATTATAAATCTATGTTACACATGTATGAGTATATAGGTAGGGAAAATTTCTGTGAATGAATTGACATTTTAACAATATTAAGCTTTTTGATCCATGGATATGGTATATCTCTCCATTTATTTAGGGTATCTTTAATTTGTCTCAGAAATGTTTTTTTGTACAAGTCTTATACATATTTTGTGAATTTACCCCTATTTAACATTTTATGATACTATTTTTTAAAAAAGGTTTTTATTCATTCATGAGAGACAGAGAGGGCGGGGGGAGAGGGCAGAGATATAGGCAGAGAGAGAGAAGTGGTCTCCCTGCAGGAGCCTGACGTGGGACCTGACCCTAGGACTCCAGGATCACGCCCTGGGCCAAAGGCAGGCGCTCAACCGCTCAGCCACCCAGGTGTCCCTTATGATGCTATTATAAGTGATATTGCTTTTTAATTTTAACTTCTAGTTTTTATTGTTAATATGTAGAAATAGAATTTGTTGTATCATATCCTGCAATCTTGTTAAATTCACAAATAGTTGTAATAGCTTTTTTGAAGTAAATTCTTTAGTATTTCCAAAATGATGATAATGCCTGACAATTTTCACCTCCTTTTCCAATTTGAAAGCCTTTTGTTTCTCTATTTTTACCCTATTGCAGTGACTAAAACATTCAGCATCATGTTGAATGGAAGTGGTGAGAGCAGACATCTTTGCCTTGTTACTGATCTTAGGGGGAAAACATTCTTTTTTCTTTCTGCTCCTCAGACTTGTAAATTTCAAAAGTCCTGTTTTTACATCTGCTGATTCTTTCTTCTGTCTATACAAATCTGCCATTGAATTCCTCTAGTGAACCTTTCCTTTTACTTATTGTATTTTTTTCAGATTCAGGATTGTTAGTTTTGTTTTTTGTTTGTTTGTTTGTTTGTTTTAATACTTTCTATCATTTAGGGCACCTAGGTGGCTCAGTCAGTTAACCACTGAACTCTTTATCTTAGCTCAGGTCTCTATCTCATGATTGTGAGTTCAAGCCTGCATTGGGTATCACACTGGGTGTGGAGCCTACTTTTTTACAAAATTGGATGTCTTTGTTGATATTTTGTTCTTTTTTATTAAGTTTTATATATTTAAGTAATCTCTACACTCAACATGGGGCTTGAACTCACAATCCTGAGATCAAGGGTTGCACGTTCTGACTGAGCCAGCCAACTGCCCCACATTTTGTTCCTTTATGATTGCCTTTAGTTCTTCATCTATGTTTTCCTTTAGTGTATATAATTTTTATTTATTTATTTTATTTTTTATTTTTTAAAATAAATTTATTTTTTATTGGTGTTCAATTTGTTAACATACAGGATAATACCAAGTGCTCATCCCGTCAAGTGCCCACCTCAGTGCCTGCCACCCAGTCACCCTCACCCCCTGCCCACCTCCCCTTCCACCACCCCTAGTTCATTTCCCAGTTAGGAGTCTTTCATGTTCTGTCTCCCTTTCTGATATTTCCCACTTATTTTTTCTCCTTTCCCCTTTATTCCCTTTCACTATTTTTTATATTCCCCAAATGAATGAGACCATATAATTTTTGTCCTTCTCCGATTGACTTATTTCACTCAGCATAATACCCTCCAGGTCCATCCACGTCAAAGCAAATGGTGGGTATTTGTCGTTTCTAATGGCTGAGTAATATTCCATTGTATACATAAACCACATCTTCTTTATCCATTCATCTTTCGATGGACACCGAGGCTCCTTCCACAGTTGGGCTATCGTGGACATTGCTGCTATAAACATCAGGGTGCAGGTGTCCCGGCGTTTCATTGCATCTGTATCTTTTTTTTTTTTAATTTTTATTTATTTATGATAGTCACATAGAGAGAGAGAGGCAGAGACACAGGCAGAGGGAGAAGCAGGCTCCATGCACCGGGAGCCCGACGTGGGATTCGATCCCGAGTCTCCAGGATCGCGCCCTGGGCCAAAGGCAGGCGCCAAACCGCCGCGCCACCCAGGGATCCCTGCATCTGTATCTTTGGGGTAAATCCCCAGCAGTGCAATTGCTGGGTCGTAGAGCGGATCTATTTTTAACTCTTTGAGGAACCTCCACACAGTTTTCCAGAGTGGCTGCACCTGTTCACATTCCCACCAACAGTGTAAGAGGGTTCCCTTTACTCCACATCCTCTCCAACATTTGTTGTTGCCTGTCTTGTTAATTTTCCCCATTCTCACTGGTGTGAGGTGGTATCTCATTGTGGTTTTGTTTTGTATTTCCCTGATGGCAAGTGATGCCGAGCATTTTCTCATGTGCTTGTTGGCCATGTCTATGTCTTCCTCTGTGAGATTTCTGTTCATGTCTTTTGCCCATTTCATGATTGGATTGTTTGTTTCTTTGCTGTTGAGTTTAATAAGTTCTTTATACATCTTGGAAACTAGCCCTTTATCTGATACGTCATTTGCAAATATCTTCTCCCATTCTGTAGGTTGTCTTTTAGTTTTGTTGACTGTATCCTTTGCTGTGCAAAAGCTTCTTCAAATTGGCAAAGAAGTCAAACTCTCCCTCTTCGCTGATGACATGATACTCTATATAGAAAACCCAAAAGACTCCACCCCAAGATTGCTGGAACTCATACAGCAATTTGGCAGTGTCGCAGGATACAAAATCAATCCCCAGAAGTCAGTGGCATATCTATACACTAACAATGAGACTGAAGAAAGAGAAATTAAGGAGTCAATCCCATGTACAATTGCACCCAAAAGCATAAGATACCTAGGAATAACCCTAACCAAAGAGATAAAGGATCTATACCCTAAAAACTAAGAACTATAGAACACTTCTGAAAGAAATTGAGGAAGACACAAAGAGATGGAAAAATGTTCCATGCTCATGGATTGGAAGAATTAATATTGTGAAAATGTCAATGTTACCCAGGACAATTTACACGTTTAATGCAATCCCTATCAAAATACCATGGACTTTCTTCAGAGAGTTGGAACAAATTATTTTAAGTTTTGTGTGGAATCAGAAAAGACCCCGAATAGCCAGGGGAATTTTCAAAAGGAAAACCATAGGTGGGGGCATTACAATGCCAGATTTCAGGTTGTACTACAAAGCTGTGGTCATCAAAACAGTGTGGTACTGGCACAAAGACAGACACATAGATCAATGGAACAGAATAGAGAATCCAGAAGTGGACCCTCAACTTTATGGTCAACTAATATTTGACAAAGGAGGAAAGACTATCCACTGGAAAAAAGACAGTCTCTTCAATAAATGGTGCTGGGAAAATTGGACATCCACATGCAGAAGAATGAAACTAGACCACTCTCTTGCACCATACACAAAGATAAACTCAAAACGGATGAAAGATCTAAATGTGAGACAAGATTCCATCAAAATCCTAGAGGAGAACACAGGCAACACCCTTTTTGAACTCGGCCACAGTAACTTCTTGCAAGATACATCCACAAAGGCAAAAGAAACAAAAGCAAAAATGCACTATTGGGACTTCCTTTAGTGTATATAAGATGGTTTTTTAAAAATCTTTGTCTAGTAAGTCTAATGCTTGTGTTCATCTAGGGACAGTTTTGGCCAGTTTATTTTTCCCCTTTACGTCAACTATACTCTCCTTTTCTTTTTTTTTTTTTTTCTCCTTTTCTTTTTAATCCTTGTAATTTTTTTTTTCCACAGGCAGGTGAAACAATTTTATTTCACAGTTGTCTTTAAAACCACAAAGACATTATGTTCTTTATGTAAAAACATTAGTACAGATAACTATACTTTCTAGAAAATGATTATAGAGACCCTCTCAAAGAAAAATGCACACCATTATATGGTTCAGACAAGTTACTTGGGAAAAACACATTTGGACCGATTCCTAAAACATACCAGAAGACCACGCTGCATCTTTTGGTTCAAAGTATAGATTACTGTCATCAGTAAGGGCTCCTGCATTCTCACATATTTGATAATACACATATAGACTGGTTTGTGACTTAATGCTCCATTGGTTCATCAGCGTTTTCTGCAGGTTCATCAGCAGGTTGAGTAGGCTGTGCCTTTCTCTGTGGTCTTTCTTCAAGACCTTCCAGGAATGGAGATACATCATCATCATCATAAATCGTAAATTCCAAGTCTTTACCAACAATTCCAATGGAAACATTCTTTGTAGTTAGGTCCTGTTCTGCAGGAAGTGTCTCTCATAAGGCATGCAGACCATGTTTAACCAGTTCATTCAAATTGCACTCCATAAACCCAGACATATGTCTCTCCAAGTAAGTACGAGCTGATTGAGAACAGGCTCCAATGGACATGGCTCTACAGTCAAAATAGTTGGCAGATGGACAGGTTTGGAAAATGTGAGGGCCCATATCATCATTACCAGCAATAAGCAGTCCAACACCATATGGTCTCCGGACATACCTTTGTGTTGGTATCTGGGTCTTGCTTCCAATTAGAGATACAAGACGAGACACAGGAAGAGGTCTGTCAAATACAAATCTGGAATCCAAACACTCCTGGTGCATAAAATTACATAACAGTCTAGTATCAGCAGTAAGTCCCACAATTGAGATACCAATATGGTTATCAACATGAAGAATTTTCTTCTGATGAGCTGCAAGCTCTGACTGTGCTCTCTTCAATGCAACGAACACTGCATGGGTTTTTGATTTCAGACCAACTGTGGCTGGACCTTGTTTGACAGCTTCCATTGCATATTCAATTTGATGAATCCTGCCCTGAGGGCTCCAAACAGTGACGTCATTGTCATACTGGTTGCGAAACATGGTTCTGGCGTGGGTCCCGCTGTGGCCTCCGGCCTGTAATTTTTTTTTTTTTTTAAAGATTGGGCACTTGTGAAAACAGTCACCTGTCTCAGTCTTTGCAGACTGGCTCTGTTCTGGGGCAGTCCTTTTCTAATTAGCTAGAGAGGCTCAGAGCCTAGGGATAAGCAAAATATAAAAATTTAAGGTCTTTTCAGTTCTTTTCACAAGTCTGTCTTGGCCAGGACTGATCATGGCCTTTTTAATTCCCTTAAATATGTGGCTGCTTCTGAATGTCCAAGTCTTCCAAAGAATCTCACTCAGCTTCTCCTTTGGGCTTTTTATGGTCTATTATATGTCCTACTCAAAATCTTTTGCTCATGAGTTGGTAGTCCCCTTGCAGCTTTCATGAGTAGCAGCTACCTCTTCTTGCTGCATGAACTCCAAATAAGGGGGGATAGATAAGTCCTTCAGGCAGCCCCCACATAGGTTCAAATGTTCAAATATGGTCTGTTCTGCTCTGTTTGGTTTAAGGAAGGGAATTGGGAATTGGGCTGCCACTCTGTCTAGACCAAAACCTCACCACACTGGGGAAGGGGTGGAGCAAAGGCAAGTAAACATGAAATAAATTTTCCTACTGTTTTTAATATGTATTTTTTTATTGTACATTTGCTTGGTCGCTACAGACCTTTGACTACTTTCCATGGCTCATATAAGGTTATTATAGTTGTTAGTTTCTGGATTTTTTATTTTTATTTTTATTTTTTTTTTTTAAATTTTTTTTTAAATTTTTATTTATTTATGATAGTCACAGAGAGAGAAAGAGAGGCAGAGACATAGGCAGAGGGAGAAGCAGGCTCCATGCACCGGAAGCCCGATGTGGGATTCGATCCCGGGTCTCCAGGATCGTGCCCTGGGCCAAAGGCAGGCGCCAAACCGCTGCGCCACCCAGGGATCCCAGTTTCTGGATTTTTTAAAATGTTTCCATGGGAGAGTGAGGACTTGGAGCTTCCTAGTCCACCTCTTTTTTCTACAAATATTGTTGAGCTGTGTTTTGTAATTCATTAAGTTACTTGGAACAGTTTGATGCTTTCAGGTGTTCCTTATAAACTTTATTAGGCAGCTCCTACCAACGTTTAGTCCAAGATTAATTTTTACTTACTGTTGAGTCAAGGCCTTGTTTATACTCCATCCAATGTCCCATTTATTTTGATGTTTTCTACTCTGTTGGAATAAATACTTTTTCTACCTCTGTGTGATCTCTGGGTATTATGCTTTTATATCTTAGGAATTTTTAAAAAGTCCTATCTCAGGTACTTTTCTTATATGCATATACTGACTAGTCCCTTGTGAACACTTGAGGGAGACCTTCTTCAGATCTTAAGAGTTCTCTCTCTGTCCAGCACTTTCTTTTCAGATACGATGCCATGGCCATCTCTAACTCCCAGCTCCATCTCCTCAACTCATAGACTGTCAAGTTCTACTTGGGTTCCTCCTTACTATGCCACAACGTGGGAACTTTGTCCAGGCCATAAGCTGACACAACTGTAGAGCTCACCTCATTGATTTCCTATCTCTCAGTGATCTCTATCATTTGTTGCTTGATGTCTAATGTCTTAAGAGTTATTGTTTATTTTGTCTAGTTCTGTAGTTGCTAAGATAGTAGGGTAAATGTGGGCCCTGTTACTCCATCTTGACCAAAAGTGAGAGTCTCGACAGAGTTGTAAAGTTTTCTTTCTATGGTTCTTGCTTTATTTTAATTAGGGCTTATTCCTATGTTTTATTTTATTTTTGCTATTAGAAATAAGTGCTATTCAGTTCTATTTACTAACTTCATAAACAGGATTAAAAATGTCAGTTTATTTCCTTTGGCTTCTGTTATCTGAACACAATTTTTATATCTTTCAGTCTAATTTTTATTCCTCTTTTTTCCTTGTCTAATTATGTTGGCTTGCACAGAGTTGTCCTGCTCCTACTTTATTTTTTTAAAAAATATTTTATCTAGTTATTCATGAAAGACATAGAGAGAGGCAGAGACATAGGCAGAGGGAGAAGCAGGCTCCCTGTGGGGATCCCGATGCAGGACTGGATCCTAGAACTGTGGGATCACGCCCTGAGCTGAAGGCAGATGCTCAACTGCTGAGCCATCCAGGTGTCCCGACCTGCTCCTACTTTAATGAGAAGGTAGATATTGATGATTTTTGCAAGAAGATTTTTAAAGATTGTTAAAGAAGATGTGATATATATGTATATCTCTTTCTTTACAGATACTATGCATACATTTTTTAATATTACTCAGACATAAGAAAGGAATGAAATCTTGCCAACTACAGTGACATTGATGGAGCTAGAGGGTATTATCCTATGCAAAATAAGTCAGTCAGAGAAAGACAAATACCATGTGATTTCACTCATACATGGAACTTAAGAAACAAAACAAACGTAATAAGGGAAAAAGGAGTGAGAGGCAAACCAAAAAACATTCTTAACTACAGACATCAAACAGATGGTTACTAGAAGGTAGGTGGATGAGAAGATGAGTTAAAAAGATGATGGGGAATAAGGAGTGTGCTTGTGGTGAGCACTAGGTGTTGTATGTAAGTGTTGAATCACTAAATTGTACACCTGAAACTAATATTACACTGTGTATTTACTAACTGGAATTTAAATAAAAACTTTAAAAATTAAAAAAATTGCGCATGTGTATGTGTGTGTGTTGAGAATGTGAGTGTATAATCATGTTAAGGATTCTATTTTATATACAATTTTTATAAAGAATAGTTGTTGAATCCGCTTCAGATAATGATGGAGTAACCGAACTACATTATGCCTCCAGTTGTAAGGAAGTACAAAATGAGACCAAATACATGCACAAGTTGTGTGGACAGTAGCACAGTGGACTTTGATCTTTTAGACAGGAGAAACACACGAGTAAAGCTTCCAAATTGCCCCAGGATTCTGTCTGGAGTCACCCTGTGGACTATTGTAGAGAAAGGTGAGACCCAAACAGAGCACAGTTGTATTGCTATGCTCTGGAAGTAGAGTTAAGCATTTCTGGCTTTTTTTTTTTTTTTTAAGATTTTATTTATCCATGAGAGACCGAGAGAGAGAGGCAGAGACAGAGGCAGAGGGAGAAGCAGGCTCCATGCAGGGAGCCTAACATGGGACTCGATCCAGGGTCTCCAGGATCAGGCCCTGGGCTGAAGGCGGCGCTAATCCACTGACCCACCCAGGGTGCCCCATTTCTGGCTTTTGAGCTTTTCTGTAGCTGTGCAGAAAAGGAGAACTGGGAAGATGTACAATGTGCCCTTTATGTTTCTGGTTGAATGATAATTTGCACATGTACAGAAGAAGATTCTGTACAATCTAGTTAAGGACAGCTGCTAGAGAGCTGTGAGCTGAATTGAATTTCAGGAGGTTTCACTGTTGTGTTAGACATAGGAGTCCAGTGGACCAAGATGGAGAGAACTCACTGAACATCATAGACACTCAATTGTCCTTCCAGAAAAGCCACTCTGTAGGATAGGACTACTCTAGACCTAGATAAGGGCCACTCTAGTCCCATCCTAACAAAGGTTGGCACAGCTTTTGAAAAAAAGTGTTATTGATCTGCTAGTAAATTAACTGTGTGCCAGAACAAACCTCAATATTTTCTAAATGTGAGGCTGAGGTACAGAAGTTACAAGATTATCCTTGAACATCTTCTTGTGGATAAAGTATAGAAGTGCTCAAAGAATCATGAAGACATATCACAAGGGCACAGCGGCCAACTTAAAGAGGCTGCCACTGGGCAAGTGTGGGACAATTTGAGCATCAAAATAGTGGTAATAATAAATTATAACATATTGAATTAAATAAGAATTAGTTCTTACTGATATAAATATGAGAGGGAGGAAAGTTCCTTATAGAAGATTGTCAACTTATATAGAAGGAATGATAATGTTAGAAAGTCTATAATGATTGCCACGACTAGTATGTGAAAGTTTGAGGAAGAACAGAATATTTTCATAGATTCAGAGTATCTTCTCACTAGTTAAGGCACCACCTTAACCAAACCAATCATTATCAGTATTGGGACAAATAAAATCATATGCCCCCTGATATAATGCACTAAGAAGAACACAGTATCACTTCTGTTGTAGAACGGTCAAGAGTGCAAAACTTGAAACACTGGACAAATGGAGGGACAGTCTTCCAAATAACTGTATTCTTCCAACAATAAGAGACAAGACAACTGAATGTAATGCATGAGGGAAAAGCCAGCTATAAAGGACATTAGGGGAGTAACACTGTCAGTTTTACTCTTTAGAGATGACTTTATTTGCTTTTTTGGGGGAAAGATTTTAGGGGAGCAAGCATAGAACAAGGATCATTAAGATACCATTGTCTAGCTCCAGACTATTAGGTTGCTCTATGTAGTTCCAGCTGGACATGGTTGGATTTTAGATGGACTTTTTAGCAGTAGACTTGGTAAGAAGTTGTGTATTTTGGAGACGCATCTACTGGTGGATTGAATGTTGGGTGTGAAGGTAAAAATATAGATTTAAGGAGGAGCCTGGGTGGCTCAGTTGGTTAAGTGTCCAACTCTTGGTTTCGGCTCAGTCATGATCTTATGGGTTGTGAGAAAGACCCATAGCAGGAAGTCTTCTTGGGGATTCTTTCCCTCTGCCCCTCCCCCCACGGCGTGCACTCTTTCTCTCTCTTTCTCTCCCCCCCTCAAAATAAATGAGTCTTTAAAAAATAATTAAGGAAAATCTCTAGGTTATTATTGGCTTGGGGAATTGGATGGGTGGTGCTATTTAATGATAAGGTAAAGGCTTGGGGACTATGGATTTTGGGGAATGGGGGATGAATATTCACATTTGGCTCTATTATGTTGGAGGTGCGTATTACTCATTTAAGCAGAAATGTCATATGAGGAATTGGATTTACAGGTCTAGAAGTCAGGGTGTAGGTCTCACCTAGAAATATAAAGTAAAAATCAGTATCTAGGCATAATTGAAGTTATGTTACGTGGCCAGATAAAATCTTAGAGAGAGTATAACCAGAAAAGAACAGAATTAAGCAGGCTAAACAGAGATCTGGTAGAGGAAGAAGGGCCAGCAAAGGAAATCAGAAGGAACAGACAGTGGGTTTGAGGAAAAAAGGGAGTGTGTTTAGTCATTGAATTGGAGTTCATAATAGCCAAAGAAAGGAAACAATCAATCAAATCAATCAAATGGACAAATAAAGTATGCCATATCCATAAGGTGAAATACTATTTAGCAAATAGGGGATCCCTGGGTGGCTCAGCCTTTGGCCCAGGGCATGATCCTGGAGTCCCGGGATCAAGTCCCACAAGGCTCCCTGCATGGAGCCTGCTTCTCCCTCTGCCTGTGTCTCTGCCTCTCCATCTCTCTGTATATCTCATGAATAAATAAAATCTTTAAAAAAAATTATTTAGCAAATAAAGTACTGACTGATATATGCTACAATGTAGGCGACCTGTCAAAAACATGCTAAGTGAAGAAGCCAGTCACAAAAGACCACATATTGTATTTTTACAATACATTTCACAACATAGTACTCCATTTATATGAAATGCCCAGGAAAGGCAAATATAGACAGATATTATGTTAATTTTTCAGGCCTTTGGGCAGTGAGGGGAAGTAAGAGGTGAGGATGGGATATGCTAATGGTTATAAAGTTTCTTACTGGAGGGACAGCTGGGTGGTTCAGCTGTTGGGTTCTGCCTTTGGTTCAGGGTGTGATCCTGGAGTCGCAGGATCAAGTCCTGCATCAGGCTCCCTCCATGGAACCTGCTTCTACCTCTGCCTCTCTCTCTGTGTATCTCTCATGAATAGATAAATAAAAGCTTAACAACAACAACAAAGTTTCTTATTGGCGTAATGAAAAAAGTCTGAAGTTGATTATGATGATGGTGACACAACTCTGCAAACAGACTATGCCCCACTAAATTGTAAACTTTAAATGAGTATGATATATGCATTATATCTTGATAAAGTTAGAATTTTTTAAAATGTGAAATAAAGATTTTAGACATAAAAAGCTGAAAGAATTCCTCACCCTACAAAAAATTTTAAAGGAAATCATTCAGGCAGAAGGAAAATGACAGAAGATGGAAATAAGAATTATAAAAAAGTAATGACGAGAACTACAGGGACACCTGGGTGGCTCAGCAGTTGAGCCTCTTCCTTTGGCTCAGGGCATGGTCCCTGGTCGGGGGATTGAGTCCTGCATCAGGCTCTGGGCAGGGAGCCTGCTTCTTCCTCTGCCGTGTCCCTGCCGCTCTTTCTGTGTCTCTCATGAATAAATAAATAAAACCTTAAAAAAAAAAAAAACTACAAATGATTAGAATGCAGGTAAACATATATTTTCCTATTATTCATGTCTCTTTAAAGATAAATGACTGAACAGAAATAACAATAATGTGCATTTAAAATATATGTATAAGTAAAATATATGACAATAAGGCCATAAAGGCATAGAGTGGAGAAATAGAAATATATTATTATAAATTTCTCATATTATATATGAAATGTATTAGTGACACTTGAAGGTAGTTGGTAATATGTTTAATACTTAAACCATAAACCCTAGTATAACAACCAAAATAACAAAAACAAATAATTATAGAAAATCAAATGAGATCAAATGGGTCACAGAAAACACTGAATTCAAAAGAAGGCAGAAGTAAAGAGGAAAAAATGAAACAAAGAACACTGAAAATGAATAGTAGGATGATAAGCTGAAACCCAACTATGTCAGTAATAATAATCAAAATAGGAAGGCAGAGGTTGAGTAATTGAAAAAGCAAGACTGAATTGTATGCTGCCCATAAGAAGCAAATTTCAAATATAAAGACAAATCTGCTAAAAGGATAGAAAAAAGATAAAGCATGCTAATTCTAATAAAAAGAAAGCTGCAGTGGCCATATTAATCTTAGGCCAAGATTTCACAGCAAAGAGTAGGAACACAGATAAAAGTCATTTTATAGTGATAAATGGGTTAATTAATCAAGAGAACGTAACAGTCCTAAACATTTTTGCTCCGAATAACACAGCTTCACAGAAAGTAAAAAAGGACTGAGGAGAAATAAATCTATCGTATTCAGAGATTTCAAGAACCATTTCTCAATAACTGATAGAAAAAGTAAAAGAAAGTCAGTAAAATATAAAAGGCTTGAACAATGCCTCAATTTATATTAATTATATGTTAATTTATATTAACTTAATATAAATGTCCTTCATAAGAATATTTCACCCAGTAACAGCAGAATATACATGTTCTTCACATGCACATGAAACATTGCATTGTCATAATGCAAATATCAATAAATTTAAAAGAATTCAAGTTATACAAAATGTGTTCTCTGACTGAAATGGAATTAAATTAGAAATTCAATTACAGAAATACATCTGGAAAAGCACCAAATATTTGGAAACAAAATAAGACATTTCTAAATAAAGGAAAAATCTAAAGGGCAATTAAAAGCATTTTAATCAACAATTTCAGGTTCTACATTAGAAACAAGATAAAAAGGGGAGGATCCCGGGGTGGCTCAGCGGTTTAGCGCCTGCCTTTGGCCCAGGGCGCGAACATGGAGTCCCGGGATGGAGTCCCATGTTGGGCTCCCTGCATGGAGCCTGCTTCTCCCTCTGCCTGTGTCTCTGCCTCTCTCTCTCTCTGTCTGTCTCTCAGGAATAAATAAATAAATAAATAAATAAATAAATAAATAAATGTTTTTTAAAATAAACAAAATAAAAAGAGCAAATAAAATTCAAAGCAAGCAAAAGGAAGGAAATAATAAATATGAGAAATCTATAAAATGGAAAAGAGATACAACAGAGAAAATGGATAATTCCAAAAGCTGTTGCTTTGAGAAATTAATAAAATTGATAAACTCTAGCCAGACTTATCAGGAAAAATAGAGGGTTGAAATTACCAATATAAGGAATGAGAGAGGTGACTGTACCACCAATCTTACAGATAGCAAAAGAAGAACAAGAGGCTATTATGAACAACTTTATGCCAATAAATTCAACTTAGATGAAAATGACGAATTTCTTACAAAATGCAAACTATCAAGACTTTCTTGAGAAGAAATAAACAAGTGGCCCTATAGCTATAAAGGAAATAGAATTTTTAGTCAAAGACCTTCCCAAAAATAAATCTCCAGGTCCAGGTGTCTTCATTGGTTTCATTCTACCAAACATTTAAGAAAAAAAAATACCAATTCTCCAAATTCTTTTATTATTTTATTTTATTTTCCTATTAGAATCTTTTATTCTGAATTTGTTGGTGCTTCAAGAAAACAGCTTTGCCCATAATTCACTGTGCCCTGAACTAATGACACCAACTTATATTTGGCCAATTAGGAACAATGCCAAACCACATTCTTCTTAGGTCTATTCAGTTAATAAATGGCACTTAACTGATAGTTTCTTTCATATAATCTTTTTTTTTTGTTTTTTGTTTTGTTTGTTTTTGTTTTTTTATAATTTTTTTAAATATATTTTTTAGATTTTTTATTTTTGATAGTCACAGAGAGAGAGAGAGAGAGAGGGGCAGAGACATAGGCAGAGGGAGAAGCAGGCTCCATGCACCGGGAGCCCGACGTGGGATTCGATTCCAGGTCTCCAGGATCGCGCCCTGGGCCAAAGGCAGGCACCAAACCGCTGCGCCACCCAGGGATCCCTCTTTCATATAATCTTTAACAAGAACTCATAAGTTGCATTGATTATGCCCCAAGAGATGAGGGATCGATGGTAATTCAGATGAGCACCTCTGAAAAGATTTGTCAGCTTCCTGTTCCGCTCTAGCCAGATTTTCTGGAAAACCTTGGGAAAAGACTGAAATTCCCCACCAATCTGAGACTGCATTCGAGTTTTCACAACATTAAATGGGAAAAACAAGATTCCCAACATAGCACCCAACGGACCTCCACAGACAAAATCATTGACCAAGTGGGTGCTGTGAGTTTTGGCGGTAGGCAGATGCTCCTTAATGGGACCTCGAAGGCCAAAGAAAAGGACATTGCTGAATCCATTGCGGAAAAGAACAGGTACCAAGCCTCGATAATACTCTCTTAATTCCATGGCATTTGAGTGCCTTGAAAGCCTGGCAAGTGTTTGTAAATTTGTCATGATGCTTATGGTCTTGAAGCAATGTCTGAACTCTTTCCAATGGAGTGAATATCGCTTCTGTTGTGCCTGCAAGTACTGCTGCCACACTACGGGTTGCAAACTCAGGGGTACTGATATGCTTCCGGAGAAGGCAAGATAAGTCCTCGTACAGACCAAACATAAGTGCCAGTGTAGTTGTCTTCTGCATCAGTGGGGGAAGGATTCCGCGGTACAAGTTTCGAAAGCCATCCCTCCTCAACTGAAGCACCGCATCCCGGGTTTTGATTCCATACAGCTGCTGCCTAAAGAGCACCTTCTGAACGGGAAATGGGATTGCTACATTGTTGAAAGCTGCACAGTAATGCTTCATTTCACCAACATTTGCAATGTGAGGTGACAGATTTTGTTTTGAAGATGTTAGGATGGGCGGTCGGTCTCTTTTCATGAGCTTCTGAATCCACCATGTTGCTTAAGATCTTTCTTCTTCATGAAAGATATTTTTAACCTGAAATATCCAGGTCCATGACAGTCTTGCCACAGAAAAAAAAAAAAAGTAACCAATGGTAGCCATCTCTCTGCTAGATCATGCCATCGCCGCGGGCTCCCGGTACCGCCAGACCTCAGGTCCTCGAGCGGGCGAGCAGTGGCTGCGCAGGCGCAGACCTTTCCACAAACTCTTTTTAGAGCAAAATTGAAGAGGAGGGGATATAAATATTGCTCCATGAGGCCAGCACTACCTTGATGCCAAAACCAGGTAAGACATTACAAGAAATAAAAGTACAGATAAATATCCCCCACAAGCATAGATAGAAAACCTTTATACAAAATTTTAGCAAATTGAAACAAAAAATATAAAAAGGATAATACATCATGACCAAGTGGGGTTATCCCAGGAATGCAGAGTTGGCTTAAAATTTGAAAATCAATTGGTGTAAGTCATCATATTACCAAACTAAAGAAAAACAATTTGATCATCTCAATAGATGTAGAAAAGATATCTGACAAAATACAAGATGCCTTCCTGATTTTTTAAGTTCACAAACTAGAAAAGAATTCCTCCAGCTAATAAAGGTCATCTATGAACACCCCACAGCTAAGATCATAGTTAACGATGAAAGACTAGATGCATATTTGCTAAGATTAAAAACAATTCAAGGATATCTACTCTTAGAACTTCTGTTCAGCATTGTGCTAGAGGTTCTAGCCAGTGCTATGAGGCAAGGACAAGAACTAAAAGGATGAGCACTGGGTGTTATTCTATATGTTGGCAAATTGAACACCAATAAAAATAAATTTATTAAAAAATAATGAAAAATATAAAAAATTAAAAGTAAAAAAAATTCAAAAGAAAAAAAGAACTAAAAGGCATCTAGTTGGAAATAAAGAAGGAAAGTTGCCTTTATTTACAGATGACATGCTCATCTCTAGAAAATCCTGTGGAATCTGCAAAACAAAATGCTATTAGAACTGGAAGTGAATTTAGCAAGGCTGTAAGATATAAAGCTGGTGCATAAATTCAATTGTACTTCTGTATACTCATTGTGAACAACTGGACATAGAAATTTCAAAAAACAATACCACTGAAAATAGCGTAAAAACATGAAATAGGGATAAACTTCTAGGAAAAATGTGCAAGGCCAATGTACTTCTGTTGTGCCCAAGATCGCGAATCCGAGAAACCGCCAAGGAGCCGACACCGATGCAAACACACGAGGGTTTATTTACAAGCTCGAGCCTGGGTCCAGGTATACCCCACGCAGCAGAGCAGGGACTTGGACCCCGAGACTAAGAGGCTTAGCAGCTTTATAGGAGCCAGTGGCCAATGGGATACGCAGAAAGTTGCATCGTCAAGCTGGTCCACTGAGCCGGATTTCCGGTTAGGTGTGCCGGGTCTCTGACTAGGGCGGGGCAGTTTGACTGAGCCGGATTTCCGATTAGGGTGTGTCCTGGTCTTTGCGGAGGGGCAGTGCCCTAAGTAATAAGCAGGTCAGCGCAAGCGGGTGCAACCCAAAATAGAGTCAGTCCTGCTCTGCTTGTCTAGGGGTAGGGTATTTTGTTATTTTCCTGGGTCCCACACTTCAGCTGCAAAACACTGCTGAAATAAATTAAATGAGACCTTAAAAAATGGAGAGATATACCTGTCCATTAGTCAGAATACTCAATATTATTATGATGTCACCTCTCCACTTTTGAGAAATTGACATGCTCATTTAAAAATTCTTGTGGATAGATCAATGGAACAGAATAGAGAACCCAGAAGTGGACCCTGAACTTTATGGTCAACTAATATTCGATAAAGGAGGAAAGACTATCTATTGGAAGAAAGAGTCTCTTCAATAAATGGTGCTGGGAAAATTGGACATCCACATGCAGAAGAATGAAACTAGACCACTCTCTTGCACCATACACAAAGATAAACTCAAAATGGATGAAAGGTCTAAATGTGAGACAAGATTCCATCAAAATCCTAGAGGAGAACACAGACAACACCCTTTTTGAACTCGGCCACAGTAACTTCTTGCAAGATACATCCACAAAGGCAAAAGAAACAAAAGCAAAAATGAACTATTGGGACTTCATCAAGATAAGAAGCTTTTGCACAGCAAAGGATACAGTCAACAAAACTAAAAGACAACCTACAGAATGGGAGAAGATATTTGCAAATGACCTATCAGATAAAGGGCTAGTTTCCAAGATGTATAAAGAACTTATTAAACTCAACACCAAAGAAACAAACAATCCAGTCATGAAATGAGCAAAAGACATGAACAGAAATCTCACAGAGGAAGACATAGACATGGCCAACATGCACATGAGAAAATGTTCTGCATCACTTGCCATCAGGGAAATACAAATCAAAACCACAATGAGAGACCACCTCACACCAGTGAGAATGGGGAAAATTAACAAGGCAGGGAGCCACAAATGTTGGAGAGGATGCGGAGAAAAGGGAACTCTCTTACACTGTTGGTGGGAATGTGAACTGGTGCAGCCACTCTGGAAAACTGTGTGGAGGTTCCTCAAAGAGTTAAAAATAGACCTGCCCTACGACCCAGCAATTGCACTGTTGGGGATTTACCCCAATGATTCAGATGCAATGAAACGCCGGGACACCTGCACCCCGATGTTTCTAGCAGCTATGTCCACAATAGCCAAACTGTGGAAGGCGCCTCGGTGTCCATCGAAAGATGAATGGATAAAGAAGATGTGGTTTATGTATACAATGGAATATTACTCAGCCATTAGAAACGACAAATACCCACCATTTGCTTCAATTTGGATGGAACTGGGGGGTATTATGCTGAGTCAAGTAGGTCAATGGAGAAGGATAAACATTGTATGTTCTCATTCATTTGGGGAATATAAATAATAGTGAAAGGGAATAGAAGGGAAGGGAGAAGAAATGTGTGGGAAATATCAGAAAGGGAGACAGAACATAAAGACTCGTAACTCTGGGAAACAAACTAGGGGTGGTGGAAGGGGAGGAGGGCGGGGGGTGGGGGTGAATAGGTGACGGGCACTGAGGGGGGCACTTGACGGGATGAGCACTGGGTGTTATTCTGTATGTTGGTAAATTGAACACCAAAAAAAAATAAATTATAAAAAAAAATGAAAATTCTTGTGGAAATACACAGGACTCAGACTAGCCAAAGAATTTGCAAAAGAATAAAGTTTGAGGATTAATACCAAATTACTTCAAGACTTAACATGAAACGACAGAAATTAGGACAATGTAGTATCAGTATAAATATAGACAAGTAGATCGACGGAACAGGATAGAGAGTTGAGATACAGACCCACTCATATATGGACAGCCAGATGATTTTCAACAAAGGAGAAAGTCTTTTCAACAAATGGGGTGCTGGAATAATTGGTTATCAACATCCAAGAAGATGAATTTCAATTCCTACTTCATACCATATATAAAAACTTATTCAAAATGAGTTGCAGATCAAATGTAAAGCCTAAAACGATAAAATTAATAGAAAACATAGAAGAAAACCCATGAATATGAGTTAGGCAAAGATTTCTCACATATAATTCCAAAAGTATGATCCATCAAGACAAAGTGAATAAATTGTACTTTATCAAAATTTTAAAACTTCTGCCTCTGGAAGACAATGTTAAGAGAATATATCTGCATGTCATCTATCTGGAAAAGGATTCATTGCCAGAATATATAAAGAACTCTAAAGACTCAACAATATGAAAGCAAACAACCTAACTTTTTCCCCAAACAACCCAACTTTAAAAAGAGGAAAATTGGTGTGGCACAAGAATGTTGTATCTTAAGGCCTTTGCCATACTGCAGTGCATACATTGAAAGCCGTGGAGCTTATCAGAGTTTCCCCCACTTCCTGTCTGTATTACTATTGCTGCATAGCAAGTTACCCTAAAACTTAGCCAGTTACACCAGCACATATTTATTATTTCATGATGTCTCTCTGTCAGGAACAAGACATAGCTTAGCTGGATCCTCTGCCTCATGGTCTCTGGTAAGGTCAAAACCAAGGTGTCACCCAAGAGTCTGCAGTATCATCAAAAGTTTCAACTGCAATCTGCTACCAAGCTCATTCGGTGGTTGCTGGCAGAATTCAGTTCATCAGGCTCTTTTGGACTGAGAGCTTTAGTCCTTCACTAGTTGTTTGCTACAGGCCACCTTACCATGTGGGCCTCTCCAATATGACAGCTTAATTCACAAAAGTGTGCACATTAAGAGGGCAATGGAGGGCGGCCCGGGTGGCTCAGTGGTTGAGCGCCACCTTCAGCCGAGTGTGTGATCCTGGAGACCCAGGATCAAGTCCCATGTTGGGCTCCCTGCATGGAGCCTGCTTCTCCCTCTGCCTGTGTCTCTGCCTCTCTCTCTCTCTCTCTCTCTCTGTCTCTCATTAATAAATAAAATATTTTTTATTCAAAAAAGAAGGCAATAGAATTGGCTAGCAAGATAGAAGTAACAGTCTTTTGTTACCTAATCATGGATACCCTTCAATGTTGCCATAATCTGTTGGCCAGAAACATGGTACTCAGGAGGGGATTATACAATGCCATGAAGATGGCAGGGGGGGCAGGGCTCAACAGGAGCCATTTGAGAGACTGCCTACCACATTAGCAGCAGGAAATCCAGCTCTCTAGGTCAGTTTATTTTTAATTTCTGAAATCCAAGGACATATTTCCTTCGAATCACTTTAGCCATACTTCTTCTAATCATTTCTTTGGGCTAATGATAATTCTATATAAAAGTAAGTTTCCTTGCCTATTTCTACCCAGCACCCAGTCTGGTTTCATACTACTTGAGCCACAATGGGGTCTCTGTAGATCTATGCACCTGCCTTTCTGTGTGCTTTAACTTCCTTCTGGAATGACAGTTCTTTATCCATTGCAGAAACTTGGTACTTACCTTTCAAGATTTAGCTTATGCGACACCTTCTCAAAAAGTCTTCCGCTTATGCACCTTACACACATATACTCATACTGCATTCTACAGGCTGAGTGACGTTCCATTTGTTCATTTTACCAACATTTATTATGAGGCTGATGTATGCCTTATACATACTAGGTTGCACTCTACAGATGTTTGTAGTATCAGCAAATAAGTAAATGCTGATAAACAGGGTGTAATGAGTGCATTGAATGAATAGGACTGTTGTTTCATGGGTCCAGAGCAGAGAACAGGGAGTGCCTCTCCATCTTGCTGGAAAGTTCTGCCTGCTAAGTGCAGTCATACTAGCCAGTCACTGATATGGGATATTCCTTAACAATTACTCTACTTCTGTGGGAAGCCAGCACTGTAGTTTTTCATCAAGATTCATCCAAAGCCCCAGAGGCTAAAGATCATGCCATAATTTGTTCCCATGCATGTTAGAGATTTGTGGGCTTTAAGTAAATATTAAGGAACAGTAGGGCCTCCCAGATGCTTCATTCTCTTGAGCTGAGTCCAGGAAGACTCAGTTTCAGTCCTTGGAAACCCCAAAGTAACTCAATTAACTTAGGGTGGCCATATTTTTTGGGCTGACTTAAGCAAGTGCTGCTGTACTGGATAAACAAGGGTAAATGGAGGGACACTGCCTACAGAGAGGGAAACTAAAAATAGCAGCCAAATCACTCTGGCTAAGAATAGGTTCCAAAAGCACTGTGGTGAGGTGTTACATTCCTAAAGCACAGCCAGTCACTGGAGAATAGGCAAATCACTTAAGACTTGGATTTCTTCAAAAAGTAGAAGTCTCTCAAATTTGGTGACTGAGTGATGGGCACTGAGGGGGACACTTGACGGGATGAGCAGTGAGTGTTTCTTTTTTTTTTAATTTTTATTTATTTATGATAGTCACATAGAGAGAGAGAGAGAGAGAGAGAGGCAGAGACATAAGCAGAGGGAGAAGCAGGCTCCATGCACCGGGAGCCTGACGTGGGATTCGATCCCGGGTCTCCAGGATCGCGCCCTGGGCCAAAGGCAGGCGCCAAACCGCTGCGCCACCCAGGGATCCCAGCAGTGAGTGTTATACTCTATGTTGGTACACAGGCAGAGGGAGAAGCAGGCTCCATGCAGGGAGCCCAATGTGGGACTTGATTCCAGGTCTCCAGGATCATGCCCTGGGCCAAAGGCAGACACTCAACCACTGAGCCACCCAGGCATCCCCCAAAAATATATTTTTTATTTTTTTTTATTTTTTATTTTTTATTTTTTCAAAAATATATTTTTTAAAAGCAGGAGTCTCATGGAGGAGTAAAGAGACTTTTGGTTGTTTTGTTGTTGTTGTTGTTGTTTTCGTTATGTTTGGAGTTTTATCAGTGTTAATAATACCCAGATGTGCAGTGAACTCTGGGTGTTGTTATGTACATTCTGCATTTTTTTACAGACCCTAGTTCTGATGGTTTTCCACTTTTTATGTTATGTATGTTGCTTTCCCTGAGGTTCTCACATAATCATTCAGGCACATGCTTCCAGAAGCCAATTATCAACCACTCTGAAAATTTTCACTATTATGTGCAGATGCTGCTTGTGCTAAATCTCTCCAGTTCAAACCCAGGACAGATGAGATGCAGTTTGCAGCTTCCTACACATGCGTTTAGGGAAGCTGCCTTCCTGTGGGCTAGGTCACAGTGCCCCAAAACACAGCATAAATGCAGCAAACTTTTCACCTTGGTGATTTGGTCTCTCTTTTATCATTGTGGTTATGGAAACTTGCTAAGTTCCAAAATCTGGTAATTCTCCCCTGTGGTCAGAGAAATCACTTGTAGCTACTATAATATTTTGCCTATTCTCATCCCTGCTAGCCCTGAATCATCATTCAGGTTCTACCTCTAGGGAAGGAAAGTAGATGTGAAGAGCTGGTAACCGTGTATTTTCTAGAATTGAAGTTTACAGATCTGTCTGATGGGTCTCTCCAGTCCATTTTGAGGAAAAGAAAAGGTACTGACTGATACTGTGATCTCAAACATTTTCTGTTGCCCAGTCATTGATGTAGCATTTATTCAATGAAGATAGATAAAGCACATGCTCTGTGGAAGGCAGCAAGAATCATCTAGATTTATTTTCCTCTCCCCTGATCTCAATGAAAAGTTGGGGCTTTCTTTTCCACCTTTTGAACCCTCTTTGGTTGCTTCTGCTTGTCCTCCCCTTCAGGAGTTTGCGTTTGTTTTTGCCTAATGAAGCCCTCTCACTTTTCAGGAGATTACTGTTATTTACGTTCTCAGCTATTTAGCATTACAGAGAGAGGTTCCTAAACTGCCTTCTGATTCCCTCTTTCCGTTTTTCGGGATGCAGAGCAGCACCCCTCCTCCCACTTTGCCCTTATAAATAAGCAAGTTTTCTGCAGAGAATTTATATATTTTGTACACCTATAAACACACAACCCAAGTTGCAATGTGTATCTTAGTACCTTAGAAAGACATCTAGACAGACTTTTTGGCTGCAGCAGTACCAAGGAAAGATTCATGCTGTCCTCTGCTTTCATTTCCTCTAGTTCATACAATCAGATGGTCCTATACCATTAAATCTTATTGTCCCTCTGATTTTGCTCTTCTCCTTTAAAACTGAATTCACTATTGTGGGTCTTTTGCCTCTCTATACAAATTTTAGAATCAGTTTATTTTTTGAAATATTTTTTCAAATTTAAATTCAGTGTAATTAATATAGAGTGTATTATTAGTTCCAGAGATAGAATTTAGTAATTCATCAGTTGCATGTAACATCCAGTGCTCATTCTTTCAAGTGCCCTCCTTAATGCTAGAATCAGTTTATTGATATTTATAAAATAACTTGCTGGGTTTTGAATGGAATTGCATTGAGTCTACGGATCAATTGGGAAGAACAGATATCTTGATAATGTTGAATCCCCCTTTTCTTTGAAGATGGAATATCTATTTTTAAAAATATTGTTCATTAGAATTCTTATTTGTCCTTATATAGCTGGTACATAGGAAAGCAATGAACTTTTGTATATTAACCTTATGTCCTGCAACCTTGCTATAGTTGTTTATTCCAGTCTTGTTAGTTCTTTGGATTTTCTATGTACACATTCAAGTCATCTGTGAACAAAGGTAGTTGGATTTCTTCTTTCCCTTCTGTATACCTTTCATTTCTTTGTGTGTGAGTGTCTTATTACATTAGCTAGGACTTCTCAGACATTTGTTTTTACTTGTCACTAACCACTTGTTTCTCTGGAAATTCAAGCTGATTTTGTTAATTTCTCAAATATTCCATGTGCACATTGGATATTTGAGAACACTGACTTTTAATCAAGGTGCTTTTTTAAAATCAATTTTAAATTTTTTTTCAATTTTTACTTTTTAAATTTGAATTCCAGTGTAGTTAACATATAGTGTTACATTTATTTCTGGTGTACAGTATAGTGATTCAAGAATTCCATATATTACTTAGTGCTTATCAAGATAAGTGTACTCTTAATCCTCTTCACCCCTTTCACTCATCCTCTCACCTGCCTTCCCTCTGGTAACTGTTCTATATACTTAAGAGTCTGTTTTTTGGTTTGTCTCTTTTGCTCTTTCCTTCGTTCATTTGCTTTATTTCTCAAACTCTACAAATGAGTGAAACCACATGATATTTGCCTCTCTCTGACTGGCTTATTTCCCTTAGCATTATACTCTCTGAATCCATCCGTGTTGTTGCAAATAGCAAGATTGCACTCTTTTTATGGCTGAATAATATTCCATTGCATATACCACATCTTCTTTATCCATTCATCAATTGATGGACACTTAGGCTGCTTCCATAATTTGACTCTTGTAAATAATGCAACTATAAACATAGGGTGTGTGTATCCCTTTGAATTAGTGTTTTTGTATACTTCAGGTAAATACCCAGTTAATGCAATTTCATAAGGTAGACCTATTTTTATCTTTTTGAGGAACCTCCCTACTGTTTCCTATATGACTGCACCAGTTTGCATTCATACCAACAGTACGAGAGGGTTCTTTTTTAAACCTCCCATTACTTGCCAACACTTGTTGTTTCTGGTGTTTTTTATTTTAGCCATTCTGATAGGTGTGAAGTGATATCTCATTGTGGTTTTGATTTGCATTTCATTGATGATAAATGGTGTTGAGCATTTTTTCATGCTTAGTAATCTGTATGTCTTCTTTGGAGAAATGTCTGTTTATGTGCTCTGCATGTTTTTAAAATAGATTATTATTATTGGTGTTGAGTTGTATAAGTTCTTTATGTATTTTGGATACTGGCCCTTTATTGAATATGCCATTTGCAAATATCTTCTCCTATTAGATAGGGTGTCTTTTAGTTTTGGTTGTTTCCTTTGTTGTGCAGCAAGTTTTTATCTTTATGTAGTATCAATAGTTTATCCTTGCTTTCATTTTCCTTGACTCAGGAGGCATATCTAGAAAGATGTTGTAATGGTAGATATCAGAGAATTTACTGCGTGTGCTTTCTTCTAGGATTTTTATGGTTTCAGTTCTCACATTCAGGCCCTTAATCTACTTTGAGTTTATTTTTGTGTATAAGAAAGTGGTCCAGTTTCATTCTTTTGCATGTGGTTGTCCAATTTTGCCAGCACCATCTGTTGAAGAGACCAAGGTGCATTTTGTATATAGGTTTGATCCTCTTCTCCATTAACCATTAAAAACTTTGGCCTCATTCATTAAGCCTAGTTCTATTGTGTCTTCACAGTTTACTCTCAAAATCAAAGCTATATCAGTTCAAAATGACTTGAGATCTTGTTTGGATTCTGATGTTTTCTTGTTAAGGTTTTATTTAAATTTTTTTTGCCTTTGGAGGGGAAAATGTGACTAGGAAAGGAGCCATATCAGGTAAAAAGAACAGAAGTGCTCTTCGAGTCTGTGGTCAGGTTTGTTTGTTTGTTTTAAAGCTTTTTTTTTTTTTTTTAATTTTTACTTATTTATGATAGTCACAGAGAGAGAGAGGCAGAGACATAGGCAGAGGGAGAAGCAGGCTCCATGCACCGGAAGCCCGGTGGGATTTGATCCCGGGTCTCCAGGATCGCGCCCTGGGGCAAAGGCAGGCGCTAAACCGCTGCGCCACCCAGGGTTCCCTGTGGTCAGGTTTGGAAAGTGTTGGGGTGTTTTTCTGGGAGGGAAGTGTGGAGGGGAATGGTGGATTTTTTTGGTTTCTTTTACCGATAGATGTCCAGTTTAATTTATTGAAATTCCTTTAAAGACAGTCTCCCAAAGCCACTGTAATGGCATGATTAATAACTGAGATAGCTTAACAGTGATTCTTGTTATCCTTATAGAGAATAATGGTTGTAGCAGGACTACAGTGTATTATGAGGCACCTGTAGTTAATTTGCTGATACAATATTAATGAGTCAGTTCACTTAAAGTATACTCCTGATTGGTTGGCCTTTGTTCAATAACTCTTATTATGTTGTCTGAAAAAGCATGTAAAAACCAAATAATTACCACTGATTTTACTCTAGGTCTTTGAATAAGTGTTTCTCAATTTTTTATTTTTTATTTATTTTTATATGTATCTTTTTATTGGAGTTCAATTTGCTAACATATAGTATAATACCCAGTGCTCATCCCATCTAGTGCCGTCCTCAGTGCCCATCACCCAGTCATCCCATCCCCCCACCCACCTCCCCTTCCACTACCCTTTGTTCATTTCCCAGTGTTAGGAGTCTCTCATGTTTTGTCACCCTCTCTGATTTTTCCCACTCATTTTCTCTGCTTTCCCCTATAATCTCTTTCATATTTTTTATATTCCCCATATAAGTGAAACCATATAATGACTGTCCTTCTCCGATTGACTTACTTCACTCAGCATAATACCCTCCAGTTCCATCCACGTCGAAGTAAATGGTGGGTATTCGTCATTTCTAATGGCTGAGTTATACTCCATTAAATCTTATGAGTGTTCCCTAAAACTTCTGATACAAAAATAAAAAACTTCTGATATAATTTCTGGGAGGGGACTTCCCCCAAACTATTTACAGAGCTGGTATCTTCTGTGTCGTCCCAAGAACCATAAAGATACTATAAACCTCTGCTGTTTTGTAGTTTACATTACAAAAAAAAGGGGGGGGAGGGCAACATGTAATATTTGTCCTCCAAATATAAATATGTATATTCTAATTGATATGCTTTTTAAATCCATTCATTTCTCCTCCTCTTCCTGGAATTTATTAGAGACAACTCTCACCTGCCCAGGATCCACCCACTTCACCATTTAAGAATCATTGCTCTAGATTTTGTATTCCTGTTGAGGTTGTTTCCACATTTAAGCCTCTAAGAACAATGCTGTACTAAATACTCTTTTATATATATTCACAGGTCAAAAAGGATCAGCCAGCTTCTCATATAGAATATGGGTTTTTTTCAGCCAAAGGTATATTAGTAGCTGTCCATCTCTGTTAGACCTTCCAATCAGACAGACTCTTAAGACAAGATTGAGAATTCTGTAAGGGGAAGGCTTACCTTATACTCCACAATGTTGTTTTTGTCTTTTAGGGGTAATCATCTTTAAATCAAGACAAAAATGTAGTTCTGTAATCAAAAATGTAAAATTACCCTAAGGCTATGTTTCTCAAATTGTAGGTCCAGACTCCTTGGGAAGTCATGAAATCATCTGAGAGAGTCACTATTAGGACTATTTTAATGAAATAGGATAGAGAGGTTAGAAAATACCAGCATACATCACATGTAGTTAAAGTAGGATTATTTCACAAAACTTTGGATTCAGTTCTAGATCTATGAACACATGTTTATAACTGTGTAAATATATAGGGTCACATCATAAGCTATAATTCTTGCTATGAGTCACAGTAAAAAAAAAATTAATGGGGCGCCTGGGTGGCTCGGTTAGCATCCAAGTCTTGATTTCAGCTCAGGTCACAATCTCAGGGTTGTGAGATTGAGCCCTTCATTGGGCTCTGTGCTGGGTGTAGAACCTACTTAAAATTCTCTCTCCCTTCCTCTCCTTCTGATCCTCTGCCACTTACACTCACTCATGCTGTCTCTCCAAAAAAAAAAAAAAAGAAATAAAATTAAAAATTGAAAGACTTACCACAAAAGGTTTCTGAGGAAGTGTGGCCTTGGAAATAATAATTGATCATGAGGAAGGTCCACAGTGAAGGTTTGTGTGTCCAGTTTTTTAAAAGACTTTATTTAATTATTTGACAGAGAGAGAGAGAGAGAAAGCGCAAGCAGAGGAAGTGGGAGAGGAGAAGTAGGCCTCCCACATAGTGGGGATGCCAACATAGGGCTTAATCCCAGGACTCTGGGATCATGACCTGAGCTGAAGGCGGACACTTAACCAACTGAGTCACCTGTAGGGACCCCTGTTTGTTTGTTTGTTTGTTTTTAAAGATTTTATTTATTTGGGAGAGCAAGCAGAGGGATGGGCAGAAGGAGAGAGTATCCACACTGAGAATGGAGCCTGTCATAGGGCTTGATCCTAAGACCCTGAGATCATGACCTGAGCCAAAACCAAGAGTTGGTGGCTCAACAGACTGAGCTACCCAGGCACCTTTTAGTTTTTTAATTTTAATTTTATTTTTTTATGATTTTATGAATTTATTCATAGAGATGCAGAGAGTGAGAGGCAGAGACACAGGCAGAGGGAGAAGCAGGCTCCATGCAGAGAGCCCGAAGTGGGACTTGATCCAGGGTCTCCAGGATCATGCCCTGGGCTGCAGGTGGCGCTAAACCACTGTGCCACCGGGGCTTCCCCCCTTAGTTTTTTTAACATATTTATTTTGGAAAGAGAGTGTACATGAGAGAGCACGGTGGGGGGGGGGTGCAGATGGAGAGAGTCTCAAGTAGACTCCACACTGAGCACAGAACCTGACCCAGGGCTTGATCTCACTACCCTGAAATCATAACCTGAGCCTAACTAAACCAAGAGTCAGAAGCTTAACCGACTGCACCATCCAAGCACCCCCTTACTTTTTTTTAAAGATTTATTTATATGAGAGAGTGTGTGTGTGCGTGTGTATGCATGAGAGCGCAGCGCGGAGGGGCAAAGAAGATTTTTTAATTAATTTTTTTGCATATAGTTGACATATAATGTTACACTAGTTTACATTATACAATATAGTGATTCAACAAGCTTATGCTATGTTCACCCCAAGTGTAGCTACCATATGTCCACATACATTGCTATTATAATATCCTTGTATTCTTTATACTCTATTTCCCACTCCCTTCATCCAGTTTGCCCAACAACCCAACCTCCTCCCCTTAGGAAACCATCAGTTCTCCGTATTTATAGGTCTGATTCTGTTTTTTTTTTAATTTACTTTTAAAATTCCAAATATTGATGAAATCATATGGCATTTGTTTTATTCTTCTTTATTTCACTTAGCATAATACCTTCTAGGTCCATTCATATTGTCTCAAATGGCATGATCTCATCCTTTTTATGGCCACATAATATTCCATTATATATGTGTGTGTGTATGCTGCATCTTCCTTAGGAATTCATCTATTAATAGACACTTAAACCGCTGAGCCACCGGGGCTGCCCAAAATCTATTTAATATTTTTAAAATGAGACTGTAATGTGATTATTCTTGTAACTTGCTTTTTTCACTACTATGTTCACATATTACTATCATCCTTCCAGGCATTCAGCCTGGACAGTGAGGGGCAAGTTGAGGCTGGTGACGGGAAGTTAGGCCAAAATAGAGATGAGGCTGTGGAAAGGAGGATGACATTCAGAGGATGTGGGAACTTAGGAGTAGGGGATATTTTACCCAAAGACTTACAGAGTAGAGAGACTAGAATTTTGAGCCAACAATCAAAAATATCTGAGCCCATGATCTAAGTGTCTCCAACAGGTTGGGAATTGGAGTAGGGCAGGGAGTTTCAAGTCATGTTCATGGAATCCTGGTCCCTTGCTGGCAAGAGGCTGGCATAACAGAATTGCACCACGAGCAAGGAGATGAAGTCTCACACACTCACTCCTGTGCTCGGAATGTTCTATGATCTCCCTGCCAGAGTGGAATGAGCAGGGACAAAAGTCTAGCAATTGTGGTCAGCTGCCTGAAATTTCCATTATAGAAAACTACTGGTAGAGGGTGGGGACCTGTAGGGGACCATGGGAAGGACCTGTTCCACCTAAGCCAGGATGTGTGCACATTAACCTTGGCTTTTCACCTGATGCTGCTGTGACCCTTCTGAGTGACATTCTTTCTCCTGGGCATCTTCCTGCATGGCTCTCTGCCCAATTCCCACTAGGCAAGGGAGGATGTGCCTGTCACAAGACCTCCAGTGATCTCTGGGGATGCTTTAGGAAAACACCTGGAGGGTGTTGGCTCAGCAGGCTTGGGCCTTGTGCCTCCTCACCTTGAGGGCTACAACAGGGGCTGGACCCCCATCCCTTAGGCACAGAATCACCATTCAGAGGAGGGACACATTCATGCTTCTTCCCATACTGGCTTTTTTTTTTTTTTCATCCTGCTAGCAATGGACACATTGGGTTCTATCAGTGGAAGAGAGTCCTACCACCACCTCTTGATTGAGGGGATGTTGAGTCATTCTGGATTTCCTTACAAATTAGTGGGGCAGGAGTATCCCATAGCCCCCCATACCACATATGTCTCATAGGGAGACTACAGCACTTTCTTTACTTCCTTTAGCTCTTGCCTCCTGTGAGCTAGGTCAGAAGGTGGGAATACAGAGGTTTCACCTTCTGAGAAATAGAAGGTGTCCAAACAGAGATCCATACCTTCCATCCAGGGCAGCCTCTGTCTTTCTGCTAGGTCAGCTATGTGTGATTCTGTGATAGAGGGGAGGAGGACAGGGAATCAGGAGTTCACTTTTGAGATCAATATTGGATATCCATGTGTTTATTTTCATTAGGCAATTTGATCTACCCATGAGATCATGATTGGCATAGAGGCAAGGCTGTGTCTTGGCGACTGTTATGTCTATCATAGCTCCTGGAAGACAGTAAGTACTCAAATATTTTAACAATTCAATATAAGATGTCTTTCAAGGTCATTTTTGTTGTAATACCTTTACATGACCCCAGGGTCCTCCTCATCCTCTGAGTACTTCCTCCTGGGGCAGGACCCCACATACTATAGCACTCATCACACCCATGTAATAATTTTTCTCTCCCTTGGCCTAGTCTCATAGTTCATGGTTTTAAATACATCTATCTATCTATCTATCTATCTATCTATCTATCTATCTATCTATCTATCTTCCCCTTCACCATCATCATCATCACTACCTATGTATATCTATTTATTTAGTTGTCTATTTGTCTGCATAAAGCCTGGGCCCTACCATGAACCCCAGGGTCATATGCTCCAATTGTTTAAGTTTTATATACACTTGAATGCCCAATATCTATCTCTGTATAAAAATGAACTCCTGATTACCAGTCCTACCCAATCACACTTATCACCCACTGCAGTCCTAATATTTCTCATATCAGTATAGATAACTCCATGTTGCCAGAAGTTTAGGCCACAAACATTGGTGTTATCTTTGATTTTTAAATGTTTTCTAACTGTCCACATCCAACCTATCAGTAAATGGATATCAGTATCCTTTTGTCTCTACTTCAAAATGTCCAGCATCTAAACACTTGTAGTCTCTGCTGCTACTATTACTGGAATAATCTCATAACTAATCTCATAACTAATGATTCTACCCAAGTCTTTACCTCCAATACTGCTGTTAGCAACTCAGCCTAAGTGATCCTTTAAAACAGAAAGCAGATCTAAGAAGACGCTCTAACAGCAACTTCCATTTCCTCAAAAAGTCAATTCAGTGTCTTTGCAATGACCTTCTAGGCCTTACCTCATTTAGCCCCTTTACTGCTCTTTGTCCTCCATTACTCTCCCCCTTAATGATTACTCTGCTTCAGGCTCACTGTCCTTCTTCCTTGGAATAGCTCAGGCATGCTCCAGCCTCCAGAAAGTTTATGTTTCTGACATGAAATTTCCTCAGTTATCCATGTGATTTACTCTCTCATCTCTCTAGTCCATGCCCACATTTAAATAAAAGATGTTATTTACTTATTTGAGAGGAGGACGGAGATAGCGACAGAGATAGTGAGAGAGAGCACAGAGGTAGAAGCAGACTCCCTGCTGAGCAGGGAGCCCGACACAGGCCTTGGTATCAGGACCCTGAGATCATAAACTGAGCTGAAGACAGATGCTTAATTGACTGAACCACCCAGGTGCCCCCAACTCCATAATTTTTAGTGAGGCCTGCCCTGAACTCTTTATCTACCTACTTATTTATTTTTGAACTCCCTATTTAAAACTGCACCCACCTAAGTCTTCCCCAAACTTCTTACCTCTTATATATTTGGTCATCTTCTACATACTATATGTTTTTTTACTTATGCTTCTTTCATCTTCCTCTCTAGTACCATCAATGTAAGCTTATTAAAGGCAGATAATTTTTTCCTCTTTTGTTCATTGCTGTATACTCAGTGCCTATACAAGTGTGTGGCAAATAGTAGATGCACAGTATTAGTTGAAGGAATGAAAAATGCATGAGTGAATACCATCCATTCTCTATCTTGGCATTCTCATTCTGATCCCGCAAACATCTTAATGTGCTTTTGATTATTATAGGTACTTCTCCAGCAAGTTACTGTTCTTTCCATGGTATGCCCATTTGTTTGACACCATACATTTGTACATTTTACTCTCAGCTTGGGGAAGCCCAGAGACTCCCTACTTCCCTCCTAACTAACTTCTTATCCTTTGAAATTCAGTCTACATATCACCTCTTCTAGGAAAACTTCTATTGAACCCCTTCCCCCTGCCAAATTAGGTTAAGTACCATCCTGTGTATTTTCACCTACTTCCTCTAATCAGTCCTTATCACACTGCTTTTAGTGGCTTTTTACTTGACTGTCTACTCCATAATTCCATAAGCTCAATGGAGGAAGGCCTGTGTGTTGTTCACTGTTGTGTTCACCTCATGTTTTCTGGCATAGTATCTGGAACATAGTAAGTAGTTGAAAATTTGAAATGTTGCATCTAAGACTCATGTCAAGGACATTTTTATTGTGATCTTTTGGGAACCTTCTCTTCAACTGATCTTCATTCTAGGAGACATTTATCCCATGCAACTGAAAGGCAACGGGTGTCAAACTGGCAATAGGCCACGCGAAAATCCCAGATGGGTTAGCCCTTTTTAAGATCTAATCAATAACAACACATTGCAGAGAGGCGAGATTCTCTCATATGCTTCTGACACATGTCATATTATCTGTGTGCTTTTATGATTACCAAGGATGGAACAACTGTGACACTCACCTAAAAACTTCCCTTCAGACTGCTGGCATACATAGAAGCTATTGGTAAATTGTTCCCATGGGCCAAAAATGTACTGGCCACTACTTCTTATACTATGATTATGCCTACATTGTTCCTCTAGGGCCCATAGATGCCATGGGAAGACATAATAGAATTCAAGCCTGGTGCACCGTCAGTGCACTTTGGGCAGCGGTCTTCCTTCTTTGCTCAAGCCCCCCTCTCCAAGGTCCAGGGTAGGGCTGAAAGAGTTGTGTGGAATGCTGACCTATTTGAAATATGAGTTTAAGCTCCTATAGCATATGGGAAGTATTATTTACCTTCTCTACTCTCTCCATCACATATAACCTTGAAAATAAGGAGGCACAAACAGGTGGTTCTTTGCTTAGAGGCAAAGAGTATATTTGGAGAGGGTCCTGCCTCACCTGGACTTTAATGGAAATGATGATGACAGCCTTTTTCATGGGGATGCGGAGGAAACTAGGAACTCCTTTTTCCTGCACTGCGTTTTTTCTTTGTGTAGACCAGTGCCTTCTGCTGAGAGGAGAGCTGAGACCTGGGGTGGATTTTCTGGTTGAGTGGCACAAGTCAGCTGAGGACAGTGCTTGGAGCTGTTATGAGGAAGGCACAGCAACCAGGAATGTCTGGACTGAAGGGATTGTTGCTTGAGTTCATTGTCTAGAGACTGAGGAGCATCAAAGAGGGTCATGCTCTCCTCCTCTGTTTTATTCTCCAACTTGGCTCCTCTCACAGGGTGTTTGGTGAGGGGTGGACTCTTCTCAACCTTTTTTGTCATGGTTTTGGGCACTGTCTCATCCTTAGAGAGGAGAATGGATTCTTTATGCCTTTGACCTTTCACCTCGGGGTTAATCCAGTGTGGAAAGTGCTTCATCTTATTTCCCAAGCCACCTTCTGCAGCTTCTGAAAGAACGGGATGAATATGGGCTTGTGAATATGGACTGCTTTTACTAGACCCTGCAGGTCTTACCCTAGAAAGTGTGACTCTATGAATTTAGGCCCTGTAAATTTTGGATCTCAAGAACATGGTCACTTTAAATGCTGGACTTACAAAATTTAGCCCAGCTAATAATGGCCCAGTAAGCTGGTCATGTAAGGTCTGGTCCATTAAGCTCTGGTGACTCCAGTTTTGGCATTCTGAGGAATCCTTGTTTGGGTGAGGTCATTCAGATTAACAGCCTTACAGACCATTCTCATCTGGCATTTTGACCCAAGGAATCTAGGGGATACTCTAGGAACTCAATGTAAGGGAGAAACTGGTGAAGGGCTGCGAAGGATCTTGTCACCTGAGAGGATGGAAATGGTGGCTCTGCAGATCCAGACAGATCCTTGCTAGTTCCAACTCACTCAAGGCAACCATCTTAACCTAACTCAAATTCTATTTGCAAAAGATCCTAGAGATATTTGGTTTTGAGGAATCTTTTTTTTTTTAAAGATTTATTTATTCATGATAGAGAGAGAGAGAGAGAGAGAGAGAAAGAGAGAGAGAGGCAGAGACACAAGCAGAAGGAGAAGCAGGCTCCATGCCGGAAGCTCGACGCGGGACTCGATCCTGGGACTCCAGGATCGCACCCTGGGCCAAAGGCAGGTGCTAAACCGCTGAGCCACCCAGGGATCCCTGATCCTAGAGACATTTGGGAAGTCAAGGGCTCTGAGGGTTCTATTTATAAAAGTCCCTTCTGGCCCCTGAACCACAGCAGAGTATATGTTCTCTCTGGCTGGAGACAGCCTCAAACCTGCACCCCCTTGTCTATGATTCTCTGCTACGTTAAGTTTCCCAGAGTCCTCTATTTTCTCTGCTGGGGCAGGGAGTTGTCCTTACCTTTGCAGGGGCTAAGGGATCCAGGGCTTCTCCAGGCTCAGCTTGTACACACTGGCCTGCAGCTTAATACAAAGCACCTGGGCCCCTGTTGTTTCCCCAGGGGGTTGTGAGATCTTGGAGGCCCAGTGGGAAGAACCATGAGGACTAGCTTGCTTTATGTTCTCCTCACTGCCTCAATTTACCTGCAAGCTATTCTCTAAGGTGGAGCATTCTAGAACACATGGGATGATATCTGGTGGGATGGTGGAGATTCTGGAGCAATATTTTCCCCAGGTGTTTAGATTCTGAAGGAGTCCTAGGTACAGATACTCCTTGGGACAACCATAGTTTGTTCCTGGACTCCTTTATAAGACTTCCCAAATGTATCTCCAGGAATTTCTTTTTTTTTTTTTTTTTTTTGGAATTTCTTTTTCAGGTAAAAATTCAGTTTGGCCAAGATAGGTATCTTGAGTGATGAGGGGACTGCAGGATGTCTGGCTCTCTAGAGGCACCATCTCCATTCAAGTGTACTTCAGTCTGGAATGCTTGCCCACTATCTGCACAAGTCTCACTGGCATATTGAAAGCCTGCGGCAGGACTTTCACATTGGTGTTTAGATGATATTGAGCCATAGGTTTTACTGGGCCCCCAAAAGACCCAGGCACACTTTTGTGATTGGAGATTGGCTAGTTATTGACAGGGCCATGGCCTTGGAGAAAGCCACATAATAAAAAGCTGGAAGGCCTGACAGTAAGGCCAAAACTCGTCTCCAGTTTTTCAGTGGCTCCTTGAGAGCATACCCGGGCAGATGCTGGTCAAGATGATCAGTGACAGCATCAAGTGAAGCTTGTTACTTCTGTCAAGGCCTATCAATACTGAGGATGTTGCTTTATGATCCATGTAGGGGCTAATAGCCACCTCCATGTCTAGGGACTTACTTTCTGAGCACGAGGGAACCAAATTCCTGTCAAGGCCCTTGGAATGCTGCAGACCTAATGATTTGCAGTCCTAACAGCTGCAAATGTGGGCAGGAACAAATGCCCTAGCACATCTTCCCATGCTTGTAGTCACTGTAGCTCTGCAACATTGCAGTAGCCTGGGCAAGCAACTGTAGACCAGCCCTACTGCCACGATGAATCATAACAGGTCGATATCCCCACTGGCCTTTAGGTCTGCAAGCTAGGGGATACTCATACTGGCCAGGGTGCTGCTCTTGGGCAGGGGCTGCTGGTAAGCAGGGGACAGGTGCAACTCTTTGGACTGATATATCTTCTGGGACAGGCTCTCACAATAATGAATCAACTTGCTAAATCAACTGCTTCTGAAAGTAGAACTCTAGCAGCTCTGGGTATGTTCCAGGGAAATACCACCTCTCTCTTGAAGACTGAAATGGGCTTCTCCTAACAGGTCCCTGGGGACAGGAAGAAACATGTCTCAGGGCTTATTTTATATGGTTCTCTGCATCTACAGAGATTTCTGGGCAACAGCTGAGAAGTTCCACTGAAAATGTGACTGCCTTTCCCCTGGTGCCACTCTAAGGCTTCACACTTGGCCAGAGAAGGAAATGAGATATTGATATGGGTTTATTGTTAATCAAATGGAGAAGCCCAAATTTGAGAATGTGGGAGAAGGTGGGGCTAACTTAAGTGGAGGAAATTTTAGACAGAGATTACAAAGTAGTTATTGAACAAAAAGGGACTGGGGCTCCCCTTTTGTGGAGAGATCTTTATTGGCAGACCAGGACTCATTGTGCAGAAAATAGGAACCAAAGAAACATAGCTAGGTTTCTGCTGTAGATAGCACATTGAGGCCTCAGTGAATCCTCTGGTCAATGGATGGAGACCACTTAGAAACTGAAGTGTAGTAGAGGGTAGAGCTAGAGCCATGAAGTTTGCTATTTACTTGCAGTGGTACTTGCTCTGGGTTCATAGTGGATCTTTCTATAACTCAGAAAGTTTGGGTAGAGTGGCTCAATCATGAACCCAGGTCAGAAAGATAGCCTATATTTTCAAGCGAGACCTTAGAGGTGACATTATGATGAATGAAATGGTTGTTTTTCCAGGCTTGGAAAACATTTGGACTATGTGTTATAAGCTGCTATAGGAACTCTTCTAAAGATCTTAGCAGCCCCCTCAGGTATAGAAATGCATGCATTTATATACATGTACTTAGATACCTCAGGGCATTGGGGAAATAGGAACATGCAAGGCAACAGGGTATTTTAGCTTCATGAGCTCTGAAATCAGGGAAAGAAAGAGAATCAGATATTCAAGGGCAGCTGACCTTGTTTCTCCAGCACACATACAGGGTAGCTCTTCCTCTTGTCCTGCTGATTCACAGGAGTCCTAGTCTCCTCACTTGAAGAAGACAGAGCTCCTGTATCCCTGGACACATCTGGCACTTGATATCCCTTCCTTCGCTGGAGGCATTCACCTTGGATATCTTGGATGCTGACACTGGTCGACTGGGCAGCTGACTGTGTTAAGCATTTCTGATCTGTTAATTGTGACTTTGTAGGGGTTACAGATGGAAGTGAAAGAGCTTTGGAGTGCAGGGAACCCTGACTCTGCTCCAAAGAGAGACAAGAGGAGCCCTGCGATGGCCCCGATGAAGAGGGAGAGGTCAGGGTTTTCTCACCTGACAGCAACTGCTGAATCTCCAGAGCCACAGCATTGCAGATGGGGCAGGAAGGATCTGCACACAGGAGCCGCCGCACACTTCCCTCCTTAGGAAGCCAGCCCTGGCTAGGAAGGGAAGACGGCAACTGTTACTGATGGACTGACACCTGCCTCTCTGAATGTGTGTGACCTGGAGATTTGGCCCACCTTCCCCTAGTCCTGGAATCCCAGGGCATTTACCCATCTCCTTTTCTTCCTAGGAAAATGCCATTGGCAAGTTATGTTGGGCTGGGTTGGACTGAGGGCTGGAGCTTGTTAGGCAAGGTCTCAGACAATGATGGAACCACAGGCCATGAGAGACACTGGGAGGTGGGGTGCATTTACTGTTGGTCTGTGTTGAGAAGCTACACCAGGAGAAGGGAACCAGGCAGAGGTGGGGAGCCAATGGTTGGCTGAGGGGCAGCACCAGGAACATTACCAGGGGGAACCTGCGGTCAGTCTCTTCTGGAGCTAAGAAGGCCACAGCCTGGCATTCAGTATTTCTAAGCTGTGGAAAATATGGTCTTTGTGGGAACTCTGCATTGTGGGGACTATGGGGTGTCCCAGTTCCTGTACATAGTATCTCTTGAGAGCCAATTCCCTTCCTTAGAGATTTTAGGAAGAGGATAATAAGATGACAGACTCCTTTCTGAGGGCTGTCCCAGGAATTGGCCTCCCTGAAGACAAAACCATGGAAGTAATGTCAGCAGGTTTTATGGGTCTGCCCTTGAATGGTTGCAACAGGAATAGGACAATGGTGATTTATTTATATATGCATTTATCTATTCTCTTGACTGGATAACTTGTCTTGTGGCTGAGTGCAAACTCATGTAGAGTCTTCAATGAATTACATACTAGCAAAATCCTGACTTTCAGGACTACTGTGAACCTAGCCTAGAGCAAAATCGGGAGACTCCCTGTCCTGAGACACCTGATCCCCCTCTGCCCTGGCAACTCTCTCAATCAGTGCTCAGCATCCACTGTCTGACTCCCTCTGGGACATTTTTCCTCTCTTGGTCCCTGCCACAGGCCAACCAGAGAAATCGTCCCAGGCCAGGCTGGGGATTTGGAGAATACAAAGAGCAAGTGATCACCTTCTCATGACAGAGAGCAGCTGCCACGGCTTATCAGCTTCTCGGGACAGTCTCTTGCCTGAGAAACCAAGAGACAGTGTTAGAAGGAATGAGAGGATGCAGGGACATCCTATAGGAAGCTAAAGGCCTTTAAGTAAGAGGAGGCTGAAAAGCACAACAATCAATGCTCTATGGCACATATGCATTACAACTTAACCCACTGCAACATGCTGTCCTAGACCTCATTTCATTTGATCATCACAGCCACAGTGGGAGTGAGGCAGGATCATGAGATGCCCATTTCATGGATCACAGACTGAGAGATGAAGTCATTTCCACAGGGTCATAAAACTAGTAAATGACACAGCTGAGGGCTTCTGTCCTATATTTTTCATTCTCAAGGGCAGGTGTAAGGTAGAGAATTTTGGAACATTCCCAGGCTCTGATTTCCCACCCAAGAAAGTGTTCTGGGAGAAATTGTCAACTGAGGCAATTGGAGCCTTCAGTGGTTAGAGCACCTGGTTACTGGCTCCCAGGTTCATAGGAGGGACAGGAATCAGGGGAATCTTGCCCATAGTGAGGGGAGTCTGAGGAGAAACTAGGACTTTACCTCTTGATGTTTTATCTTTAGCCCTTTGTCTGACTCTCCGGTGACACTTGAAAACAAAATAGTTAGAGTTAAGCCAGGGCACCTTTTACTTTTTGCGTCTAAAATGAGACAAAGTAATTAAGTATTTCCCAAACTTCTATATTCCAATTTTATATACTTTCCTACCATTCTTTTCTTTACCTTATGTCTTTTCACCCATCATTTCCCTTCTCTTATTATTAATTCATTTTGAGGCTCTCCTATACACCATACCTCTACCCCCATTCCCTGAACAAGTTCTGTGGGAGATCAGAATGAGACAGGAGAAAAGAGGAATAGATTAAAGGATAAGGGGTCTAGTACCAAGGGATTTTAGCTATCCAAGGTCCTGAATGTCTCCCAAACCGGTAGTAAACCCAAAATTGGAGCTATTCTGAGATCCATGAAGAAACCCCCATAAAAAAAAAAGTAAGGGTAAGGGTAACAGGAGAAATTAAGGGAATAAAATCTTGTTTGAGGCTTAATCAGTTCAGTCGTGATCATTGTGTGTTCCCTACCCGGCAACAGCTCCTTTTAGGTCCCAACCTTAATTCTTGGTGGCTCTTTTTCACTTGCCAAATAATTAATGCAATAATAATGATGGAGCCATAAGTGTATAAGGGATAGCCAACATCCCACAGAAGAAAGGTAGGGCTCAACATAATCTAAGCCTCATTAGCCATCTCTCTTCCTAGGCTTTCAGGGACTTGGAACCTAATGCCTCCAAATTCTAGACCCTGTCATCTCTGCCTCACAGGAGATGGAACCAGATCACCAGACTACATCACAAAGCTCTCCTATTTCCAAAGGCATGCAGAGCATCAGAGGCCTTTATTTGTCTAGGAGAAGCTCATGTGATTCAGTGCTCAGATGAGGATGTCTGATTGTCTGTACGAGTTGCAGAGCCTGGGCCCTAGAGGTGCCAAGGTCATGGCAGCATATACTCTTTCATGCTCTGTTCCCTATAACGTGATGGCTTAACTCTCTCCTTTAGACAACAGTCTGGCATCTATCCTTAGATATGTTAGTCTTTATGTACACCCTATAAGAGAGAGAATGGTTAGGTCAGAGGATCTCCATGAACATGCATTATCTTGTTAAGTGTTAGAAAGTGAGGATTTTGATGTCATAAGCAATCGGTGGTCAGTATTAAGAGGTTCAAGAAGAGGGTCATGTCTGATATGTCAAGGAAAGGTTACAGCTGCTGTCTTTTAAAATAGCTTTCTGGGGCAGCCTGGGTGGCTCAGTGGCTTAGTGGTGCCTTCAGCCCAGGGTGTGATCCTGAGACCTGGGACCCCAGACCCCAGGATCATGCCCTGAGTCAAAGGCAGATGCTCAGCCACTGAACCACCCAGGCATCCCAGGGAAGCTTTTTCCTTTTCAACCTCAGTTACCCACCACACCTATGTCCACTGATTCACATATTAATGTTAACTTCATGGCCCATGTCGACATTGTGAGATGGCTCCAGTACCTTAGGACTTCTGAATTTCCATAAGTTCTTGCCCTGATGAGAGTGGTCCCACACCTCCAAAATTCTTTAGCTCAAAATCTGAAAGTACTATTTGGTCCCTCCTCCAGCACCCTGTCCATCACCAGACAGGTATGGTGAGCACTCAATCTGTGTTCATCACTAAAGTGGGCAATATCAAAGGCACAAAGACATTGAGTTGTGTTATCTGCCTGCTCTGAAGACACTTAAAAACCTAGTTATAGGGATGCCTGAGTGGCTCAGTAGTTGGGCATCTGCCTTTGGCTCATGGCGTGATCCTGGGGTCCGGGATTGACTCCCACATTGGGCTCCCTGTGAGGAACCCACTTCTCCCTCTGCCTATGTCTCTGCCTCTGTGTGTGTGTGTGTGTGTCTCATGAATATATAAATTCAATCTTTTAAAAAAATATTTATTTATGAGAGAGAGAGAGAGAGAGAGAGAGGTGGGGGAGGGGCAGAGACACAAGCAGGCTCCATGCAGGGAGCCTGACACAGGACTCGATCCCGGGTCTCCAGGATCATACCCTGGGCTGAAGGCAACGCTAAACCACTGAGCTATCCAGGCTGCCCCAATAAATAAAATCGTTTTAAAAAACTGTAGTTACAAAGAGAAGAATGAATCAAGAATCAACCTTATTAGGGGTTGAGGGAGGGGGAATTAGGGAGTTATTATTCACTTGGTACAGAATTTCTGTTTGGGATGATGAAAAATTTTGAAAATGGATAGTGGAGATGACTGCACAATGATACATTTAAAGAGTGTTAAAATGGTAAATTTTACGTTAAGTATATATACCCAATTTAAGAAACAAAAGGCAAAAAAAAAAAACCCATTACCAATAATTAGTATGAAATCTTTTTTACTAACTTGAAGGAAGAATACTCTGAAATGGAAGGAAATGGAAATGGAAATAAAAATATGGATCGTGAATGTTTTCTTTAGTGTCATTTTTTATATAGAATAAAACAAAAACAAAATACATCCTTATGTTTAAGATAATTTAAGAGGAGTCTCACCTGATGATGGGATGAATTTGAGCTATTTTAACATCTTTCCTAAACTTGCAAATTCCACACTACAAATAAGAGAAGCCTTTTTCAACCAAAGATCACTGAATGTCAAACTGATAAACAGCTTGCATCACCTTTTTAGTAGCAGGTTGAGATACCTACAGTGTAGCTTGAATCTTTAACTTTTATTATTCCTACCCAACCGGCTCCTGCTTCCTGCAGCTTCTTTCTTTGCCACTACAACGGTTCTATCTTCCATTAACATGACCTAATGTGGCCCACCATGGTGTTTGGTATCCTCCCCCCTGGGCTGTGACTATATATGATTAATAAAACTACTGTCAATCTCATAGGTGCAGTGTCGAGTGTTATGAGTTCAGTCACGTCCAGAACCCAAGGACACTCCCTCCCTCACCAATCGGATGAAGAGGTGAACAGAATATTTTATCTCTTCCCCAACCAGCTCTGCTTCCTGCAGCTGCTGCTGCCTTATCACTGCTGAAACAGTTCTCAGTCTCCCATTAGGCTAACCTCCTGCCCACAAGAAAACCATCAGATTGTGCAAACTTTGCACCTGCTCTAACCAGTGCACTCTTTACCCTGCAGATAACCCACAGCCAGTGCCATCCTACTAAGCCATTAAAACCATCTGCTGCCAACTCCTCTGCAGCATCTCACTCACCCTTGTTCCTCTGTCTCCAGACTCAGGAGTTAGAGCCAAAGATAATCTTATGTGTTTTTGCAGAGTAGGCCTTTAGTACAGGTTTATTTACTGGTTTGGTACTCATTGACAAAAGGTGCTTGAGTGGTTAGGACAGGGGAATCAGTGTCTTTCCAAACAAAGGTGCATTCCTGTAATGAACACATCAACAATACAGGCATGGATCTTCATATTTGCCCTTCCTGCTTCACAGTTTATAGTGAAGAGTACACAAGGAAGACGAAGTACCTGAAAAGCCGCTATGGACTCTGGACATACAACTATAAATTCATACTCATTTGTTTCAAGAAAATTTCTCAAAGCCAGACTCTGCTTCATGTTTTTTCAAAAAAAATTTTGTTCATTTGAGAGACAGAGAGAGAAAGAGAGCACAAGAACAGGGGGAAGGAGCTGTGCTGTGTCTCAGTATCAGAAAATATTACCGAACATCTTAGATGAGCCAAGGTGCTGGGGACAGAGAAGCACACTATTCAGCAGCAATATTTTTATACATGAGTGTTTTTATCAATGCTCAATAGTTAAAATTTGCGGGGAGTTGGACAGGAAACCCCATGTTAGTGTCAGGCCCCAAGATCACCAGCGTTCAAGCAGCAGGTTACAGTGTGCATTAAGTGTAGCAAGCAACCAGAGGCACTAGAGGGCAGCACCTGCCCACCCAATGCTCCTAGCCCAGCAAACTTAGCGACAAACTTTAAAAGGTCCACTGTTCCAGTGGCTCTCAATCCTGCCCTTACATCAGACTCACTGGGAAGCCTGTAATAATATAGATTTCCTGGCCTCATCCCAGACTTAATGAGTCAGAATATCTAGGGGCAGGTCCCAGCAATCTATATATTAAGTATCAAAAATAACTCTTAAGCAATAAAGCACTAAGGTCTGAGTGTATATTTGGGAAATACTGGCAACAGCCAACCCCCAACCTCGGTTTTACTGAGATATAATTGACATATAGTATTGTATTAGTTTAAGGTGTGCATAATGATTTATACCTAAATATATTGATAAATTCTTATCACAGTAAATTTAACATCCATGTCCTCACAGTTACAATTTTTTATGATGAAAATTTAAAAATTAAATCTACTCTCTTAGCAGCTCCCAAATATACGATATATAGTATTGTTAACTATGGTCATCATGCTGTATATTAGATCCCCAGAACTTATTAATCTTATAATTGGAAGTTGGTACCTTTTAACTACCTTCCTTCCTTTCCTCCATCCTCCACCTCCTGCCACTGACAGCCACAAATCTCTTTTCTGTTTCTGTCAGTTCAGGATTCTTTTTAGATTATACATAAAAGTGAGATAACACAGTATTTGTCTTTCCCTGTTTATTTTCACTTAACATAATGCCTTAAGATTCATCCATGTTGTTGCTAAAGGCAAGGTTTCCTTCTCTTTATGCTTGATAACATTCCATTGTGTATATATATGTACCACATCTTTATCCATTCATCTATTGATGGGCGCTTGGGTTCTTTTCCATATCTTGGCTACTGTAAATAATGCTGCAATGAACATGGAGATGCAGATAGTGATTTTGCTTCCTTCAGATATATACCTAGTATTGGGACTGGTGGATTATACAGCAGTTGTATATTTAATTTTTGAGGAACCTCCATACTGTTTTCCATAGCTACTGTGCCAATTTACATTACCACCAGTAATGCACAAGGGTTCCCTTTTCTCACCAGCATTTGCTATCTCTTGTGTTTTTGATGACAGCCATTCTAACACATTCGAGATGATGTTTCATTGTGGTTCTGATTTGCATTTTGCTGATGATTAATGATACTGAGGACTGCTAGCCAATTGTATGTCTTCTTTGGATAAATGTCTCTTCAGTTCCTCTGCTCGCTTTTTTAAAGTGAGCTCCACACCCAGCGTGGGAACCCAATGTGGGGCTTGAATTCATGACTCTGAGATCAAGACCTGAGTTGAGATCAAGAGTCAGATACTTAACCAACTGAGCCACTCAGCACCCTGATCAACTTTTAATCAGATTTTTTTGACTACTTAGTTGTATGAGTTTTTCTAATGTATTTTGTATATTAACCCCTTATCAGATATATGATTTGCAAATATTTTCTCATTCCATAGTTCATTATGTTGTTGATGATTTTGAAGATGTGCAGAAGCCTTTTATTTTTTTGAAGCCTTTTATTTTTTATTTTATTTTTTTCAGAAGCCTTTTAGTTTGATGCAGTCACGCATTTATTTTTGCTTGTGTTGTCTTTGCTTTTGGTGTCAAATCCAAAAAAATTGTTGCAAAGACTGATGTTAAGGAGCTTACCCTCTCTGTTTTCTTCTAGGACTTATGCAATTAAAGATCTTATGTTCAAGTCTTTAATGTATTTTGAGTTATGTATATGGGTAAGACAAGGGTCCAATTTTTATTTCTGTTACACATGGCTCTCCAATTTTCCCAAAACCATATACTGAAGAGGTTATTCTTTCCATGTTATATATTCTTGGCTCCTTTGATCATATATGCATGAGTTTATTTCCAGGCTTTATCTATTCTTTATCTATTCTGTTCCATTGATTGGTATATTTTTATGCCAGAACAACAGTTCTTATAGTGTTGCAGATCTATGTGAATATATGATGAAACTAGGTCTCTCTCCTCACACTCAAATTTGGATTCAATTTCAGAGGGTCACAGATTCATTTATGGAAACTCTAGGATGCCCAAGGAGGCTAGTTAAGAAACTTGAGTATATGCAGAAACAAAGACAATAGCTGAAAGTCCTTCATATTCTGAGAAGTTATAGAAAAATAAGGAAAAACAGAAGACACAAATTACCAATACCAGGAATGACAGAAGTGACTCAACACAAATTTTAGATGTTAAAAGGATAATAAATTAGTATATAAAAATTTTAATATTATATATATCAACAAAATAGATAAAATGAACAAATTCTATAAAAGACACAAACCATCAAAGCTTACTCCAGAAGAAATAGAGGGGAAGGTTAAGAGGTGGGGGAGTAGGGGGGATCCTAAGCTTGCCTCATCCCTTGAACACAACTAAATAAATATCAAAACATTCTATACACCCAAGAAATTGATTTGAGAACTGAGTGAACAAACTACATGCTAGAGATTAAAAAAACAAAAACAAAAACAGACCGTACTGTGCAAGCTACGGAGAGTTGATTTGGGGGAGAAAAATGCTGCATGCTGTGGAGGAGAGGGAGTCTTGATCAGGGAGAGAGGACGGAGAGGGAGGGAGGGGAGGAAAGGAATGGAGGAGAAGGGAGAAAGAGGGAAAAGAGAAGGAGGAGGGAGGGAGAAGGAGAAGGAGAGGGAGAAAGAAAGAGAGAGACAGAGGGAAAGAGAGAGAGAGACAGGGAAATCTGGCAGTGGATTACACGAGAAAAACTTTTGCCCAAAACCACTGACTGGGAAAAGGAGAGGGGCTGACTACTGAAGTTTTTTTTTTTTAAGATTTTTATTTATTTATTTATTCATGAGAGACAGAAGGAGAGAGAGAGAGAGAGAGAGGTAGAGATACAGGGAGAAGCAGGCTTCCAGCAGGGAGCCCAATGTGGGACTGGATCCCGGGACTCCAGGTTCACACCCTGGGCCGAAGGCGGGCACTAAACCACTGAGCCACCAGGGCTGCCGTGCAAGTTTTTATAAGCAAGGGAGCACAAAGTCTGAAGTTTTAGAGCTCTCGCCATTGCCAGGGTTGTGCCTGGCAGGTTTAGCAGTGCTCTGGTGGGGAAGGAGGGCAGAGACCAGGGAACAGACAGAGTGGTCTGGGGATCTCTTGGATTACGTAGGGAGAAACAGTTCCCTTTCTTGGGAGTGCATTTGGGAGTGGGGGCACAGCCTCTCTGGGGACAAAAGACCCAGCAGATGCCATTGAGCTAAATAGCATAGGAACAGGGACACTGGCCGAGGGCAGGGAGCCTTGGTGCTGGCTTTCTGCTATGCTTTACCATAAACTCTGAGCACCCGCTGAGGCACAATCATTTTCTGTGCAGTGCAGTGCCCTCCCCACCAGAGGATCAGTGAGGGTCCATGCCACATGGTCTCTGAAGTTTGGAGTTTTGAAACCCAGCCTTGCCTGAGATAAAACATGGGATTGCTGGTACTGCCTGGCAGGCAGACAGCTCAGACACAGACAGGATGAAAGAAGGGATCTGGCTGGGGACACAGGAGGGGCGATCGTTTGCTCTTCTGTGAGGACTTCCTGAGGAGTGGCAGGTGCAAGCTCCCCACTCTGGAGAAGAGAGAGTGGGTGATGCTATTTTCCTCCCACTGCCCATCTCAGTAAGCAAAACAGCTCCACCACGTGGAGGCTGGAACCACTTACACCACGGCCCACCCCACACTGTGCCCTGCAGGTGCATCTCCACTAGGGCAGGTCTACCTGAGAATCAATGTAGCAGGCTCCACCCCCAGAAGACCAGCATAAACCTCTCCTAGCACCTAGGCTACTACTCAGAGAGTGCTGCAGAGCTTCAGCTCTGGGGAAATAGGATCTAGCTTCCTTTCTTTTTCTTTACTTTTTTTTTTTTTTTTATCTATCTTCTTTTAACAAGCAGACTAAAACACACCTACGATCTAGCTTCCCTTTTTTTTTAAAATTAATTTATTTTTTATTCTTTGGATCCAGCTTCTTTTAACAAGCAGACCAAAACATGCCTAGGATCTGGGTTCCTGTATTTTCCTTTAAAAAAACCCAACATCTTCTTAATATAGCCATTACTTTCAAAAGCAGCAATACAACAGGCTGTTCTAACAGATACAAAAAATGACCCAGACAAAATGATAAGACAGAAGAATTCACCCCAAATGAAAGAACAAGAAGTCAGAGAAAGGTATTTAATCAGTATATATAGAAGATGTCTGAACTATAATTTGAAATAATAATCATGAAAAAATAAAATAGAATAAAATAAAATAATAATCATAAGGACACTAGTTTGGCTTGGGAAAGCATAGAAGACACTAGAGAAAACAATAAAGCTGAAGGAAGAGGGAAAGAAAGGTTTTGGATCATGAATGTAGACTTTGAGAACTCAGTAACTCCTTAAAGTGTAGTAAGATTCCAATCATGGGACTCCCAGGAGAAAAAGAGAAAGAAAAAGGGGCAGAAGGTTTATTTCAGCAAATTATAGCTAAAAATTTCCCTAATCTGGGGAAGGAAGTGGACGTCGAAATCCAAGGAGCACAGAGAACTCCCATAAAATTCAACCAAAGCTGGCCATCATCAAGACATAGTCACACTCACAAAATAGAGAGACAAGAATCCTGAAAGCAGCACGGGGAAAAAAAGTCCTTAACTTACAAGGAAAGACACATCAGGTTCACAGCAGGTCTGTCCAGAAATTGGCAAACCAGAAGAGAGTGGCAGGATATATTCAACATGCTGAATGGGAAAAATTGGCAGTCAAGAATATTTTATCCAGCAAAGCTGTTATTCAAATAGAAGGACAGTTAAAGAGTTTCCCAGACAAACAAAAATGAAAGGAGTTGTGATCTCTAAACCAGCCCTACAAGAAATATTAAAGGGGACTCTTTGGGGAAAAAAAAAAGAACAAAAGCAACAAAGACTAGAAAGGAACAGAGAACATTACCAGAAACATTAACTTTATAGGTAACACAATGGCAGTAAATTCATATCTATCACTGATCACTCTGAATGTAAATGAACTAAATGTTCCAATCAAAAGACATAGGGTATCATAATGAATAAAAAAATAAGGCCCATCTATATGTTGCCTATAAGAGACTGATTTTAGACCTAAAGACACCTGCAGATGGAAACTGAGGGGATGGAGAACCATCTATCATGCTAATGGATGCCAAAAGGAAGCCAAAGTAGCCATACTTACCTCAAACTATATTTTAAAACAAAGACCGTAACGAGAGATGAAGAAGGGCATTATATCATAATTAAGGAGTCTATCCATCAAGAAGCTCTAATAGTAAATATTTGTGCCCCCAACTTGGAAGCACCCAAATATGTAAATCAATTAATAACAAACATAAAGAAACTCATTGATAATGATACAGTAATAATAGGGGACTATAACATCCCACTTATAACAATGGACAGCTCATCTAAGGAGAAAATCAACAAGGAAACAATGGCTTTGAATGACACACTGGACCAGATAGACCTAATAGATATATTCAGAAGATTTCATCCTAAAACAGCAGAATACACCTTCTTTTCAGTGCAAGGGAACATTCTCCATAACAGATTACATTCTGGGTCACAAATCAGCCGTCAACAAGTACAAAAAGACCAAGGTCATATCATGCATATTTTCAGACCACAACACTATGCAACTTGAAGTCAACCACAAGAAAAAATTTGGAAAGACCACAAATGCAAGAAGGTTAAAGAGCATCTTTCTAAAATATTAATGGGTTAATCAAGAATTAAAGAAGAAACAAGGGGGTGTCTGGGTCATTCACTTGCTTAAGAATGTGCCTTTGGCTCAGGTCATGATCCCAGGATCCTGGGATTGAGCCCCAAGTTGGGCTCCCTGCTGGATGGGGAGCTTGCTTCTCCTTCTCCCTTTGCCACTCCCTTCACTCATTCTCTCACTCTCCCCCCTCCCTCCCTCCCTCCCTCCCCCCTGTCTCTCCCATCTCTCTAAAAAATAAATAAAAATCTTTTAAAAATAATTTAAAAAGAAGAAATGAGAAAGTACATGGAAGTAAATGAGAATGAATACATGACAGTCCAAAACCTTTGGGATGCAGCAAATACAGTCACAATATAGGCCTATCTCAAGAAGCAAAAATAGTCTTAAATGCACAACCTAACCTTACACCTAAAGGAGCTAGTAATGCAACAGCAAATAAGGCCTAAAGCCAGCAGAAAAGGGAAGTAATAAAGATTAGAGAGAAATAAATCATATAGAAACAAATAGACAAAAACAAAAACAAAAACAAAAACAACCCTAGTAAAACAGATCAATGCAACAGAGAGCTGGTTCCTTAAATTAAAAAAATAGATAAACCCGAAGCCAGACCTATCAAAAAGAAAAGAGAAAGGACCCAAATAAATGAAGTCATGAATAAAAGAGGAGGGATCACAATCAACAACACAGAAATACAAATAATCATAAGATGATACTATGAAAAATTATATATATACACTTATTTACATACATATGATGGAATATGACTTAGCCATCAAAAAGAATGAATTATTGCCATTTGTAATGATGTGGATGGAGCTAGAGTGTATTATACTAAGCAAAATAAGTCAGAGAAAGACAAATACCACATGATTCCAATCATATGTGGAATTTAAGAAACAAAACAGATGAACATAGAAGAGAAGGAAAAATAAAATAAGGCAAAAACAGAGAAGGAGACAAATCGTAAGAGATTCTTAACCCTAGTATACAAACTGATGGTTTCTGGGAGGGGAGGGGAGTGGGGGGATGGGGTAACTGGTTTGATGGGCTTTAAGGAGGGCACATGATGTAGTTAGCACTGAGTGTTATGTGCAACTGAGGAATCACTAAGTTCCAGCCCTGAAACTAGTATAGACTATATGTTAAATGGAACCGAATAGAGAATCCAGAAGTGGACCCTCAACTTTATGGTCAACTAATATTTGACAAAGCAGGAAAGACTATCCATTGGAAAAAAGGCAGTCTCTTCAATAAATGGGGCTGGGAAAATTGGACACACACATGCAGAAGAATGAAACTAGACCATTCTCTTATACCATACACAAAGATAAACTCAAAATGGATGAAAGATCTAAATGTGTGAGACAAGATTCCATCAAAATCCTAGAGGAGAACACAGGCAACACCCTTTTTGAATTTGGCCACAGCAACTTCTTGCAAGATACATCCATGAAGACAAAAGAAACAAAAACAAAAATGAATTATTGGGACTTCATCAAGATAAGAAGCTTTTGCACAGCAAAAGAAACAGTCAACAAAACTAAAAGACAACCTACAGAATGGGAGAAGATATTTGCAAATGACATATCAGCTAAAGGGCTAGTATCCAAGATCTATAAAGAACTTATTAAACTCAACAGCAAAGAAGCAAACAATCCAATCATGAAATGGGCAAAAGACATGAACAGAAATCTCACAGAGGAAGACATAGACATGGCCAACATGCACATGAGAAAATGCTCGGCATCACTTGCCATCAGGGAAATACAAATCAAAACCACAATGAGATACCACCTCACACCAGTGAGAATGGGGAAAATTAACAAGACAGGCAACAACAAATGTTGGAGAGGATGTGGAGAAAGGGGAACCCTCTTGCACTGTTGGTGGGAATGTGAACTGGTGCAGCCACTCTGGAAAACTGTGTGGAGATTCCTCAAAGAGTTAAAAATAGAACTGCCTTACGACCCCGCAATTGCACTACCGGGGATTTACCCCAAAGATACAGATGCAGTGAAACGCTGGAACACCTGCACCCCAATGTTTATAGCAGCAATGTCCACAATAGCCCAACTGTGGAAGGAGCCTTGGTGTCCATTGAAAGATGAATGGATAAAGAAGATGTGGTCTATGTATACAATGGAATATTACTCAGCTGTTAGAAAAGACAAATACCCACCATTTGCTTCGACATGGATGGAACTGGAGGGTATTATCCTGAGTGAAATAAGTCAATCGGAGAAGGACAAACATTATATGGTCTCATTCATTTGGGGAATATAAGAATTAGTGAAAGGGAATAAAGGGAAAGTAGAGAAAATGAGTGAAAATATCCATGAGGGTGACAAAAGATGAGAGACACGTAACTCTGGGGTAGTGGAAAGGGAGGTGGGTGGGGGGTTGGGGTGACTGGGTGATGGGCACTGAGGGGGGCACTTGGCGGGATGATAACTAGGTGTTATGCTATATGTTGGCGAATTGAACGCCAATAAAATTTTTTTAAAAAAGGAAACAGAAAAAAATTTTAAATCCACTTTTTTTTGCCATTTAAATATAAATAAATAAATAGATAGATAGATAGATAGATAGATAGATAGATAGATAAATAAATGCCTCTAAATGAGGAGCAACAGACACAAGGGTAAGGTAGGAGTCAGCATTCCTCATCTTTACAAGTAGATTCCATCTTGACAGACAGAGTTCTGTGAGCCATCTGGTTTCTTCAGGATGGACAAGCTATAATTAAACTGAAAAGAATGTGGAGTACCTGGCTGGGTCAGTCAGGGAAGCATGAGACTCTTGATCTCAGGGTTGTGAGCTGGAGCCCCATGTTGGGTGTAGAGATGACTTATATTTCCCAGTGTAAATCAACATCTTAGTATTATAATTTATGTCTCGTATTCTTTTTTTAAGATACAGTTTTTAACTAATCTCTAGATTACATGTCTCTTCCTCCTAGTAAGTAGTCTCTATCCTCCTAGCCAGCTGCAGAGGCAGGGAGAGCAATCCTAAACACCAAGCTACTGCAATGACCATAATCCCCAGCCTCAGAGGAGAGCGAGTGCTACTATTTCCCAGTCTAAACTGCCTTCCTCTTGTGTGCCTTTGTTTTCTTCCATTAGTATAAAGTAGATTCTATTAAAGAGTATTTAATGAATGAAGCATGAGGAATAATAATGTTATCTAGAAGTGAATCCTGAACACTTAAAAGTTGCATGTTTTCAGCTTGGTAGGAAATAATAAGTAGTTATACAAAGGTACTCAAATATCTCAGAGTGTGACTGGTATACACAAACTGCTATATAAGTCTCCTATAAAGAGGAGAGAGATTATTTTTGGCTGAAGTGATCTGGGAAAGCTTCATGTAGAAAATGGCATTTAATCTAGTGCTTGAAGCAGAAAGAAAATTATAATGTGTGAAGTTGGAAGAGAAAATGATCCAAATGCAGGCGTCAGTATGCTCACAGAGGTTGCTGGTGTTTCTGTGTAATGATATACGGGGATAAGAAAAGGATTCTTGAAATACTTATTTTACTCTGGGTATATTATTTTGTATATATTTTATCTCAGTGCAGTGAGGTTTAGACTTCATTTTGTCTTTGTGTGGAAACTCCGAGGTCGGGATGTCTCCCTATAGCTGTATTTTTCTGCATGATGTGGCCATAAACTGTGGAGTTAGGTCTCCTGAATCTGACCATATGTGTTCCTAGGTATAAACTTCTGTGTGGGTGCATTTCTCTGCAGATATTTTGGTCTTTGTGGGTGTGTGCACATGCAGTCCTGAGGGGATAGGAAGGAAAGACAGAGAAAGGAGTAGCAGGGTGGCAGGGTATGGGGGAAGAAAGTGGGGTGTTGACAGGAACCTGTCTGAAGCCCAAATATGAAACTGATACACATAATGAGTATTTTAAGTAGTTGATAATTCATTGTCACATGGACCTCAGAGGTTCTTTTTCTAATAAAACAACATTTATTGGTAAAAAACTAACTTTTCAAAATGCCATATTTTATCCGTCACATTCTATCTCTTCTCATTTGTCCTTCCTTTCATCCAATTTAACCCTATTTTTGGATTTTTTTTTAAGTTTCTTTTCTTCTTCTTCTTCTTCTTCTTCTTCTTCTTCTTCTTCTTTCTTCTTCTCAAAAAGAAAGCTTTATGTTTTCTTTCTTTTCTTATCCTTCCAGTTTTAATCCTTTCTTCATTGAAGTTTTCTCCCTGTTTTTCCTTTCTCTTCTAATGTATGGAGCTAATACCATACCCCACCCATACCTCAGAATCAATTGTATTTAAATTGGGAAAAGGGTTATCTCTTGTTGTAAAGATGTTTTAGGCTCAGTCTTGGGCTTTTGTCTCCACTGTCACTGCCACAGTCAGTTCATTCACTGGTTCAACAAATTTTAATTGGGTGCTTTTGTGTATGTCAAAGGCCTTGTTCTAATTCCTGGAGAAACAGAAAAAATACCTAGCATAGACAACCAAGTATATTAATTATCATCTTTAATGAAAGTAACCAACTTTTCCATCCTCCAGACATAGGAGAAAACTAAAAGACAGAGATGCAAAAGTGAGTTAGCTAGTTTTTTATAGGTATCTATTATATATCATCTTAAGAAAACTGAGGTAGTAAATAATCATCCAATGCATTTGCGTATTTATCATATTTGTTAATATATTGCCATTTTAGGAAATAAGGACAAATCAAAATTAGGGTTAGTGAGCAGTATTTCTACATTTGTTTCTTAGAAATAGTCCAGGCATTTGGGGATTGTTTATTAATCAACTTGATTGTGTGTTTAATGATTAAAGTTGTAAAGTTAGTTAAGAATCTGGAAATACAATTTTAGCTAATGAAATATTATATATCCTTATGAATTCTAGAATTATAAGAATTTCATAAAATTGAACTCCTTTGAAAAGATATTATCACCATTTCACTTACACTAATATATACATATATAATATGTGTATAATTGGTATAGAAAATATATTTGAAGAAATAATGGCTGAAAATTTCCCAAATTTAATGAAAGTTATAAATTCACATTCAAAAAACTCTGGAAAACAGCGGTTTCTTACAAAATGAAACGTACTCTTACTATATGATCCAGCAATCATGCTCTCTGGTAGTCATTCAACGGAGTTGAAAACATATTTCCACACAAAACACTGTAGCTTTATTTATAATTACCAAAACTTGGAAGCAACCCAGATGTCCGTCAATAGGTAAATAGATAAACTGGTACATCCAGACAATGGAATATTTTTCAGCACTAAAAAGAAATGAGCTATCAAGACATGAAAGACATGGAGGAAACTTTAATGCACATTACTAAGTGAAAGAAGCTAATCTAAAAAGGCTTCATATTGGGGTGCCTGGGTGGCTCAGTGGTTGAGCATCTGCCTTTGCCTCAAGTTGGGAGCCTGGGGTCCTGGAATTGGGTCCAGCATTGGGCCCCTTGCAGGGAGCCTGCATCTTCCTCTGCCCGTGTCTCTGCCTCTTTTATTGGGTCTCTCAATAATGAATGGTTACATATTTTTTATTCCAACCGTTTGACATTCTGGAAAAAACTGAACTATGGGTGACGGGAGAAGGATAAATAGGCAGAGTATAGAGGATTTTTAGTCAATGAAAATACTTTGTATGATACTATGATGATAGATACATGTCATTATACATTTGTCCAAACCCCACAGAATGTAACAATAGGAATGAACCCTAGTGTAACTGTGGGCTTTGGGTGGTTATGATGTGTCAGTGTAGGTTCATCAGTTCTGACAAATTTACTACTCCGGTGAGGAATGTTGATAACGGAAGAAGTTATGCATTGTGGTGGCAGGGTTATATGGGAACTCTGTACCTTCTTCTGAATTTTGCTGTGAACCTAAACTGCTCTAAAAAGATAGTCTTTTAATTTTTTTTAAGTGGAAAAAAATCAATGGGAACTCTTGACACCAAATTTAGTACTTTGAAATAATCTGTAACTTTTTTTAAATGGGCAAAAGACTTGTACAGACACTTCACCACCAAACATGTACGGACAATTATCATATGGTTTCACTTATATGTGGAATTTAAGAAACAAAACAGATCATAGGGAAGGGAGGGAAAATAAAATAAGATGAAATCAGAGAGGGAGACAAACCACAAGAGACTCTTAACTATAGGAAACAAACTAAGGGCTGCTGGAGAGGAGTGGGTAGGAAGATGGGGTAACTGAGTGATGGGCATTAAGGAGGGCATGTGAATGTAATGAGCACTGGGTGTTACATGCAATTGATGAATAACTGAACTCTGGGGCTCCTGGGTGGCTTAGTTGGTTAAGCGTCTGCCTTTGGCTTGGGTCATGGTCCCAGGGTCCTGGCTTGGGTCATGACCAGGGTCCTCAGGTGGGAGCCCGCTTCTCCCTCTCCCTTTGCCCCTCCCTGCTGCTTGTGCTCTCTCTCTCTCTCTCTCATATAGATAAATAAAATCTTTTTTAAAAAACCCGAACTCTACATCTGAAACTAATGATACACTATGTGTTAATTAATTGAATTTAAATAGGATAAATAAAAAAGATGTACAGATGATAAATAAGCACATAAAAATATGTTCAGTATTATTACTCATTAAGAAAATGCAAATTAAAACCACAAGGAGATACTAATATATATACATATATATATATATATATATATTTCTTTTTTTTTTTTTTTTTTGCATAAGGGAGATACTAATTAACCTAATAGAATGCCTAAAAAACAAACTGAAACAATAGTGAAAACTGACAATACAAGTGCTGATGAAGATGTGGAACAACTGGAACTCTCATACATTGGTGGTAGAGATGCAAACTGGTACAGTCACTTTGTAAAACACTTTTCCAGCTTCTTACAAATTTAAAATATTTACCATACCAGTACCTTGAGTACACCATCCTTTCAGATAGTTTTTGAACATTGTCTCCAAGAAACTAACAATGAGTGCATTTGACAACTGTTTATCCTGCTTTTAAGCCAGCATCAGAACAACCTCTGTCCAAAGCTTTTAACCTAAAATATGCCCTAAAGAAGGGTATTCATAAATGAATTTGATTTTTCAGCCAGTGAGGTATTTTGCCCTGTGATTAGATTTTCTTGGCATAGAACAATTAGTTGTGTGATTTTGTAAGTGCTTGAGTGAAAGTGCTCACAACATAGGTGGGTGGGTGGGTATGGACCCAACTTATCAGTAACAACCTTAGCTAGTAGTTCATGCTTTAGTGAGAAGGAAATGGGGAAACGGTTTCTACCATTTGGAATTCATAGAGTATATTGGGGAGAAAAACATTTTTAAACATATTAAACCTCATTGTTGAAATAATAAATTTGGGGTTTTTTTTCCTACTTTGGAATTCTAGGGATTTGAGAGAATTCCAGAATGTTATTAGCCTAAGTCCCTCTTTTGAGCAAGGCTCGGCCTCTATGAGAAACAAAAGATGGTATGGTAGATGCAGGGAAATATCTTGGTCCACACACAGTTCAAGCTCTTACGATCCAAAGGTTTCTGTTTTCTGGCCTTTAATCTTCTATGTCTTCCTCAGTACCATGTAGCTCCAGCTCTTAAAATAAATTTACTTGATGATGACTTTCACTGTCCTATACTTGTGCTCTGAAATTTTAAGTGTTAGCAATGAATACAGGGATGAGACCAGATGAACCCTCTCATTTTTCAGTATCCCTATGAGTATTAATCCTCTTGATAAGTCATAGTATTCTCATAAGAGCTAATCAAATTTTAAGATGGTAAGAGGGTTAGGGCAAATTTTGTTAACATGGAGGATATAGGCAGAACTCACTTGGCATAGTTCCCAAATGCACAAATTTCAGTTCCACAGTCAAGTTAAATAACACCAGTTCCTAAACAACATAGTTGAGATTTCAGTTACCACTGTAGATTAGCTGTGAGTAACTGCATGAAGTACAAACTTCACTATTAACCTTTTAGTCCACAAATCACTATGTAAATAACAGATAAGCATTGTGGTCAGTGGCCAATGCATCACTTCTTTCAAAGTCTATCAGTGATTGGTCACTGTGTGATTATTCAGTTTCCACAGAGATAACAAAGATTACAGTTGTATTGCCTCTTTATCTTTGGGTGATAAACCATACACAACACACTCTACTAAAATAAATACTTGAAAAAGGGAAGTAGCTAACAAAGGTGAGAGTATAGTAGAGAAACAAAATAATCCTAGGGGTGAAATTGGAATAAATGTAAATGGAGTTATAAAAGAAACAGCTGACCATGGATGACATTGCCATCATTTGAGAGACCCTAGATATGTAGCAAAAGGAATGTAGTAAAGACAAACTTAACATAAATGGGTAAAGGATGATTGTGTGCCCGAAAAAGTGATGCCAGCAAAGTACTTCACATTAAAGTAACTCTCAAGACACATTTCATGACATTGAAAGTGCAAAGATAAATGTTGGAGGCTAATCCAGGCTTCGATTAGTATGATAATCTGCGAAGTCATAGAGAAAATACTCACTCCATACCCTAAATGACATTATAAGAAGGCAAGAATGATTCAAACCATTCATGACACACTTTTTTCGTAGTAAGTGTTTTTTTTTTTTTTTTTAAGGTTTTTATCAATTTATTCATGAGAGAAACACACAGAGAGGCAGAGACACAGGCAGAGGGAGAAGCAGACTCCCTGCTGGGAGCCTGATGCAGGACTCAATCCCACATCCCTGGAATCATGACCTGAGCCAAAGGCTGATGCTCAATCACTGAGCCACCCCGGTGCCCCTAGAAGGTGTTTTATTACAATCTTAGCAAGACAGTTCAGTGGGTATCTGAAGGTTTAAAGAGAAATATATACTTTCCAGGTACATGAACAATAATACAGTAAAAAGAAAAATCCTTTTTTTCCTACATAAATTAATCTGTATCTTTTAAAAAAAGATTTAATTTATTTATTTGACAGAGAGAGAGAGAGAGAGAGGGAGCGCACAAGCAGGGGGAGCAGCAGGCAGAGGGAAAGGGCGAAGCAGGCTCCCAGCTGAGCAAGGAGCCCAACGTGGGGCTTGATGCCAAAGTCCTGGGAATGACCTGAGCCAAAGGCAGTCACTTAACCAACTGAGCCACCCAGGCACTCTTATTCTGTATCTTTGAAAAATTTTAAATCACTGAATAGTTTGATTTAAAAACTCACAGTTTTGGGGCGCCTGGGTGGCTCGGTTAAGTGTCTGACTCTTGATTTTGGCTAAGATCATGATCTCAAGTCGTGAGATCAAGCTCTACATTAAGTTCCATGCTCAGTGGGGCGTCCGCTTGAGATTCCTTCCCTCTCCCTTTCCCTCTACTCCACCCCCTGCTCATGTGCTCTCTCAAATACAAATAAATCTTTTTTTAAAAAGCTTTAAAAAAAATCATAAGCTTATGAATACTAGAGTACTGATGAACAAAAATCATGGGGGATTTTTTGTTTACCAAGTTATTAAAGTGTTTACACCTACAAAATTCCTCAGTGTTGAAAAAAAGATATAAAATATATCCTCTAAAATGTCTCCTATAAGCAGGAAAGACCAATCTGCAAGCCTTAAGATAAGTTCAGAGTTTAGAGGCAGATGAAGGGAAAATCCTTAGCAAGTAGCATCTTGTTTTTGTATAAAAAATGAAAACAACACACTTGAAATATCAGTATTTCATTATTATGATATATGGGGTTGGAAAGGAAGGTAGGTGACACAGGTAAAGTGCTATTTTCAATCACATATTAGCTATTTTTTTAAATGACTATATAATACCTGCCTCTAGGTGGCGCAATGGCCCCTGCACTCCAGCCAGGCTCTCCTGGCTGCTGAGGAAGCCTGATCAGGAGGTGGCAATGCCCCCTGAGGAAATTAAGATATTTAAATACAGGTTCCAGTCCAAGATAGCCCTGCAGGAAGACCCTGAACTCACCTTCTCCACGAAACACAAAAATTATACCTATTTAAGAGCAATTCTTCCTGAAGAAGAACCGAGGGCCAAATGAACAGCTTCTGCACAACAAAAGAACAGCAAAAGAACAGGAAATGAGAACAGCAAGAGAGACAAGACATGGGTGCCCGCTGTGTGGAGAGCCACAGGATCTCTCCGCTTGCACCCACTACAGATTCAGCTATCTTGCCAGAGTGACTTCTGTGTAGAGAGCCGCAGGACCTCCCAGCCTGCACATGGCCTCGCAACACCTGCTTTAGCAGGGCACCCCTAGCAAAAGTACCCAGGGATCTCCTCATATCTACCCACTGCAGCTTCAGCTGTCCTGCCAGGGCACCCACTGCACAGAAAGCCGTACACCCCCCAGTCCACATTGTGCCTTATCTCCAGCGATGCTCTGCCAGGGTACTCTGCACCGAGAGCCCCAGGACATCTTGAATAATGCCCACTTCAGCTTTAGCTATCCTGCCAAGGTGTCCTCTGTGTCTAGAACCTCAGGATACTCTGGTTTGCATCCACTTTAGCCTTAATTCTCTGGCCAGGGTACCTGTAGTGTGGAGAGCCCGGGGCCTGTACCAATCCACACTCACTTCAGCTTTAGCTGTCCTGCCAGGCTGCCCACTAGATGGGTTAAGGCCCAGGACCCCAGTCCATACCAACCACAGCTCCAGCCAGCAAGCAAAAAGTCACCAAGCACAGGAACTATGCAGGGGATGTCTACACGGAAGACTATTCCTTCAACTTTAAGAGAAGTAGCTATTCCACCTAAAACACAGAAACACAGAAAAGTCAAGCAAAATGAAGAGACAAAGAAATATGCTCCAAAAGGAAGAACAAGACAATCTCAGAAAAAGATTAAATGAGACAGAGGTAAGCAATATGATGGATAAAATTTAAAGTAATGATTGTAAAAATACTCGCCAGGATGGAGAAAAGAGTAGAACTCACTGAAGTATTCAATATAAGGAGATGGAAAGCATAAAAAAGATTTGCCTCTCTCTTTTTTCCCCTTTGTCACCTGAAGATAATATTACACTGCATGTTAACTAACTGGAATTTAAATAGAACCTTAAAAACCAGAAAATATAAACAAAAAAACAATCAGAGTTGAAGAACACAATAACTGAAATTTAAAAATACACTAAATGGAATCAACAGCAGATTAGTGGATACAGAAGAACATAGCAGTGATTTTCTTTAAAGATTTTTAAATTATTTATTTATTCATGACAGACAGAGAGAGAGAGGCAGACACACAGGCAGAGGGAGAGGGAGAGAAGCAGGTTCTATGCAGGGAGCCTGACGCGGGACTGGATCCCAGGTCTCCAGGATCATACCCTGGGCCAAAGGTGGTGCCGAACCGCTGGGCCACTGGGGCTGCCCCATATCAGTGATCTTGAAGACAGGATAATGGAGAGCACAGCAAAAAGAGAAAAGAATTTTTAGAAAATGAGAATAGTTTGACAGATCTCTCAGACATCAAATGAAGAAATACATTATAGAGATTCCAGAAAAGAAGAGAGAGAAAAGGACAGAAAATTTATTTTTTAAAAAATTGCTGAAAGTTTCCCTACCCTAAGAAAGGAAATAAACATCTAGGTTCAAGAAACACAGAATGGTCCAAAAAAACAGGAGGCCCATACTTCAACACATAATAATTAAAGTGTCAATGGTTAAAGATAAAGACAGGATTTAAAAAGCAGCAAGAGGAAAGCAAAGTTACCTACAAGAAAAACTCTATAAGGCTACCAGCTGAATTTTAGCAGAAACTTTGCCAGAGAGAAGTGACACTATATATTCAAAGAGAAAAAATGTGCATCCAAGAATACTCTATCCAGCAAGGCTATCACTCAGAATAGAAGGAGAGATAAAGAGTTTTCCAGATAAACAAAAGTTAAAAGAATTCATGACTACTAAACCAGCCAATCAAGAAATGTTAAGAGGGACTCTGTGAGTCGAAACCAAAAACCATAAGGAAGAGTAAGAAAAATAGGAACCACAAAAGCAAAAAAAAAATTTTTTTAAGAATATTTATAAAAATTAGTCAAGAAGGGCAGCCCCGGTGGTGCAGTGGTTTGGTGCCGCCTGCAGCCTGGGGTGTGATCCTGGAGACCCGGGGTCGAGTCCCGCATCGGGCTTCCTGCATGGGGCCTGCTTCTCCTTCTGCCTGTGTCTCTGCCTCTCTCTCGCTCTCTCTGAATAAATAAATAAATAAATAAATAAATAAATAAATAAATCTTTAAAAAAATTAGTCAAGAAGCACAAAATAAAATGATATAAAATATGATATCAGGATGCCTGGGTGGCTCAGTGGTTGAGCATCTGCCTTTAGCTCAGGGCATGATCCCGTGGTCCTGGGATCGAGCCCTGTGTCTCTACGTATGTCTCTGTCTCTCATGAATAAAGAAAGAAAGTCTTTAAAGAAATATGATACCAAAAAAAGAAATATGATACCAAATATCTGAAATATGGAGGGGAGAGAAGTAAACAATGAGTTTAAAATGAAGTGACCATCAGCTTAATATAGACTGCAAAATGCAGAATTTGTTATGTATAAATCAAATGTAACCACAAATCAAAAAAGAGTAATAGACATGCAAAAAATAGAGAGTAAGGAATCCAAGTATATCTCTGAAGAAAACCAGCAAACCATGGGAGAGAGAAAGAGAAGAAAAGATCAGAGAAAACTACCAAAACAACCACAAAACAAGTAACAAAATGGCAATAAATACATCTTTTAATAATTACTTTGAATGCAAATGGACTAAATGCTCCAGTCAGAAAACACAGGTTGAAAGAGTGGATGAAAACACAAGACCCATGTATATAATGTGTCTAAAAAACTCACTTTAGACCTAAAGACACCTGCGGATTGAAAGTGAATGGATGGAGAGACATTCATCATGCAAATGGATGTCAAAAGAAAGCTGAAATAGCAGTACTTACATTGGACAAAATAGACTTTAAAACAAAGCCTGTAAATAGAGACAAAGAAGGACACTACATTATAATAAAAGGAACAGTCCAATAAGAAGATAGAACAATTGTAAATATTTATGCACCCAACATGGAAACACCCAAATACATAAAACAGTCAATAACAAACATAAAGGAACTAATCAACAGTAATACAATAATAGTAGGGGACTTTAACACTCCACTTACATCAATAGATAGATCATGCAAACAGAAAATCAACAAGGAAACAGTGCCTTTGAATGACACACTGGACTAGGTGGATTTAACAGATATATTCAGAATATTCCATCCTAAAACAATAGAATACACTTTCTTTTCAAGTTGACACAGAACATTCACGAGAATAGATCACATATTAGGCCACAAAATAAGTCTCAACAAATTCAAAAAGGATTGAAGCCATACCGTGCATCTTTTCTGACAACGCTATGAAACTAGAAATTAACCACATGAAAAACTATGAAACAACCACAAACAGATGAAGGTTAAATAACATTCTAATAAACAGTGAGTGGGTTGACCAAGAAATCAAAGAAGAAATCAAACAGTACATGGAAACATGAAAAGGAAAACACAAAAGTCCAAATCCTTGGGATGCAGCAAAAGCAGTTCTAGGAGGAAAGTTCATAGCAATAGGCCAATCGCAAGAACTGAGAAAAATCACAAATAAACAATCTAACCTGACACCTGAAGGAACTATAAAAAGAATAACAAAATCCAAAACCAGTAGAAGGAAGGAAATAATAAAGATTGGAGCAGAAATAAATGATACAGAACAAAAATAAAAAAATAAAGAAACAAAAAAATTAGATCAATGAAATGAAGAGTTGGTTCTTTAAAGAGATCGACAAAATTGATAAACCTCTAGCCAGATTTATAAGAGAACCTGAAGAAAAATAGAAAAGGCTCAAATAAATAAAGTCATAAATGAAATAGGAGAAATAACAATACCATAGAAATACAAACAATCATAAGAAAATATTGTGAAAAACTATATTCCAACAAAGTAGACAATCTAGAAGAAATAGATAAGTTTCAAGAAACATAACCTATTGAAACTGAACAGAGAGAAACAGAAAATTTGAACAAATCAATTTCCAGCAATCACTAATCAAAAAACTCCCAAGAAACAAAAGTCCAGGATCAGATGGGCTTCCTAGGCAAATTCTACCGAACATTTAGAGAAGAGTTAATACCTATTCTTCTCAAACTATTCTGAAAATAAAAGAAGGAAAATATCCAAATTCATTCTATGAGGCAAGCATCACCCTGATACCAAGACCAGATAAAGACACTGCAAAAAATGAGTATGACAGGTCAATACCTCTGATGAACATAAGTGCAAAAATCCTCAACAAAATACTAGCGGGCACTTGATGGGATGAGCACTGGGTATTATGCTACATGTTGGCAAATTGGGCTCCAATAAAAAAAATTAAAAAAAATACTAGCACATCAAACCCAACAATACATTAAAAAAATCACTCATCATGGTCAGTTGGGATTTATTCCTGGGATGCAAAGCTGGTCCAATATTTGCAAATCGATCAATGTGATACATCATATCAATAAGAGAAAAGATAAAAAAATATATGATCATTTTAAGAGACACAGAAAAAGGATTTTGGACAAAGTACAGCATCCATTCAGAAGAAAAGCCATCAACAAAGTAGGTTTACAAGGAACATACCGCAACATAGTAAAGGCTATATATGAAAAACCCACAACAAGCATCATGCTCAATGGGGATAAATTGGGAGCTTTCCTCCTAAGGTCAGAAATAAGGATGTCCACTCTCACCACTTTTATTCAGTATAGTACTGGAAGTCCTAGCCACAGCAACTAAACAAGAAAAAGAAATAATAAAAAGCATCCAAATTGGTAAAGAAGTAGAACTTTCACTATTTGTAGATGACATAATACTATATAAAGAAAACCCTAAAGACTACAAAAAAAAAAAAAACTACTAGAACTGATAAATGAATTCATTTAAGTCACAGGATTCAAAATCAATGTGCAGAAATCTGTTCAATTTTTATACTCTAATAATGAAGCAGCAGAAAGAAATTAACAAAATAATTCCATTTACAAATGCACCAAAAGTACTAAGATACCTGGGAATAAATCTAACCAACAAAGTTGGTACTGTACCAATAAGACCTGTACTCTGAAAACTACAAAACACCGATTAAAGAAATGAAGACAATACAAAGAAAGAGAAAGCTATTCCATGCTGATGGATTGGAAGAACAAATATTGTTAAAATGTCTATACCACCCATGATGAATCAATCAATAAAGTCTACTACTGGGGCACCTGGGTAGCTCAGTGGTTGAGTGTCTGCCTTTGGCTCAGGTCGTGATCCTGAGGTCCTGGGATTGAGTCCTGCATCAGGTTCCCCACTAGGGGCCTGTTTTTCCCTGTGCCTATGCCTCTGCTCCTCTCTCTCTCTGTGTCTCTCATGAATAAACAAATAAAACCTAAAAATTAATTAATTAATTAATTAATTACTTCTACTCCTGAGGCCAATAACACACTTTATGTTAACTAACCAGAATTTAAATACAAATTCTGAAACAAAGAAAAAATGTCTATAGTGCCCAAAGCAATCTATATTTAACATAATCCCTATCAAAATACCAACAGCATTTTTCATTGAACTAGAACAAAAAAATCCTAAAATTTATATGAAACCACAAAACACCTAAATAGCCAAGGCAATTTTGAAAAAAGAAAAGCAAACCTGGAGGTATCACAATTCCAGACTTCAAATTATATTACAAAGCTGTAGTAATGAAAACAGTACAGTACTGGCATAAAAATAGACAGATAGATCAATGGAATAGAATAAAAAACTCGAAAATAAACCCATAATTATGTAGTCAATTAATCTTTGCAAAGCCAGAAAGAATTCCCAACAGGAAAAAGTTTCTTCAACAAATGGTGTAGAGAAGACTGGTCAGCTACATGCAAAGGAATGAAACCAGACCATTTAAACCCTATACAAAAATAAACTCAAAATAGATTAAAGACCTAAATGTGAGACATGAAATCATAAAAATCCTAGAAGACAATACAGCTAGTAATGTCTCTGACAACAACCATAGCAGTATTTTTCTAGATATGTCTCCTGAGACATGGGAAATAAAAAGCAAAAATAAATTATTGGGAATACATCAAAATAAAAACCTTATGCACAGCAAAGGAAACAATCAACAAAACCAAAAGGATGGGCAGCCCGGGTGGCTCAATGGTTTAGCGCCTGCCTTCCGCCTGTGGCGTGATCCTGGAGACACCGATCGAGTCTCACATCAGGCTCCCTGCATGAAGCCTGTTTCTCCCTCTGCCTATGTCTCTGCCTCTATGTGTGTGTGTGTGTGTGTGTGTGTGTGTGTGTGTGTGTGTCTTTCATGAATGGATGAATAAAATCTTAAAAAAAAAAAAACTAAAAGGAAACCTATTGAATGGGAGAAGATACTTTCTAATGACATATCCAATAAAGGGTCAGTATCCAAAATACATAAAGAAGTGATACAACTCAACACTCAAAAAACAAATAACCAATTAAAAAAATAGGCAGAAGACATAAATAGATAGTTCTTCACAGAAGACATTCAGGTGGCAACAGACACATGAAAAGATGCTTAACATCACTCATCAGGAAAATGCAAATCAAAACCACAATGAGGTATCACCTCATATCTGTCAAAATGGCTAAAATGTAAAACACAAGAACAGCAAGTGTTGGAAAGGAGTTAGAGTAAAAAGAAAACCCTTTTGCACCGTGATGGCAATGCAAACTACTATGAAGGACGATATGCAAGTTCCTCAAGAAGTTAAAAATAATCACACTATTGGGTATTTGCCTAAGAGAAACCCCCAAAATCTCTACTCCAAAGGATACCTGCAGCCCTATGTTTATAGCAGCATTATGTACCATAGCCAAATTATGTAAGCAGCCAAGTGTCCACCCATAGCTGAATGGATAAAGATGATATGATATACACACACCCACACTATTATTTGGCCAAAAAATGGAATAAAATCTTGCCACTTGTATGGATGGAGCTAGAAAGTATAATGTTAAGTGAATTAAGTTAGTAAGAGAAAGACATATCATATGATTTCACTCATATGTGAATTTAAGAAACAAAACAAATGAGCAAAGGAAAAAAAAGGAGAAAGAGGGGTGCCTGTGTGGCTAAGGTGGTTAAGCAACTGCCTTGGGCTCACTCAGGTCACAATCCTGAGCCCAGAGGCTGGCTCCCAGCTCAGCGGGGAGTATGCTTCTCTCTCCTCCTGCCCCTCTACTGGCTTGTGCTCTCTCTCACCCACTCTCTCTCTCAAAAGAATACATCTTAAAGAGATAGAGAGAGAGAGAGAACCAAACAAAGAAACAGACTTTTAACTATAGAGAACAACTGACGGTTACCAAAGGGGAGGTGGGTAGGGGGATGGGTGAAATAGGTGATGGGGATTAAGGGGATGCATTTGTTGTGATGAGCCCTGGGTGATGTATGGAAGTGTTGAATCACTACGGTTTATACCTGCAACCAGTACAACACTGTATGTTAGTTACACTGGAATTAAAATGAAATAAAAATAAATAATAAATAAAATTGTATAACTAATAAAATTTTCAGATCATAATAAGATGGAAGCATAGGCTCTATAAATAAATACATAAATAAATAAGAAAAAATTTTAATGAACAAACAAAACTCAGAATCAGACCTGTAAAGACCTATACAAAGAACAAACTCATGGTTGCCAAGGCATATGGTTTGGGCAAATTGGCAAGGAGAGAGGGAGATACAGGCTTCCAGTGATAGAATGAGTAAATCACAGGAATAAAAGGCACAGCATAAGGAATACAGGCAATGATATTATAATGGCATTGTATGGTGACAGACAGAAGCTACACTTGTGAACATAGCATAAGGCATAGTATACCATATAAACTTGTTCAGTCACTGTTGTACACCTGAAACTAAGGTAATGTTCTGTCAACTATATTCAAAAATTATTTTAAATAAATATAAAATAGCACACACTCTCTTACAGACTTTCTATTTTTTTTTTTTTTTAGCAAACTGGAAACTACTAAACTATGAAGTTATTTTCTTAAAAATTGGAACAAAGCTTCTCTTTTAATGTCTCTTTTAAGAAAATCCTGAGACTGCAAGACAGTACATAAATATAAATTGTTACCATTTAAAACCAGTTAGCAATATGTATAAGAATTTTCCTAATGCTGTTCAAAACAAAAGTCAGAAATACAAACGAGGGGCAGGAAAGTAAGATTACATCAGTTAAAAAAGAAAAAAAGAAAAAAAAAAAAGAAAAAAAGCTACTTTTCTTTGGTGTACTTATCACACAAATAAATATAAAATCACATACAAAAAAGTGCTATTTGGGAAAAAGTAGGGTATTCTGACTGTGTACACCACTGGAACATAGCCTAACCTTGGGGGTGTGGCTGTCAGAGAAAGCTTTGCGGAGGAAGGGACATTTAGATTGAGACCAAAAGAGTGAGTTAATTTGAAGAAAAGCATTCTACACAGAGGTAATAACCTATACAAAGGCCCTTATTTGGGGCCCCTGGGTGGCACACTCAGCTAAGCATCTGACTCTTGGTTTTGGCTCAGGTCGTGATCGCAGGGTCATGAGATCAAGAACTGCAGCAGGCTCCATGCTCAGCATGGAATCTGCTTAAGACTGTCTGTCCCTCTCCCTTTGCCCCTCCCCCTGTTCTCTCTCTTTCTCTCTCACTCTCAAATAAAAAAATAAATAAATCTTTAAGAAAACCACAGGTGTTGAACTGGGAAGAGCTTACACATGAGGAAGTGAAACAAGCAGTACAGAGTGGTGGTGAGTCCAGGTTCCAAAGTCAAATGTCCTGGATTTGAATCTCAGCGATACCCTCCACTTGCTGTGTGACATTGGATAATTTACATAACCTCTCTGGACTTTGGTTTCCTCAGTTATACCTACCATATAGGGTGTTTGGGAGGGCAGTAATTGTTTAATAAATATTGGTTTATTATTTTAATAACTGGTTACTCTAGAATAGTGCTACAAGGTGTTGGAGAGGTAGGCAGGGCCATAATATCATAGAGGCTTCTAGTCCTCGCTAAGAATTCAGGATTTATCCTAAATACAATGGGAAACCACTGAAGGATTTTAAGCAAAGGTGTAACATTCTGAAACTTGTGTTTTAAAACATTAATTAGCAAATATTATACTTCTGCTTTGTGGCAAAAAAAGATTCTTGTGAGCTAAACCTTTCCTATTAGTTCAACCTCCTTTTCATTTTCTCCTTTGCCCTTTGATCTTTTAATGTGTGATAGTCACTTTCTGGTAAGTGCTAAGTCCATTGAAAATCCAGTCCTCATAAGAGTGTTTTTCCCCTCCCTCCCCTTCCTCCTCAACCACCATGTCCTGGTGTAAGGGAAAGTTTATTACTCTTCCCTGGTGACATGGAGGTACAGCTGGTGTCCATGCTCTTTTTCTGCTGGCCTTCAGTTAAGCTGTTTCATTTTGTTTATCTCTAATCCATCCTTGTCAGTTTCTATCCTTCTGGAATCCATTTGGGACGAACAAACACTACCACCAGAACTCTGGGGACACCGACCTCCATGATAGCCATCATCTCGATGACCCTGGAGTGTCTGGGTCTTGCTGTGTTCACAATATTCTGGGGCCATATGTGAACTTTCGCATCTTTTATATTATAGGTACAGACCACTGGGAACCAGCAGCATTATTTGAGAAGGTCTACCTAGACACTTACCTTCAGAGATGTTCCCCTGCTACCCACTCTCCCTTCTCCATCTCCATGTCAAACACAGAGCTTCTCCTAGGCTTGTACCTGCCACTAAGCTCAAAGCATCTCAGGTCGCTCTTCTCCCAATGTGAATACTTCTACTACACCTTCCCACCTCCATACCCCTGTCTCCATAAAAGTGCTTCCTTTTAGTTCATCTTCTCTGCAGGGAGTTTCCCCTTTACAATGTGTTCCTTCTTTAGGTAGGGACCATATTGGTGGAATGGCTGCAGAGGAGTGTGATTCGATTTGGGAAACATGTTTGGGGTTGGGATCTGTGAAAAAAAAAGCCACATTCGTTTATTGTCAAATAATCATCTCCAATTAAGTTGTTTGTCTTAACCACAAGATACAAGCTCCAAGAGGGATGGGTTTCCTTTCTCTGTTTTCTTAACTGGTATATCTCCAGTATCTGACACACAATAGATAACTGTGGAAAGAATGAAGAAATAGTATGAGCAACCAAAAAGATAATGGATGATTCTGTGCTGCTGGCACTGGGATCCACTGGAGGATTTTGACCAGAGGATTGAAGCAATCAGATTTACAGGTTACCAAATATTTTTGTTATGAACTGTACATTTGTGGTCCTGCCCCCTCCAAATTCACATGCTGAAATCCTAACCCCAATGTGCTGATATTAGGAAGTAGGGTCTTTGGAAGGTAATTAGGATTAGATAAGGTCATGGGTGTGGAGGTCTCACAAATGGGATTAGTTCCCTTTTAAGAGTCATGAAAGGACTTGCTCCCCCTCCCTGCTTTCTGCCATCTAAAGTTACAGCAAGAAGACAGCCAGGAAGCAGGCCCTCACAAGACACTGAACCTACTAGCACCTTAATCTTGGACTTCCCAGCCTCCTAAGAAATACATTTCTTAGCCACAGAGCTTATTGATATTTTGATATAGAAGCCCAAGCATACTAAGATGGTCTTATTATTTATAAGACCAGTATGGTATTATTATAATACCATACTAAGATGGTATTATTATTTATAAGCCACAGAGCCTATTGATATTTTGATATAGAAGCCCAAGCATACTAAGATGGTCGTCAGGCTGTCACAGGCATCATAAGCAGTAGTCTGTATTATCCCCCCAAGTAATAGTTACTAAATAAATTCTCAAGTACCCATACTGCAGTGAGAGAACACACTCCTATACATATTCAAATCCATGAACAGCCTCCTGAGAAGAACTAAGATGTCACAAACTTTAAAACTGCCTCACCTTCTCTCTATATTCTTTTTACCCCCTCCTTCTCCTAACACCAGGGCCCTTTAGTCAGTGGAACTAGCTAGCCATTGTAACCCTTTTAGAGAATTTCAGCTGAAATCTGGATATCCAGCCCACTCTGATACGGTATTTGCATTTCATGCTTAATTTGTCTATAACATTACAAATTTCATACTCCTACATTTCTACTGTTAACATCATAATACTATTTTAGTACTCCTCTTTTGCAAGTGAAATTAGCATTTCCATGTAAAATAGAAAAATTGCTGGTTGTCTCCCTAATGTGTCTAGGAGCTTAATCCAAGCCTAAAGTTTAAGTTCTCAGTGCCTGAGATGATTTATTTTTGTGTGTGGGTTTCTCAGCAGACTTAAATGCTACTGTGGACTTATGGCTGGGTCTATTTGTATCAGAGGATGACCTGGTTGACCCTTCCTTTGGAAAAATGGAAGGAACCTGAGATCAGAGACATCATCTGGGAGTATCCTCCTGAAATGTTCTCTTGTTCCTTACCGTTACAGGTTTTTCCAACAGAAGCGCAGAGCACAATGCCTCTCCATTAAAGGAAGCACCAGCAATCCTGTGGACCTCATATCTAGAATTAAAAATCGAGAAGGTTCTTTCTAGATATATCTCCTAAGGAAAGGGAAACAAAAGCACAAATAAACTATTGGGACTACGTCAAAATGAAAAGCTTCTGCACGGCAAAGGAAACAATGGACAAAACCAAAAGACAACATCCTGAATGGGAGAAAATATTTGCAAATGATACAAGAGGTTAGTATTCAAAATATATAAGGAATTTCTTATAATTCCTGAGAAGAGGTTAGTATTCAAAATATATAAGGAATTTCTACAACTCAACTCTCAAAAACAAATAACCCAATTTAAAAAATAGGTAGAAGAAATGAACAGGACATTTCTCTAAAGAAGACATACAGATATCCAATGAATATGAAAAAAAAAGTATTACTCATCATCAGGGAAATGCAAATCAAAATCACAATGAGCTATCACCACATACCTGTCAGAATGGCTAACAGGTATTAGCCATTCTGAGAGACAGACAGAGAGAGACAGAGAGAGAGAGAAGAATGCGGGCTGGTGGACAAAAGAGAGAATCTTAGGTAGGTTTCACACCCAGTGCAGAGCTCTAAATGGGGTTTGATCTCACAACCCTGAGATCACAACCTGAGCCAAAACCAAGAGTCTAATGCTTAACCAACTGCACCAACCAGGTGCCCCAAGAAATAACAAGTTTTGTGAGGATGTCGAGAAAAAGGAATCCTCATGCACTGTTGGTGGGAATGTGAACTGCTATAGCCACTATGGAAAACAGTATGGAAGTTCCTCTAAATATTAAGAAATAGAATCACTATATGATCCAATAATCCCACTATTGGGGATTTACCCAAAGAATACAAAAACACGAAAACAAAAAGATATATGCACCCTTATGTTTATTGCAGCATTATTTACAATAGCCAAATTATGGAAGCAACCAAGCAACCCAAGCATCCATCAATAGATGAATCGATAAAGAAAATATATAGAATGGAATGTTACCTGGCCATAAAAGAGAATGAAATCTTGCCATGTGCAACAACATGGATGGATCTACAGGGTATAGTGCTAAATGAAAGAAGTGCATCAGATAAAGACAAATGCCATATGATTTTACTCATGTGGAATTTAAAAAACAAAAACAAACAAACAAAACAAACAAAAAAAAAAAAACAAAGAAAAAAGGGACAAAGAACCAGATTCTTATATATATATAAAACAAACTGGTGGTTACCAGGGAGGAGGTGGGTTAAGGGATGAGTGAAATAGGTGAAGGTATTAAGCATATACTTATGCTTTTTTTTTTTCATTTTTTTTAACCCTTTTTTTTTATTAATATTTTAAAAATAATAAATTTATTTTTTATTGGTGTTCAATTTACCAACATAGAGAATAATACCCAGTGCTCATCCCGTCAAGTGCCCCCCTCAGTGCCCGTCACCCATTCACCCCCACCCCCCGCACTCCTCCCCTTCCACCACCCCTAGTTCGATTCCCAGAGTTAGGATCTTCATGTTCTGTCTCCCTTTCTGATATTTCCCACACATTTCTTCTCCCTTCCCTTATATTCCCTTTCACTATTATTTATATTGCCCAAATGAATGAGAACATACAATGTTTGTCCTTCTCCGATTGACTTACTTCACTCAGCATAATACCCTCCAGTTCCATCCACGTTGAAGCAAATGGTGGGTATTTGTCATTTCTAATGGCTGAGTAATATTCCATTGTATACATAAACCACATCTTCTTTATCCATTCATCTTTCGATGGACACCGAGGCGCCTTCCACAGTTTGGCTATTGTGGACATAGCTGCTAGAAACATCAGGATGCAGGTGTCCCGGCTTTTCATTGCATCTGAATCTTTGGGGTAAATCCCCAGCAGTGCAATTGCTGGGTCGTAGGGCAGGTCTATTTTTAACTCTTTGAGGAACCTCCACACAGTCTTCCAGAGTGGCTGCACCAGTTCACATTTCCACCAACAGTGTAAGAGGGTTCCCTTTTCTCCGCATCCTCTCCAACATTTGTGGTTTCCTGCCTTGTTAATTTTCCCCATTCTCACTGGTGTGAGGTGGTATCTCATTGTGGTTTTGATTTGTATTTCCCTGATGGCAAGTGATGCAGAACATTTTCTCATGTGCATGTTGGCCATGTCTATGTCTTCCTCTGTGAGATTTCTGTTCATGTCTTTTGCCCATTTCATGATTGGATTATTTGTTTCTTTGATGTTGTGTTTAATAAGTTCTTTATACATCTTGGAAACTAGCCCTTTATCTGATACGTCATTTGCAAATATCTTCTCCCATTCTGTAGGTTGTCTTTTAGTTTTGTTGACTGTATCCTTTGCTGTGCAAAAGCTTCTTATCTTGATGAAGTCCCAATAGTTCATTTTTGCTTTTGTTTCTTTTGCCTTCATGGATGAATCTTGCAAGAAGTTACTGTGGCCGAGTTCAAAAAGGGTATTGCCTGTGTTCTCCTCTAGGATTTTGATGGACTCTTGTCTCACATTTAGATCTTTCATCCATTTTGAGTTTATCTTTGTGTATGATGAAAGAGAGTGGTCTAGTTTCATTCTTCTGCATGTGGATGTCCAATTTTCCCAGCACCATTTACTGAAGAGACTGTCTTTCTTCCAGTGGATAGTCTTTCCTCCTTTACCGAGTATTAGTTGACCATAAAGTTCAGGGTCCACTTCTGGGTTCTCTATTCTGTTCCATTGATCTATGTGTCTGTTTTTGTGCCAGTACCACACTGTCTTGATGATCACAGCTTTGTAGTACAACCTGAAATCTGGCATTGTGATGCTCCCACCTATGGTTTTCTTTTTTAAAATTCCCCTGGCTATTCGGGGTCTTTTCTGATTCCACACAAATCTTAAAATAATTTGTTCTAACTCTCTGAAGAAAGTCCATGGTATTTTGATAGGGATTGCATTAAACATGTACATTGCCCTGGGTAACATTGACATTTTCACAATATTAATTCTGCCAATCCATGAGCATGGAATATTTTTCCATCTCTGTGTCTTCTTTAATTTCTTTCAGAAGTGTTCTGTAGTTTTTAGGGTATAGATCCTTTACCTCTTTGGTTAGGTTTATTCCTAGGTATCTTATGCTTTTGGGTGCAATTGTAAATGGGATTGACTCCTTAATTTCTCTTTCTTCAGTCACATTGTTAATGTATAGAAATGCCATTGATTTCTGGGCATTGATTTTGTATCCTGCCACGCTACCAAATTGCTGTATGAGTTCTAGCAATCTTGGGGTGGAGGCTTTTGGGTTTTCTATGTAGAGTATCATGTCATCGGCGAAGAGGGAGAGTTTGACTTCTTTGCCAATTTGAATGCCTTTAATGTCTTTTTGTTGTCTGATTGCTGAGGCTAGGACTTCCAATACTATGTTGAATAGCAGTGGTGAGAGTGGACATCCCTGTCTTGTTCCTGATCTTAGGGGAAAGGCTCCCAGTGCTTCCCCATTGAGAATGATATTTGCTGTGGGCTTTTTGTAGATGGCTTTTAAGATGTCGAGGAAAAGTTCCCTCTATTCCTACACTCTGAAGAGTTTTGATGAGGTATGGATGCTGTATTTTGTCAAATGCTTTCTCTGCATCCATTGAGAGGATCATGTGGTTCTTGGTTTTTCTCTTGCTGATATGATGAATCACACTGATTGTTTTACGAGTGTTGAACCAGCCTTGTGTCCCGGGGATAAATCCTACTTGGTCATGGTGAATAATTTTCTTAATGTGTTGTTGGATCCTATTGGCTAGTATCTTGTTGAGAATTTTTGCATCCATGTTCATCAGGGATATTGGTCTGTAATTCTCCTTTTTGGTGCGGTCTTTGTCTGATTTTGGAATTAAGGTGATGCTGGCCTCGTGGAACGAATTTGGAAGTACTCTATCTCTTTCTATCTTTCCAAACAGCTTTAGTAGAATAGGTATGGTTTCTTTAAATGTTTGATAGAATTCCCCTGGGAAGCCATCTGGCCCTGGACTTTTGGTCTTGGGAGGTTTTTGATGACTGCTTCAATTTCCTCCCTGGCTATTGGCCTGTTCAGGTTTTCTATTTCTTCCTGTTCCAGTTTTGGTAGTTTGTGGCTTTCCAGGAATGTGTCCATTTCTTCTAGATTGCCTAATTTATTGGCGTATAGCTGTTCATAATATGTTTTTAAAATCATTTGTATTTCCTTGGTGTTGGTAGTGATCTCTCCTTTCTCATTCATGATTTATTAATTTGAGTCTTCTCTCTCTTCTTTTTAATAAGGCTGGCTAATGGTTTATGTATCTTATTAATTCTTTCAAAGAACCAACTCCTGGTTTTGTTGATCTGTTCCACAGTTCTTCTGGTCTCGATTTCGTTGAGTTCTGCTCGAATCTTTATTAACTCTCTTCTTCTGCTGGGTGTAGGATCTATCTCCTGTTTTTTCTCTAGCTCCTTTAAGTGTAAGGTTAGCTTTTGTATTTGAGTTCTTTCCAGTTTTTGAATGGATGCTTGTATTGCGATGTATTTCCTCCTTAGGACTGTTTTTGCTGCATCCCAAAGATTTTGAACGGTTGTATCTTCATTCTCATTAGTTTCCATGAATCTTTTTAATTCTTCCTTAATTTCCTGGTTGACCCTTTCATCTTTTAGCAGGATGGTCCTTAACCTCCACGTGTTTGAGGTCCTTCCAAACTTCTTGTTGTGATTTAGTTCTAATTTCAAGGCATTATGGTCTGAGAATATGCAGGGGACGATCCCAATCTTTTGGTATTGGTTCAGACCCGATTTGTGACGCAGTATGTGGTCTATTCCGGAGAAAGTTCCATGTGCACTTGAGAAGAATGTGTATTCAATTGAGTTTGGATATAAAGTTCTGTAGATATCTGTGAAATCCAGCTGGTCCAGTGTATCATTTAAAGCTCTCGTTTCTTTGGAGATGTTGTGCTTAGAAGACCTATCTAGTATAGAAAGAGCTAGATTGAAGACACCAAGTATAAGTGTATTATTATCTAAGTATTTCTTCACTTTGTTTATTAATTGGTTTAAATATTTGGGAGCTCCCACATTCGGGGCATATATATTGAGGATTGTTAAGTCCTCTTGTTGGATAGATCCTTTAAGTATGAGATAGTGTCCCTCTTCATCTCTCACTACAGTCTTCGGGGTAAATTTTAGTTTATCTGATATAAGGATGGCTACCCCTGCTTTCTTTTGAGGACCATTTGAATGGTAAATGGTTCTCCAACCTTTTATTTTCAGGCTGTAGGTGTCCTGTCTAAAATGAGTCTCTTGTAGACAGCAAATAGATGGGTCCTGCTTTTTTATCCAGTCTGAAACCCTGTGCCTTTTGATGGGGTCATTAAGCCCGTTCACGTTCAGAGTTACTATTGAAAGATATGAGTTTAGGGTCATCATGATATTTATTCAGTCCTTGTTTTTGTGGATTGTTCCACTGAACTTCTTCTTAAAAGGGAATTTTCAGAGTCCCCCTTAAAATTTCTTGCAGAGCTGGTTTGGAGGTCACATATTCTTTCAGTTCCTGCCTGTCCTGGAAGCTCTTTATCTCTCCTTCCATTTTGAATGAGAGCCTTGCTGGATAAAGTATTCTTGGCTGCATGTTCTTCTCATTTAGGACCTGAATATATCCTGCCAGCCTTTTCTGGCCTGCCAGGTCTCTGTGGAGAGGTCTGCTGTTACCCTAATACTCCTCCCCATAAAGGTCAGGGATTTCTTGTCTCTTGCTGCTTGAAGGATCTTCTCTTTATTTTTGGAATTTGCAAGCTTCACTATTAGACCTCGAGGTGTTGAACGGTTTTTATTGATTTTAGGGGTGATCTCTCTATTTCCTGGATCTGAATGCCTGTTTCCCTTCTCAGATTAGGAAAGTTTTCAGCTATGATTTGTTCAAATACATATTCTGGCCTTCTGTCCCTTTCGGCACCCTCAGGAACCCCAATTAAACGTAGTTTTTTCTTCCTCAGGCTGTCGTTTATTTCCCTTAATCTATCCTCATGGTCTTTTAATTGTCTGTCTCTTTTTTCCTCAGTTTCCCTCTTTGCCATCAACTTGTCTTCTATGTCACTCACTCGTTCTTCCACCTCGTTAACCCTCGTCGTTAGGACGTCTAGTTTGGATTGTATCTCATTCAATTGATTTTTAATTTCTGCCTGATTGGATCTAAATTCTGCAGTTATGAAGTCCCTTGAGTCCTTTATGCTTTTTTCTAGAGCCACCAGTAGCTGTATAATAGTGCTTCTGAATTGGCTTTCTGACATTGAATTGTAATCCAGATTTTGTAACTCTGTGGGAGAGAGGACTGTTTCTTTCTTTTGAGGTGAGGTTTTCCTTCTATTCATTTTGCTCAGTGCAGAGTGGCCAAAAACAAGTTGTATTGGGAAAAGGAGAAGAAGAGAGAGAAAGAAGGAAAGAAAAGAGAAAAAGAAAAAAGGAAGGAAAAAAAAAAGAAAAAAAGAAGAAAAAGAGAAAGAAAAAGAAAGAAAGGGGAAAAAAGGGTGGGAGAAGCAAAAAGAAATCAAAAAGAAAAAAGGAAAAACCACGGGGGAGTATCTTCTGATTCTGAATACTTGAAGTCCCTTGACTTCCCCTGGAACTTGTCCGTCTAGCTGGTCTTCTCGGGGAGGGGCCTGTTGTGCTGATTTTCAGGTGTTAGCACTTGGGGGAGCTGCTCTGCCCCCTGCCTGGTGTAGGGCTCAGTGGGGGTTGTTTAACCCGTGAGGCCCCAGGAGGAACAACCCCAGTGGCGGTGGCAGCTCTGGAGCCCTGGATTCAGCTCCCACAGTAACTACTGAGCTTCTCCGTCTGCAGGGCCTGGAGGCTCCGGGGCAGGGCCGCTGATCTGCTCAGCTCTGGGCAGGAGCGTCCTTGCGGTCCTCGGCCCTCCCAGCCTCTGCCTGTCCCGGGGGGAGGCTGGATCCTGGGCTGTGTCCCGGCGCCCTGTGCTCCGGAGCCTGCGCTGTTGGATTTGCGCTCCAGGCCGCGCAGCCCCCTGCGCGCGGAGCCTCTTCCTCTATCGGAGTCGCCTCCTAGCTGCTCCCGGCCGCACAGCCCCCTCCGCGGAGCCGCCGCTGGAGCCCCTCCGACCTGCTCCGGGTCCAGCCGTGGGCGCTGCAGTCTTTTAGGGAGCTCGGCGGCGGGGTATGGCCACTCTCCTGGGTGCGCAGGTGTCTGTTAGTGTCCCAGGGAGCCCGAGGGCATCCCCGCCCTCCTGGGGTCCTGCTCTAACTCCCTGCGGGCGCCTTTCTGCCCGGGAAGGTCGGTGCAGTTCCTGCTTCTCCGGGACGGAGCTTTCCTGTCCTGGGGACACTCGCCCCGGCCTCAGCCCGGCTCCTCGCGGGAGCCTTTTGTTTCTTCATTTCTTTTTCCCCCGTCTTCCTACCTTGATAGAAGCACGAACTCTTCTCACTGTAGCATTCCAGCTGGTCTCTTTAAATCTCAGGCCGAATTCGTAGATTTTCAGGATGATTTGAAGGTTATCTAGGTAATTTGGTGGGGACAGGTGATTTGGGGACCCTACTCTTCCGCCATCTACCCCCTCCCCCCCCCCTTTTTAAAGATTTTATTATTATATAATCTCAACACAACACAACACAGGGCTTAAACCCACAACCCAGAGATCAATAGTCGCATGCTCTACTGACTGAGCCAGCCAGGTGCCCCAAGAGTACATGTATCTTCATGAGCACCAGTAATGTACAAAATTGTTGAATCTCGGGCGCCTGGGTGGCTCAGTAATTGAGTATCTGCCTTTGGCTCAGGTCATGATCCTGGGGTCCTGGGATGGAGTCCTTCATCAGGCTCTTCCCAGGGAACCTGCCTCTCCTTCTGCCTATGTCTCTGCCTTTCTCTGTATATCTCTCATGAATAAATAAATAAAATCTTTTAAAAAATTGTTGAATCACTATACTGTGCATCTTAATATAACAATGTAGGTTAATTATACTGTAATTAAATGTATATATTTCTCAAAGCCTGTGGGTTTTGCAACAAGTGCTCACATCCAGAGCAGAAACAAGATGGTGTCTCGGAAAAGTGGCTAGAAGGAAGCAGAACAGCCATAAACACATTTCCAAAATATTAGGGACATTTCCTGCTGATACTTATGAAGATTTCTAATAATTGTGTGACTCTTGTTCTTATTTTATATAATTTTGCCTTCAGGGAACTAACATTTTAAGCAGAACAAAGAAACTAATAAACTTTTCCGACAGGGTCAGGGACATGGAGAGGAATTTTCCAGATGATCTTTTTGACATCTTCGCAATTTTATAACTCTAGTTTAACCCTAAAAATCTAAGAATTGTTCATAAACTCATTTCAGTATCTGAAGAGTAAGAAATAAATTAAGAAATTGCGTCCCCTGGGGATCACTGGGTGGCTCAGTGGTTTGGCACCTGCCTTTGGCCCAAGGTGTGATCCTGGAGTCCCAGGATCGAATCCCACATCAGGCTCCTTGCATAGAGCCGGCTTCTCCCTCTGCCTGCCTCCCTGCCTGTCTGTATGTCTCTCTCTGTGTGTGTCTCTCATGAATAAATGAATAAAATATTTTAAGAAAAGAAATTGCATCCCCCTTTAGATGTATCTAAGCAAGAGCCCAGCCTAAGAAGACACCGGTGACAGCTGAAAAGAAGGCTAGAGGCCAAAGCCATGGCCTATACAACTCAAAATTAACTTGCTTCAAAATTATCTTGGAAGAGACTCTTGCATCTTAATCCATAGCCCCAATATCCTAATAGAAAGAAAATGCAAGTCTGTGTTGTGGGGGTAGGGGTAGTATTTCTCCAGAAATCACCTAAGGTTGAGAAGGCAACAGTGAATATCTGGGGCTCCTCTCTACTTCCAGAACCTTCTCTCTGGTCTTCAGGTACCTGACATGTCCCAGGGATTGAATCCTGCTTCAGCCTACTTATCTTTACTTAATCTTTCTCATCATGGCCAATATATAACCTCTTTCGTCATCTCATCCCTTCAAAGTAGGATCTAGGCTAAGTTCAAAATGCCTTTATGTGATACTCTCACCTACTGCTGCCATCCCACTGTGCTATCTGCAGCCCCAACCCATGGCCACATGTTAGGAAACTGAGCCCGTTTTTTTCCATGGTGAAACAGCATGGGAAAATGCTTAGGAAATGTATGATGAATAAACTATATACAAATAAATGCTAAGGCAATTTAAAAAGAATAATATAATGAAATTATTGATAATTTTCTACTTTAAAACATTTCAGTATAGTGGTATTATTTACATATTCATAAATAATACTTGCTTTTCAAAATTTTTCTAAATTTAAAAGTATGTTTATTTTTTAAATATTTTATTTATTTGAGAAAGAGCGAGAGTGAGAGAGAGAGAGCACGACCGGGATGAGGGGAAGAGGAAGATGCAGACTCCCCGCTGAGGAGGAGCCTGATGTTGGGCTTGATCCCAGGATCCTGGATCATGACCTGAGCCAAAGGCAGATGCTTAGCCAAGACTGAGCCACCCAGGTGCCCCAATAAGTATATTTATTTTAAAAATAAAATACACAATTATACATATAAATACTTTTATAAAAATGAAAAGCTTATAATATATACTTAACCTACTGCTACAGTAAAAAATTATTTTTATATAAAATTCAGACAAAAATTTTCCACATATTTTCTAAATATACCCTAATTAGCTTCAATCCTCTCTATCTTGGTCTAACTCCCACTGGAAATGTAAGCCTCTCCACCATAAGAGGAATGTGAGTCCTCTCCCTCCTGCCAAAATATAAATTTCATGACAGCAGGAACTCCTTTTTGTTTACCACTGTATCCCTAGCTCCAAGAACCCTGCATTATATCTGGAAATCACTCAATAGCTATTGTTGAATAGGTGAATGTACGTCTGCATGCATCTTTATCTAAAGACAGGAACACTAATGTAATCAAATGGAAGCAAAAAGAATGCATATATTACATGGGTTTTATTACAGTATTGATAATGGGTAATGTTCATTAAGCATTTATTAATATTCAAGGCACTATGCTAGGTACTTGATATGTAAAAATATGATTAGATACTATTATTAATTTTTTAAAAGATTTTATTTATTTATTCATAGACACAGAGAGAGAGAGAGGCAGAGACACAGGCAGAGGGAAAAAGCAGGCTCCACGCAGTGAGCCCGGGTCTCCAGGATCACACCCCAGGCTGCAGGTGGCGCCAAACCGCTGCGCCCCCGGGCTGCCCTAATTTTATATTTTTAAAACCTGGAAGAAAATGAATTTGAGAGCTTAGTATTATTATTACATACCTACATATATCCTTTTTTTTTTTTTTTTTAGAGAGAGATTTACTTATTTGGGACACCTGGGTAGCTCAGCAGTTGAGCGTCTGCCTTTGGCTCAGGGGTCCGGATGGAGTCCCACATCGGGCTCCTTACTGGGAGCCTGCTTCTCCCTCTGACCGAGGCTCCTTCCACAGTTGGGCTATCGTGGACATTGCTGCTATAAACATCAGGGTGCAGGTGTCGCAGCGTTTCACCGCATCTGCATCTTTGGGGTAAATCCCCAGCAGTGCAACTGCTGGGTCGTAGGGCAGGTCTATTTTTAACTCTTTGAGGAACCTCCACACAGTTTTCCAGAGTGGCTGCACCAGTTCACATTCCCACCAACAGTGCAGAGAGTTCCCCTTTCTCCACACCTCTCCAACATTTGTTGTTGCCTGTCTTGTTAATTTGCACCATTCTCACTGGTGTGAGGTGACCATTCTCATTGTGGTTTTGATTTGTATTTCCCTCCCTATTTGATGTGGAGCATTTTCTCATGTGCTTGTTGGCCATGTCTATGTCTTCCTCTGTGAGATTTCTGTTAATGTCTTTTGCCCATTTCATGATTGGATTATTTGTTTCTTTGCTGTTGAGTTTAATAAGTTCTTTGTAGATCTTAGATACTAGCCCTTTATCTGATACATCATTTCCAAATATCTTCTTCCATTCTGTAGGTTGTCTTTTAGTTTTGTTGACTGTTTCTTTTGCTGTGCAGAAGCTTTATATCTTGATGAGGTCCCAATAATTCATTTTTGCTTTTGTTTCCCTTGCCTTCATAGATGTATCTTGCAAGAAGTTTCTGTGGCAAGTCCAAAAAGGGTGTTGCCTGTGTTCTCCTCTAGGATTTTGATGGACTCTTGTCTCACATTTAGATCTTTCGTCCATTTTGAGTTATCTTTGTGTATGGTGTAAGAGAATGGTCTAGTTTCATTCTTCTTCACATGGCTGTCCAGTTTTCCCAGCACCATTTATTGAAGAGATAGTCCTTTTTCCAGTGGATAGTGTTTCCTGCTTTGTCGAATATTAGTTGACCATAGAGTTGAGGGCCCATTTCTGGGTTCTCTATTCTGTTCCATTGATCTATGTGTCTGTTTTTGTGCCAGTACCACACTGTCTTGATGACCACAGCATTGTAGTACAACTTGAAATCCGGCATTGTGATGCCCCTGGCTCTGGTTTTCTTTATCATTATTCCCCTGGCTATTTGGGGCCTTTTCTGATTCCACACAAATCTTAAGATGATTCATTCCAACTCTCTGAAGAAAGTCCATGGTATTTTGTTAGGGATTGAATTAAATGTGAAAATGCCCTGGGTAGCACTGACATTTTCACAGTATTAATTCTTCCAATCCATGAGCATGGAATATTTTTCCATCTCTTTGTGTCTTCCTCAATTTCTTTCAGAAGTGTTCTGTAGTTTTTAGGATATAGATCCTTTACCTCTTTGGTTAGGTTATTCCTAGGTATCTTATGCTTTTGGGTGCAATTGTACATGGGATTGACTCCTTAACTTCTCTTTCTTCAGTTTCATTGTTAGTGTATAGAAATGCCACTGATTTCTGGGCATTGATTTTGTATCCTGCCACATGGCCAAATTGCTGTATGAGTTCTAGCAATCTTGGGGTGGAGGCTTTTGGGTTTTCTATGTACCGTATCATGTCATCTGTGAAGAGAGAGAGTTTGACTTCTTTTTTACCAATTGGAATGTCTTTTATTTCTTTTTGTTGTCTGATTGCTGAGGCTAGGACTTCTAGTACTATGTTGAATAGCAGTGGTGAGAGTGAACATCCGTGTCTTGTTCCTGATCTTAAGGGAAAGGCTCCCAGTGTTTCCCCATTGAAAATGATATTTGTTGTGGGCTTTTCATAGATGGCTTTTAAGATGCTGAGATGCTGTTCCCTCTGTCCCGACACTCTGAAGAGTTTTGATCAGGAATGGATGCTGTATTTTGTCAAATACTTTCTCTGCATCTATTGAGAGGATCATGTGGTTCTTTTTTTTTCTCCTGTTGATATGATGTATCACATTGTTTGCTTTACGAGTGTTGAACCAGCCTTGCATCCCAGGGATAAATCCCACTTGGTCATGGTGAATAATCTTCTTAATGTACTGTTGTATCCTATTGGCTAGTATCTTGTTGAGAATTTTTGCATCTGTGTTCATCAGAGATATTGGTCTATAATTCTCCTTTTTGGTGGTGTGTTTGTCTGGTTTTGGAATTAAGGTGATGCTGGCTTCATAAAATGAGTTTGGAAGTATTCCGTCCCTTTCTGTCTTTTGGAACAGCTTTAATGGAATAGATATTGTTTCTTCTTTAAATGTTTGATAGAGGGATCCCTGGGTGGCGCAGCAGTTTGTCGCCTTCCTTTGGCCCAGGGCCCGATCCTGGAGGCCCGGGATCGAATCCCACGTCAGGCTCCTGGTGCATGGAGCCTGCTTCTCCCTCTGCCTGTGTCTCTGCGCCTCCCTCTCTCTCTCTATGTCTATCATAAATAAATTTTTAAAAAAATAAAGCTCTTTTTTCTTTGGAGTTGTTGTGCTTAGAAAATCTGTCATTTGCATAAAGTGCCATGCTGAAGTCTCCCATTATTAGCGTATTATTATCTAAGTATGTCTTTACTTGGGTTATTAATTGATTGATATATCTGGCAGCTCCCACATTAGAGGCATAAATATTCATGATTGTTAGGTCCTTTTGTTGGATAGGTCCTTTAAGTATGATATAGTATCCCTCTTCATCTCTTACTACAATCTTTGGGATAAACTTTAATTTGTTATGAGGATTGCTACCTCTGCTTTCTTTTGAGGACCATTTGAATGGTAAATGGTTCTCCAACCTTTCATTTTCAGGCTGGAGGTGTCCTTAGGTCTAAAATGAGTCTCTTATAGACAGCAAATAGATGGGTCTTGCTTTTTTATCCAGTCTGAAACCCTGAATCTTTTAATGGGATCATTAGCCCATTCATGTTCAGAGTTATTATTGAAAGATAGGAATTTAGTGTCATAATAATACCTATTCAGTCTCTGTTTTTGTGGATTATTTCTTTGGGTGTCCTCTTTCTTTTACAGAGTCCCCTTAATATCTCTTGCAGAGCTGGTTTGGTGGTCACATATTATTTCAGTTTCTGCCTATTTTGGAAACTTTTTATCTCTCCTTCTATTCTTAATGAGAGCCTTGCTGGATAGAGTATTCTTGGCTGCATGTTCTTCTCATTTAGGACCCTGAATATATCCTGCCAGCCCTTTCTGGCCTGCCAGGTCTCTGTGGAGAGGTCTGATGTTAATCTTTCTCCCCATATAAGTTAGGGATCTCTTGTCTCTTGCTGCTTTAAGGATTTTCTCTTTATCTTTGGAATTTGGAAGTTTCACTATTCAATGTTGAGGTGTTGAACAGTTTTTATTGATTTTAGGGGGGAACCTCTCTATCTCCTGGATCTGAATGCCTATTTCCCTCCCCAAATTAGGGAAGTTCTCAGCTATGATTTGTTCAAATATGCTTTCTGGTCCTCTGTTCCTCTCAGCACCCTCTGGAACCCCAATTAAATGTAGATTTTTCCTTCTGAGGCTGTCATTTATTTCCCTTAACCTTTCTTCATGGTCTTTTAATTTTTTTCTCTTTTATCCTCAGCTTCCTTCCTTGCCATCAACCTCTCTTTTTTGTCACTCACTTTTTTTTCTACCTCATTAACCCTCGTTGTTAGGACCTCCAGGTTGAATTGCATCTCATTTAATTGATTTTTAATTTCGGCCTGATTAGATCTAAATTCTGCAGTCATGAAGTCTCGATTCCTTTATGCATTTTTTCCAGAGCTGCCTGTAGCTTTATAATTCTGCCTCTGAATTGGCTTTCTTACATTGAATTGTATTCCAAATTCTGTAACCCTGTGGCAGTGAGTACTGTTTCTGATTCTTTCTTTTGTGGTGAGTTCTTCTTTCTAGTCATTTTGCTCAGTGCAAAGTAGCTAAAAACGAGTTGTACTGTTAGAAGCGCAAACTCTTCTCTCTGTAGCATTCCAGCTGTTCTCTCTTTAAATCTCAGGTCGAATTCATAGGTTTTCAGGATGATTTGAAAGTTATCTAGGTAAGTTGGTAGGGACAGGTGACTTGGGGACCCTACTCCTCTGCCATCTTGCTCCGCCCCTTGACCTGACTTTTTAAAAACATAAGTTGTAGATAGCAAAAATTGGAGGCAAGGTAAGGCAGGGTGCATAGACCAGTCATGTTACCAATGAATCAACTGAATACAACTTTGGTTGATTTAATTAGGAAAAGAGTTTATTAAAAAGATGCTGTGTAGCTCAGAGAACCTCTCGAAAGACTGATGATGCAAGATTAAAAAACATACAGGAACCAAAAGATGCTGCTCAGAGTAAACACATTCACAATAATACCAGAGAATGAGTCCAATGAAAGTACTGCTGCTGCTCTCATTGAACTCTGGATCCTTTAGCTTAAATTGCCAATGTTGCCATATTGGATACTGATGCTGGCACTGAATAGTGGATGCTGATACTAGATACTGGATGTCCAGTGCAAGACACTGGTTACCCCTCTGCAACCTTCAAGACTCATAAACTTGAGATTCCAATCCTGATGGTTAAAAAAGAGGCATGGGGCAACTGATTGCTAGAGGATGCGACTCTTGATCTCAGGGTTGTAGGTTCAAGCCCCACACTGAGTGTAGAGATTACTAAAAAATAAAATCTTTTAAAAAAGAGGCATTATAGCAGCATTCCAAGGAAATGAGCAGGTAAGATAAATGCATAGGTAATTTTTTAAAGCCTATATTAGAAAGGAATAATTACATATCAATAACTTTAGGCTTTAAACTTAAAGTAGGAAAAGATGAACAAACTAAATGCTAAGCTAGCAGAAAAAAGGACATAAAAATACAATAGAAATCGATGAAATAGAAAACAAAAACAATGAACAAAATTAATAAAAGCAAAAGTTGGTTCTTTGAAAAGAAAAAAATCAACAAACCTTTAGTTAGACTAGCCAAGAAAAAGGAAAGAAGATACAAATTACTAAATAGAAATGGAAAGGTAAACTTCACTACAAATTTAGAATAATTAAAAGGGTCATAAAAGGAATGATGTAAACAACTTTATGCTAATAATTTGGATAATTTATAGAAAACAGACAAAATCTTAAAAAGACACAAATTACCAAAACTAACTCAAGAAGAAATGGAAAGCCCAATTAGACCCATAACAAATAAAGTTGAATCAATAATTTAAAGTCCACAAATAAAATCCTAGATCATTTCAAAGGCCAATTCTATCAAAATTTCAAGAATGTGTAATACTAATCTTTCACAAACTCTCCAGAAAATAGCAGAGGAAGAATCACTTCCCAATTTATTCTGTTGGGTCAACAGTACCATGATACAAATATATCCAAAGAAAAAATCATAAAACCAATTTTCTTCATGAATACAGACACAAAAAATCCTCAACAAAGTAAGAGGGAACTGAATCTAGCAAAATATAAAATGAATTAAACAATATGGTAAAATGGAATTTATCCCAGGAATATGAGTCTGATTTAACATATAAAAATCAATTAATATAGTACATCATGGTAATACGAAAAAGGACAAAACCTACATGATCACCTTAATAGGTGCAGAAAAAATTCAAAAGCTCCAACAGCAATTCATGAAAATTTTTTCTTTTTTAAAAATTAGTTACAGTTTATTTGGCATGTAAAAATAGTTTGCAATTGGGAGCTCTCAAACTAACAGGGAATGAGACTCAAAGGTATACTGTTATAAAAGGATGTTTATTATTTTCAGTGGTTTATTATATCACTAGATATAATAATTGAGGATTGGTTAAAAGTGACCACCTCATGCCAGTTTGGGGGAACAGCTTGAATTTTATCTATGATTTGTAGAGCAATATACAAGAAGTGGCCCAAGGTAATTTTTACTTATTTTGCAGAATAGGCTAAGGTTAGATACAGTCATTTTCCTAATAGCATAATCAGAATTATCTCCTCATTATCTATTCTAAAATCTGTATTATTATATATAGAAGTCCAATCTCCATAATTTGAGGAAAATCAAACTGTGTGATTTTCTCACAGAGTGAGTCTACAACATGCTCTAAATTAAGTCCAGTACCATTAAGGTGTTTTTTTTTTAAGATTTTATTTATTTATTCATGACAGACACAGAGAGAGAGAGAGGCAGAGACACAGGCAGAGGGAGAAGCAGGCTCCATGCAGGGAGCCCACCGCAGGACTTCATCCCAGGTCTCCAGGATCACACCCCAGGTGAAGGTGGCACTAAACCACTAGGCCACCCCGGCTGCCCCCATTAAGGTTTTCTTTGTATAGGGACAGATTGCTAGTCATGAAATTTGAGTGGTTATGGGCCATCCTTTGGCTTCCAAGCCTCCCCCCAGTACTAGATTAACTAGTCATAAGTATTAGTTCAATGGCCAAGGGATGGATACCAATCCTTCTCGTAAAGCCATTTTCCTGTCATACATACACGTATGGGAGCTAGTCCTAATATTAACTGAGAATCTTCCCAAGCTTTTGAGTGGCTACATAACCAGCAACCATTTTGATTAGTAAAGGAGGGCATGCATTGAGTGGCAGGCTTTAGTGAGTAGAGAAAATCTCGAACAGAAAAAGGAACATGAGGGGCTCCTGAGTGGCTCAGCTGGCTAAGCATCTGCCTTCAGCTGGGGTCATGGTTCCAGAGTCCTGGGATCAAGCCCCACATGGACTCCCTGCTGAGCAGGGAGTCGGCTTCTTTCTCAGCCCCTCCCACCCACTCATGCTTACTCACTCTGTCTCTCCGAAATAAATAAAATCTTTAAAAAAAGGAATATGAGTATGAATATTTTGTGTTCATCTGTAAAGCAGTAATATCACAATAATTGTTATAAAAAATGAGTTCTGGGGAAAAGACAGAGAATCTAATAGAATCTTGTTCTGTGATGTTGGGTGTAAGCTATCTGCTTTGCCTTATTGTCTGCTTCCAGGGAAGTTTGGTGTGTTGTTTTTTTTCCCCTGGAAATTCCTAATTTTAAGTTTGCCATAGGTTGACAAGTTCAATAATCAAGGTATAGGGAGAGTTCTCTTTAATTGTGAGTCATGACCCAAGAATTTAACTGCTGTGTGAAAAAATAGAACCTGATGGAGCCCTTTTTCACCAAGGTTCAAGTACTATTGTGAAAAAATTTTCAACAAACTAGGAAGAGAATTCCTCAACTTGATAAATGTCTTTTATGAAAAACCTATAGCTAACATCATACTTACAGCGATTATGAAATACTGAGTGACTTCTCCCTAAAATCAAGAGCAAAGCAATGATATCTGGTTTCACCACTGCTATGTAACATTACACTAGAGATTCTAGCAGTACAACTAGCCAAAAAACAAATAAAAGGCACCTATGTTGGAAAGGAAGAAGTAGTACTATCTTTACTAATAAATAACATGATCCTGTGAGGAAAAAAAATTCTAGGTAATCAAAAAACAAAAAACTGGTAGAACTAATGTTTGTTAAGGTCATGAGATCAATACACAAAAGAGAATTTGCATTTCTAAATACCACCAATGAGTCATCCAAAAATCAAATTAAGAAAACAACTCAGGAATTTAACAAAAGAAATATAAGAATTATACACTGGAAACTATGAACCACTGCTAAGAAAAAGAGCTGAATAAACTGAGAGCCATTTCATGTTCATAGATTAGAAGATGAAATATTATTAAAGGGCAATTCTCTCCAAATCAATAGATTCAGTGCAATCCCTATTAAAATACAAGCTGTCTTTGTTGCAGAAATTGACAAATTGATATTAAGTTATATGTGAAAATTCAAAGAACCCTAAATAGAAAAAAACAATTTTGAAGATGAACAAACTTGTATTTTCCCAGTTCAAAATAATATTAATAGCATGATATTAATATCTATTAATCAATGGCATGATATTAGTACAAGCACAGCCATCTAGACCAATAATACAGAATTGATAGTCCAGAAATAAATGGTCAAATAGCCAAAACCTTCAGAAATTAATCCAAATGTCCATCTGCTGATGAATGGATAAACAAAAACCATGGCTTCATACAATGAACTTACTAGAAGGCAATAAAAAGGAAAGAAGTAGGGATCCCTGGGTGGCGCAGTGGTTTGGCGCCTGCCTTTGGCCCAGGGTGCAATCCTGGAGACCCGGGATTGAGTCCCGCATCAGGCTCCCTGCATGGAGCCTGCTTCTCCCTCTGCCTGTGTCTCTGCCTCTCTCTCTCTCTCTCTCTCTCTCTGTGACTATCATAAATAAATAAAAATTATTAAAAAAAAGGAAAGAACTATTACATGCTACAACATAGATGAACCTCAGAAACATGCTATATTTAAATATCCATTTGTATCAAATGTCCAGAAAAAGTAAATCTACACAGGCAGAAAGTAGATTCACGGATGACTGGAGTGAGGAGTGGAATAACTGTAAATGGGCAAGAGGGATCTTTTCCTAATGGTAAAACTACTCTAAAACTGACCTATGCTGATGGTTACAAAATTCTATAAATGTACTAAAAAACACTGAATTGTACACTTAAGTGGAATCTATGGTTTGTAAATTAATTCTCAATAAAAGAGTTAAAAACAATTGCTGAATGACTGTATAAAGAACATGAGAGGAAGAGATCTTAATCTATATATCATTAATTATGTTAAATATAAATAGTATAAACACACCAATTAAACAATAGACATTGTCAGACTAAATAAAAATAATAATCAACTATACACTATCTACAGCAAATCCACTTTATTTTTTTTAAAAAGATTTTATTTATTCATGAGACACACACACACACACACACACACACACACAGAGGCAGAGACACAGGCAGAGGGAGAAGCAGGCTCCATGCAGGGAGTCTGATGCAGGGCTTGATCCCGGGACTCTGGGCTCATGCCTGGGGCCAAAGGCAGACGCTAAACCACTGAGCCACCCAGGAATCCCCATAAATCTACTTTAAATAACAAGTTACAGATAAAGAGTTAAAAGATGGAAAAATAAATATCATTGGAAACCAATTAAAAGAAACATGGTGTACCTATATTAATATCAAAGTAGACTTCAGAACAAGGACCATTACCAGGAAAAAGAGCCACATTATGTAATAATAAAAGAGTTAATTCACAAAGGTAGCATCACAATCCTAAAGGTGTACGTATCTAACAACAGATGTTCAAAATACATACAGCAAAAACTAGTATTTCTAGAAGTCAAACTCATAAGTATACTTGAATGCTTAAACACTGCTCTCTCAGTAATCAATAAGTAAATACAAAATCAGTAAAGAGAGAGACCTGAAGAACACTGTCAACCAACTTGACCCCAGTGACATTTACAGTGTACTGCAGCTAACAAAAAATCTTTTTAGAGAGGACTTAAGGAAGGGATGACTGGGTGGTTCAGTCAGTTGAGCTTGTGACTCTTGATTTCAGCTCAGGTCATGATCTCAGGGTTGTGAGATGGAACCCCGAGTCCAGCTTAGCACTGGGCACAGAATCTGCTTAGGATCTCTCTCTCCCTCTCCCTCTGTCTCCGCCAACACCCCACCCTGAATCAAAAGCACATGTGCACACACTCTCTCTCTCAAAGAAAGAGCACTTGAAAGATTCACCAAGGTAGACCATATTTCATATTTCCAGGCCATAAAAGAAACTCTAATAAGTTTAAAGGAATTGAAATCATACAGAGTCTTGGACTACAATGAAATAAAATGGAAATCACTGACAGAAAGGTACCTAAGATTATCCTAAAATAACTGGAAATTAAACAAGACACTACAAAGAACTCATGCATCAGGGCATAAATCTCAAGGGAAATGAGAAAATACTTTTGAATTGAATGATAGTACGACGTATCAAAATTTGGAGATGTTTACATTAATAAAGAAGAAAGTTCTGAAATTAATGGTGACCATTACACAACACTATGAATAAACTAAACCACTGAACTGCATTTTTTAAAGGTGGGTTTTACAGTATGTGAATTTTATCTCAATTTAAAATCATTAAAGAAAATAAATATCTCAGTACAAAAATCTAAGATTCCCCCTTAAACTAAAAACAGAAGAGCAAACTAAACCCAAAGAAAACAAAAGGAAGAAAATAATAAAGAGCAGGGTTTTCTTTTTTTTTTTTTTTTAAGATTTTATTTACTTATTTGAGAGAGAGCGTGCACAAGTGGGGAGAGAGGCAGGGCTCAATCTCAGGATCCTGGGATCATGACCTAGCTGAAGGCAGGCATTTAACCAACTGAGCCATGTAGATACCCCAAGTGAAGTTTTATAAAAAAATTACAAATAGAAAAATAGAGAAAAATCAATGAAAACAAAAGCTGATTCTTTGAAATGATTGATAAAATTGACAAACCTCTAGCCAGACTACCAAGAGTGGGGGAAAAGACACAAATTACTAATATCAGAAATAAAATAAGGGACACCATTACAGATCCTACAGATGTTAAAAGGATAATGAAGAAACGTTATGAATAACTACATGCCCATTGTATTCATTTTCTACTGCTGCTTAACAAATTACCACAAACATACATAGTGGCTTAACACAACACATTTACTACCTCACACGTTCTGTGGGTTAGGAGTTCATGCTTGGTTTAGCTGGATGCTTTTTAGGGTCTCATAAGGTTGCAATCAAGATGTTGGCTGGGCTGTGTTCTCGTATGAGGGTTTGACTGGCACAGTAAGCAGAATAATGGTTCTCCAAATACGTCAATGCTCTTATCCCCAGAACCTGTGAATATGTTACCTTACATAGCAAACAGGCTTTGAAGATGTGACTAAATGAAGATTGTTAAAATGGGAGATTATTCTGGATTATCTAGGTGGGCTCAATGTAAATATAAGGGTCCTTATAAGAGAAAGAGGCAGGCAGGGAAGTCAAGAGAAAGAGATATGACAATGGAAGAAGTCAAGGTGATATGATGTGAGAAAAATATGACCAGCCATTGCTGGCTTGGAAGACAGAGGAAGGGGCCACAAGCCAGAGAATACAGGTGGCCTCTAGAGGTTGGAAAAGGCAAGGAATGGATTCTTCCCCGCAACCTCCAGAAGGAATTCAGCCCTGCTGCCACCTTGATCTTTAATCTCATATGACTCATGTACGACTTCTGATCTTCAAAATTATGAGATAATAAATTCGTGTTGTTTTAAGCCACTAGGTTTGTGGAAATCTGTTAGAGCAGGAATAGGAAACTAATATTAAGAAAGAAGAAACTTCCAAACTCACTCAGATTGTTAATAGAATTCATTTCCTATGGCTGTAAGACTGATGGCCCTGGATTCTTGCCTATTAGGTGGAGGCCATCCTCACCTTCTATAGAGTCTTAAACTGATAAAGAACTTCTGTAAAAAACCTATAGTTAACATAACTTAATGTTGAAAAACTGAATGTTTTCCTCCCTAAGATTGGATATCTTCTCTTACCACCCCTATTCAACATCATCCTGAAATCCTAGCCAGTAAAATAATGAATGAAAAACAAAAAGCAAACAAAAAGAAAAAAAAAAGAAAAACAAAAAGCATACAGATTGGAAATACATAAAACTGTTTCTTTTCATAGACAACATGATTGTCTACATGAGAAACCTCAAGGAATCTACCAAAAAAAAAAAAGAAAGGTCTATAACTAATATATGAGTTTATCAAGATCACAGGATACAAAAGTAATAAAAAACCAATTGTATGTCCCTATACTGGCAATGAATAATCGGAAATTGAAATTATGAAAACTGCACATAAAACATCGAATATTTTAGTATAACATAATATGTGCAGGATCTAAAACGCCAATAAAAGAAATCAGAGGAAACCTAAATACATTAAGAGATATACAATGTTCATGAGTTTGTAAGAGTTAATGTTATGATGACAATTTTCCCCAAACTAATCTAAAGATTTAACACAATTCCAATTAAAATTCCAACAGGATTTTTTGTACAAATCAACAAGCTGTCTCTAAAATGTACATGGAAAGACAAAGGTACTAGAACATCCAAAGCCATGGTGCCTGAGTGGTTCAGTTGGTTAAGCCTCAGTTAGTTAAGCGTCTGCTTTCAGCTCAGATCATGATCCCAGGGTAAAAGATGTTCAACATGATTAGTCACTAGGGAGATCAAAACCACTCTGAGGTACCACTTATATCCACTACAATGTCTATAATGAGAAAAAAAACTGAAAAATAACAAGTGTTGGCGAGGATATAGAAAAATGGGAATTCTCATACAATATTGCTGGGAATGTAAAACGGTTCAGCCACTGTGGAAAAAAGTTTGGCAGTTCCTCAAAAAAAATTTTTTTTTCAGTTCCTCAAAATTAAACATAGAATTACCATATATTACGTGGTTCTGAGTTTCAAATTCCTGGGAGAGACTATGATAGCACCAATTTGAGTGTCTACCTCTGGATCAACTGACAACAGCCAGGGGTGAGTTGCCTTAGTCTGAGAAGGCCACGGAGATCTTATCCTTGTGCTGTAGAGCCACTCACAGCAAAGGGGAATTGTGTGCTAAGTAGTTGCCCCAAGAGATACGTATTATAAGCAAAAAAGGTGCACTGATTACCTTCCACTGAAGGTCACCATCAGATTATGGAAAGTACAGAATAGGATTCAGTGGCATTCTGATTATCCTCCCCACCCCCCCAAGCTCCTCAATATCCCAACAGATTTTTTTCTTTCTAAGGCTTAAGAGAAAACACACTCATTGTCACGTTTATATTTTAAAATTGTGTTTGACCCTGGGACACCTAGGTGATGCAATTAAGGGTCCGACTCCTGGTTTCAACTCAGGCCACGACCTTGAGGTTGGCAAGATTGAACCCCGCATCAGACTCTTTGCTCAGCACAGAGTCTACCTGAGATTCTTTCTCCTTCTCCCTGATCCTCCTTCTGCTGTTTCAGATAAATAAACCTTTTTTATTTTTTTAAAGATTTATTTATTCATTTATGATAGACATGGGGGGGTGGGGAGACACAGGAGGAGGGAGAAGCAGACTCCATGCCAAGAACCCAACGTGGGACTCACTCCCAGGACTCCAGGATCATGCCCTGGGCCAAAGGCAGGCGCTAAACCGCTGAGCCACCCAGGGATCCCCTAAACCTTTTTTTAAAAGTAAAAACTTTGACCTACTGACAGAAGATCATATGCATTTTCATTCAATCTTTTATCTAAAAGATAACACTTTTAAATGTTTATGGTGGTCTTTAACATGCAATTACTTTCTCAAAAACTCGTAGGGGTTCCCTATAACCTACCATATTAAAATATCTAACTATTTAGCATTCTTTATCAAATAGCTTCTCTCTGCCTTTCTGAACTCCTTATTTATTAAACGTTTGTTGAGGGTCACCTGGGTGGCTTAGTTGGTTAAACATCTAACTTTCACTCACGTTACGATCTCAGGGGCCTGGAATTGAGCCCTTCATTAAGCTCCACATTTGGCAAGGAGTCTGCTTATCCCTCTGCCCTTCTCCCTGCTGGTTCTCTCTCTCTCTCTCTCTCTCTCTCTCTCTCTCTTTCTCTCTTTACCTCTCTCTCGCGCTCTAATACATAAAATCTTTTTTTAAAAAACCCATTTGTTGAATAAACAATGATTTCTTCCTTCCAGGAACTAACATGGATATGCTGTCATTAAGATTTGTCAATCTAAATGACAAGAACTTATGGACATAATGGCATCGAATTTCCGAACTGAGATCATCCTAGAATATTTATGGCATATGTTTCGTATAATTAAAAAGTAAGGAAAAAAACAGTTGAAAACATAATCTCTATCTTGCAACAACAGTTCTGTGTGGTACACACTTCATTCCAGCAGTCTTTGACCCTGTCTTGTCAGAGTCCTGGCTGCCCCCCAACCCCGACATACATTGTTCACCCTCACCTTACTTCTTATTTTTTAAAACATATATATTTATTATTGAAGTACTGTTGACATAGAATATTAGTTTCAGGTATACCACACAGTGATTTGATCATTCCCCCCTTTTTTAAAGATTTTATTTGAGAGGAAGAAAGAGCACAAGAGGGGAGGGACAGAGGGACAGGAAAAGGGAAAAGCACACTCCCCAGCAAACAGGGAGCCTGGCACCAGGCATGATCCCAGGACCCCAGAACCACAACCTCAGCCAAAGGCAGATGCCCAATGAACTGAGCCATCCAGGCACCCGTGATTTGACAATTCTGTACATTACTCAGTACTTGCCATGATAAGTGTAGTCACCATCTATCACCATACAACGTTATTACAATAGTAGTGACTATATTCCCCATGCTGCACTTTTCATCTCCATGATTTATTTATTTAATTACTGGAAGTATGTACCTCTTAAACCCTCTCACCTATTTTACCCATCTGCCCATCCATCTCCCCTCTGGCAACCACAAATTTGTTCTCTGTATTTATAAGTCTATTTTTGTTTGTTTCTTCACTCGTTTGTTTTTTAGATTCCACAACTGAGTGAAATCATATGGTATTTGTCTTTTTCTGACTTATTTCACTTAACATAATACCCCCTAGGTACATCCATGTTGTCACAAATGACAGCATTTCATTCTTTTTTATGACTGAGTAATATTCGTGTGTATGTAGTACATTTTATTTATCCATTCATCTACCAATGGACACTTGGATTGCTTCCATTTCTTGACTATTGTAAATAATGCTGCAATATAGGGCTATATTTTTAAATTAGTGTTTTTGGTTTTGGGGGGTAAATACCCAGTAGTAGAATTACTACATCATATATTTCTATTTTTAATTTTTTGAGGACCTTCATATTGCTTTCCACAATGGTTGCACCAATACACATTCTCACCAAAAATTTATGAGGGTTCCCTTTTCTCTACATTCTTGCCAACACTTGTTATTTCTCGTCTTTTGATATGAAGTGATACCTCAAAGAATGAGACTGGACCACTTTCTTACACCATACACAAAAATAAACGCAAAATGTATTAAAGATCTAAATGTGGGACATGAAACCATCAAAGTCCTAAAAGAAAACATAGGTAAACTCTTGGACATCAGTCTTACCAATATATTTATAGGTATATCTTCTCAGGCAAGAGAAATAAAAGTAAAGATAAACTAATGGGACTACCCCAAAACAAAAGCTTTTGCACAGCAAAGGAAGCCATCCACAACACAAAAAGCAACCTACTGAATGGGAGAAAATATCTGCAAACCATTCACCTGAAGGGCTTAATAACCAAAATATATAAAGAACTTCTACAACATCCAAAAAATAATCATAATAATCTGATTTAAAATGGGCAGAGGACCTGAATAGACATTTTCCAAAGAAGACATACAGATATGGCCAATAGACACATGAAAAGCTATTTGACATCACTAATCATCAGAGAAAGGCAAACCACCTTACGTCTTCTTTTGCTATTCGTTAGGCCTTGAAATGCTATCTTGTGCATCGTCATTCTATTCTGTGCCCCTCATTAGGAGAAATACAGTAAATCCTCTTCAAAAAGTTTGCACTTGGGACACTAGGGTGGCTCAACAGTTGAGTGCCTGCCTTCGGCCCAGGGCATGATTCTGGAGTCCAACGATCGAGTCCCACATCAGCCTCCCTGGATGGAGCCTGCTTCTCTCTCTCTCTCTCTGTCTCTCATGAATAAATTAAAATCTTTAAAAACAAATTTGCACTTGGGGCACGTGAGTGGCAGTGGTTAAGTAGAGTCTGCCTTTGGCTCAGGTTGTGATCCCCGGGTCCTGGGATTGAGTCCCACATCCTCTTCGCAGGGAGCCTGCTTCTCCCTCTGCCTGTGTCTCTGCCTCTCTCTCTTTGTGTGTGTGTGTGTGTGTGTGTGTGTGTGTCTCTCATGAATAAATAAAATCTTAAAAAAAAAAACTTTAACCTCTTCATACCCGAAACAATCCTTATAGTAAAAAGCTGTCTTTTCTGAACATGAGAAGAACTTTGTGTGTACTTTTTAAGAAATAAGAGAATTTGATAAATTCTCATACTGCTTGTAATACTTAAATATCAACAATAAGTTAAATGACCATTGTGTTCTCCTTAATCCAAGCTTCTTCATGAGGTTATCTGTCTCTCTCCTTGGAATTCCCATTGCATTTCATTCCTCTTTTGAGCATAATTCACTGTTTTATATTATGGCTCTCTGTCAATGCTTACTTCCTCTATGAGATTACAACTCCTTCTGAGATAGTACTGTGTCTTAATCTTATTTGCACTCCTTCTGGTTCTCAGCACAATGCCTGACATACTATAGATGCACAATACACAGGTGTTTTTGAATGAAGAAAAAATTAACCACAAGAGGTTTCTATGGTGATATTATTACAGCTTTTTTCTTCCATATAGGCCTGTCAGCCTGGAAATAAAACACTTACTAAAAACAGTTCAGAGACTCCTATCTATGAAACTGTTTGTATGATATAATTCTGAACAAGGTTAGGGGCTTCCAAGCTACAGAGAAAGCTGTCTGCTCTCTTGTGTTACTTTTAAAGCAAATAAAAAGGTTCCTGAGATATAAATACTAAGTCTAGAACTCCATATATTAGTGAAATAAATGCTAAGTCTAGAATTCCATATATTAGTGGTTACTATCCTTTTTCTTAGTGGCAGTACGGTAAAATAGGAACTGGGGTCTGAACTCAGAATTTAACATCGGGCTCCCTGCATGGAGCCTGCTTCTCTGTCTGCCTGTGTTTTTGCCTCTCTCTCTCTCTCTCTCTCTGTGTCTCTCATGAATAAATACATAAAATTTTAAAAAAAGAGAGATAGAGAGAGAGAGAAAGGGCAGCCCGAGTGGCTCAGTGGTTTAGCGCCTGCCTTCAGCCCAGGGCGGGATCCTGGAGACCGGGATCAAGTCCCACATGGGCTCCCTGCATGGAGCCTGCTTCTCTCTCTGCCTGTGTTTCTGCCTCTGTGTGTGTGTGTGTGTGTCTCATGAATAAATAAATAAAACCTTTTAAAAAAATGAATTCAGAATTTAAGGATTTCAATCTCAGCTCCACCACGTATTAGCTTCGTGACCTTGCAAGTTGTTTAACTTCTCTGTGCCTCACACAGTACAGTCCCTCAAAGGAATGGTATAAAAATTCATGACTTGATATATTTAAAGTTTTTAGAATAGTACCTGGTTCTTTGTTTAGAAGTGATAGCATACAACACCCAAGTGCTGATTACTTCAACTGATGAATCACTAAATTCTTACTCTGAAAATAATAATACATTATATGTTAATTAAATTGAAATTTTTTTTTAAAAAGGGGGTTAGGAATATGTAGTACTAACTATATTGCTCTTCTATTCCCTATTGATAAGTTCCAAGATGTTAAGGACAAAATGAGTTTTGTTTTTATCCCCTATTACCCGCCTAGCACAGTATGTAACAAATAGTAGACGCTTAAAAAATGACGCGAATTGTATTGGAAACATGTATGAGTCCACAAGAAAATGAAGGTGTGTTGATGTAAATGAAATTGCAAAGGGTTCTTGGCATATCGTTTGCGTATCTTCACTTATTTCTTTATAGTTAGTTGTTAGGTGCTTTATGACTTGATCTTTTTCTTGCCCTCTTCAGAGCATGCACTTTGGTGTAATGCATGTTATATCCCTGAGGACTGCTGGCCTCCTCACATGCTGGCTATTCAAATAGTCTGAGGGATGAGGCTGCGGCAGGCAAAAGTGGGTTACCTTACAGTACTGCCTGCTGCTGGGGATGGAGGACCAATAACCTCAGAATACAGCGCACAGGAACAGCTGGGCCAGCAGAGCAGTCTGTGAAGGCTCATCTGGCCACTCCGCAGTGGGGCACTGCCAAGGTGAGCGCCCTAACGCGCGGGTCGCCCGCCCGGAGGCCCTCACGCTGCAGCAGGGTCTGGCGACGGAGGGAAGGGCTCCGGCCAAGGCCGCCTGGATGAGTCATTCTCACCTCCCCAGGCAGGTGCGGGTGGCCGGACGCGCCGCCTCGGCTGCCAGGAGCCGGGAGCCGAGAGCCGCCGCCGCGGAGCCCCTTCCCGGGACGCCTCCTCTGGGCCAGCACTGACCTTGCCGCTGGCAGCCCGACTGCCGAGAAGACCCGGCGCCGCAGAGCCGGACACTGGTCGACGGTGCCCACTGGCACCCGGACCCACAGGTGTCGGAGCCCGCCGCCGGCCTCCTGCGCTGCCTCAGCGCCTCCTCCCCACGCGAGGTCGCCAGCCGAGCCCCGAGGGCCGCGGCACGAGGCTCAGGAGCACTGGGCGGGGCGCGCGCCCACCGGCCCGCGGAGGTCTTCTCGCGCGGGCGCACGCGCCGCAGCCGCGCGGGGCGGGGGTGGGGCGGGTGGGTGTGCTTGGGGCGCGCGCGCCGCCGCCGCCGCCGCCGCCGCCTCAGCCTGCTGCTCCGCCTGCGCCTCCTGCTCCCGGCGCTCGGCCCCAGCACGCCGGCTCCCGAGCGGCCATGGGCGGCGCGGGGTCCGCAGTGTAGAGTCCGCCAGTCCCGGACCCGCGTCCCGCACCCTGACGGTCCCGGTAAGCGGGGGCGGGGGCGGCGGGGACTCGGCAGGCACCCTAAGGGACGAGCCTGCGGGCCGCGGACAGCCCTTTGGGGACTGTGAGGTGTTGTGTGGGAGCAGCCCCTAAGGGAGTCCCTGTGTAAGTGGATAAACCCCGAGGGTCCCCGCCTCTGCCGCTGGGAGAGTCCCGGAGGCGGTTCGGGGAGCCGCCCCCACGGAGGACCCCTGTGTGAAGGGGGGACTCCAGGGCTCTCTCTGAGGAGCAGCGTGAGGGGCACTGTCCCCGCAGAGAGACCAGACCGTCTGTAGAACTCGCGGAGGCCAAGGGTAGTCTCTGGTGCTGTCTCAGTGGAAGACCATTTGAGAACATAGGGGAGCCTCGGGAGCCTGCGCGGTGGAGCGGGACCGCACAGAGGGAGGACTCCTGTGTGAAGGAATACCTTAGGCTGAGCGCTAGAACCGCCGCAAGGAATGAATCTCTGACTGGAAGGAGAGGAGGCTGCTACGGGATCTAGGCCAGGAGTAACTTCCCCATATGCACCAAAGGAATTTGGCCTTGACTTTTCTAGGGGTCAGTGTGCCCGAAGTTGTGTCCCTCCAAGGTGGTTGAGGGGCTGCTGCCTTTGTCCATTCCTTCCCGCAACCCCGTTAGAAATTTATTCTCCGCGGTAGCCCAGATTGGCTCCAGGCTGGAATTTGTGGAGGCAGGAACTTCTCTTAGAGCAAAGGGCATAGGGGAAGGGAGGACCACTGAGGCCTCTGAAGCAAAGATGGGAGACTTGAGGCCCTGGGCTCGACTGTCCATAAGCAAGCAGTTAAGATGAGGTGGAGTAATTGATCCTGGCTGGTCCTGGAAGAGAAAGCCCTTTGAACGGAGGAAAAAGGATGCATGAGATATTGAGCTCCAGTGTTTAAACATGTAACTCTTCTAACAACCTTGTGATATTATCCCTTCAGTGATAATGAAACTGAGACTCAGAGATTTTAAGCAATTTGTAAAAGGTTACAGAGGTTGGAATCATGAAATATGTTTTTTCAGATTTTATTTGGGAAGAGATATCAAAGAGAGACAGAAGCAAGAATTATGTTTGCTTAAGTTTAAGAGGTAAAACTATATAAAACTCTTAGAAGAAAAACGGAAATATCTTCAAAACCTTGGATTTGGCAGTGGTTTTTTAGGTATAACATCAAAAGCACAGACGAGAAAAAATAGAAAACTTGGACCTCCTCAAAATTTAAACTTTTGTGCATCAAAGGATTCACTGAAGAGAGAAAGGACAACCCATGGAATGGGAGAAAATACTTGCAAACCATATATCTGGTAAGTGATCAACATCTACTATGCATAAAGAACTACAAGTCAACGACAACAAAAACTACACTCAGTTCAAAAATGGAAAGGATGTGAATAGACATTTCTTCAAAGAAGTTACATAAATGCCTAACCAGCACTATTCTCAAAAAATAAAAAATAAAAAAGAAAAAACCAGAAAATAATGTGAAGATATGGAGAGATTGGAATGCTAGTACATTGCTAAAGAAATGCAAAGTAGTGCAGCTGCTGTAGAAATGTTTTATGGTTCCTCAAAAAGTTACAAAGAATTTTCATATGACCCAGCATTTCTACTCTTTAGTGTATATCCAAAAGAAATGTGGTATGATATGGAAACTGGCCAAATTACAAATTTGGTAGCTCTCTCCTGTGATCAAAGAAATGACCGATTTTGTTGTATTGGTTACCTGTCATCATTCCTGCTAACCCCAACTCAGTAATCAGGTTCCATCTCTGAGGAAGCACAGTGGATATGATGTGTTCAGGATTATACTGTTTCTAGAAACAAGTTCTGAAGAATTGGTCTTATTAGACCCTTCTGCTCCACTTTGAACTACAGAGAGGATACTGACACTGTGATCTCAAATAAACTCTTTGATTCCTTCAATCATCTTTGCAGCATTTCTTTAAGAAAGATTTATTCAGGCCAGCCTGGGTAGCTCAGTGGTTTAGCACTGCCTTCGGCCCAGAGTGTGATCCTAGAGACCTGGGATCGAGTACCACATCGGACTCCCTGCATGGAGCCTGCTTCTCCCTCTGCCTGTGTCTCTGCCTCTCTCTCTCTCTCATGAATAAATAAAATATTTTTTTAAAAAAGAAAGATTTATTCAGCTCTTGTGCTGTGTAAAGCAGTGTAAACTATTCTGATTGTTCCTCCTTCCTGAATCCAGACTATAGAAATGATCCCTGAAAGTATAGTCTTCCTCCTTCCTGAATCCAAAGAAAATCTGGAACTCCTATTTTTACCTGTGGAACTTACTGATTTGAGTTGTTTTCCCCACTTCCCTTCTCAGAGGTTTCTTTTACTTTATTAGTTTTCTATTACTCTGCAACAAATTACCATAAATATGGTGTTTTAAAATGGTACACGATTTATGATCTCACAGTTATGGTCTGACAAGGTGGCAAAGTATTGGCTGAGCTGTGTTCTCATCTGGAGGCTTGCATGGGGAAGAATCTTCCAAGCTCACTCAGGTTGTTGGCAGAATTCATTTCTCTGCAGTCATAATAACCGTGGCCCTGGATTCTTGTTAATTCTTAGCTGGAAACTACACATAGCATCTAAAGACCACCTACAGTTCCTAGAGGGTAAACGAACCCCCCCCCCCAACATGGCCACTTCAAGGTCTGTCCACACTCAAGAAGATGGGATTACACAAAGCACGAACACCAGGGAGTGGGAACATGGGGGAAGCCACCTTAGAGACTTCCTCCATAAAGAATACCTAGAAAAGGTTTAGTTTGCTCTTATTTCTTCCATTTTGTTTGGCTAACGGGGCCTATTCTATTTTCTTGTCTCTTTGGGATTTACCACCCCTTTGCCCCTGGTGTCTGAAGTTTTTTTCAAGCCCTTCTCAAATTACCACAAATTCCTCAACATGAATGTTGTCTCTATGATAATATCTTCTATCTCTCTTTTGTTCTTTGATAAGGACACAGAAAACCCCAGTTCCACTTATCTGCTAAAGAAGTACTCATTAAGCATAAATAGTGGGGTATTTCTGAATTGATTTTTTTTCTTTTTCTTTAAAAAATATTATTTATTTATTTGATAGCACAAACAAGGGGGGTGGTGGGCAGAGGGAGAGGGAGGAGCAGGTTCCCCACTGAGCAGGGAGCCTGCTACAGGGCTCCATTTCAGGACCTGGAGATCATGATTTAGGCTGCTTAACTGACTGAAACACCCAGGTACCTCAACTGATTTCCTTTTTAACCTGGATGTCTCTCCTAGGACTTCTTTCACACATGGAAAGCAATTTTATTTTTCCAAACCATTCATTTATTTCTAACATTGCTAGTTATGGTTGGGAGAAACAACCTACAATGGGCTCTTAGCATTCCTGAATGTTTTTACTGGGTATGTCAAGAAAGTAGGGCACTGTTTTCCAGGCCATTTCTTGAAACTGTATTTATAACAAGCACCTTGAAAGAAGGCAACATCTCTCCCTGGACAAAGATCAGACTGCTTTTTCTTCCTATAAAAGGGGTGGGCCAAAAAAAAAAAAAATTAAAAGGAGTGGACCCCAAATCTTAGCATTCCTCTCCTGTAACACAGACTACTGTAAGTAGGCATCTGTCATAGATGTATCTGTCATATATGTCACTTATTTTTTTAGAGATTAAAACTGATTTTATTGATTTCTGAAGCACCTCGTGCATATTTTGGAGCTTGCAGCCCTGAACCAAGCCCATCTCTTGGTCCTCAGGCCAGACTGAATATAGACATTGGGGAAGGGGACACAAAGAGTGGTGGGTATATACCTGAGTTGTGAGTGTCCACCTAAGAGTTGTGATCTGTTGGGTGAAGATTTTGGGTTGGTGAATTCCTGCCAGAGCCTAAGCAGTGTTTGACAACCTCTAGGATGGCCGAGGTGCAGAGGAGTCCTATACTAAAGGTCCTGGTGCCTGGTGTTGAGAAGTGAGGAGGTAGGGGATGAGGGAGGTATAATGACTTGCTTCAGCTTTACCTCTGCTGATGAGTTCCTTGTGCATATACCCTTTCGTCAGATTGAGATTCTGGAGGAGGGGGAGAAGAAGTGTGCTAGTTTATCCTACTCTCACCCAGTGTCAGTAGGTCCACTATATTTTTAGGACAGGCACCTAGGCCAGGCTCTGAGATACAGCTCCTAGGTATGGTTGTTGCAAGTGTTGGAAATCTCCAAACCTCTTCAGCCCCAGGTCCCAGGCACATTTGCTTCTGCCTGGATGGGGGATCCAAGGCCACAGATGCTCCCAGCTTGACAGGAAGGAGCCAGGGAAGGGTATAGCGGGAATTTCAGCTTAGAGGCTGGGTTAGTCCCAGAGGACTGGGCTGGGCCCTTGCACACTTTTCTGTTTAACAAGAGTCAAACAGCCTGGGTACCTAGCTGAACACTGAGCACTACAGGGACATCCTGCCCTGATGACTATGCAGGTGTTACTGAAGGAACTATGAGTTCCTGGAGTGCAGTTGACTCATATTGTCATAACTATGTGATATTTGTGCATCTAGTGCAGGTACAGGTGTAGCTATGTATGGTTTAGGTAACTGTGCTTAGAATAGCATTGATATAGTGGTTACAGATTGGAGGTAGACAGTGGTAAGCATAAGGCAAAGTATAGATTTTGGGGGTAATTGCCACCAGTATTCCCTTGAAAGGGTGTGTCCGTCTGCTTTATTCTTCCCTTAGAGTCTGTGTCTGCTGAGGCTGGGGGTCAGGACCCTGCAGTAAACTGAGGACACTCCTGGGGATGAAGATGGGTGTATAGGTGAGGGATGGGGCTGCTGAAGAGGGCAGTGGATTCACGGCTGACCTTGTCATTTCTTTGAAAGCCCACGGCCAAGTTGTTGAGACCAGGGGTATGCATGTGAAACCAGGACTATCCTTAGTAAAGCACAAGCATGGGACAGGAATTATAAAACAGAGTTTATTTTATTTTTATTTTTTTATTTTGTTTTCTATTTAATATTTATTTTTTATAAATTTATTTTTTATTGGTGTTCAATTGCCAACATATAGAATAACACCCAGTGCTCATCCCATCCAGTGCCCCCCTCAATGCCCGCCACCCAGTCATCCCCACCCCCCTCCCACCTCCCCTTCCACCATCCCTGGTTCGTTTCCCAGAGTTAGGAGTCTCTCATGTTCAGCAGAGTTTAGAGGAGGGAAAGAAAGACAAGCCTGGTTTAAGGTGTGGCCTAGGCGGCTTTATGGAGGAGAGCAACTTTGGGGGATGAATTTGGACCGCATTTGTGTTTGTCGGTCTGTATCTGTTTGCAAGGGTGAAACCTGTGTTTGTGTCTGCCTGTGTGCTGTGGCAGTGCCTGCTCCAGCATGTCTGACTCAGGGTGTTCTTGAGTCTATGCAGGTGTGTTTCCTGGGCATGTCTCTGGGCACTATTCTGAATTAGTTTTGGAGTGGCCTCATTGAATTTGTGTCTTTGTGTTTGTGTATCTGTGTGGCTGGATATCTGTGTCCATGTGTCTCTATGTGTGGGATTTGGCTCTGGCCTCTCACTTTACCCTGCCCCTCTCCCCTGACACTCCCCAGCTGCCAGCATCATTTACCGCCAGCATCATTTACCGTCCCGCTGTCTGGATTCCCACGGGTCCAGCTGCCTGCCCAGGGTCCTTCCCCCGTGGCCTCTGTAACAGGCCTGACCTTGGGGCGATACACTCTGGAAAGCCCCCAGTATGCTCCTTGCCTGGCCACAGACCCAGAGAAGCTACCGTCGAGGCGGGAAAAGGGGGGCAGTTGGCAGCATCCGCCCCTCCTTCTGGAAATGGAGATCTCCCTCTGGCACCTTCCCAGGCCCCCTTTCCCTCCCCATGCTCTCATCCAGACCAAGTATTCAGGGTCCTGGCCTCGCTGTCTCTGGGGATAGGAATAAACAGTCCTCTGCAGGCCCAGCCAGACCTAAAGGGATCTGGTCCTCTGTGTCCCCCAGCACCTTACATTGTGTTCATTCCTCATACCCCACCTAAAGTCCGGGCTGTCTTCCCTTCTTTCCTCTCCCTGCATCGGACACAGCAACCATTCTTGTTCTTCATTCTGTGACAGCCCTGGCCTCTGCCATGGGCCTCTGAGCCCAGTGGAACATTAGGCTTTGGATGGCTGGGAAAGAGAAGAAGCCCAGCCCACTCTCACATGGTGCAGGAAGTAGCATCTGTGGGGTTTATTCCTGTTCTCATTCTGAGTTCACTGCCTTCCCTGGATGGGCCGTGGTAAGCAGGTACGGAAATGAAGCAGTCATGGTCTCTATCCTCTAGGACTCAATGTTTGACAGGAGAAGTGATTTTGTGGAAAAGCCACTCTCCTGCACTGCAGTGGTCAGTTGCCTGAAATTCCCTCCATAGAATTCTCAGGTGCCCTCTGCAGAGATTAAGGGAAGGGGTCCATGGGGTCCATGGGTTCCCCATGACACGTTACCTCAGAGCGCCAGAGGTGAACTCCAGGGTTCCCTAGCAAGCACTGATATATTCCTAGCATCTACCACCAATTCTGGAGTAGTAAATGCTTGAGTTTCTGTAAAAATTCTGATTTTTACCTCTCTTGAGCCTAGGAAAACTGGAGGGTGGGGGTTGTGCTAGGGTTATGAGATGGGATGAACAAGGCTTCATCCCTCAACAGCATCCTACATGAGTCACGGGCTCTGACCCCTGTCTTCTCTCAGCTCTTGACTTTGCTGAAAACTGAGAATCTTGAAGGTGTTTGTTCCAGCTCATCTTTATACCCTCAACCCTTTGTTGTAAGACCTTGGTCAGCACTATGAACTCACACTGCTCTGGGACAGGTAGTAGTGTTAGGGGACCATGGGAAGGACCTGCTCCACCTAAGTCAGGATGTGTGCACATTAACCTTGTCTTCCCACATGATGCTGCTGTGATCTTTTCTGGGTCATTCTCTTCATGCCGAGTCCTCCCTCATGTCTCCTTGTTCTGTGGCTGTCTGCCTAACTTCCACTAGGCAGGGAGGATGTGCCTGTCATAAGATCTCCTTTGGTCTTTGGGGATGCCTTAGGAAAACACCTGGAGGTTGTTGGCTCAACAGACCTGGGCCTTATATCTTCTCACCTTGGGAGCCACAACGGGGGCTGGTCCCCCATCTCTTAAGCACAGAGTCATCATTTAGAGCAGGGACACATTCATGTTTCTTCCCATCCTGGCTTTTTTCCCATCCTGCTAGCAGTAGACATGTTGTGCTAAGTGCTAGGGTCCTATCGTGGACGAGAGGCCTGCCATTGCCTCTTGGTTTGATGGATGTTGAATTTCTTTAGGAATCAATGAAGTAGAGTCATCCCACAGTCCTTCATACTGTATCATAGGGAGACTGCAGCATTTCTTACACTTCCTCTAGCTCTTGGCTCATGTGGGAATGCAGAGGTTTCACCTTCTGAGAAATGTGAGGTATCCAAAACAGAGGTGCATCCCATCTACTCAGAGCAACCTTTTTTCCTGCCTGCCAGTTCTCTCCTCCTACCCTTTAAACATATCTAGTCTTTGAACATTAAAATGCTATACCTGTCCTCTTTGTCTCTAGCCTCATGCACTAGGCTCCACACATCTAGAACTTCCCTGAAATCTCTCCCGCCATTCTAATCATCTGAGAGCATTGTCATACACATAATCAGCAGAGGAAACACCTTTTTCTGATGACTGGATATGGACTGTTAGCGATGAAACATCAAAATGACACCAATGGTTTCAGACTGAACGGACAAGAGGAAGTGCCATTAACTGATGTGGGAAACACTGCAATTGGAATAGGTCTGGTATGTGTGATTGGGTGGTGTTAAGGGGGCAGGGAATTAGGATTTCACTTTTGAGATGAATATTGGACAACCATGTGTATATGTTTGGGTTTTTAAAAAAGATTTTATTTATTTATTTATTTATTTATTTATTTATTTATTTATTTATTTATTCATTTATGAGAGAGCATGAGAGAGCACAAGTTGAGGGGAGGGACAGTGGAAGAGGGAAAAGCAGACTCCCCACTGAGCACAAAGCCTAACTCAGGGCTGGATCCCAGGACCTTGGCACCATGACCTGAGCTGAAGGAAGATGCTTAACTGACTAAGCCATCCAGGTAGCCCTGTATAAATTGTTTAGACAGTTTTTTTTTCAAGATTTATTTATTCATGAGAGACACACAGAGAGAGGCAGAAACACAGGCAGAGGGAGAAGCAGGCTCCATATAGGGATTCTGACGTGGGACTGGATCCTGGAACTCCAGGATCCTGCCCTGGGCTGAAGGCAGGCGCTAAACCGCTGAGCCACCCAGGGATCCCCTGATTAGACAGTTTGGTCACACAAGCCTACTCGGTAATGATCTCTATAGAGGTAAAGCCTGTCTTTGGTGATTGTTTTGTCTGGCATAGTTCCTGACACATATCAAGTACACAAATATTTTAATTGTCAAATGCAAGATGCCTCTCAAGGTCATTTTTATTGTGGCCTTTTTATGTGACCCTCGAGTCCTTTTCATCAGCTGAGTACTTCCTTCTATGGCAGGACCTCACACACCATTGTGCTCATCACATTGATGTAATAATTTATCTGCTTCCTCAGTCCAGGTTTGGATTCAAGTCTATTAAGTATTGCCATGCACCAACCACTATCCTAAGCCCTGGGGATATGAGATTCTATTGTAATTTTTTAGGAGAGAAAGGGTGAGAAACTAAATCAGAAGCAGAGGCAGTAAACATAGAGGAAAGGGGCAACGTGAGGTTCTATAAAAATTAGAACCAGTGACTGACTTGATGTATGGTTTGTGCAAAAAAGTGGATGTATAGTGATATTCCCTGACATTAGAAAGGAGTTTGATGGGGCAGAAGGTGTTTGGAAACTTTGAATTAATTTGCATTGTCTTTGGAGCAAGATGGAGCTTCCTTCTATCTATTGGCTATACAGTTGAAGCTCAGAAGAAAGACTAGAGCAACAAAGTGACTTTGGGAATCATCAGTATATTAACAGCAATTGAGGTTTGGGTATGGATATACAGTTCTTCCCCTTTCCCAGATAAGCTGGGGCTCGGAAATATTAAGTAACTTGTCAAATGTCAGAGTTAGGATTCTAACTGATTTTTTTTTTTCACATTCCATTCTTGTGACTTAGGCCTTAAAATCTGCATCCTTTCTAAGGGTCGCACATTTGGCTTGAAAATGGTAAAAACACATGCTTGAGGATTTTGTAATGCTTTCCTTGTGTTTTGCTGCCCTTTATTCATGTTTATTATCTTTCTCTGAAATCATTCTCTGGTCTGAAATTTCAGTCAGAAGTTTCCTTCTGAAGGAGACCCAAATTTTTTATTCATACAGAACCTTATATTGAGTGGAATAAGCACAACCTTCAGCTATGCTGTTCTGTTGTAGCCTCCTTAAGGGTCAGGATTCCAGTCCTCCTTCCACGGGCACCATTGCCTGCCCCAACTCAGTTAATGGAGAATTAGGACAGGTCCATTCACACCTCTTTGGGAGGTCAGGGAATATTAATCTGATGGCCACCGTTAAGAGATCCACTTCGTGGCAATGGCTATAGAGGCTGCTGGTGGTGCTGGAGTTGAGGGTGGGAGTGCAGGTTGACTGAAGAGGAAGTGGGAAAGGGCTCTAGTATTGACTTACTATGGCAAGTTATTGGAGGGTTCGTAAAACAGGTCTGTAGGAGGAAGTTCATTTAGCCTATATGTAAGGGAGTATATAGGCAAGATATGGTGAGATCAGCTTGCCTCTCAGTCTTTCTCTTGGGTAGTTCTTGGTAGTTCTGGCATAGTTCATAGAATTTCACATTATCTTTCCCTTAATGATAAACACATATTACTACAAAATAGCCAATTATTGGATAGTCCAGAAAAACCAAAGGGGCCACAGTCCCTATTCAGTGCGGAGCAGCTTATCCGGTTTAGAGTCTCATGTGTGGCATTAAATTCTGGATCCCTGGCCACCTTCTGTGACTGTTCAATGGAACAGAACACTTTAGAAAAGTTTCCTAACTGCTTTTGTTTGTCTGCTTTAACAGTAAAAGTGCTTCTAAAAACAAACAAACAAACAAACAAACAAAAAACCAGTAAGTGGTTCTGATGCTTTCTGAAATGCATGGGGACATACTGAAGAAACGGGGAATGATGACAGGCACCGAGGACAGGAGGAGGCAGACTAATCGGTGCTATCTTTGACTGGGGAGAGGACAAGAGTCATCCTCTGAGGAGAAGACACTGGGCAGATCCTGGGAGCTGAATACAGCTGAATTCGACACTGTACAATGTACACGAACACATCAAAATAAACATATACAGTCACATAATCATGTGTACGTATGTTCAGGAAGGGAAGAACTGGTAAAAGGAGAAAGTGGAGAAGGATTGCAGTTATAGGTGGTATAGAAATGAGACATAGCAGTAAGGCTGGGTACAAGCTGCTGGCAGTACTTGACAAGATGGGATGTCTTTAGAAAAGACAAGTTTGAATGTCTTTAGAAAACCACTTGTGTTTGTGGTTCTTTCCCAGACGTTTCAAAACTTAGACAGCTGCTCTTAAGTACACTAAGGACAAACAGATTGAAACTCAGATTTAGTCACCTACTTTCCCCCAAAGCACTTGAACCTTGGGTTGACTTGCTGGCACCAGACTCTTTTGAATGCAAAGTAAATTGGTTTTGTTCCCTTATCTTACCCTCGTCAGGAACATGTCAGTCTCTGTCCCAGGTACTCAGACGTCCATCTACATGCTCCCACTCCCTGATTCTCTCCCTGCCAGCCCTTGGGAGTGGGGGACAAGCCCCTCTTCATGGCCTACTGTGATCTCCATTCCAAAAGTCACTCATTCCATGCAGCTGGCAGGCAGTGGAGGCGAGCTATGGGCAAGAGAGTTACAGCAGCCTCGCAGATGAGTTCTCCAGAAAGATCTTGCCAATTACCAACAGGGAGCAGAGGAGGGGGGATTCTATCATTTGCTTTTAATATCCTGTCATATTAGCTACCTGCTTTTGATAAACACAAAGTACCTCCTCAAGGTTGGAGCACTGTGGCACTCCTCTAAAACCCTACCCTGCAGACTGTGGGCCTTTACAGGAGTCATCAGTGAATTCTGCCTGTGGGATTCCTGGCCATTCCTTCTTGTCACTACTATCCTCCTCACGTCCACATTGCTCCTCTGGGCCCAAGGACACCAATGGAAAGCCATGATAGAATTCAAGCCTGACCTTTATGTAGCTTACGTTTCTTCTCTGCTCAAGCCCCTTTATCCACAGTCCAGGGTAGGCTGGGAGGAGTTGTGTGGAAGGCTGACCCAGCTTAAGTGTGGGTTAAAACTCCTTCTCTAGTTGGGAAGGACATTTTAGCCTCCCTTCATGCCTTGCCTTAACACAGCACAGTGGAGAGAAGGAGGAGAGAGACAGTTCTTTGCTTAGAGACATGGATGTATTTTGGGTGGCACTCTGCCCCACCTGTACATTAATGAAAATGACAGTAGCAGCCCTCTTCAAGGGACACAGATGTTGGGGAGCCTACAAAGTCTTTTGATTGTATTGAGTCTTCTTGAGCAGACCAACGTTTCCCTCTAAGGTGAGAGGTGAGATCTAGGGTGCATTCCCTGATTGGGTGACACAAGCCATTCGAGGACAGTGCCTAGGGCAGTGGCGAGGGTGGTCCAGGACTGAGGCAGAATGGAGTTGGTGAGAATGGGAGCGGTGCCGGAGCTTACTGTCTGGGGAATGGGGTCCATCCAAGAAGCCCAGGCACACCTGCTTCTCGGTGGGGGAAGATTGGGCCTTGGAGTTCCCTCTTGTCTTCTGAGTGTTGGTTTGCCCCACCGGACTTTTGGCAGGAGCCAGGATCTTTTGTACATTTTCTTTTCTGGGGTTGGCCACCTTCCCAGCTATAGAGAACATGGATTCCTTATGCCCTTTGCCTTTCATCTTGGAGTTAAAACAGTACAGGAAGGATTTCATCCTACTTCTCAAGCCTGCTTCTGGAAGGCTGGGCCTCTTGTGAGTATGGACTGGCATCTCCTGTCCCTGCAAAACCTGACCTTTTAAAGTTTGGCCCTGCAAAGGCCTAGCCTGAATGAGTTGGCCCAGGAAAGGCTGGCCCTGTGATGCCTGGGGCACCATAGGCTGGACATTCTTAGGAATCCTTGCTGGCTTGAGGATGACACTGAGCTTGGTTAGACTGTCGTGCAGGTCATTCTTCTCGGATACTTTAACCCCAGGGATTCCTGGAGATGGCTCTGGAAGCTTAATCTGAGGGTGATGCCGGGTATTGTGTTCAAAGGGAGCAGCAAGATGAAAATTATGGCTCTTTCGCTGGGGGGTGCGGGGTGCCCTATTCAGAAGTATCCCTTTTGGCCTCTGGGCTTCATCGGGGTCGCTTATTTCTCTTGTAAAGGAGCATGCAAACCCTGCATCCCCTTCCCCATGGTCTCCTGCCAATTTGGGTTTCCCTGGGTCCTCTCTCTTTTCTGCCAGCATGGGGACCTGGGCGGAGTCCTTGCTCTTGCCAGGGCTTTGGGGCTCAGGGCTCCAGGGCTCCTCCAGGCTGGGGCTGTTCGCACTGGCTTCCAGGTGAACACAGAGCACCTGGGCCTCCTTCATGTCTCCGCTGGGCGGTGAGATCTTGGAGGCCCAGTAGGCAGAGCCATGAGGTACTGCTCTTGAACTAGGCTGCTTCTGGTTCTGCTGCACTGCCTTTAACTCAATGGCCAGCTGTTCTTTCAGGTGAAGCCATTCTGGATCTGGGGCACGAGGAGGATCTGGTGGGATGGGGAGATCCTGGAGCAGTGTTTTTCCTTGATTGTTTAGACTCCTGAGAGACTCCTGTGTGGATGTGTTGTCTGGGGTTGCCCCAGTTTGTTCTCTGGACTCCCTTGCCTTTATGGGAATTCCCAGTTGTATCTCTAGGATCTTCTTTCTTAGATGGAAATTTAGTTTGGCTAAGATGGGTTTTTTGAGTGTGTAAAGCTCAGAGGCCTCTGCCTGGCTTTCTAGAGGCACCTCCTCGATCATTTGTTCCACCTGTTCTTCCACCTGGCGCTCCTCTGCAGTGTCTGCACAAGTCTTGTTGGCATCTTGAAAGCATGGCCCAGGACTCAGGCACTGCTCTTCAGATGAGATCATCTGAGTCAGAGGTTCAGTAGGGAATTCGCCAGGTCCAGGCACCATTCCTGTGATTACAGCTTGGGTAGAGATTGCCGGTGCCATGGCCCTAGAGAGAGCCACATAATAAAGAGCAGGCAGCCCTGACAAGAAGGCAAGGTACTTGTGCCTCAGAGTCGTCTCCAGTTTCTCAATGGCTCCCTCGGACAGGGCTTGGGGCAGCTTAATGTGTTCAGTGACAGGGTCTGGTGGGGCTTGTTGCTGTTGATCAAGGGCCGTTGGTATCCAGGCCCCAGCTTTCTGTTGTAGGGCAGGGTCAGTTGTGGCCTGTAGCTCCAAGGGCTTGCTTTCTGGGATGCAGGTGAAGGGAGCCACTTGCAGGCCCCCAGGAATTATGCACTGCCAAGAGCTACATACACAAGCAGGGACCTTGCCCTGGTGAATCTGCCCACATTTGGAGTTGATGTGGCTCTGCAATATTGCCTTAGCCTGGTCAAACAAGTGTGGCATGGGGACTGGTACTTGGTCTGTGACTGGAGAGAATGGATCACCGGCCCCAGGTGCCTCTAGGGCTGTAGGTTGGGGAGCATGCACAGTGGCTAGGGCTGTGCTGCTCCAGGACAGAGTTGACTGATCAGATGAGGACAGGAGCAGTTGGATGGACTCCTGGATCTTCTGGGGCAGGCCCCAGCGATGGTGAATCAACTGCCGCTGGAGATGGAATTCCAGCAGTCTCCGGCCATGCTCCGGGAAGAAAACTAGTTCCCTAGTGAGGACTGTGATGGGCTTCACTGGCCAAGAAGTTTTCTCAGGAGACTGGGCCCTGCCATAGGGCCTATACTGCATGGGGTTCTGGGTATTCTGAGGTCTCTGAAAAACAGCTGACAAGCCCCATCGAAGCTGGAGCTGCCTCTGCAGCAGGTGCCATTCCAAGGCATTGCACTCAGCCAGCGTCAGAAGTGGGACACTGTTTTGAGGTTGTTGGTTGTCAGATGGAATGACCCAGTTTTGGGAAGATGGGGAAGAAGATGCATCTGACTGGGGTGGAGTTTTAGGCAGCAGAGGGAAGATGGAGAAGTCCTTGAGAAAAGGGTCCTTCAAGGGATGCTTGGACACGCTCCCGTTCATGGAGAAGTTTTGAGAGTCTAAGAAGGTGTTAACCAGGGACTCACTGTGCAGAGATGGGAGTCCACAGAATAACTGGATGTATTTCTGCTGCAGATGGCCCACTGAATCATGATTCTGGTAACCAGGAAGTGCATAGAGGGCACTTGAGTCTTTAAGGGCTGGAGAGGGCAAGGCCAGGGCCATATGGTTTGGGATTTGCTGCTGGTGGTGTCTTTGTTCTGGGCCCATGATGGACCACTCAGAAACCCAGAAGGCCTGGGTAGGCTGGTTAGCCATACATGAAGTCCAGTTCTCGCAGGAATAGGGCCCGAGTGTTTCAATAGAGAACTTAGAAGTATTCTTCTGGATGAAAGAAACTGGTTGGTTATTGATAGCTTGGCAAAACAAAGGTGGGTTTGGCATAAGCTGCCGCAGGGACTCCTCCACACGTCTGGGTAGCCCCCACCTCTGGAAATGCATCCATTTTTTCACATGTACTTCAAGAAGCCTCAAGACTTCAGGACTGAGGAATGGCAGGTGGGCAGGGAGGACAGTAACCATATGCCAGGCCATAGGGTGGGTCAGTGTAGTGATTTCTCGGTTTAGGGTCTGCAGAGAGACCTGGGAATTCAAGGGCCAATGCCCTTGGTTTCCACAGACAAGGCCGGGAGTGCTCTGTATCATCTGCTGCTGGTTTACTGGAACCTGAGGCTCTTCAAGTCTTAAACAAGACATAGTCTCTGGGACACAAGTCACCTCCGGAATTTGAAATCCCTGCCCCAGCTGGAGGTGTTCAGCCCAGCAATCATGGATCCTGACTGCATCAGTTGACTGGACAGCTGATTGTGTTAAGCATTTCTGATCCATTAATTCTAACACTGGAGGCGTTGCAGATCGAAATGAAAGTGCTTTGCAGTGTAGGGAACGTTGCTGCAGACTCTGTTCAAACGACACAGTAGACATGGACAAAATCTCTAAGCAAGAGGAGCCCTGCAATGGTCCTGATGAAGGGGAAGATATCAGGGTGTTCTCACCTACCAGCAACTGCTGAATCTCCAGAGCCATGGCATTGCAGATTTGGCAGCAGGTATCTGCACACAGGAGCCGCCGCACACTTCCTTCCTGAGGAAGCCAGTCCTGGCTAGGAAGGGAAGATGGCAACGGTTACTGATGGAGTGACACCTGCTTCTTTGTTTTTTTCTTTGGTGCTTTTTTAAGTCATCTCCATGCCTAGCGTAGAGCCAATGTGGAGCTTAATCTCACAACCCTGAGATCAAGACCTGAGCTCAGATCAAGAGTCAGACACTTAACTCACTGAGCCACCCAAGCACCCCAACACCTGCCTCTTTGAATATGTGTGGCCTGGAGATTTGGCCCACCTTCCCCTAGTCCTGGAACCCCAGGGCATTTACCCATCTCCTTTTCTTCCTAGGAAAATGCCATTGGCAAGTTATGTTGGGCTGGGTTGGACTGAGGGTCTGGAGCTTGTTGGGCAAGGTCTCAGACAACGCATGGAAACACAGGGCCATGAGAGACACTGAGACGTGGGGTGCATTCTCTGTTGGTCTGTGTTGAGAAACTACACCAGAAGGGAACCAGGCAGTGGTGGGGAGCCAATGGCTGGCTGAGGGGCAGCACCAGGAACATTACAGGGGGAACCTGCAGTTAGTCTCTTCTGGAGCTAAGAAGGCCACAGCCTGGCATTCAGTATTTCTAAGCTGTGGAAAATATGGTCTTTGTGGGAACTCTGCATTGTGGGGACTATGGGGTGTCCCAGATCCTGTAAATAGTCTCTTGAGAGCCAATTCCCTTCCTTAGAGATTTTAGGAAGAGGATAAGATGACGGACTCCTTTCTGAGGGCTGTCCCAGGAATTGGCCTCCCTGAAGACAAAACCATGGAATTAATGTCAGCAGGTTCTATGGGTCTGCCCTTGAATGGTTGCAACAGGAATATGACAATGGTGATTTGTTTATATATGCATTTATCTATTCTCTTGACTGGATAACTTATATTGTGGCTGAGCGCAAACTCATGTAGAGTCTTCAATGAATTACATACTAGCAAAATCCTGACTTTCAGGACCACTGTGAACCTAGCCTAGAGCAAAACTGGGAGACTCCCCCTCCTGAGACACCTGATCCCCCTCTGCCCTGGCAACTCTCTCAACCAGTGCTCAGCATCCACTCTCTGACTCCCTCCGGGACATTTTCCCTCTCCTGGTCCCTGCCACAGGCCAACCAGAGAAATCGTCCCAGGCCAGGCTGGGGATTTGGAGGATGCAAAGAGCAAGTGATCACCTTCTCATGACAGAGAGCAGCTCCCACGGCTTATCAGCTTCTTCCTGACAAAATCTCCTAGCTGAAAAACCAGCAGAGTGTTAACAAAGAATGAGAGGATGCAGGGTCATCCTATAGGAAGCTAAAGGCCTTTGAGGAAGAGGAGGCTGAAAACCCCAACAGTCAATGCTCTAAGGCACATATGCATACAGCTTAACCCACTACAACATGCTGTCCTAGACCTCATTTCATTTGATCATCACAGCCACAGTGGGAGTGAGGCAGGATCATGAGATGCCCATTTCGTGGATCACAGACTGAGAGATGAAGTCATTTCCACAGGGTGGTAAAACTAGTAAATGACACAGCTAAGGGCTTCTGTCCTCCTTCTATATTCTTCATTCTCAAAGGCAGGTGTAATGTAGAGATTTTTGTAACATTCCCAGGCTCTGATTTTCCACCCAAGAAAGTGTTCTGGGAGAAATTGTCAACTGAGGCAATTGGAGCCTTCAGTGGTTAGAGCACCTGGTTACTGGCTCCAAGGCTCGTAGAGGGATAGGAATCAGGGGAAACTTGCCCATAGTGAGGCGAGTCAGAAGAGAGTGAGACCATACCTCTTGATGCTGCATCTCTTATCCTGACTTTTCGGTGACGCTTAAAGACAAAATGTTAGAGTATAATGTTGGGACACCTTTTTTTAATGTTTAAAACCAGACAAAGCTGATATATATTTCCCAATCCCCTTCTATATATCTGTGTCTATATTTTACTTACTTTCCTAACTTTGCTTTCCATATCCATCTCTTTTCACCTCAACATTTCCCTTCTCTGCTTGTGTTTGATTTATTTCAAGGCTCTTCCATATTCTCATTTATTTCCCAAGAGAAGTTATGCATGAGGTTTATGATGAAGCAAGAGAAAGAGTGCAACAGAATAAAGGGCGTGTGGGTGTAATAGCTAAAGGATTTCTGTTAACAAATGCCTATAGCAACCACCAACCAGAAGAATCCTGCTAATTGGGAGGTACTCTGAGATCCAGGATGTAGATTCCATTTCATCTAGGTCTCAACTCCAACCAGATCGAAAGGTTCTTTATTTTCCAACTAGAATACACTGTAAGATGGCTTAGAAAGAAATTCTTACTAGTCCCTGAGAAGTACCATATAAGAGTTACTGATTGCATGGCATAAAATTTAGGGGGCGTGGGTGGTAAAAGGAGAGACTCTGAGATCTTAAAGGCTTCTTATCTGAGGCTTAATTAATTAATTCATGGTCATAAAGTTTCCCTACCTGGCAGCAGATCCTTTGAGGTTCCAACCTTAATCCATGGTAACTCTTTGTTACTCGCCAGATAATTAGAAGAATAATAAAGATGAAGCCATAGGTATATAAGGGATACTTGAAATCCCACAGAACAAAAGTATGGCTCAACATGGTCTAAACCTCATTAACATGAAGATACTAACCATCCCTATATCTAGGCATTCAGGGTCCTGATGCCTAATGATTCTCAATGTTATGCCTTATCATCTCCACCTCATAGATGATGGAACCAGGCCATTAGACTGCATCACAAAGCCCTTCTGTTTCACAAGGCAGGTGTTGTGTCAAAGACTTTTATCTGTCCTAGGGAAGCTTATGTGGTGATTAAGTCTGTAGGTGAAGGTGCCTGGTTGTCTGTAAGGGTTACAGAGCCTGAGACTAAAAGTGTCTACTTATAGGTGGTGTCTATGTCTCCACTTTGTCTTTACTGTACATATCCTACACCAGCCTGATGTCTTGGCTCTCTCCTTTACAACTGTCTGGTCACCTGTCCCCAGAAAACTGAATGTTTAGGGACATAGGACACCTTTTGTGGAAGAGTGGTTGGGACAGAGGACTCTCCACCTCCTCCACCTGTACAGGAGCTATATCTGTGAAGCACACATGAGCTTAGGGAGGGCAGAGTCTGGTTATGGCTTGAGAATGGAGAGCTATGATATTACAGGCATTGGGTGATGGAGAATCAGAAGTATATGAAGGGGCCCATGGCTTATATAGGAGGAAAAGGGCAAGGTGACATTTAAATGCCATTGTGGGAAGCAGGGAGAAATGCCTCCTGGTCTGTGTGGCCTCAAGCTTATGAGTAGGTGGGAAGAGATATAGACACTGCCTTCTATGGAGATATAGTAACAAGATTCATTTATTGAGCTCCTTAAAAGTTGGTTTTCTAGAGATGTTTTTTACCATGTTATAGAATTCTGTCTGTTTGTGGATAGGACTACCTTCAGAGAGGCATTAGTGGCCACTTCCAACTTAAGGTCATAAGCTAGTTGGTGATCATGGTTTGAGTAGAGTATCAACTGATCTACTCTGGATACATGCTGTTTGCCTGAAGGAGGGTTTTTGTTTTTGTTTGTTTGTTTGTTTTTAACTTGGATTTCTTTTAAGATTTTATTTATTTATTCATGAGAGACACACAGAGAGAGGCAGAGACACAGACAGAGGGATGGAGAGCCCGATGTGGGACTCAGTCCCAGGACTCTGGGATCACACCCTGAGCCGAAGGCAGGCGCTCAACCACTGAGCACCCAGGCATTCCTAACTTGGATTTTTGAAACCTTTCAGCAAGCCATCTGTTTTCTAATTCATTCCTGGGCCCAACACTTCTATTCTCTGCCCATTTATTTATACATTTGTTACCTGATTGACTTCTGTGGTTATTGTCATATTTCTCCAACACTGAACTTCTGAATTTCCCTGAGAGTCTTACCCTGCTGACAGCAATCTCACAGCCAAAAATGTCTTTGTGCTCAAAGTCTCTGAAGAGGCTATTTTGGTAACTTCTCCAGAATCCAGTCCTCCACCCGGCTGCCATGGCGAGCCCTCAGTCTGTGCTTATCCTAAGCTTGGAAGTGTCAAGGGTACAAAGACATTTGAGTTATGTTGCCTTCCTGCTCTTGAGGCACTTCACTATCTGGTTACCAAGATAAGACTAATTCACACAAAGCAGAAGCCAATAATCTAGAACAAATAGAATTGCATATCATTTGCAATGTCCAGGTTATAAATATCACATTTCGGAGGAGAGAAATCATAGTAAGGATCAGGATGGTCAGAGAGGGCTCCCGGGTAGAGTGACATAGAGGTTGGGTCTAAAAGTGTAGGCTGTGGGGGAAGGAGCATGTTCCAGATGGGAGAGAAACTTAAGAACGAAACTAGAACACAGAACAATGGGCCACGGAGTGCATTTGGCAGTGAGAAATGTAGTCTATCTCTAGCAGAGGTGGAGATAGGTGGATTAGAGGGGCCTTGTGGCAGAAGATTGGGATGAGGTCTCTTGATGAAGGGCCAGTGCATTTAACTGATTTTAATATTTGAAACTGTGTTTTATAAAGTAGGCATACATAGACACTATACAACATTCAATGGGCAGAATAAGGTATGTAGGAAATATGTATGCTCACCCTTGTCTCTCATTTCCCAGCTTTCCTCTCTCGAGTCATTTATTCCTATCAGATTTCTGTGTATCTTTCCAAATGAGTCTAGCATAGCCAAAAATAAATGAATTATGCTTTTCTTCACAAATGGTAGTATGACAGTTTCCCTTTTATTTCGTTTAATAATACACATATATCTTGTATGTACCATTAAGTTAACGGCTGTAATGTCTTCCTTGATATAACACAATTCCTCTTTAATTCTTTTTTTTTAATTTTTTTTTTTTTTATTTATGATAGTCACAGAGAGAGAGAGAGAAAGGCAGAGACACAGGGAGAAGCAGGCTCCACGCACCGGGAGCCCGACGTGGGACTAGATCCCGGTTCTACAGGATCGCGCCCTGGGCCAAAGGCAGGCGCTAAACCACTGTGCCACCCAGGGATCCCTCCTCTTTAATTCTTTATTAATAGATATTTAGTTGTTTATAGTCTTTTGCTGTGAATAAAATGCTGACACAACCTTATATTATAAATCTATGTTACACATGTATGAGTATATAGGTAGGGAAAATTTCTGTGAATGAATTGACATTTTAACAATATTAAGCTTTTTGATCCATGGATATGGTATATCTCTCCATTTATTTAGGGTATCTTTAATTTGTCTCAGAAATGTTTTTTTGTACAAGTCTTATACATATTTTGTGAATTTACCCCTATTTAACATTTTATGATACTATTTTTTAAAAAAGATTTTTATTCATTCATGAGAGACAGAGAGGGCGGGGGGAGAGGGCAGAGATATAGGCAGAGAGAGAGAAGTGGTCTCCCTGCAGGAGCCTGACGTGGGACCTGACCCTAGGACTCCAGGATCACGCCCTGGGCCAAAGGCAGGCGCTCAACCGCTCAGCCACCCAGGTGTCCCTTATGATGCTATTATAAGTGATATTGCTTTTTAATTTTAACTTCTAGTTTTTATTGTTAATATGTAGAAATAGAATTTGTTGTATCATATCCTGCAATCTTGTTAAATTCACAAATAGTTGTAATAGCTTTTTTGAAGTAAATTCTTTAGTATTTCCAAAATGATGATAATGTCTGACAATTTTCACCTCCTTTTCCAATTTGAAAGCCTTTTATTCTCTATTTTTACCCTATTGCAGTGACTAAAACATTCAGCATCATGTTGAATGGAAGTGGTGAGAGCAGACATCTTTGCCTTGTTACTGATCTTAGGGGGAAAACATTCTTTTTTCTTTCTGCTCCTCAGACTTGTAAATTTCAAAAGTCCTGTTTTTACATCTGCTGATTCTTTCTTCTGTCTATACAAATCTGCCATTGAATTCCTAGTGAACCTTTCCTTTTACTTATTGTATTTTTTTCAGATTCAGGATTGTTAGTTTTGTTTTTTGTTTGTTTTTTTAATACTTTCTATCATTTAGGGCACCTGGGTGGCTCAGTCAGTTAACCACTGAACTCTTTATCTTAACTCAGGTCTCTATCTCATGATTGTGAGTTCAAGCCTGCATTGGGTATCACGTGGGTGTGGAGCCTACTTTTTTACAAAATTGGATGTCTTTGTTGATATTTTGTTCTTTTTTATTAAGTTTTATTTATTTAAGTAATCTCTACACTCAACATGGGGCTTGAACTCACAACCTTGAGATCAAGGGTTGCAGGTTCTGACTGAGCCAGCCAACAGCCCACATTTTGTTCCTTTATGATTGCCTTTAGTTCTTCATCTATGTTTTCCTTTAGCATATATAATTTTTATTTATTTATTATTTATTTATTTTTTTAATAAATTTATTTTTTATTGGTGTTCAATTTGTCAACATACAGAATAACACCAAGTGCTCATCCCGTCAAGTGCCCACCTCAGTGCGTGCCACCAGTCACCCTCACCCTCTGCCCACCTCCCCTTCCACCACCCCTAGTTCATTTCCCAGAGTTAGGAGTCTTTCATGTTCTGTCTCCCTTTCTGATATTTCCCACTTATTTTTTCTCCTTTCCCCTTTATTCCCTTTCACTATTTTTTATATTCCCCAAATGAATTAGACCATATAATTTTTGTCCTTCTCCGATAGACTTATTTCACTCAGCATAATACCCTCCAGTTCCATCCGTGTCAAAGCAAATGGTTGGTATTTGTCGTTTCTAATGGCTGAGTAATATTCCATTGTATACATAAACCACAACTTCTTTATCCATTCATCTTTCGATGGACACCGAGGCTCCTTCCACAGTTGGGGTATCGTGGACATTGCTGCTATAAACATCAGGGTGCAGGTGTCCCGGCGTTTCATTGCATCTGTATCTTTGGGGTAAATCCCCAACAGTGCAATTGCTGGGTCATAGAGCAGATCTATTTTTAACTCTTTGAGGAACCTCCACACAGTTTTCCAGAGTGGCTGCACCAGTTCACATTCCCACCAACAGTGTAAGAGGGTTCCCTTTACTCCACATCCTCTCCAACATTTGTGGTTTCCTGCCTTGTTAATTTTCCCCATTCTCACTGGTGTGAGGTGATATCTCATTGTGGTTTTGATTTTATTTCCCTGATGGCAAGTGATGCCGAGCATTTTCTCATGTGCTTGTTGGCCATGTCTATGTCTTCCTCTGTGAGATTTCTGTTCATGTCTTTTGCCCATTTCATGATTGGATTGTTTGTTTCTTTGGTGTTGAGTTTAAGAAGTTCTTTATAGATCTTGGAAACTAGCCCTTTATCTGATACGTCATTTGCAAATATCTTCTCCCATTCTGTAGGTTGTCTTTTAGTTTTGTTGACTGTATCCTTTGCTGTGCAAAAGCTTCTTCAAATTGGCAAAGAAGAAGTTAAACTCTCCCTGTTTGCTGATGACATGATACTCTATAGAAAACCCAAAAGACTCCACCCCAAGATTGCTAGAACTCATACAGCAATTTGGCAGTGTGACAGGATACAAAATCAATGCGCAGAAGTCAGTGGCATTCTATACACTAACAATGAGACTGAAGAAAGAGAAATTAAGGAGTCAATCCCATGTACAATGCACCCAAAAGCATAAGATACCTAGGAATAACCCTAACCAAAGAGATAAAGGATCTATATCCTAAAAACTATAGAACACTTCTGAAAGAAATTGAGGAAGACACAAAGAGATGGAAAAATGTTCCATGCTCATGGATTGGAAGAATTAATATTGTGAAAATGACAATGTTACCCAGGATAATTTACACATTTAATGCAATCCCTATCAAAATACTATGGACTTTCTTCAGAGAGTTAGAACAAATTATTTTAAGTTTTTTGTGGAATCAGAAAAGACCCCGAATAGCCAGGGGCAATTTCAAAGGAAAACCATAGGTGGGGGCATCACAATGCCAGATTTCAGGCTGTACTACAAAGCTGTAGTCATCAAGAGTGTGGTACTGGCACAAAAACAGACACATAGATCAATGGAACAGAATAGAGATTCCAGAAGTGGACCCTCAACTTTATGGTCAACTAATATTTGACAAAGGAGGAAAGACTATCCACTGGAAAAAAGACAGTCTCTTCAATAAATGGTGCTGGGAAAATTGGACATCCACATGCAGAAGAATGAAACTAGACCACTCTCTTGCACCATACACAAAGATAAACTCAAAATGGATGAAAGATCTAAATGTGAGATAAGATTCCATCAAAATCCTAGAGGAGAACACAGGCAACACCCTTTTTGAACTCGGCCACAGTAACTTCTTGCAAGATACATCCACGAAGGCAAAAGAAACAAAAGCAAAAATGAACTATTGGGACTTCCTTTAGCGTATATAAGATGGTTGTTTTTAAAATCTTTGTCTAGTAAGGCTAATGCTTGTGTTCATCTAGGGACAGTTTTGGCCAGTTTATTTTTCCCCTTTACGTCAACTATACTCTCCTTTTCTTTTTAATCCTTGTAATTTTTTTTTCCACAGGCAGGTGAAACAATTTTATTTCACAGTTGTCTTTAAAACCACAAAGACACTATGTTCTTCATGTAAAAACACTAGTACAGATAACTATACTTTCTAGAAAATGATTATATAGACCCTCTCAAAGAAAAATGCACACCATTATATGGTTCAGACAAGTTACTTGGGAAAAACACATCTGGACCGATTCCTAAAACATACCAGAAGACCACGCTGCATCTTTTGGTTCAAAGTATAGATTACTGTCATCAGTAAGGGCTCCTGCATTCTCACATATTTGATAATACACATATAGACTGGTTTGTGACTTAATGCTCCATTGGTTCATCAGCCTTTTCTGCAGGTTCATCAGCAGGTTGAGTAGGCTGTGCCTTTCTCTGTGGTCTTTCTTCAAGACCTTCCAGGAATGGAGATACATCATCATCATCATAAATCGTAAACTCCAAGTCTTTACCAACAATTCCAATGGAAACATTCTTTGTAGTTAGGTCCTGTTCTGCAGGAAGTGTCTCTCGTAAGGCACGCAGACCATGTTTAACCAGTTCATTCAAATTGCACTCCATAAACCCAGATATATGTCTCTCCAAGTAAGTACAAGCTGATTGAGAATGGGCTCCAATGGACATGGCTCTACAGTCAAAATAGTTGGCAGATGGACAGGTTTGGAAAATGTGAGGGCCCATATCATCATTACCAGCAATAAGCAGTCCAACACCATATGGTCTCCGGACATACCTTTGTGTTGGTATCTGGGTCTTGCTTCCAATTAGAGATACAAGACGAGACACAGGAAGAGGTCTGTCAAATACAAATCTGGAATCCAAACACTCCTGGCGCATAAAATTACATAACAGTCTAGCATCAGCAGTAAGTCCCACAATTGAGATACCAATATGGTTATCAACATGAAGAATTTTCTTCTGATGAGCTGCAAGCTCTGACTGTGCTCTCTTCAATGCAACCAACACTGCATGGGTTTTTGATTTCAGACCAACTGTGGCTGGACCTTGTTTGACAGCTTCCATTGCATATTCAGTTTGATGAATCCTGCCCTGAGGGCTCCAAACAGTGACGTCATTGTCATACTGGTTGCGAAACATGGTTCTGGCATGGGTCCCGGTGCGGCCTCCGGCCTGTAATTTTTTTTTTTAAAGATTGGGCACTTGTGAAAACAGCCACCTGTCTCAGTCTTTGCAGACTGGCTCTATTCTGGGGCAGTCCTTTTCTAATTAGCTAGAGAGGCTCAGAGCCTAGGGATAAGCAAAATATAAAAATTTAAGGTCTTTTCAGTTCTTTTCACAAGTCTGTCTTGGCCAGGACTGATCATGGCCTTTTTAATTCCCTTAAATATGTGGCTGCTTCTGAATGTCCAAGTCTTTCAAAGAATCTCACTCAGCTTCTCCTTTGGGCTTTTTATGGTCTATTATATGTCCTACTCAAAATCTTTTGCTCATGAGTTGGTAGTCCCCTTGCAGCTTTCATGAGTAGCAGCTAACTCTTCTTGCTGCATGAACTCCAAATAAGGGGGGATAGATAAGTCCTTCAGGCAGCCCCCACATAGGTTCAAATGTTCAAATATGGTCTGTTCTGCTCTGTTTGGTTTAAGGAAGGGAATTGGGAATTGGGCTGCCACTCTGTCTAGACCAAAACCTCACCACACTGGGGAAGGGGTGGAGCAAAGGCAAGTAAACACGAAATAAATTTTCCTACTATTTTTAATATGTATTTTTTATTGTACATTTGCTTGGTCGCTATAGACCTTTGACTACTTTCCATGGCTCATATAAGGTTATTATAGTTGTTAGTTTCTGGACTTTTTAAATGTTTCCATGGGAGAGTGAGGACTTGGAGCTTCCTAGTCCACCTTTTTTCTACAAATATTGTTGAGCTGTGTTTTGTAATTCATTAAGTTACTTGGAACAGTTTGATGCTTTCAGGTGTTCCTTATAAACTTTATTAGGCAGATCCTACCAACGTTTAGTCCAAGATTAATTTTTACTTACTGTTGAGTCAAGGCCTTGTTTATACTCCATCCAATGTCCCATTTATTTTGATGTTTTCTACTCTCTGTTGGAATAAATACTTTTTCTACCTCTGTGTGATCTCTGGGCATTATGCTTTTATATCTTAGGAATTTTAAAAAAGTCCTATCTCAGGTACTTTTCTTACATGCATATACTGACTAGTCCCTTGTGAATACTTGAGGGAGACCTTCTTCAGATCTTAAGAATTCTCTCTCTGTCCAGCACTTTCTTTCTTTCTTTTTTTTTTTTAATGACAGTCACACACACAGAGAGAGAGAGAGAGAGGCAGAGACACAGGCAGAGGGAGAAGCAGGCTCCATGCACCGGGAGCCCGACATTGGATTCGATCCCGGGTCTCCAGGATCGCGCCCTGGGCCAAAGGCAGGCGCCAAACCGCTGCGCCACCCAGGGATCCCAGCACTTTCTTTTCAGATACGATGTCATGGCCATCTCTAACTCCCAGCTCCATCTCCTCAACTCATAGTCTGTCAAGTTCTACTTGGGTTCCTCCTTACTATACCACAACCTGAGAACTTTGTCCAGTCCATAAGCTGACACAACTGTAGAGCTCACCTCATTGATTTCCTATCTCTCAGTAATCTCTATCATTTGTTGCTTGATGTCTAATGTCTTAAGAGTTATTGTATATTTTGTCTAGCTCTGTAGTTGCTATAGATAGTAGGGTAAATGTGGGCCCTGTTACTCCATCTTGACCAAAAGTGAGAGTCTCGACAGAGTTGTAAAGTTTTCTTTCCATGGTTCTTGCTTTATTTTAATTAGAGCTTATTCCTATGTTTTATTTTATTTTTGCTATTAGAAATAAGTGCTATTCAGTTCTATTTACTAACTTCATAAACAGGATTAAAAATGTCAGTTTATTTCCTTTGGCTTCTATTATCTGAACACAATTTTTATATCTTTCAGTCTAATTTTTATTCCTCTTTTTTCCTTGTCTAATTATGTTGGCTTGCACAGAGTTGTCCTGCTCCTACTTTATTTATTTTTTTAAAATATTTTATCTAGTTATTCATGAGAGACATAGAGAGAGGCAGAGACATAGGCAGAGGGAGAAGCAGGCTCCCTGTGGGGATCCCGATGCAGGACTGGATCCTAGAACTGTGGGATCACGCCCTGAGCTGAAGGCAGATGCTCAACTGCTGAGCCATCCAGGTGTCCCGACCTGCTCCTACTTTAATGAGAAGGTAGATGTTGATGATTTTTGCAAGAAGATTTTTAAAGATTGTTAAAGAAGATGTGATATATATGTATATCTCTTTCTTTACAGATACTATGCATACATTTTTTAATATTACTCAGACATAAGAAAGGAATGAAATCTTGCCAACTACAGTGACATTGATGGAGCTAGAGGGTATTATCCTATGCAAAATAAGTCAGTCAGAGAAAGACAAATACCGTATGATTTCACTCATACATGGAACTTAAGAAACAAAACAAACATGATAGGGGAAAAAGGAGTGAGAGGCAAACCAAAAAACAGATTCTTAACTACAGACATCAAACAGATGGTTACTAGAGGGGAGGTGGATGAGAAGATGAGTTAAAAAGATGATGGGGAATAAGGAGTGTGCTTGTGGTGAGCACTAGGTGTTGTATGTAAGTGTTGAATCACTAAATTGTACACCTGAAACTAATATTACACTGTGTATTTACTAACTGGAATTTAAATAAAAACTTTAAAAATTAAAAAAATTGCGCGTGTGTATGTGTGTGTGTTGAGAATGTGAGTGTATAATCATGTTAAGGATTCTATTTTATATACAATTTTTATAAAGAATAGTTGTTGAATCCGCTTCAGATAATGATGGAGTAACCGAACTACATTATGCCTCCAATTGTAAGGAAGTACAAAATGAGACCAAATACATGCACAAGTTGTGTGGACAGTAGCACAGTGGACTTTGATCTTTTAGACAGGAGAAACACACGAGTAAAGCTTCCAAATTGCCCCAGGATTCTGTCTGGAGTCACCCTGTGGACTATTGTAGAGAAAGGTGAGACCCAAACAGAGCACAGTTGTATTGCTATGCTCTGGAAGTAGAGTTAAGCATTTCTGGCTTTTTTTTTTTTTTTAAGATTTTATTTATCCATGAGAGACCGAGAGAGAGAGGCAGAGACAGAGGCAGAGGGAGAAGCAGGCTCCATGCAGGGAGCCTAACATGGGACTCGATCCAGGGTCTCCAGGATCAGGCCCTGGGCTGAAGGCGGCGCTAATCCACTGACCCACCCAGGGTGCCCCATTTCTGGCTTTTGAGCTTTTCTGTAGCTGTGCAGAAAAGGAGAACTGGGAAGATGTACAATGTGCCCTTTATGTTTCTGGTTGAATGATAATTTGCACATGTACAGAAGAAGATTCTGTACAATCTAGTTAAGGACAGCTGCTAGAGAGCTGTGAGCTGAATTGAATTTCAGGAGGTTTCACTGTTGTGTTAGACATAGGAGTCCAGTGGACCAAGATGGAGAGAACTCACTGAACATCATAGACACTCAATTGTCCTTCCAGAAAGGCCACTCTGTAGGATAGGACTACTCTAGACCTAGAGAAGGGCCACTCTAGTCCCATCCTAACAAAGGTTGGCACAGCTTTTGAAAAAAAAGTGTTATTGATCTGCTAGTAAATTAACTGTGTGCCAGAACAAACCTCAATATTTTCTAAATGTGAGGCTGAGGTACAGAAGTTACAAGATTATCCTTGAACATCTTCTTGTGGATAAAGTATAGAAGTGCTCAAAGAATCATGAAGACATATCACAAGGGCACAGCGGCCAACTTAAAGAGGCTGCCACTGGGCAAGTGTGGGACAATTTGAGCATCAAAATAGTGGTAATAATAAATTATAACATATTGAATTAAATAAGAATTAGTTCTTACTGATATAAATATGAGAGGGAGGAAAGTTCCTTATAGAAGATTGTCAACTTATATAGAAGGAATGATAATGTTAGAAAGTCTATAATGATTGCCACGACTAGTATGTGAAAGTTTGAGGAAGAACAGAATATTTTCATAGATTCAGAGTATCTTCTCACTAGTTAAGGCACCACCTTAACCAAACCAATCATTATCAGTATTGGGACAAATAAAATCATATGCCCCCTGATATAATGCACTAAGAAGAACACAATATCACTTCTGTTGTAGAACGGTCAAGAGTGCAAAACTTGAAACACTGGACAAATGGAGGGACAGTCTTCCAAATAACTGTATTCTTCCAACAATAAGAGACAAGACAACTGAATGTAATGCATGAGGGAAAAGCCAGCTATAAAGGACATTAGGGGAGTAACACTGTCAGTTTTACTCTTTAGAAATTACTTTATTTGCTTTTTTGGGGGAAAGATTTTAGGGGAGCAAGCATAGAACAAGGATCATTAAGATACCATTGTCTAGCTCCAGACTATTAGGTTGCTCTACGTAGTTCCAGCTGGACATGGTCGGATTTTAGATGGACTTTTTAGCAGTAGACTTGGTAAGAAGTTGTGTATTTTGGAGACACATCTACTGGTGGATTGAATGTTGGGTGTGAAGGTAAAAATATAGATTTAAGGAGGAGCCTGGGTGGCTCAGTTGGTTAAGTGTCCAACTCTTGGTTTCGGCTCAGTCATGATCTTATGGGTTGTGAGAAAGACCCGTAGCAGGAAGTCTTCTTGGGGATTCTTTCCCTCTGCCCCTCCCCCCACTGCGTGCACTCTTTCTCTCTCTTTCTCTTCCCCCCTCAAAATAAATGAGTCTTTAAAAAATAATTAAGGAAAATCTCTAGGTTATTATTGGCTTGGGGAATTGGATGGGTGGTGCTATTTAATGATAAGGTAAAGGCTTGGGGACTATGGATTTTGGGGAATGGGGGATGAATATTCACATTTGGCTCTATTATGTTGGAGGTGTGTATTACTCATTTAAGCAGAAATGTCATATGAGGAATTGGATTTACAGGTCTAGAAGTCAGGGTGTAGATCTCACCTAGAAATGTAAAGTAAAAATCAGTATCTAGGCATAATTGAAGTTATGTTACGTGGCCAGATAAAATCTTGGAGAGAGTATAACCAGAAAAGAACAGAATTAAGCAGGCTAAACAGAGATCTGGTAGAGGAAGAAGGGCCAGCAAAGGAAATCAGAAGGAACAGACAGTGTGTTTGAGGAAAAAAGGGAGTGTGTTTAGTCATTGAATTGGAGTTCATAAGCCAAAGAAAGGAAACAATCAATCAAATCAATCAAATGGACAAATAAAGTATGCCATATCCATAAAGTGAAATACTATTTAGCAAATAGGGGATCCCTGGGTGGCTCAGCCTTTGGCCCAGGGCATGATCCTGGAGTCCCGGGATCAAGTCCCACAAGGCTCCCTGCATGGAGCCTGCTTCTCCCTCTGCCTGTGTCTCTGCCTCTCCATCTCTCTGTATCTCTCATGAATAAATAAAATCTTTAAAAAAAATTATTTAGCAAATAAAGTACTGACTGATATATGCTACAATGTAGGCGACCTGTCAAAAACATGCTAAGTGAAGAAGCCAGTCACAAAAGACCACATATTGTATTTTTACAATACATTTCACAACATAGTACTCCATTTATATGAAATGCCCAGGAAAGGCAAATATAGACAGATATTATGTTAATTTTTCAGGCCTTTGGGCAGTGAGGGGAAGTAAGAGGTGAGGATGGGATATGCTAATGGTTATAAAGTTTCTTACTGGAGGGACAGCTGGGTGGTTCAGCTGTTGGGTTCTGCCTTTGGCTCAGGGTGTGATCCTGGAGTCGCAGGATCAAGTCCTGCATCAGGCTCCCTCCATGGAACCTGCTTCTACCTCTGCCTCTATCTCTGCCTCTCTCTCTGTGTATCTCTCATGAATAGATAAATAAAAGCTTAACAACAACAACAAAGTTTCTTATTGGCGTAATGAAAAAAGTCTGAAGTTGATTATGATGGGTGACACAACTCTGCAAACACTATGCCCCACTAAATTGTAAACTTTAAATGAGTATGATATATGCATTATATCTTGATAAAGTTAGAATTTTTTAAAATGTGAAATAAAGATTTTAGACATAAAAAGCTGAAAGAATTCCTCACCCTACAAAAAATTTTAAAGGAAATCATTCAGGCAGAAGGAAAATGACAGAAGATGGAAATAAGAATTATAAAAAAGTAATGACGAGAACTACCTGGGTGGCTCAGCAGTTGAGCCTCTTCCTTTGGCTCAGGGCGTGGTCCCTGGTCGGGGGATTGAGTCCTGCATCAGGCTCTGGGCAGGGAGCCTGCTTCTTCCTCTGCCGTGTCCCTGCCGCTCTTTCTGTGTCTCTCATGAATAAATAAATAAAACCTTAAAAAAAAAAAAAACTACAAATGATTAGAATGCAGGTAAACATATATTTTCCTATTATTCATGTCTCTTTAAAGATAAATGACTGAACAGAAATAACAATAATGTGCATTTAAAATATATGTATAAGTAAAATATATGACAATAAAGCCATAAAGGCATAGAGTGGAGAAATAGAAATATATTATTATAAATTTCTCATATTATATATGAAATGTATTAGTGACACTTGAAGGTAGTTGGTAATATGTTTAATACTTAAACCATAAACCCTAGTATAACAACCAAAATAACAAAAACAAATAGTTATAGAAAATCAAATGAGATCAAATGGGGTCACAGAAAACACTGAATTCAAAAGAAGGCAGAAGTAAAGAGGAAAAAATGAAACAAAGAACACTGAAAATGAATAGTAGGATGATAAGCTGAAACCCAACTATGTCAATAATAATAATAAAAATAGGAAGGCAGAGGTTGAGTAATTGAAAAAGCAAGACTGAATTGTATGCTGCCCATAAGAAGCAAATTTCAAATATAAAGACAAATCTGCTAAAAGGATAGAAAAAAGATAAAGCATGCTAATTCTAATAAAAAGAAAGCTGCAGTGGCCATATTAATCTTAGGCGAAGATTTCACGGCAAAGAGTAGGAACACAGAAAAAGTCATTTTATAGTGATAAATGGGTTAATTAATCAAGAGAACGTAACAGTCCTAAACATTTTTGCTCCGAATAACACAGCTTCACAGAAAGTAAAAAAGGACTGAGGAGAAATAAATCTATCGTATTCAGAGATTTCAAGAACCATTTCTCAATAACTGATAGAAAAAGTAAAAGAAAGTCAGTAAAATATAAAAGGCTTGAACAATGCCTCAATTTATATTAATTATATGTTAATTTATATTAACTTAATATAAATGTCCTTCATAAGAATATTTCACCCTGTAACAGCAGAATATACATATTCTTCACATGCACATGAAACATTGCATTGTCATAATGTAAATATCAATAAATTTAAAAGAATTCAAGTTATACAAAATGTGTTCTCTGACTGAAATGGAATTAAATTAGAAATTCAATTACAGAAATACATCTGGAAAAGCACCAAATATTTGGAAACAAAATAAGACATTTCTAAATAAAGGAAAAATCTAAAGGGCAATTAAAAGTATTTTAAAATATATTCTGGATAAAAAGGAGAATAAAATTTGTAGGGTGCAGGGAGAAATATATAGTACTAACTAGATCTATGTAAAAAAACCCTCAAATCAACAAATTCAGGTTCCACATTAGAAACAAGATAAAAAGAGCAAATAAAATTCAAAGCAAGGGATCCCTGGGTGGTGCAGCGGTTTGGCGCCTGCCTTTGGCCCAGGGCGCGATCCTGGAGACCCGGGATCGAATCCCACATCGGGCTCCCGGTGCGTGGAGCCTGCTTCTCCCTCTGCCTGTGTCTCTGCCTCGCTCTCTCTCTCTCTGTGACTATCATAAATAAATAAAAATTTAAAAAAAATAATAAAATTCAAAGCAAGCAAAAGGAAGGAGATAATAAATATGAGAAATCTATAAAATAGAAAATAGAGATACAATAGAGAAAATGGATAATTCCAAAAACTGTTGCTTTGAGAAATTAATAAAATTGATAAACTCTCACCAGACTTATCGGGAAAAATAGAGGGTTGAAATTACCAATATAAGGAATGAGAGAGGTGACTGTACCACCAATCTTACAGATAGCAAAAGAAGAACAAGAGGCTATTATGAACAACTTTATGCCAATAAATTCAACAACTTAGATGAAAACGACAAATTTCTTACAAAATGCAAACTATCAAGACTTTCTTGAAAAGAAATAAACAAGTAGACCTATAGTTATAAAGGAAATAGAATTTTTAGTCAAAGACCTTCCCAAAAATAAATCTCCAGGTCCAGGTGTCTTCATTGGTTTAATTCTTCCAAACATTTAAGAAAAAAAGAATACCAATTTTCCACAAACTCTTTTAGAGTAAAATTGAAGAGGAGGGGATATTTACCAACTTGTTCCATGAGGCCAGCACCACCTTGATGACAAAACCAGATAAGTCATTACAAGAAATAAAAGTACAGATAAATCCCTCACGAGCATAGATAGAAAACTTTTAGTGCTCGCTTCGGCAGCACATATACTAAAATTGGAACGATACAGAGAAGATTAGCATGGCCCCTGCGCAAGGATGACACGCAAATTCGTGAAGCGTTCCATATTTTTGGGCCCCCGGTGCATGGAGCCTGCTTCTCCCTCTGCCTGTGTCTCTGCCTCTCTCTCTCTCTCTCTCTCTGTGACTATCATGAATAAATAAATAAAAATTAAAAAAAAAAGAAAACTTTTATACAAAATTTTAGCAAATTGAAACAAAAAAAAATAAAGTAAAAAGGATAATACATCATGACCAAGTGGGGTTATCCCAGGAATGCAGAATTGGCTTAAAATTTGAAAAATCAATTGGTGTAAGTCATCATATTATCAAACTAAAAAAGAAAAACAATTTGATCATCTCAATAGATGTAGAAAAGATATCTGACAAAATACAAGATGCCTTCCTGATTTTTTAAGTTCACAAACTAGAAAAGAATTCCTCCAGCTAATAAAGGTCATCTATGAACACCCCACAGCTAAGATCATAGTTAATGATGAAAGACTAGATGCATATTTGCTAAGATTAAAAACAATTCAAGGATATCTACTCTTAGAACTTCTGTTCAGCATTGTGCTAGAGGTTCTAGCCAGTGCTATGAGGCAAGGACAAGAACTAAAAGGATGAGCACTGGGTGTTATTCTATATGTTGGCAAATTGAACACCAATAAAAATAAATTTATAAAAAAAAAATAAAATAATAAAATAAAATAATTAAAAGTAAAAAAAGTTCAAAAGAATAAAAAAGAACTAAAAGGCATCTAGTTGGAAATAAAGAAAGAAAGTTGCCTTTATTCACAGATGACATGCTCATCTCTAGAAAATCCTGTGGAATCTGCAAAACAAAAAATGCTATTAGAACTGGAAGTGAAAAAAAAAAGAACTGGAAGTGAATTTAGCAAGGCTGTAAGATATAAAGCTGGTGTATAAATTCAACTGTACTTCTGTATACTCATTGTGAACAACTGGACATAGAAATTTTAAAAAACAATACCATTGAAAATAGCATAAAAACATGAAATAGGGATAAACTTCTAGCAAAAATGTGCAAGGCCAATGCACTTCAGCTGTAAAACACTGCTGAGAGAAATTGAGACCTTAAAAAAATGGAGAGATATACCTGTGCATCAGTCAGAATACTCAATATTATTATGATGTCACCTCTCCACTTTTGAGAAATTGACGTGCTCATTTAAAAATTCCTGTGGAAATAGGGGATCCCTGGGTGGCTCAGTGGTTTGGCGCCTGCCTTTGGCCCAGGGCACGATCCTGGAGTCCTGGGATCGAGTCCCGCATGGGGCTCCCAGCATGGAGACTGGTTCTCCCTCTGCCTGTGTCTCTGCCTCTCTCTCTCTTTCTCTCTCTCTCTCTATCATAAATAAAGAAATAAATCTTCAAAAAAAATTCTTGTGGAAATACACAGGACTCAATAGCCAAAACAATTTGCAAAAGAATAAAGTTCGAGGATTAATACCAAATTACTTCAAGACTTAACATGAAACGACAGAAATTAGGACAATGTGGTATCAGTATAAATATAGACAAGTAGATGGATGGAACAGGATAGAGAGTGGAGATATAGACCCACTCATGTATGGACAGCCAGCTGATTTCCAACAAAGGAGAAAGTCTTTTCAACAAATGGGGTGCTGGAACATCCAAGATGAATTTCAATTCCTACTTCACACCATACATAAAAACTTACTCAAAATGAGTTGCAGATCAAATGTAAAGCCTAACTGAGGTGGGCACTTGACAGGATGAGCACTGGTTGTTATTCTATATGTTGGCAAATTGAACACCAATAAAAAATAAATTTATAATAAAAAAAATGTAAAGCCTAAAACTATAATATTTATAGGGAGGAGGGGCAAGATGGCGGAAGAGTAGAATCTCCAAGTCACCTGTCCCCACCAAATTACCTAGATAACTTTCAAATCATCCTGAAAACCTACATATTCGGCTTGAGATTTAAAGAGCTGGAATGCTACAGTGAAAAGAGTTCACGCTACTATCAAGGTAGGAATACGGAGGAGAAAAGAAATAAAGAAACAAAAGGCATCCAAGGGGGAGGGGCCCCCCGAGGAGCCGGGCTAAGGCCGGGGCGAGTGTCCCCAGGACAGGAGAGCCCCGTCCCGGAGACCCAGGAGCTGCACCAACCTTCCCGGAAAGGCGCTTGCAGGGAGTTGGAGCAGGATCCCAGGAGGGGCAGGGATGCCCTCAGGCTCCCAGGGGTACTAACAGAGCACCTACGCCCCGGGGAGAGCGCCCCACAACCTGCGGCCGAGCTCCCTAAAGGGCTGTAGGCACGCCCTGCGGGGCCGGAAAGCAGCTCGAGGGGGCTCAGGCGGCGGCTCCGTGCGGAGGGGGCTGCGTGGCTCGGGAGCGCGATTCCAGTAGCGCAGGCCCGGGAGCTCAGGGCGCCGGGGACACAGCCCAAGATCCGGCGCTCCCCCCAGGACAAGCAGAGGCCGGGATGGCACAGGACAGCAAGGACGCTCCAGCCTCCGGCGGCCTGGAGCTGAGCAGATCAGCGGCCCCCCCCCCCCCCCCCCACCCGGAGCATCCAGGCCCCTGCCGACTGAGAACTCTATAGTTACTGCAGGAGCCAATTCCAGGGCCGAGAGCTGGCCGCTGCTACTGTTGTTGTTCCTCCTGGGGCCTCACAGGATTAACAACCGCCACTGAGCTTCACAGTGGCCTCAAGGATAAACAGGTTAAGCGACTTTCAAGGAGCTCTGCACAAGGATGGGGGCTGAGCAGCTCTCCCAAGTGCTCACACCTGAAAATCAGCACAGCAGGCCCCTCCCCCAGAAGACCAGCTAGAAAACAAATTACTGACCAAGCAGCACTGGAAAATTCCAGGGGAAGTCGAGGGATTTACAGTATACAGAATCAGAGGATACTCCCCCGTGTTTTTTGTTTGTTTGTTTGTTTGTTTGCTTGCTTCTCTCCCCCTTTTTTTCTTTTCTTCTCTTCCTTTTTTTTTCCTTCTTTCTTTTTCTTTTTATATTCTTCTTTCTCTTCCCTCTTTTTCTCCTTTTCCCAATACAACTTGTTTTTGGCCACTCAGCACTGAACAAAATGACTAGAAGGAAAAACTCACCTCAAAAGAAAGAATAAGAAACAGTCCTCTTGCCCACAGAGTTACAAAATTTGGATTACAATTCAATGTCAGAAAGCCAATTCAGAAGCACAATTATAAAGCTACTGGTGGCTCTAGAAAAAAGCATAAAGGACTCAAGAGACTTCATGCCTGCAGAATTCAGCTCTCATCAGGCAGAAAATAAAAATCAATTAAATGAGATGCAATCCAAACTAGAAGTCCTAATGACAAGGGTTAACGAAGTAGAAGAACGAGTGTGTGACATTGAAGACAAGTTGATGGCAAAGAGGGAAACTGAGGAAAAAGAGACAATTAAAAGATCATAAGGATAGATTAAGGGAAATAAGTGACAGTCTGAGGAAGAAAAATCTACATTTAATTGGGGTTCCCGAGGGCACCGAAAGGGACAAAGGTCCAGAATATGTATTTAAACAAGTCATAGCTGAAAACTTTCCTAATCTGGGAAGGGAAACAGGCATTCAGATCCAGGAAATAGAACCCCCCCCCTAAAATCAATAAAAACCGTTCAACACCTGGACAAGCAGCAAGAGACAAGAGATCCCTAACTTATATGGGGAGAAATATCAGATTAACAGCAGACCTCTCCACAGAGACCTGGCAGGCCAGAAAGGGCTGGCAGGATATATTCAGGGTTCTAAATGAGAAGAACATGCAGCCAAGAATACTTTATCCAGCAAGGCTCTCATTCAAAATGGAAGGAGAGATAAAGAGCTTCCAAGACAGGCAGGAACTGAAAGAATATGTGACCTCCAAACCAGCTCTGCAAGAAATTTTAAGGGGGACTCTGAAAATTCCTCTTTAAGAGGAAGTCCAATGGAACAATCCACAAAAACAGGGACTGAATAGGTATCATGATGACACTAAACTCGTATCTTTCAATAGTAACTCTGAAAGTGAACGGGCTTAATGACCCCATCAAAAGGCACAGGGTTTCAGACTGGAAAAAAAAGCAGGACCCATCTATTTGCTGTCTACAAGAGACTCATTTTAGACAGAAGGACACCTACAGCCTGAAAATAAAAGGTTGGAGAACCATTAACCATTCAAATGGTCCTCAAAAGAAAGCAGGGGTAGCCATTCTTATATCAGATAAACTAAAGTTTATCCCGAAGACTGTAGTGAGAGATGAAGAGGGACACTATATAATACTTAAACGATCTATCCAAGAAGAGGACTTAATCATCAATATATATGCCCCGAATGTGGGAGCTGCCAAATATATTAATCAATTAATAAAAAGTTAAGACATACTTAAATAATAATACACTTATACTTGGTGACTTCAATGTAGTGCTTTCTACACTCAATAGGTCTTCTAAGCACAACATCTCCAAAGAAACAAGAGCGTTAAATAATACACTGGACCAGATGGATTTCACGGATATCTACAGAACTTTACATCCAAATGCAACTAAATACACATTCTTCTAAAGTGCACATGGAACTTTCTCCAGAACAGACCACATACTCGGTCACAAATCAGGTCTGAACCAATACCAAAAGATTGGGATCATCCCCTGCATATTCTCAGACCATAATGCCTTGAAATTAGAACTAAATCACAACAAGAAGTTTGGAAGGACCTCAAACACGTGGAAGTTAAGGACCATCCTGCTAAAAGATGAAAGGGTCAACCAGGAAATTAAGGAAGAATTAAAAAGATTCATGGAAACTAATGAGAATGAAGATACAACCGTTCAAAATCTTTGGGATACAGCAAAAGCAGTCCTGAGGGGGAAATACATCGCAATACAAGCATCCATTCAAAAACTGGAAAGAACTCAAATACAAAAGCTAACCTTACACTTAAAGGAGCTAGAGAAAAAACAGCAAATAGATCCTACACCCAGCAGAAGAAGAGAGTTAGTAAAGATTCGAGCAACACTCAATGAAATAGAGACCAGAGAACTGTGGAACAGATCAACAAAACCAGGAGTTGGTTCTTTGAAAGAATTAATAAGATAGATAAACCATAAGCCAGCCTTATTAAAAAGAAGAGAGAGAAGACTCAAATTAATAAATCATGAATGAGAAAGGAGAGATCACTACCAACACCAAGGAAATACAAACGATTTTAAAAACATATTATGAACAGCTATATGCCAATAAATTTGGCAATCTAGAAAAAATGGACACATTTCTGGAAAGCCACAAACTACCGAAACTGTAACTGGAAGAAATAGAAAACCTGAACAGGCTAATAACCAGAGAGGAAATTGAAGCAGTCATCAAAAACCTCCCGAGACACAAAAGTCCAGGGCCAGATGGCTTCCCTGGCGAATTCTATCAAACGTTTAAAGAAGAAACCATACGTATTCTACTAAAGCTGTTTGGAAAGATAGAAAGAGATGGAGTACTTCCAAACTCATTCTATGAGGCCTTAAGGCATCACCTTAATTCCAAAACTAGACAAATACCCCACCACAAAGGAGAATTACAGACCAATATCCCTGATGAACATGGATGCAAAAATTCTCAACAAGATATTAGCCAATAGGATACAACAATAAATTAAGATTATTCACCATGACCAAGTAGGATTTATCCCTGGGATGCAAGGCTGGTTCAACACTTGTAAAACAATCAATGTGATTCATCATATCATCAAGAGAAAAAACAAGAACCATATGATCCTCTCAATAGATGCAGAGAAAGCATTTGACAAAATACAGCATTCCTGATCAAAACTCTTCAGAGTGTAGGAATAGACGGAACATTCTTCAACATCTTAAAAGCCATCTACGAAAAGCCCACAGCAAATATCATTCCCACTGGGTAAGCACTGGGAGCCTTTCCCCTAAGATCAGGAACAAGACAGGGATGTCCACTCTCACCACTGCTATTCAACATAGTACTAGAAGTCCTAGCCTCAGCAATCAGGCAACAAAAAGAAATCAAAGGCATTCGAATTGGCAAAGAAGAAGTCAAACTCTCCCTCTTCGCAGATGACATGATAGAGTACCTAGAAAACCTACAAGACTCCACCCCAAGATTGCTAGAACTCATACAGCAATTTGGCCATGTGGCAGGATACAAAATCAATGCCCAGAAGTCAGTGGCATTTCTATACACTAACAATGAGACTGAAGAAAGAGAAATTAAGGAGTCAATCCCATTTACAATTGCACCCAAAAGCATAAGATACCTAGGAATAAACCTAACCAAAGAGGTAAAGGATCTATACCCTAAAAACTACAGAACACTTCTGAAAGAAATTAAGGAAGACACAAAGAGATGGAAAAATATTCCATGCTCATGGATTGGCAGAATTAATATTGTGAAAATGTCAATGTTACCCAGGGCAATGTACACGTTTAATGCAATCCCTATCAAAATACCATGGACTTTCTTCAGAGAGTTGGAACAAATTATCTTAAGATTTGTGTGGAATCAGAAAACACCCTGAATAGCCAGGGGAAATTTAAAAAAGAAAACCGTAGGTGGGGGCATCACAATGCCAGATTTCAGGTTGTACTACAAAGCTGTGATCTTCAAGATAGTGTGGTACTGGCACAAAGACACACACATAGATCAATGGAACAGAATAGAGAATCCAGAAGTTGACCCTCAACTTTATGGTCAACTAATATTCGACAAAGGAGGAAAGACTATCCACTGGAAAAAAGACAGTCTCTTCAATAAATGGTCCTGGGAAAATTGGACATCCACATGCAGAAGAATGAAACTAGACCACTCTCTTGCACCATACACAAAGATAAACTCAAAATGGATGAAAGATCTAAATGTGAGATAAGATTCCATCAAAATCCTAGAGGAGAACACAGGCAACACCCTTTTTGAACTCGGCCACAGTAACTTCTTGCAAGATACATCCATGAAGGGAAGAGAAACAAAAGCAAAAATGAACTATTGGGACTTCATCAAGATAAGAAGCTTTTGCACAGCAAAAGAAACAGTCAACAAAACTAAAAGACAACCTACAGAATGGGAGAAGATATTTGCAAATGACGTATCAGATAAAGGGCTAGTATCCAAGATGTATAAAGAACTTATTAAACTCAACAGCAAAGAAACAAACAATCCAATCATGAAATGGGCAAAAGACATGAACAGAAATCTCACAGAGGAAGACATAGACATGGCCAACAAGCACATGAGAAAATGCTCGGCATCACTTGCCATCAGGGAAATAAAATCAAAACCACAATGAGAGACCACCTCACACCAGTGAGAATGGGGAAAATTAACAAGGCACGAAACCACAAATGTTGGAGAGGATGTGGAGAAAGGGGAACCCTCCTGCACTGTTGGTGGGAATATGAACTGGTGCAGTCATTCTGGAAAACTGTGTGGAGGTTCCTCAAAGAATTATAAATAGATCTGCCCTAACGACCCAGCAATTGCACTGCTGGGGATTTACCCCAAAGATACAGATGCAATGAAACGCGGGGACCCCTGCACCCCGATGTTTATAGCAGCAATGTCCACAATAGCTAAACTGTGGAAGGAGTCTCAGTGTTCATCAAAAGATGAATGGATAAAGAAGATGTGTTTTGTGTATACAATGGAATATTACTAAGCCATTAGAAACGACAAATACCCACCATTTGCTCGACGTGGATGGAACTGGAGGGTATTATGCTGAGTGAAATAAGTCAATCGGAGAAGGACAAACATTATATGGTCTCATTCATTTGAGGAATATAAAAAATAGTGAAAGGGAATAAAGGGGAAATGAGAAAAAATGAGTGGGAAATATCAGAAAGGGAGACAGAACATGAGAGACTCCTAACTCTGGGAAACGAACTAGGGGTGGGGGAAGGGGAGTTGGGTTGGGAGTAGGGATGACTGGGTGTGGGCACTGAGGGGGGCATTTGATGGGATGTTGTGGGCACTGGGTGTTATTCTATATGTTGGCAAATTGAAGACCCATAAAAAATAAATAATAAAAAAAAAAGCCGTGGAGCTTATCAGAGTTTCCCCACTTCCTGTGTGTATTACTATTGCTGCATAACAAATTACCCTAAAACTTAGCCAGTTACACCAGCACATATTTATTATTTCATGATGTCTCTGGGTCAGGAACAAGACATAGCTTAGCTGGATCCTCTGACTCGTGGTCTCTGGTAAGGTCAAAACCAAGGTGTCACCCAAGAGTCTGCAGTATCATCCAAAGTTTCAACTGCAATCTGCTACCAAGCTCATTCGGTGGTTGCTGGCAGAATTCAGTTCATCAGGCTCTTTTGGACTGAGAGCCTTAGTCCTTCACTAGTTGTTTGCTACAGGCCACCCTCAGTACCTTACCATGTGTGCCTCTCCAATATGACAGCTTAATTCACAAAAGTGTGCACCTTAAGAAGGCAATAGAGGGCAGCCCGGGTGGCTCAGCGGTTTAGTGCGGCCTTCAGCCCAGTGTGTGATCCTGGAGACCCAGGATCCAGTCCCACCTCGGGCTCCCTGCATGGAGCCTGCTTCTCCCTCTGCCTGTGTCTCTGCCTCTCTCTCTCTCTCTCTCTCTCTGTGTCTCATTAATAAATAAATTTTAAAAAATTTTTTTAAAGAAGGCAATAGAGTTGGCTAGCAAGATAGAAATAACAGTCTATGCTACCTAATCATGGAAGGCGATACCCCTCAATGTTGCCATAATCTGTTGGCCAGAAACATGGTACTCAGGAGGGGATTATACAATGCCATGAAGATGGCAGGGGGGCAGGGCTCAACAGGAGCCATTTGAGAGACTGCCTACCACATTAGCAGCAGGAAATCCAGCTCTCTAGGTCAGTTTATTTTTAATTTCTGAAATCCAAGGACATATTTCCTTCGAATCACTTTAGCCATACTACTTCTAATCAATTCTTTGGGCTAATGATAATTCTATATAAAAGTAAGTTTCCTTGCCTATTTCTACCCAGCACCCAGTCTGGTTTCATACTACCTGAGCCACAATAGGGTCTCTGTAGATCTATGCACCTGCCTTTCTGTGTGCTTTTAACTTCCTTCTGGAATGACAGTTCTTTATCCATTGCAGAAACTTGGTACTTACCTTTCAAGATTTAGCTTATGTGACACCTTCTCAAAAAGTCTTCCGCTTATGCACCTTACACACATTTACTCATACTGCATTCTACAGGCTGAGTGACGTTCCATTTGTTCATTTTACCAACATTTATTATGAGGCTGATGTATGCGTTATACATACTAGGTTGCACTCTACAGATGTTTGTAGTATCAGCAAATAAGTAAATGCTGATAAACAGGGTGTAATGAGTGCATTGAATGAATAGGACTGTTGTTTCATGGGTCCAGAGCAGAGAACAGGGAGTGCCTCTCCATCTTGCTGGAAAGTTCTGCCTGCTAAGTGCAGTCATACTAGCCAGTCACTGATATGGGATATTCCTTAACAATTACTCTACTTCTGTGGGAAGCCAGCACTGTAGTTTTTCATCAAGATTCATCCAAAGCCCCAGAGGCTAAAGATCATGCCATAATTTGTTCCCATGCATGTTAGAGATTTGTGGGCTTTAAGTAAATATTAAGGAACAGTAGGGCCTCCCAGATGCTTCATTTTCTTGAGCTGAGTCCAGGAAGACTCAGTTTCAGTCCTTGGAAACCCCAAAGTAACTCAATTAACTTAGGGTGGCCATATTTTTTGGGCTGACTTAAGCAAGTGCTGCTGTACTGGATAAACAAGGGTAAATGGAGGGACACTGCCTACAGAGAGGGAAATTAAAAATAGCAGCCAAATCACTCTGGCTAAGAATAGGTTACAAAAGCACTGTGGTGAGGTGTTACATTCCTAAAGCAACAGCCAGTAACTGGAAAACAGTTAAAGGACTTAAGACTTTGATTTCTTCAAAAAGTAGGAGTCTTGATGGGATGAGTACTGGGTGTTATACTCTATGTTGGCAAATCAAACTCCAATAAAAAAATAGAAAATGAGTGAAAATATCAGTGAAGGTGAAAAAACATGAGAGACACTTAACTCTGGGTAATGAACAAGGGGTAGTGGAAGGGGAAGTGGGTAGGGGGTTGAGTGATGGGCATTGAGGGGGGCACTTGGCGGGATGAGCACTGGGTGTTATGCTATATGTTGGCAAATCAAACTCCAATAAAAAAATTTTTTTAATCTATATTTTTAAAAGTAGGAGTCTCATGGAGGAGTAAAGAGACTCTTGTTGTTGTTGTTGTTGTTTGGGTTATGTTTAGAGTCTTATCAGTGTTAATACCTAGATGTACAGTGAACTCTGGGTGTTGTTATATACATTCTGCATTTTTTTACAGACCCTAGTTCTGATGGTTTTCCACTTTTTATGTTATGTATGTTGCTTTCCCTGAGGTTCTCACATAATCATTCAGGCACATGCTTCCAGAAGCCAATTATCAACCACTCTGAAAATTTTCACTATTATGTGCAGATGCTGCTTGTGCTAAATCTCTCCAGTTCAAACCCAGGACAGATGAGATGCAGTTTGCAGCTTCCTACACATGCCTTTAGGGAAGCTGCCCTCCTGTGGGCTAGGCCACAGTGCCCCAGAACACAGCATAAATGCAGCAAACTTTTCACCTTGGTGATTTGGTATCTCTTTTATCATTGTGGTTATGGAAATTTGCTAAGTTCCAAAATCTGGTAATTCTCCCCTGTGGTCAGAGAAATCACTTGTAGCTACTATAATATTTTGCCTATTCTCATCCCTACTAGCCCTGAATCATCATTCAGGTTCTACCTCTAGGGAAGGAAAGTAGGTGTGAAAAGGTGGTAACCGTGTATTTTCTACAATTGAAGTTTACAGATCTGTCTGATGAGTATCTCCAGACCATTTTGAGGAAAAGAAAAGGTACTGACTGATACCATGATCTCAAACATTTTCTGTTGCCCAGTGTTTTTTTTTTGTTGTTGTTGCCCAGTCTTAATGCAGCATTTATTCAACAAAGATAGATAAAACACATGCTCTGTGGAAGGCAGCAAGAATCATCTAGATTTATTTTCCTCTCCCCTGATCTCAATGAAAAGTTGGGGCTTTCTTTTCCACCTTTTGAACCCTCTTTGGTTGCTTCTGCTTGTCCTCCCCTTCAGGAGTTTGCGTTTGTTTTTGCCTAATGAAGCCCTCTCACTTTTCAGGAGATTACTGTTATTTACGTTCTCAGCTATTTAGCATTACAGAGAGAGGTTCCTAAATTGCCTTCTGATTCCCTTTCCCTTTTCCGGATGCAGAGCAGCACCCCTCCTCCCACTTTGCCCTTATAAATAAGCAAGTTTTCTGCAGAGAATTTATATATTTTGTACACCTATAAAAACACACAACCCAAGTTGCAATGTATATCTTAGTACCTTAGAAAGACATCTAGACAGACTTTTTGGCTGCAGCAGTACCAAGGAAAGATTCATGCTGTCCTCTGCTTTCATTTCCTCTAGTTCATACAATCAGATGGTCCTATACCATTAAATCTTTTTGTCCCTCTGATTTTGCTCTTCTCCTTTAAAACTGAATTCACTATTGTGGGTCTTTTGCCTCTCTATACAAAGTTTAGAATCAGTTTTTTTTTTAAATATTTTTTCAAATTTAAATTCAATGTAATGAACAGAGTGTATTATTAGTTCCAGAGATAGAATTTAGTAATACATCAGTTGCATATAACATTCAGTGCTCATTCCTTCAAGTGCCCCCCTTAATACTAGAAACAGTTTATTGATATCTATAAAATAACTTGCTGGGATTTTGAATGGAATTGCATTGAGTCTGCAGATCAATTGGGAAGAACAGATATGTTAATAATGTTGAGTCCCCCTTTTCTTTGAAGATGGAATATCTATTTTTAAAAATGTTGTTCATTAGAATTCTGTATTTGTCCTTATATAGCTGGTACATAGGAAAGCAATGGACTTTTGCATATTAACTTTATGTCCTGCAGCCTTGCTATAGTTGTCTATTACAGTCTTGTCAGTTCTTTGGATTTTCTATGTACACATTCATGTCATCTGTGAACAAAGGTAGTTTAATTTCTTCCTTCCCATTCTGTATACCTTTCATTTCTTTGTGTGTGTGTGTGTGTGTGTGTGTGTGTGTGTGTCTTATTACATTAGCTAGGACTTCCCAGACATTTGTTTTTACTTGCCACTAACCACTTGTTTCTCTGGAAATTCAAGCTGATTTTGTTAATTTCTCAAATATTCCATGTGCACATTGGATATTTGAGAACACTCATTTTTAATCAAGGTGCTTGTTTTAAAATCCATTTTTAAATTTTTTTTCAATTTTTACTTTTTAAATTTGAATTCCAGTGTAGTTAACATACAGTGTTACATTTATTTCTGGTGTACAGTATAGTGATTCAAGAATTCCATATATTACTTAGTGCTTATCAAGATAAGTGTACTCTTAATCCCCTTCACCCCTTTCATTCATCCTCCACCTGCCTTCCCTCTGGTAAGGGTTCTATATGCTTAAGAGTCTGTTTTTTGGTTTGTCTCTTTTGCTCTTTCCTTCGTTCATTTGCTTTATTTCTCAAACTCTACAAATGAGTGAAACCACATGATATTTGCCTCTCTCTGGCTTATTTCCCTTAGCATTATACTCTCTGAATCCATCCGTGTTGTTGCAAGTAGCAAGATTGCACTCTTTTTATGGCTGAATAAAATTCCATTGCATATATATACCACATCTTTATCCATTCATCAATTAAGCAACACTTAGGTTGCTTCCATAATTTGACTCTTGTAAATAATGGAGCTATAAACATAGGGGTGTGTGTTTCCCTTTGAATTAGTGTTTTTGTATTCTTTTGGGTAAATACCAGGAAGTGCAATTTCATAAGGTAGACCTATTTTTATCTTTTTGAGGAACCTCCCTACTGTTTCCTATAGTGACTGCACCAGTTTGCATTCACACCAACAGTACAAGAGGGTTCCTTTTTAAAACTCCCATTCCTTGTCAACACTTGTTGTTTCTTGTGTTTTTTATTTTAGCCATTCTGATAGGTATGGTGTGATATCTCATTGTAGTTTTGACTTCCATTTCCTTGATGATAAATGGTGTTGAGCATTTTTCATGCTTCTCTTGGCCATCTGTATATCTTCTTTGGAGAAATGTCTGTTCATGTGTTCTGCATGTTTTTAAAATAGATTATTATTATTGGTGTTGAGTTGTATAAGTTCTTTATGTATTTTGGATACTGGCCCTTTATTGAATATGCCATTTGCAAATATCTTCTATTAGATAGGATGTCTTTTAGTTTTGGTTGTTTCCTTCGTTGTGCAGCAAGTTTTTATCTTGTAGTACCAATACTTTATCTTTGCTTTTGTTTTCCTTGATTCAGGAGGCATATCTAGAAAGATGTTGTAATGGTAGATATCAGAGAATTTACTGCCTATGCTCTCTTCTAGGATTTTTATGGTTTCAGTTCTCACATTCAGGCCCTTAATCTACTTTGAGTTTATTTTTGTATATAAGAAAGTGGTCCAGTTTCATTCTTCTGTGTGTGGATGTCTAATTTTGCCAGCACCATCTGTCGAAGAGACCAAGGTGCATTTTGAATATAGGTTTGATCCTCTTCTCCATTAACCATTAAAAACTTTGGCCTCATTCATTAAGCCTAGTTCTGTTGTGTCTTCACAGTTTACTCTCAAAATCAAAGCTATATCATTTCAAATGACTTGAGATCTTGTTTGGATTCTGATATTTTCTTGTTAAGGTTTTATTTAAAATTTTTTGCCTTTGGAGGGGAAAATGTGGCTAGGAAAGGAGCCATATCAGGTAAAAAGAACAGAAGTGCTCTTCGAATCTGTGGTCAGGTTTGGAAAGTGTTGGGGTGTTTTTCTGGGAGGGAGATGTGGAGGGGAATGGTGGATTTTTTTGGTTTCTTTTACCGATAGATGTCCAGTTTAATTTATTGAAATTCCTTTAAAGACAGTCTCCCAAAGCCACTGTAATGGCATGATTAACAACTTAGATAGCTTAACAGTGATTCTTGTTATCCTTATAGAGAATAATGGTTGTAGCAGGACTACAGTGTATTATGAGGCACCTGTAGTTAATTTGCTGATACAATATTAATGAGTCAGTTCACCTAAAGTATACTCCTGATTGGTTGGCCTTTGTTCAATAACTCTTATTATGTTGTCTGAAAAAGCTTGTAAAAACCAAATAATTACCACTGATTTTCTCTAGGTCTTTGAATAAGTGTTTCTCAATTTTTTATTTTTTATTTATTTTTATATGTATCTTTTTATTGGAGTTCAATTTGCTAACATATAGTATAACACCCAGTGCTCATCCCATCTAGTGCCGTCCTCAGTGCCCATCACCCAGTCATCCCATCCCCCCACCCCCTCCCCTTCCACTACCCTTTGTTCACTTCCCAGTGTTAGGAGTCTCTCATGTTTTGTCACCCTCTCTGATTTTTCCCACTCATTTTCTCTGCTTTCCCCTATAATCCCTTTCACTATTTTTTATATTCCCCATATGAGTGAAACCATATAATGACTGTCCTTCTCCGATTGACTTACTTCACTCAGCATAATACCCTCCAGTTCCATCCACGTCGAAGTAAATGGTGGGTATTCGTCATTTCTAATGGCTGAGTTATACTCCATTAAATCTTATGAGTGTTCCCTAAAACTTCTGATACAAAAATAAAAAACTTCTGATATAATTTCTGGGAGGGGACTTCCCCCAAACTATTTACAGAGCTGGTATCTTCTGTGTTGTCCCAAGAACCAAAAAGATACTATAAACCTCTGCTGTTTTGTAGTTTACATTACAAAAAAAGGGGGGGGGGAGGGCAACATGTTGTAATATTTGTCCTCCAAATATAAATATGTATATTCTAATTGATATGCTTTTTAAATCCATTCATTTCTCCTCCTCTTCCTGGAATTTATTAGAGACAACTCTCACCTGCCCAGGATCCACCCACTTCACCATTTAAGAATCATTGCTCTAGATTTTGTATTCCTGTTGAGGTTGTTTCCACATTTAAACCTCTAAGAACAATGCTGTACTAAATACTCTTTTATATATATTCACAGGTCAAAAAGGATCAGCCAGCTTCTCATATAGAATATGGGTTTTTTTCAGCCAAAGGTATATTAGTAGCTGTCCATCTCTGTTAGACCTTCCAATCAGACAGACTCTTAAGACAAGATTGAGAATTCTGTAAGGGGAAGGCTTACCTTATACTTCACAATGTTGTTTTTGTCTTTTAGGGGTAATCATCTTTAAATCAAGACAAAAATGTAGTTCTGTAATCAAAAATGTAAAATTACCCTAAGGCTATGTTTCTCAAATTGTAGGTCCAGACTCCTTGGGAAGTCATGAAATCATCTGAGAAAGTCACTATTAGGACTATTTTAATGAAATAGGATAGAGAGGTTAGAAAACACCAGCATACATCACATGTAGTTAAAGTAGGATTATTTCACAAACTTTGGATTCAGTTCTAGATCTATGAACACATGTTTATAACTGTGTATATATATAGGGTCACATCATAAGCTATAATTCTTGCTATGAGTCACAGTGAAAAAAAAATTTTTAATGGGGCGCCTGAGTGGCTCGGTTAGCATCCAAGTCTTGATTTCAGCTCAGGTCACAATCTCAGGGTTGTGAGATTGAGCCCTTCATTGGGCTCTGTGCTGGGTGTAGAACCTACTTAAAATTCTCTCTCCCTTCCTCTCCTTCTGATCCTCTGCCACTTACACTCACTCATGCTGTCTCTCAAAAAAAAAAAAAAAAAAAAAAAAAAAAAAAAAAGAAAAGAAAAGAAAAAGAAAAAGAAAAAAAAAATAAAATTAAAAATTGAAAGACTTACCACAAAAGGTTTCTGAGGAAGTGTGGCCTTGGAAATAATAATTGATCATGAGGAAGGTCCACAGTGAAGGTTTGTGTGTCCAGTTTTTTAAAAGACTTTATTTAATTATTTGACACACAGAAAGAGAGAGAGAAAGCTCAAGCAGAGGAAGTGGGAGAGGGAGAAGTAGGCCTCCCACATAGTGGGGATGCCAACATAGGGCTTAATCCCAGGACTCTGGGATCATGACCTGAGCTGAAGGCAGACACTTAACCAACTGAGTCACCCGTAGAGACCCCTGTTTGTTTGTTTGTTTGTTTTTAAAGATTTTATTTATTTGGGAGAGCAAGCAGGGGGATGGGCAGAGGGAGAGAGTATCCACACTGAGGATGGAGCCTGTCATAGGGCTCGATCCTAAGACCCTGATATCATGACCTGAGCCAAAACCAAGAGTTTGGCTCAACGGACTGAGCTACCCAGGCACCCCTTAGTTTTTTTTAAAGATTAATTTTGGAGAGAGAGTGTACATGAGAGAGCACAGTGGGCGGGGGGGGCAGGTGGAGAGAGTCTCAAGTAGACTCCACACTGAGCGAAGAACCTGACCCAGGGCTTGATCTCACCACCCTGAAATCATAACCTGAGCCTAACTAAACCAAGAGTCAGAAGTTTAACCGACTGCACCATCCAGGCACCCCCCTTACTTTTTTTAAAGATTTATTTATATGAGAGAGAGAGAGAGAGTGTGTGTGTGTGTGTGTGTGTGTGTGTGTGTGCATGAGAGCACAGCGCGGAGGGGCAGAGATTTTTTAATTAATTTTTTTGCATATAGTTGACATAAAATGTTACACTAGTTTACATTATACAATATAGTGATTCAACAAGCTTATGCTATGTTCACCCCAAGTGTAGCTACCATATGTCCACATACATTGCCGTTATAATATCCTTGTATTCTTTATGCTCTATTTCCCACTCCTTTCACCCATTTTGCTCAACAACCCAACCTCCTCCCCATAGGAAACCATCAATCCTCTGTATTTAGAGGTCTGATTCTGTTTTTTTTTATTTACTTTTAAAATTCCAAATATTGATGAAATCATATGGCATTTGTTTTAGTCTCCTTTATTTCACTTAGCATAATACCTTCTAGGTCCATTCATATTGTCTCAAATGGCATGATCTCATCCTTTTTATGGCCACATAATATTCCATTATATATGTGTGTGTGTATGCTGCATCTTCCTTATGAATTCATCTATTGATAGACACTTAAGTTGCTTCCATATCTTGGCTATTATAAATAATGCTGCAGTAAAGAAAGGGGTCCACATGTCTTTTTGAGTTATTGTTTTTGTTTTCTTTGGGTAGATGCCCAATTGTGGAATTATTGGATCATATGGTGTTTCTAGTTTTGTTTTTTTTAGTAAGTTCCATGCTGTTTTCCACAGTGGCTGTACCAAATTATGTTTCATATTGTATGTCAATTTTACATTCTCCGTGCCCCCCCCCACACACACCCAGTGTGGTGTGCCTGTTCCTCTAATAAGGACCTACTTTCCACCAAACCATCGAGCACAGCTGGTGTTCATAGGCATGTGGACAGTGTCTGGAAACTATAGATCCAGCTTTTCACTTCAATTAACTCCTCGGTGAATAGCATAAAAAACTGTTTACACATATACACAGAGTCATCCCCTGCCCCATGGCTGGGTACCCCTGGCTGGATGTTCCAATTAAGTCCATGAACTTAATTGGAGCTGAAAAAAAGTATGAGTATGCTAGATGTTATGACAGAAAGGGAACTCTGTGATTCTCTGTTCCAATACTCACTGATAGATAGGGAAACTGAAACCTCTAAAACTGTCTTCTGGGTCACAGAGTTCTATATGTAAAACTAAAAGAAGCTACCTTGTTGCCAACTCTGGGATCTTTTTTTATTATAAAGTATGTAACTAGTTTGCAATGTAGAAAAATTTAAAAGTACAGATTAACAAAAGATGAAAAATAGAACATACATATATTTTTCTTTAAGGAATGAAATTATAAGAAAATCTATATGAATTTGGGTTAGATGCATCACCAAAAGCACAATCTATGAAAAAAAATTAAAGTTGGACTTCAATAAAACTAAAAATTTCTCTCCAAAAGACACTGTTAAGAGAATGAGAAGACAAGCCATACTTGGAGAAAATCTTTATAAAACACGTATCTGACAAAAGACTGGTATCCAAAATATGCAAAAAATTATTAAAACTCAACAATAAGAAAATGAACAACCCAATTTAAAAGTGGACAAAAGACATTTCACCAAAAAAGATATTCAACATTATATGTCATTAGATAATTGAATATTAAAACCACTATGAGATACCACTACACACCTATAGAATGGCCAAAATCCAGGACACTGACAACAGTGAATGCTGGTGAGGATGTGGAGCAGTAAGAACTCTCATTCATTGCTGGTGGAAATGCAAAATGCTGCTGTGGAAAACAATTCGGTGGCAGTTTCTCTAAAAGTTAAACATAGAATTAACATGTGATTCAACAGTTCCACTTCTAGGTACATATCCAAAGGAATATAAAGGAGGGACTCAAGCAGATACTTGCACACCAATGTTCCTAGCAGCATTTTTCAAGTAGCTAAAAGTGGAAACAATCCAAGTGTCCTTTAATGGGTAAATGAAGAAGCAAAATGTAGTATATACACAAAATGGAATACTTAGCAATGAAAAGAAATTAAATTCTGATACATGCCACGATATAGATGAACCTTGAACACATTATGCTAAGTGAAATAAGCCAGACACAAAAGGACAGATAGTGCATGATTCCTTTTTTATGAAGTACCTAAAATAAGGAAATTTATATAGACAAAAAATAGAAGTTACTAGGCGCTGGGGTAGGGTGGGGGAGATAGGGGATTATTGTTTAATGAGTACAGAGTTTCTGTTTGGGTTGATGAAAAAGTTTTAGAAGTAATGACGATGGTTACACAACACAGTGAATGTAATTAATGCTACTGAATTATACACTTAAAAATGGTTAAAATAATAAATTTCATGTTATGTATATTTTACCACAATTTTAAAAAAAGGATCAGTGGTTGCCAAGGGTTTGGGGGAAGGGAAAAAGGAATGAGTAGGTGGAATAGAGGAGATTCTTAGGGTACAGAAACTATTCTGTATGATACCTTAATGGTGGATACGTATCATTATACATTGGTCAAAACCCATAGCATGTATAACACAAAGAATGAGTCCTAATGTAAACTACTGAACCTTGGTTAATAACAATGTGTCAATATTGGCTCATCAGTTTTAATAAATATACCACACTAAATGCAAGATGTTAATAAGAAGGGAAACTGTATGTGGCCAAGGGTGGGAAGAGGTATATGGAATTCCCTGTGCTCGCTGCTCAATATTTCTGCAGACCTAAAAATATCAAAATCTATTTAATATTTTCATTTTTTTAAGATTTTATTTATTTATTCATGAGAATACACAGAGAGGAGAGAGAGAAGCAGAGACACAGGCAGAGGGAGAAGCAGGCTCCATGCAGGGAGCCTGATGTGGGACTCGATCCTGCGTCTCCAGAATCACACCCTGGGCTGAAGGCGGTGCTAAACTGCTGAGCCACCGGGGCTGCCCAAAATCTATTTAATATTTTTAAAATGAGACTGTAATGTGATTATTCTTGTACTAGCTTTTTCACTACTATGTTCACATATTACTATCATCCTTCCAGGCATTCAGCCTGGACAGTGAGGGGCAAGTTGAGGCTGGTGACGGGAAGTTAGGCCAAAATAGAGATGACATTCAGAGGATGTGGGAACTTAGGAGTAGGGGATATTTTACCCAAAGACTTACAGAGTAGAGAGACTAGAATTTTGAGCCGACAATCAAAAATATCTGACCCCATGATCTAAGTGTCTCCAACAGGTTGGGAATTGGAGTAGGGCAGGGAGTTTCAAGTCATGTTCATGGAATCCTGGTCCCTTGCTGGCAAGAGGCTGGCATAACAGAATTGCACCACGAGCAAGGAGATGAAGTCTCACACACTCACTCCTGTGCTCGGAATGTTCTATGACCTCCCTGCCAGAGTGGAATGAGCAGGAACAAAAGTCTAGCAGTTGTGGTCAGCTGCCTGAAATTTCCGTTATAGAAAACTACCAGCAGCAGGAGGGGGCTTGTGGCGGACCATGGGATGGACCTGTTCCACCTAAGCCAGGATATGTGCACATTAATCTTGGCTTTTCACCTGATGCTGGTGTGACCCTTCTGAGTCATATTCTTTCTCCTGGTCATCCTCCTGCATGGCTCTCTGCCTAACTCCCACTAGGCAAGGGAGGATGTGCCTGTCACAAGACCTCCAGTGATCTCTTGGATCTTGGATCACTTGGATGCTTTAGGAAAACACCTGGAGGGTGTTGGCTCAGCAGGCTTGGGCCTTGTGCCTCCTCACCTTGAGGGCTACAACAGGGGCTGGACCCCCATCCCTTAGGCACAGAATCACCATTCAGAGGAGGGACACATTCATGCTTCTTCCCATCCTGGCTTTCTTTTTTTTTTCATCCTGCTAGCAAGGGACACATTGGGTTCTATCAGTGGAAGAGAGTCCTACTACCACCTCTTGCTTGAGGGGAGTCATTCTGGATTTCCTTACAAATTAGTGGGGCAGGAGTATCCCATAGCCCCCCATACCACATATGTCTCATAGGGAGACTACAGCACTTTCTTTACTTCCTTTAGCTCTTGCCTCCTGTGAGCTAGGTCAGAAGGTAGGAATACAGAGGTTTCGCCTTCTGAGAAATAGAAGGTGTCCAAACAGAGATCCATACTTTCCATTCAGAGCAGCCTCTGTCTTTCTGCTAGGTCAGCTATGTGTGATTCTGTGGTAGAGGGAGGAGGACAGGGAATCAGGAGTTCACTTTTGAGATCAATATTGGATATCCATGTGTTTATTTTCATTAGGCAATTTGATCTACCCATGAGATCATGATTGGCATAGAGGCAAGGCTGTGTCTTGGTGACTGTTATGTCTGCCATAGCTCCTGGAAGACAGTAAGTACTCAAATATTTTAACTATACAATGTAAGATGTCTTTCAAGGTCATTTTTGTTGTAATACCTTTACATGACCCCAGGGTCCTCCTCATCCTCTGAGTACTTCCTCCTGGGGCAGGACCCCACATACTATAGCACTCATCACACCCATGTAATAATTTTTCTCTCCCTTGGCCAGGTCTCATAGTTCATGGTTTTAAATACATCTATCTACCTATCTATCTATCTATCTATCTATCTATCTATCTATCATCTATCTATCTATCTTCCTCTTCATCATCATCATCATCATCACTACCTATGCATATCTATTTATTTAGTTGTCTATTTGTCTGCCTAGAGCCTGGGCCCTTCCATGAACCCCAGAGTCATATGCTCAAATTGTCTAATCATTATATACACTTGATTTTTTTTAAAAAAAATTTTATTGGAGTTCAATTTGCCAACATATAGCATAACACCCAGTGCTCATCCCGCAAAGTGCCCCCCCTCAGTGCCCATCACCCAGTCACCCCAATCCCCTGCCTCTTCCACTACCCCTTGTTCATTTCCCAGAGTTAGGTATCTCTCATGTTTTGTCACCTTCATTGATATTTTCACTTATTTTCTTTCCCTTTATTCTCTTTCACTAATTTTTATATTCCCCAAATGAATAAGACCATATAATGTTTGTCCTTTTCTTTTTTTTTTAATTTATTTTTTATTGGTGTTCAATTTTTTTAAAGATTTATTTATTTATTCATGATAGACATAGGGCGAGAGAGAGACAGAGACAGAGACAGAGACAGACATAGGAGAAGGGAGAAGCAGGCTCCATGCCGGGAGCCCGATGCGGGACTCCATCCCGGGACTCCAGGATCGCGCGCCCTAGACCAAAGGCAGGTGCTAAACCACTGATCCACCCAGGGATCCCCTATTGGTGTTCAATTTGCCAACATATAGAATAACACCCAGTGCTCATCCCATCATTGCACCCCTCAGTGCCCCCCACCCCCCCGCCCACCTCCCTTTCTTTCCACCACCCCTTGTTCATTTCCCAGTTAGGAGTCTCTCATGTTCTGTCTCCCTTTCTGATATTTCCCACTCATTTTTTCTCCTTTGCCTTTATTCCCTTTCACTATTTTTTATATTCCCCAAATGAATGAGACCATATAATGTTTGTCCTTTTCTAATTGGCTAATTTCACTCAGCATAATACCCTCCAGGTCCCTCCACATCGAAGCAAATGGTGGATATTTGTCGTTTCTAATGGCTGAGTAATATTCCATTGTATACATAGACCACATCTTCTTTATCCATTCATCTTTCGATGGACACCGAGGCTCCTTCCACAGGTTGGTTATTGTGGACATTGCTGCTATAAACATCGGGGTGCAGGTGTCGCAGCGTTTCACTGCATCTGCATCTTTGGGGTAAATCCCCAGCAGTGCAATTGCTGGGTCGTAGGGCAGATCTATTTTTAACTCTTTGAGGAAACTCCACACTGTTTTCCAGAATGGCTGTACCATTATGTACACTTGAATGACCAATATCCATCTCTGTGTAAAAATGAACTCCTGATTAACCAGTCCTACCCAATCATACTTATCACCCACTCCAGTCCTAATATTTCTCAAATCAGTATATGATAACTGCATGTTGCCAGAAGATTAGGCCACAAACATTGGTGTTATCTTTGATTTTTAAATGTTTTCTAACTGTCCACATCCAACCTATCAGTAAATGGATATCAGTATCCTTTGTCTCTACTTCAAAATGTCCAGCATCTAAACACTTCTAGTCTCTGCTGCTACTATTACTGGAATAATCTCATAACTAATGCTTCTACCCAAGTCTTTACCTCCAATACTGCTGTTAGCAACTCAGCCTAAGTGATCCTTAAAACACAAAGCAGATCTAAGAAGACCTTCTAACAGCAACTTCCATTTCCTCAAAAAGTCAATTCAATGTCTTTGCAATGACCTTCTAGGCCTTACCTCATTTGCCCCCTTTACTGCTCTTTGTCCTCCATTACTCTCCCCCTTATTGATTACTCTGCTTCAGGCTCACTGTCCTTCTTCATTGGAATAGCTCAGGCATGCTCCAGCCTCTAGAGAGTTTATGTTTCTGACATGAAATTTCCTCAGTTATCCATGTGATTTACTCTCTCATCTCTCTAGTCCATGCCCACATTTAAATAAAAGATGTTATTTACTTATTTGAGAGGAGGACGGATAGTGACAGAGATAGTGAGAGAGAGCACAGAGGTAGAAGCAGACTCCCTGCTGAGCAGGGAGCCCGACACAGGCCTTGGTCCCAGGACCCTGAGATCACGATCTGAGCTGAAGGCAGATGCTTAACTGACTGAGCCACCCAGGTGCCTCTAACCCCATAAATTTTAGTGAGGCCTGCCCTGAATTCTCTATCTAGAGATAGATAAAAATTAAAAAATAAATAAATAATTTATTTTTGACCTCCCTATTTAAAACTGCACCCACCTAAGTCTTCCCCAAACTTTTTACATCTTATATAGTCATCTTCTACATACTATATGTTTTTTTACTTATGCTTTTTTTTATCTCCCTCTCTAGTGTATCATCAATGTAAGCTTATTAAAGACATAATTTTTTCCTCTTTTGTTCATTGCTGTATACTCAGTGCCTATACAAGTGTGTGGCAAATAGTAGATGCATAGTATTAGTTGAAGGAATAAAAAATGCATGAGTGAATACCATCCATTCTCTATCTTGGCATTCTCATTCTGATCCCTCAAACATTTTAATATTCTTTTGATTATTATAGGTACTTCTCCAGCAAGTTACTGTTCTTTCCATGGTATGCCCATTTGTTTGACACCATACATTTGTACATTTTACTCTCAACCAGAGACTCCCTACTTCCTTCCTGACTAACTTCTTATCCTTTGAAATTCAGTCTACATATCACCTCTTCTAAGACAATTTCTTTTCTTTTTTAAAAATTTTTTAAATTGGAGTTCAATTTGCTAACATATAGCATAATACCCAGTGCTCATCCCGCCAAGTGCCTCCCCTCAGTGCCCCTCACCCAGTCACCCCAACCCCCCACCCACCTCCCCTTCCACTACCGCTCATTCGTTTCCCAGAGTTAGGTGTCTCTCATGTTTTGTCACCCTCACTGATATTTTCACTCATTTTCTCTCCTTTCCCTTTATTCCCTTTCACTAAATCTTATATTCCCCAAATGGATGATACCATATAATGTTTGTCTTTTTCTGATTGACTTATTTCACTCATGATGTGGGATATGTATACAATGGAATATTACTCAGCCATTAGAAACAACAAATACCCACCACTTGCTTTGATGTGGATGGAGCTGGAGAGTATTATGCTAGGAAAATTTCTATCGAACCCCTTCCCCCTGCCAAATTAGGTTAAGTGCCCTCCTGTGTATTTTCACCTACTTCCTCTAACCAGTCCTTATCACACTGCTTTTAGTGACTTTTTACTTGACTGTCTACTCCATAATTCCATAAGCTCAATGGAGGAAGGCCTGTGTGTTGTTCACTGTTGTGTTCACCTCTTGTTTTCTGGCATAGTACCTGAAACATAGTAAGTAGTTGAAAATTTGAAATGTTGCATCTAAGACTCATGTCAAGGACATTTTTATTGTGATCTTTTGGGAACCTTCTCTTCAACTGATCTTCATTCTAGGAGACGTTTATCCCATGCAACTGAAAGGCAACGGGTGTCAAACTGGCAACAGGCCATGCGAAAATCCAAGATGGATTAGCCCTTTTAAGATTTAATCAATAACAACACAGTGCAGAGAGGTGAGATTCTCTCATATGCTTCTGACACATGTCATATTATCTGTGTGCTTTTATGATTATAAAGGATGGAACAACTGTGACACTCACCTAAAAACTTCCCTTCAGGCTGCTGGCATACATAGAAGCTATTGGTAAATTGTTCCCATGGGCCAAAAATGTACGGGGTGCTATTTCTTATAATATGATTATGCCTACATTGTTCCTGAGGGCCCATAGGTGCCGTGGGAATACGTAATGAATTCAAGCCTGGTGCACCTTCAATGCACTTTGGGCAGGGGTCTTCCTTCTTTGCTCAAGTGCTCCTCTCCACAGTCCAGGGTAGGACTGAGAGAGTTGTGTGGAATGCTGACCTATTTGAAATATGAATTTAAGCTCCTATAGTATATGGGAAGTATTATTTACTTTCTCTACTCTCTCCATCACATACAACCTTGAAAATAAGGAGGCACAAACAGGTGGTTCTTTGCTCAGAGGCATAGAGTATATTTGGAGAGGGTCCTGCCTCACCTGGACATTAATGGAAATGATGATGACAGCCTTTTTCATGGGGATGCAGAGGAACCTATGAACTCCTTTCTCCTGGACTGCGTTTTCTCTTTGTGTAGACCAGTACCTTGTGCTGAGGGGAGTGCTGAGACCTAGTTTGGATTTTCTGGTTGGGTGGCACAAGTCAGCTGAGGGCAGTGCTTGGAGCTGTTGTGAGGAAGGCACAGCAACTAGGAGCATCTGGACTGAAGGGATTGTGATTGAGTTCATTGTCAAGAGACTGAGGAGCATCAAAGAAAGTCATGCCCTCCTCTGTTTTATTCTCCATCTTGGCTCCTCTCACAGGGTGTTTGGTGAGGGGTGAACTCTTCTCAATATTTTTTGTCATGGTTTTGGGCATGTCATCCTTAGAGAGGAGAATGGATTCTTTATGCCTTTGACCTTTCACCTCGGGGTTAATCCAGTGTGGAAAGTGCTTCACCTTATTTCCCAAGCCAGCTTCTGCAGCTTCTGGAAGAACGGGATCTTGTGAATCCTTCAGTCTGAAATGCTGCTTTTACTAGACCCTGCAGCTCTTGACCCTAGAAAGTGTGACTCTATGAATTCAGACCCTGTAAATTTTGGATCCCAAAAACATGGTCACTTTAAATGCTGGACTTACAAAATTTGGCCCAGTTAATAACGGCCCAGTAAGCTGGTCATGTAAGGTCTGGCCCATTAAGCTCTGGTGACTCCAGTTTTGGCATTCTGAGGAATCCTTGTTTGGGTGAGGTCATTCAGATTGTTTTAATAGCCTTACAGAACATTCTCATCTGGCATTTTGACCCAAGGAATCTAGGGGATACTCTAGGAACTCAATGTAAGGGAGAAACTGGTGAAGGGCTGCGAGGGATCTTGTCACCTGAGAGGATGGAAATGGTGGCTCTGCAGATCCAGACAGATCCTTGCTAGTTCCAACTCACTCAAGGCAACCATCCTAACCTAGCTCAAATTCTACTTGAGAAAGATCCTAGAGACATTGGGGAAGTCAAGGGCTCTGAGGGTTCTATTTATAAAAGTCCCTTCTGGCCCCTGAACCACAGCAGAGTATATGTTCTCTCTGGCTGGAGACAGCCTCAAACCTGCACCCCCTTGTCTATGATTCTCTGCTACGTTAAGTTTCCCAGAGTCCTCTATTTTCTCTGCTGGGGCAGGGAGTTGTCCTTACCTTTGCAGGGGCTAAGGGATCCAGGGCTTCTCCAGGCTCAGCTTGTACACACTGGCCTGCAGCTTAATACAAAGCACCTGGGCCCCTGTTGTGTCCCCAGGGGGTTGTGAGATCTTGGAGGCCCAGTGGGAAGAACCATAAGGACTAGCTTGCTTTTTGTTCTCCTCACTGCCTCAGTTTACCTGCAAACTATTCTCTAATGTGGAGCATTCTAGAACACTGGGATGATATCTGGTGGGATGGGGGAGATTCTGGAGCAATATTTTCCCCAGGTGTTTAGATTTGAAGGAGTCCTAGGCACAGATATTCCTTGAGACAGCCACAGTTTGTTCCTGGACTCCTTTATCTTTATAAGACTTCCCAAATGTATCTCCAGGAATTTCTTTTTCAGGTAAAAATTCAGTTTGGCCAAGATAGGTATCTTGAGTGATGAGTGGCCTGCAGGATGTCTGGCTCTCTAGAGGCACCATCTCCTTTCACCTATACTTCAGTCTGAAATGCTTGCCCACCGTTTGCACAAGTCTCACTGGCATATCGAAAGTCTGGCCTAGGACTTTTACATTGGTGTTTAGATGATATTGAGCCATAGGTTTTACTGGGCCCCCAAAAGACCCAGGTACATCTTTGTGATTGCAGATTGGCTAGTGATTGCCGAGGCCATGGCCTTGGAGAAAGCCACATAATAAAAAGCTGGCAAGCCTGACAGGCCAAAATTCGTCTCCAGTTTCTCAGTGGCTCCCTGAGAAGATACCCAGGCAGGTGCTGGTCAAGATGATCAGTGACAGCATCAGGTGAGGCCTGTTACAGCTATCAAGGCCTATCAACACTGAGGATGTTGCTTTATGATCCATGTAGGGGCTAACAGCCACCTCCATGTCTAGGGACTTACTTTCTGGGCACAAGGGAACCAAACTCCTGTCAGGGCCCTTGTAATGCTGCAGACCTAATGATTTGCGGTCCTAACAGCTGCAAATGTGGGCAGAAACAAATGCCCTAGCATATCTTCCCATGCTTGTAGTCACTGTAGCTCTGCAACATTGCCTTAGCCTGGGCAAGCAACTATAGACCAGCTCTGCTGCCATGATGAATCATGACAGGTCACTATCCCCACTGGCCTTTAGGTCTGCAAGCTAGGGGATACTCATACTGGCCAGGGTGCTGCTCTGGGGCATGGGCTGCTGGTCAGCAGGGGACAGGTGCAACTCTTTGGACTGATGTATCTTCTGGGGCAGGCTCTCACAATAATTAATCAACTTGCTAAATCAACTGCTTCTGAAAGTAGAACTCTAGCAGCTCTGGGTATGTTCCAGGGAAATACCACCTCCCTCTTGAAGACTGAAATGGGTTGCTCTTAACAGGTCCCTGGGGACAGGAAGAAACATGTCTCAGGGCTTATTTTATATGGTTCTCTGCCTCTACAGAGATTTCTGGGCAACAGCTGAGAAGCTCCAATGAAGATGTGGCTGCCTTTGCTGCTGGTGCCACTCTAAGGCTTCACACTTGGGCAGAGAAGAAAATGGGATATTGATATGGGTTTGTTGTTAGTCAGATGGAAACACCCAAATTTGGGAATGTGGGAAAATGCTGGGGCTAACTTAGGTGGAGGAAATTTTAGAGATTACAAAGCAATTATTGAAGAAAAAGGGACTGGGGCTCCCCTTTTGTGGAGAGATCTTTATTGGCAGACCAAGGACTCACTGTGCAGAAAATAGGAACCATAGGAACATAGCTATTTTTCTGCTATAGATAGCACACTGAGGCCTCAGTGGATCTTCTGGCCAATGGATAGAGATCACTAAGAAACTAAAATGTAGTAGAGGGTGGAGCCAGAGTCATGAAGTTTGCGATTTACTTGCAGCGGTATTTGCTCTGGGTTCATAGTGGATCTTTCTATAACTCAGAAAGTTTGGGAGGAGGGGCAAGATGGCGGAAGAGGAGGTCCCCAAATCACCTGTCCCCACCAAATTACCTAGATAACCTTCAAATCATCCTGAAAATCTACGAATTCGGCCTGAGATTTAAAGAGAGAACAGGTGAAACACTACAGTGAGAAGAGTTCGTGCTTCTATCAAGGTAGGAAACCGGGAAAAAGAAATAAAGAAACAAAAGGCTCCCGCGAGGAGCCGGGCTGAGGCCGGGGCGAGTGTCCCCAGGATAGGAAAGCTCCGTCCCGGAGAAGCAGGAGAGCACCGACCTTCCCGGGCGGAAAGGGGCTCGCGGGGAGTTGGAGCAGGACCCCAGGAGGGCGGAGATGCCCTCGGGCTCCCTGGGACACTAACAGACACCTGTGGCGCGTGCAGGAGAGTGCGCCGAGGTCCCTAAGGGCTGCAGCGCACACACATTGACCCGGGAGCAGATTGGAGGGGCTCGGGCGGCTCCGCGGAGGGGGCTGCGCAGCTCCGGGAGCAGCTCGGCGGCTGCGGCTCCGGCAGAGGAAGAGGCTCCGTGAGGAGGGGGCTGCGCGGCTCCGGGAGCAGCTCGGCCGGGCTCAGGCAGAGGTTCCGCGGAGAGGCAGCTGCGCGGCCGGGAGCGCGAATCCAACTGCGCAGACCGGGAGCACAGGGCGCCGGGGACGCAGCCCAAGATCCGGCCTCCCCCCGGGACAGGCAGAGGCCGGGAGGGCCCAGGACAGCGAGGACGCTCCTGCCCGGAGCTGAGCAGATCAGCGGCCCCGCCCCGGAGCCTCCAGGCCCTGCAGACGGAAAGCTCCGTAGTTACTGCGGGGGCTGAATCCAGGTTTCCAGAGCTGCCACAGCCACTGGGGTTGTTCCTCCAGGGGCCTCACGGGGTAAACAACCCCCCACTGAGCCCTGCACCAGGCAGGGGGCAGAGCAGCTCCCCCAAGTGCTAACACCTGAAAATCAGCACAACAGGCCCCTCCCCAAGAAGACCAGCTAGACGGACAAGTTCCAGGGGAAGTCAAGGGACTTAAAGTATTCAGAATCAGAAGATACTCCCCCGTGTGTGTGTTTTTTTTCTTTTTGATTTCTGATTGCTTCCCCCACCCCTTTTTTCACCTTTCTTTTCTTTCTCTTTTTCTTCTCTTTTTTCCCTTTTTTCTTCCTTTTTTCTTTTTTCTTTTTCTCTTTTCTTTCCTTCTCTTTTTTTTTCTCCTTTTCCCAATACAACTTGTTTTTGGCCACTCTGCACTGAACAAAATGACTAGAAGGAAAACCTCACTTCAAAAGAAAGAATCACAAACAGTCCTCTCTCCCACAGAGTTACAAAATCTGGATTACAATTCAATGTCAGAAAGCCAATTCAGAAGCAAATTATACAGCTACTGGTGGCTCTAGAAAAAAGGATAAAAGACTCAAGAGACTTCATGACTGCAGATTTAGATCCAATTAGGCAGAAATTTAAAATCAATTGAATGAGATGCAATCCAAACTAGAAGTCCTAATGACGAGGGTTAACGAGGTGGAAGAACGAGTGAGTGACATAGAAGACAAGTTGATGGCAAAGAGGGAAGCTGAGGAAAAAAGAGACAGACAATTAAAAGACCATGAAGACAGATTAAGGGAAATAAACGACAGCCTGAGGAAGAAAAACATACGTTTAATTGGGGTTCCTGAGGGCGCCGAAAGGGACAGAGGGCCAGAATATGTATTTGAACAAATCATAGCTGAAAACTTTCCTAATCTGAGAAGGGAAACAGGCATTCAGATCCAGGAAATAGAGAGATCACCCCTAAAATCAATAAAAACCGTTCAACACCTCGACATTTAATAGTGAAGCTTGCAAATTCCAAAAATAAAGAGAAGATCCTTCAAGCAGCAAGAGACAAGAAATCCCTGACTTTTATGGGGACGAGTATTAGGGTAACAGCAGACCTCTCCACAGAGACCTGGCAGGCCAGAAAAGGCTGGCAGGATATATTCAGGTCCTAAATGAGAAGAACATGCAGCCAAGAATACTTTGTCCAGCAAGGCTCTCATTCAAAATGGAAGGAGAGATAAAGAGCTTCCAAGACAGGCAGGAACTGAAAGAATATGTGACCTCCAAACCAGCTCTGCAAGAAATTTTAAGGGGGACTCTGAAAATTCCCCTTTAAGAAGAAGTTCAGTGGAACAATCCACAAAAACAAGGACTGAATAGATATTATGATGACCCTAAACTCATATCTTTCAATAGTAACTCTGAAAGTGAACAGGCTTAATGACCCCATCAAAAGGCGCAGGGTTTCAGACTGGATAAAAAAAAGCAGGACCCATCTATTTGCTGTCTACAAGAGACTCATTTTAGATAGAAGGACACCTGCAGCCTGAAAATAAAAGGTTGGAGAACCATTTACCATTCAAATGGTCCTCAAAAGAAAGCAGGGGTAGCCATCCTTATATCAGATAAACTAAAGTTTATCCCGAAGACTGTAGTGAGAGATGAAGAGGGACACTATCTCATACTTAAAGGATCTATCCAACAAGAGGACTTAACAATCCTCAATATATATGCCCCGAATGTGGGAGCTCCCAAATATTTAAACCAATTAATAAACAAAGTGAAGAAATACTTAGATAATAATACACTTATACTTGGTGTCTTCAATCTAGCTCTTTCTATACTAGATAGGTCTTCTAAGCACAACATCTCCAAAGAAACGAGAGCTTTAAATGATACACTGGACCAGCTGGATTTCACAGATATCTACGGAACTTTATATCCAAACTCAACTGAATACACATTCTTCTCAAGTGCACATGGAACTTTCTCCAGAATAGACCACGTACTGGGTCACAAATCGGGTCTGAACCAATACCAAAAGATTGGGATCATCCCCTGCATATTCTCAGACCATAATGCCTTGAAATTAGAACTAAATCACAACAAGAAGTTTGGAAGGACCTCAAACACGTGGAGGTTAAGGACCATCCTGCTAAAAGATGAAAGGGTCAACCAGGAAATTAAGGAAGAATTAAAAAGATTCATGGAAACTAATGAGAATGAAGATACAACCGTTCAAAATCTTTGGGATGCAGCAAAAACAGTCCTAAGGAGGAAATACATCGCAATACAAGCATCCATTCAAAAACTGGAAAGAACTCAAATACAAAGGCTAACCTTACACTTAAAGGAGCTAGAGAAAAAACAGGAGATAGATCCTACACACAGCAGAAGAAGAGAGTTAATAAAGATTCGAGCAGAACTCAACGAAATCGAGACCAGAAGAACTGTGGAACAGATCAACACTACCAGGAGTTGGTTCTTTGAAAGAATTAATAAGATACATAAACAATTAGCCAGCCTTATTAAAAAGAAGAGAGAGAAGACTCAAATTAATAAAATCATGAATGAGAAAGGAGAGATCACTACCAACACCAAGGAAATACAAACGATTTTAAAAACATATTATGAACAGCTATACGCCAATAAATTAGGCAATCTAGAAGAAATGGACACATTCCTGGAAAGCCACAAACTACCAAAACTGGAATAGGAAGAAATAGAAAACCTGAACAGGCCAATAGCCAGGGAGGAAATTGAAGCAGTCATCAAAAACCTCCCAAGACCAAAAGTCCAGGGCCAGATGGCTTCCCAGGGGAATTCTATCAAACGTTTAAAGAAACCATACCTATTCTACTAAAGCTGTTTGGAAAGATAGAAAGAGATAGAGTACTTCCAAATTCGTTCTATGAGGCCAGCATCACCTTAATTCCAAAACCAGACTAAGACCGCACCAAAAAGGAGAATTACAGACCAATATCCCTGATGAACATGGATGCAAAAAATCTCAACAAGATACTAGCCAATAGGATCCAACAACACATTAAGAAAATTATTCACCATGACCAAGTAGGATTTATCCCTGGGACACAAGGCTGGTTCAACACTCGTAAAACAATCAGTGTGATTCATCATATCAGCAAGAGAAAAACCAAGAACCACATATTCCTCTCATTAGATGCAGAGAAAGCATTTGACAAAATACAGCATCCATTCCTCATCAAAACTCTTCAGAGTGTAGGGATAGAGGGAACTTTCCTCGACATCTTAAAAGCCATCTACAAAAAGCCCACAGCAAATATCATTCTCAATGGGGAAGCACTGGGAGCCTTTCCCCTAAGATCAGGAACAAGACAGGGATGTCCACTCTCACCACTGCTATTCAACATAGTATTGGAAGTCCTAGCCTCAGCAATCAGACAACAAAAAGACATTAAAGGCATTCAAATTGGCAAAGAAGAAGTCAAACTCTCCCTCTTCGCCGATGACATGATACTCTACATAGAAAACCCAAAAGCCTCCACCCCAAGATTGCTAGAACTCATACAGCAATTTGGTAGCGTGGCAGGATACAAAATCAATGCCCAGAAATCAATGGCATTTCTATACATTAACAATGTGACTGAAGAAAGAGAAATTAAGGAGTCAATCCCATTTACAATTGCACCCAAAAGCATAAGATACCTAGGAATAAACCTAACCAAAGAGGTAAAGGATCTATACCCTAAAAACTATAGAACACTTCTGAAAGAAATTGAGGAAGACACAAAGAGATAGAAAAATATTCCATGCTCATGGATTGGCAGAATTAATATTGTGAAAATGTCAATGTTACCCAGGGCAATTTACACGTTTAATGCAATCCCTATCAAAATACCATGGACTTTCTTCAGAGAGTTAGAACAAATTATTTTAAGATTTGTGTGGAATCAGAAAAGACCCCAAATAGCCAGGGGAATTTTAAAAAAGAAAACCATAGGTCGGGGCATATGGTTTTCTTTTTTAAAGAGAAGAAAGACAGTCTCTTCAATAAATGGTGCTGGGAAAATTGGACACACACATGCAGAATAATGAAACTAGACCACTCTCTTGCACCATACACAAAGATAAACTCAAAATGGATGAAAGATCTAAATGTGAGACAAGATTCCATCAAAATCCTAGAGGAGAACACAGGCAACACCCTTTTTGAACTTGGCCACAGTAACTTCTTGCAAGATACATCCACTAAGGCAAAAGAAACAAAAGCAAAAATGAACTATTGGGACTTCATCAAGATAAGAAGCTTTTGCACAGCAAAGGATATAGTCAACAAAACTCAAAAACAACCTACAGAATGGGAGAAGATATTTGCAAATGACGTATCAGATAAAGGGCTAGTTTCCAAGATGTATAAAGAACTTCCTAAACTCAACACCAAAGAAACAAACAATCCAATCATGAAATGGGCAAAAGACATGAACAGAAATCTCACAGAGGAAGACATAGACATGGCCAACATGCACATGAGAAAATGCTCTGCATCACTTGCCATCAGGGAAATACAAATCAAAACCACAATGAGATACCACCTCACACCAGTGAGAATGGGGAAAATTAACAAGGCAGGAAACTACAAATGTTGGAGAGGATGTGGAGAAAAGGGAACCCTCTTGCACTGTTGGTGGGAATGTGAACTGGTGCAGCCACTCTGGAAAACTGTGTGGAGGTTCCTCAAAGAGTTAAAAATAGACCTACCCTACGACGCAGCAATTGCACTGTTGGGGATTTACCCCAATGATTCAGATGCAATGAAACGCCGGGACACCTGCACCCCGATGTTTCTAGCAGCTATGTCCACAATAGCCAAACTGGAAGGAGCCTCGGTGTCCATCGAAAGATGAATGGATAAAGAAGATGTGGTTTATGTATACAATGGAATATTACTCAGCCATTAGAAATGACAAATACCCAGCATTTGCTTCAACGTGGATGGAACTGGAGGGTATTATGCTGAGTGAAGTAAGTCAATCAGAGAAGGATAAACAGTGTATGTTCTCATTCATTTGGGGAATATAAATAATAGTGAAAGGAAATATAAGGGAAGGGAGAAGAAATGTGTAGGAAATATCAGAAAGGGAGACAGAACATAAAGACTCCTAACTCTGGGAAATGAACTAGGGGTGGTGGAAGGGGAGGAGGGCGGGGGGTGGGGGTGAGTGGGTGACTGGGCACTGAGGGGGACACTTGACGGGATGAGCACTGGGTGTTATTCTGTATGTTGGTAATTGAACACCAATAAAAAATTAATTTATTAAAAAAAAAATCTCAGAAAGTTTGGGTAGACTGGTTCAACTCTCATGATCCCAGGTCAGGAAGATAGCCTATTTTTCAATAGAGGCCTTACAAGTGGCATTATGATGAAAGAAATGGTTGTTTTCTCCAGGCTTGGAAAAACATTTGGGCCTATGCGTTATAAGCTGCCATAGGAACTCTTCTAAAGATTTTGGGAGCTCCCTCAGGTATAGAATTGCATTCATTTATATACATGTGCTTAAAGATGACTCAGGACTTTGGGGAAATAGGAACATGCAAGGCAACAGGGTATTTTAGCTTTGTGAGCTCTGAAATCAGGGAAAGAAAGAGAATCAGATATTCAAGGGCAGCTGACCTTGTTTCTCCAGCACACATACAGGGTAGCTCTTCCTCTTGTCCTGCTGATTCACAGGAGTCCTAGTCCCCTCACTTGAAGAAGACAGAGCTCCTGTATCCCTGGACACATCTGGCACTTGATATCCCTTCCTTCGCTGGAGGCATTCACCTTGGATATCTTGGATGCTGACACTGGTCGACTGGGCAGCTGACTGTGTTAAGCATTTCTGATCTGTTAATTGTGACTTTGTAGGGGTTACAGATGGAAGTGAAAGAGCTCTGGAGTGCAGGGAACCCTGACTCTGCTCCAAAGAGAGACAAGAGGAGCCCTGCGATGGCCCCGATGAAGAGGGAGAGGTCAGGGTTTTCTCACCTGACAGCAACTGCTGAATCTCCAGAGCCACAGCATTGCAGATGGGGCAGGAAGGATCTGCACACAGGAGCCGCCGCACACTTCCCTCCTTAGGAAGCCAGCCCTGGCTAGGAAGGGAAGACGGCAACTGTTACTGATGGACTGACACCTGCCTCTCTGAATGTGTGTGACCTGGAGATTTGGCCCACCTTCCCCTAGTCCTGGAATCCCAGGGCATTTACCCATCTCCTTTTCTTCCTAGGAAAATGCCATTGGCAAGTTATGTTGGGCTGGGTTGCACTGAGGGCTGGAGCTTGTTAGGCAAGGTCTCAGACAATGATGGAACCACAGGCCATGAGAGACACTGGGAGGTGGGGTGCATTTACTGTTGGTCTGTGTTGAGAAGCTACACCAGGAGAAGGGAACCAGGCAGAGGTGGGGAGCCAATGGTTGGCTGAGGGGCAGCACCAGGAACATTACCAGGGGGAACCTGCGGTCAGTCTCTTCTGGAGCTAAGAAGGCCACAGCCGGCATTCAGTATTTCTAAGCTGTGGAAAATATGGTCTTTGTGGGAACTCTGCATTGTGGGGACTATGGGGTGTCCCAGTTCCTGTACATAGTATCTCTTGAGAGCCAATTCCCTTCCTTAGAAATTTTAGGAAGAGGATAAGATGACAGACTCCTTTCTGAGGGCTGTCCCAGGAATTGGCCTCCCTGAAGACAAAACCATGGAAGTAATGTCAGCAGGTTTTATGGGTCTGCCCTTGAATGGTTGCAACAGGAATAGGACAATGGTGATTTATTTATATATGCATTTATCTATTCTCTTGACTGGATAACTTGTCTTGTGGCTGAGTGCAAACTCATGTAGAGTCTTCAATGAATTACATACTAGCAAAATCCTGACTTTCAGGACCACTGTGAACCTAGCCTAGAGCAAAATCGGGAGACTCCCTGTCCTGAGACACCTGATCCCCCTCTGCCCTGGCAACTCTCTCAACCAGTGCTCAGCATCCACTGTCTGACTCCCTCCGGGACATTTTCCCTCTCCTGGTCCCTGCCACAGGCCAACCAGAGAAATCGTCCCAGGCCAGGCTGGGGATTTGGAGGATGCAAAGAGCAAGTGATCACCTTTTCATGACACAGAGCAGCTCCCACGGCTTATCAGCTTCTTCCTGACAAAATCTCCTAGCTGAAAAACCAGCAGAGTGTTAACAAAGAATGAGAGGATGCAGGGACATCCTATAGGAAGCTAAAGGCCTTTGAGGAAGAGGAGGCTGAGAAGCTGAACAATCAATGCTCTATGGCACATATGCATACAATTTACCCCACTACAACATGCTGTCCTAGACCTCATTTCCTTTGATCATCACAACCACACTGCGAGTGAGGCAGGATCATGAGATGCCCATTTCGTGGATCACAGACTGAGAGATGAAGTCGTTTCCACAGGGTGGTAAAACTAGTAAATGACACAGCTAAGGGCTTCTGTCCACCATCTATATTCTTCATTCTCAAGGGTAGGGGGGAGGTAGAGAATTTTGGAACACTCCCAGGCTCTGATTTTCCACCCAAGAAAGTGTTCTGGAAGAATCTGTCAACTGAGGCAATTGGAGCCTTCAGGGGTTAGAGCACCTGATTACTGGCTACAGGGCTCATAGAGGGACAGGAATCAGGGGAAACTTGCCCATAGAGAGGGGAGTCTGAGGGTTAATTAGGACTTTACCTCTTGATGTTTTATCTTTAGCCCTTTGTCTGACTCTCCGGTGACACTTGAAAACAAATGAGTTAGAGCACCTAAGTTTTTCTAAGCCAGGGCACCTTTCACTTTTTGTCTAAAATGAGACAAAATTGTTAAATATTTCTCAAACTTTTCTGTATTCCAATTTTATATACTCTCGTACCATTCTTTTCTAAGTCTTTGTATTTTCACCCATCATTTCCCTTTCTTATTACTAATTCATTTTGAGGCTCTCCTATACACCATACCTCTACCCCCATTCCCTGAACAAGTTCTGTGGGAGATCAGAATGAGACAGGAGAAAAGAGGAATAGATTAAAGGATAAGGGATCTAGTAGCCAAGGGATTTTAGCTATCCAAGGTCCTGAATGTCTCCCAAACCAGAAGTGAACCCAAATTTGGAGCTATTCTGAGATCCATGAAGAAACCCCCATTAAAAAAAAAGTAAGGGTAAGGGTAATAGGAGAAAGTAAGGGAATAAAATCTTGTTTGAGGCTTAATCAGTTCAGTCGTGATCATTGTGTGTTCCCTACCCGGCAACAGCTCCTTTTAGGTCCCAACCTTAATTCTTGGTGGCTCTTTTTCACTTGGCAAATAATTAATGCAATAATAGTGATGGAGCCATAAATGTGTAAGGGATATCCAACATCCCACAGAAGAAAGGTAGGGCTCAACATAATCCAAACCTCATTAGGCATCTCTCTTCCTAGGCTTTCAGGGACTTGGAACCTAATGCTTCCAAATTAGTTTTGGACCTAATCTGACCCTGTCATCTCTGCCTCACAGGAGATGGAACCAGATCACCAGACTACATCACAAAGCTCTCCTATTTCCAAAGGCATGCAGAGCATCAGAGGCCTTTATTTGTCTAGGAGAAGCTCATGTGATTCAGTGTTCAGATGAGGATGTCTGATTGTCTGTACGAGTTGCAGAGCCTGGGCCCTAGAGGTGCCAAGGTCATGGCAGCATATACTCTTTCATGCTCTGTTCCCTATAACGTGATGGCTTAGCTCTCTCCTTTAGACAACAGTCTAGCATCTCTCCTTAGATACGTTAGTCTTTATGTACACTGCATGCCCTATAAGAGAGAGAATGGTTAGGTCAGAGGAACTCCATGAACTACATTACATCACCTATATTGGGAAGATAACCTAAAACACAAACAAGAGGCTAGGACATGCATTATCTTGTTAAGTGTTAGAAAGTGAGGATTTTGATGTCACAAGCAATTGGTGGTCAGTATTAAGAGGTTCAAGAAGAGGGTCATGTCTGACATGTCAAGGAAAGGATACAGCTGCTGTCTTTTAAAATAACTTTCTGGGGCAGCCTGGGTGGCTCAGTGGCTTAGTGCTGCCTTCAGCCCAGGGTGTGATCCTGCGACCTGGGACCCCAGACCCCAGGATCATGCTGAGTCAAAGGCAGATGCTCAGCCACTGAGCCACCCAGGCATCCCAGGGCAAGCTTTTTCTTTTTCAACCTCAGTTACCCACCACATCTATGTCCACTGATTCACATATTAATGTTAATTTCATGGCCCATGTCAACATTGTGAGATGCCTCCAATGACCTAGGACTTCTGAATTTCCTTAAGTTCTTGCCCTGATGATAGTGGTCCCACACCTCCAAAATTCTTCAGCTCAAAATCTCTGAAAGTGCTATTTGGTCCCTCCTTCAGCATCCAGTCCACCAACAAACAGGTGTGGTGAGCACTCAATCTGCGTTCATCACTAAAGTGGGCAATATCAAAGGCACAAGGACATTGAGTTGTGTTACCTGCCTGCTCTGAAGACACTTAAAAACCTAGTTACAAGGATGCCTGGGTGACTCAGTGGTTGAGCATCTGCCTTTGGCTCATGGCGTGATCCTGGAGTTCTAGACTGAGTCCCACATCGGGCTCCCTGTGAGGAACCCGCTTCTCCCTCTGCCTATGTCCCTGCCTTTCTGTGTGTGTCTCTCATGAACATATAAATAAATAAAATCTTTTTAAAAGTCCTAGTTACAAAGATTAATTAATATGAATCAAGAATCAACCTTATTAGTGGTTGAGGGAGAGGGAATTAAGGAGTTATTATTCACTGGGTAGAGAGTTTCTGTTTGGGATATGAAAAAAAATCTGAAAATGCATAGTGGAAAAGACTGCACAACGATACACTTAAAAATAATTAAAATGGGGGGATCCCTGTGTGGTTCAGCGGTTTAGCACCTGCCTTCGGCCCAGGGCATGATCCTGGGGTGCTGTGATCGAGTCCCATATCGGGCTCCCTGCATAGAGCCTGCTTCTCCCTCTGCTTGTGTCTCTGCCTCTGTGTGTGTGTGTCTCTAATTAATAAATAAAATCTTTTAAAAAATAGTTAAAATGTTAAGTATATAGACCACAATTTAAGAAACAAAAGGCAAAAAACCCCATTACTAATAATTAGTATGAGACTTTTTTTTTATTAACTTTAAGGAAGAATACTCTGAAATGTTTTAATAAAAATATAGATGAATGTTTTTCTAAAGTGTCCTTTTTATATAGAACAAAACCAAACCAAAATACATCCTTATGTTTAAGATAATTTAAGAGGAGTCACACCTGATGATGGGATGAATTTGAGCCATTTTAACATCTTTCCTGAACTTGCAAATTCCACACTACAAATATGAAAAGACTTTTTCAACTAAAGAGCATTGAATGTCAAACTGACGAACAGCTTACATCAGCTTTTTAGTAGCAGGTTGAGATACCTACAGTGTAGCTTGAATCTTTAACTTTTATTATTCCTACCCAACTGGCTCCTGCTTCCTGCAGCTTCTTTCTTTGCCACTGCAATGGTTCTGTCTTCCATTAATATGACCTAATGTGGCCCAGCATGGTGTTTGGTATCCTCCGTCTCTTGGCTGTGACTATATATGATTAATAAAACCACTGTCAATCTCATAGGTGCAGTGTCGGGTGTCATGAGTTCAGTCACTTCCAGAACCCAGGGACACTCCCTCCCTCACCAATGGGATGAAGAGAAGGTAAACAGAATATTGTATCTCTTCCCCAACCAGCTCTGCTTCCTGCAGCTGCTGCTGCCTTTTCTCTGCTGAAACAGTTCTCAGTCTCCCATTAGTCTAACCTCCTGCCCACAAGAAAACCATCAGATTGTGCAAACTTTGCACCTGCTCCAACCAGTGCACTCTTTACCCTACAGATAACCCACAGCCACTGCCATCCTACTAAGCCATTAAAACCATCTGCTGCCAACTCCTCTGCAGCATCTCACTCACCCTTGTTCCTCTGTCTCCAGACTCAGGAGTTAGAGCCAAAGATAATCTTATGTTTTTGCAGAGTAGGTCTTTAGTACAGGTTTATTTACTGGTTTGGTACTCATTGACAAAAGGTGCTTGAGTGGTTAGGACAGGGGAACCAGTGTATTTCCAAACAAAGGTGCATTCATGTAATGAACACATCAACAATACAGGCATGGATCTTCATATTTGCCCCTCCTGCTTCACGGTTTATACTGAAGAGTACACAAGGAAGACGAAGTACCTGAAAAGCCTCTATGGACTCTGGAGGGGTATTCAACTATAAATTCATATTCATTCATTTCTAGAAAATTTCTCAAAGCCAGAATCTGCTTCATGTATTTTTTTAAATTTTTTATTTATTTTAGAGACAGAGAGAGAGAGAGAGAGAGAGAGAGAGAAGAGCACAAGAGCAGGGGGAGGGAGCTGTGCTGTGTCTCAGTATCAGAAAATATTACTGAACATCTTAGATGAGCCAAGGTGCTGGGGACAGAGAAGCACACTATTCAGCAGCAATATTTTTATACGAGTGGTTTTATCAATGCCTAATAGTTAAAATTTGCAGGGAGTTGGACAGGAAACACCCTGTTAGTGTCAGGCCCCAAACCACCAGTGTTCAAGCAGCAGGTTACAGTGTGCATTAAGTGTAGCAAGCAACCAGAGACACTAGAGGGCAGCACCTGCCCACCCAATGCTCCTAGCCCAGAGAACTCTTAGTGACAGAAACTTTAAAAGGTCCTCTGTTCCAGTGGCTCTCAATCCTGGCCTTACATCAGACTCACTAGGAAGCCTGTAATAATATAGATTTCCTGGCCTCATCCCAGACTTAATGAGTCAGAATATCTAGGGGCAGGGTCCAGCAATCTATATATTAAGTATCAAAAATAACCCTCAAGCAAAAAAGCACTAAGGTCTGAGTGTATATTTGGGAGATACTGGTAACAGCCAACCCCCAACCCCAGTTTTACTGCTATATGTCAATATAATTGACATATAGCATTGTATTAGTTTAAGGAGTGCAACACAATGATTCATATATATATATATATATATATATATAGAGAGAGAGAGAGAGAGAGAGAGAAATTCTTATCACAGTAAATTTAACATCATGTCCTCAGAGTTACAATTTTTTATGATGAAAATGTTTAAATTAAATCTACTCTCTTAGCAGTTCCCAAATATACGATATATAGTATTGTTAACTATGGTCATCATGCTGTATATTAGATCCCAGAACTTACTAATCTTATAATTGGAAGTTGGTACCTTTTAACTACCTTCCTTCCTTTCCTCCATCCTCCACCTCCTGCCACTGACAGCCACAAATCTCTTTTCTGTTTCTGTCAGTTCAGGATTCTTTTTAGATTATACATAAAAGTGAGATAACACAATATTTGTCTTTCCCTGTTTATTTTCACTTAACATAATGCCTTAAGATTCATCCACGTTGTTGCTAAAGGCAAGGTTTCCTTCTCTTTATGCTCGATAACATTCCATTGTGTGTGTGTGTGTATATATATATATATATCACATCTTTATCCATTCATCTATTGATGGGCACTTGGGTTCTTTTCCATATCTTGGCTACTGTAAATGGTGCTGCAATGAACATGGAGATGCAGATAGTGATTTTGCTTCCTTCAGATATATACCTAGAATTGGGACTGGTGGATTATACAGCAGTTGTATATTTAATTTTTGAGGAACCTCCATACTGTTTTCCATAGCTACTGTGCCAATTTACATTCCCACCAGCAATGCACAAGAGTTCCCTTTTCTCACCAGCATTTGCTATCTCTTGTGTTTTTGATGACAGCCATTCTAACACATTCGAGATGATGTTTCATTGTGATTCTGATTTGCATTTTGCTGATGATTAGTGATATGAGGACTGTTGGCCAATTGTATGTCTTCTTTGGATAAATGTCTCTTCAGTTCCTCTGCTCGCTTTTTTTAAGTAAGCTCCACACCCAGCGTGGGAACCCAAAGTGGGGCTTGAATTCATGACTCTGAGATCAAGACCTGAGTTGAGATCAAGAGTCAGATACTTAACCAACTGAGCCACTCAGGCACCCTGATCAATTTTTAATCAGATTTTTTGGCTACTTAATTGTATGAGTTTTTTAAATGTATTTTATATATTAACCCCTTATCAGATATATGATTTGCAAATATTTTCTCATTCCATAGTTCATTTTGTGTTGATGATTTCTTTGATGTGCAGAAGCCTTTTAGTTTGATGCAGTCACGCATTTATTTTTGCTTGTGTTGTCTTTGCTTTTGGTGTCAAATCCAAAAAAAAATCATTACAAGGTCTGATGTAAAGGAGCCTACCCTCTCTGTTATCTTCTAGGACTTCTGCAGTTAAAGATCTTATGTTCAAGTTTTTAATGTATTTTGAGTTGATTTTTGTATATGATGTAAGATAGTGGTCCAATTTTATTTCTGTTACACATGGCTCTCCAATTTTCCCAAAACAATTTACTGAAGAGGTTATTCTTTCCACATTATATATTCTTGGCTCCTTTGTCATAAATTAATTGATCATATATGCATAAGTTTATTTCTGGACTATCTCTATTCTGTTCCATTGATTGGTGTATCTGTTTATGCCAGAGGAACAGTTCTTATAGTGTTGCAGATCTACGTGAATATCTGATGAAACTATGTCTCTCACCTCACACTCAAAATCTGATTCAATTTCAGAGGGTCACAGACTTCATTTATGTATACTCTAGGATTCCCGAGGAGGCTAGTTAAGAAACTTGAGTATGTGCAAAGACAAAAACAACAGCTCAAAATCCTTCATATTCTGAGAAGTTATAGAAAAATAAGGAAAAACAGAGAAGACACAAATAACCAATAGTAGGAATGACAGAAGTGACTCAGCACAAATTTAGATGTTAAAAGGATAATAAATTAGTATATAAAATTTTTAATATATATAAATCAACAAAATAGAAAAAATGAACAAATTCTATAAAAGACACAAACCATCAAACCTTACTCCAGAAGAAATAGAGGGGAAGGTTAAGAGGTGGGGAAGTAGGGGGGATCCTAAGCTTGCCTCATCCCTTGAACACAACTAGATAAATATCAAATCATTCTAGACACCCTAGAAATTGATTTGAGGACTGAGTGAACAAATTACACACTAGAGATTAAAAAAAAAAACAGACTGTACTGTGCAAGCTACGGAGAGTTGATTTGAAGGAGAAAAATGCTTCATGCTGTGGAGGAGAGGGAGCCTTGATCAGGGAGAGAGGAGAGAAAGGGAGAGAATAGAGGAAAGGAATGGAGGGGAAGGCAGAAGGAGGGAAAAGAGAAGGAGGAGGGAGGGAGAAGGAGAGAGAGAGGGAGAAAGAAAGAGACAGAGAGAGAGAAAGAGAGAGAGAGAGAGATCTGGCAGTGGATTACACAAGAAAAACTTTTGCCCAAAACCAATGACAGGGAAAAGGAGAGGGGCTGACTACTGCAAGTTTCTATAAGCAAGGGAGCACAAAGTCTGAAGTTTTAGAGCCCTCGCCATTGCCAGGGTTGTGCCTGGCAGGTTTAGCAGTGCTCTAGTGGGGAAGGAGGGCAGAGACCAGGGAACAGACAGAGTGGTCTGGGGATCCCTTGGGTCACATAGGGAGAAACAGTTCCCTTTATTGGGAGTGCATTTGGGAATGGGAGCACAGCCTCTCTGGGGACAGAAGACCCAGCAGATGCCACTGAGGTAAATAGCATAGGAACAGGGACACTGGCCGAGGGCAGGGAGCCTTACTGCTGGCTTTCTGCTATACTTTACCATAAACTCTGAGCACCCGCTGAGACACAATCATTTTCTGTGCAGTGCAATGCTCTCCCCACCAGAGGATCAGCGAGGGTCCATGCCACATGGTCTCTGAAGTTTGGAGTTTTGAAACCCAGCCTTGCCTGAGATAAAACATGGGCTTGCTGGCAGGCAGACAGCTCAGACACAGGGTGAAAGAAGGGATCTGGCAGAAGCTGGGGACACAGGAGGGGCTGATTGTTTGCTCTTCTGTGAGGACTTCCTGAGGAGTGGCAGGCGCAAGCTCCCCACTCTGGAAAAGAGAGAGTGGGTGATGCTATTTTCCTCCCACTGCCCATCAACACTGACCACTTCAGTAAGCAAAACAGCTCCACCACGTGGAGGCTGGAACAACTTACACCACGGCCCACCCCACACTGTGCGCTGCAGGTGCATCTCCACTAGGGCAGGTCTACCTGAGAATCAGTGCAGCAGGCTCCACCGCCAGAAGACCAGCATAAACCTCTCTTAGCACCTAGGCTACTGCTCAAAGAGTGCTGCAGAGCTTCAGCTCTGGGGAAATAGGATCTAGCTTCCTTACTTTTTATTTACTTTTTTTTTTTTGGATCTAACTTTTTTTTTTGTAAATTTATTTTTTATTGGTATTCAATTTGCCAACATATAGAGTAACACCCAGTGCTCATCCCATCAAGTGCCCCCCTCAGTGCCCGCCACCCAGTCACCCCCACCGACCTCCCCTGCCCCCACCGCTAGTTCGTTTCCCAGAGTTAGGAGTTTCTCATGTTCTGTCTCCCTTTCTGATATTTCCCACTCATTTTTTCTCCTTTCCCCTTTATTCCCTTTCACTATTTTTTATATTCCTCAAATGAATGAGACCATATAATGGTTGTCCTTCTCTGACTTATTTCACTCAGCATAATACCCTCCAGTTCCATCCACGTTGAAGCAAATGGTGGGTATTTGTCGTTTCTAATGGCTGAGTAATATTCCATTGTATACATAGACCACATCTTCTTTATCCATTCATCTTTCGATGGACACCGAGGCTCCTTCCACAGTTGGGCTATTGTGGACATTGCTGCTATAAACATCGGGGTGCAGGGGTCCCCGCGTTTCATTGCATCTGTACCTTGGGGTAAATCCCCAGCAGTGCAATAGCTGGGTCATAGGGCAGATCTATTTTTAACTCTTTGAGGAACCTCCACACAGTTATCCAGAGTGGCTGCACCAGTTCACATTCCCACCAACAGTGCAAGAGGGTTCCCCTTTCTCCACATCCTCTCCAACATTTGTGGTTTCCCGCCTTGTTAATTTTCCCCATTCTCACTGGTGTGAGGTGGTATCTCATTGTGGTTTTGACTTGTATTTCCCTCCCCAAGTGATGCGCGGCATTTTCTCACATGCTTATTGGCCATGTCTATGTCTTCCTCTGTGAGATTTCTGTTCATGTTTTTTGCCCATTTCATGATTGGATTATTTGTTTCTTTGCTGTTGAGTTTAATAAGCTCTTTTATTTATAAATTTATTTTTTATTGGTGTTCAATTTGCCAACGTATAGAATAACACTCAGTGCTCATCCCATCAAGTGCCCACCTCAGTGCCCATCACCCAGTCACCCTCAGCCCCCGCCCACCTCCCCTTCCACCACCCCTAGTTCGTTTCCCAGAGTTAGGGGTTTCTCATGTTCTGTCTCCCTTTCTGATATTTCCCACTCATTTTTCACCTTTCCCCTTTATTCCCTTTCACTATTTTCTATATTCCCCAAATGAATGAGACCATATAATGGTTGTCCTTCTTTATAGATCTTGAATAATAGCCCTTTATCTGATTGGTCATTTACAAATATCTTCTCCCATTCTGTAGGTTGTCTTTTAGTTTTGTTGACTGTATCATTTGCTGTGCAAAAGCTTCTTATCTTGATGAAGCCCCAATAATTCATTTTTACTTTTGTTTCTCTTGCCTTCATGGATGTATCTTGCAAGAAGTTACTGTGGCCAAGTTCAAAGAGGGTGTTGCCTGTGTTCTCCTCTAGGATTTTGATGGAATCTTGTCTCACATTTAGATCTTTCATCCCTTTTGAATTTATCTTTGTGTACGGTGCAAGAGAGTGGTCTAGTTTCATTCTTCTGCATGTAGATGTCCAATTTTCCCAGCACCATTCCCACCAACAGTGCAAGAGGGTTCCCTTTTCTCTAAAGAATGGGAGAAGATATTTGTAAATGACGTATCAGATAAAGGGCTAGTTTCCAAGATGTATAAAGAACTTATTAAACTCAACAGCAAAGAAGCAAACAATCCAATCATGAAATGGGCAAAAGACATGAACAGAAATCTCACAGAGGAAGACATAGACATGGCCAACAAGCACATGAGAAAATGCCCCACCTCACTTGCCATCAAGGAAATACAAATCAAAACCACGATGAGATACCAGCACCATTTATTGAAGAGACTGTATTTTTTCCAGTGGATAGTCTTTCCTCCTTTATCGAATATTAGTTGGCCATAAAGCTGAGGGTCCACTTCTGGATACTCTATTCTGTTCCATTGATCTATGTGTCTGTTTTTGTGCCAGTACCACACTGTCTTGATGACCACAGCTTTGTAGTACAACCTGAAATCTGGCATTGTGATGCCCCCACCTATGGTTTTCTTTTTCAATAATCCTCTGACTCTTCGGAGTCTTTTCGGATTCCACACAAATCTTAAAATAATTTGTTCCAATTCTCTGAAGAAAGTCCATGGTATTTTGATAGGGATTGCATTAAATGTGTAAATTGCCCTGGGTAACATTGACATTTTCACAATATTAATTCTTCCAATCCATGAGCATGGAATATTTTTCCATCTCTTTGTGTCTTCCTCAATTTCTTTCAGAAGTGTTCTGTAGTTTTTAGGGTGTAGATCCTTTACCTCTTTGGTTAGGTTTATTCCTAGGTATCATATGCTTTTGGGTGCAATTGTAAATGGGATTCACTCCTTAATTTCTCTTTCTTCTTCTTTTAAGAAGCAGACTAAAACACACCTATGATCTAGTTTCCCTTTTAAAAAAATTAATTTATTTTTTATACCTTGGATCTAGCTTCTTTTAACAAGCAGATCAAAATATGCTAGGATCTAGCTTCCTGTCTTTTCCTTAAAAAAAAAAAAAACAGCCTCTTCTAAATACAGCCATTACTTTCAAGATCGGCAAACAACAGGCTGTTCTAACAGACACAAAAAAATGACCCACACAAAATGATAAGACGGAAGATTTCACCCCAAATGATAGAACAAGAAGTCAGAGAAAGGTATTTAATCAATATATATACAAGATGTCTGAACTATCATTTAAAATAAGTACAATAGTTGGGCTTGGGAAAGCATAGAAGACACTAGAGAAAACAATAAAGCTGAAGGAAGAGGGAAAGAAAGGTTTTGGATCATGAATGTAGACTTTGAAAACTCAGTAACTCCTTAAAGTGTAGTAAGATTCCAATCACAGGAGTCCCAGGAGAAAACAGAAAGAAAAGGGGGCAGAAGGTTTATTTCAGCAAATTATAGCTAAAAACTTCCCTAATCTGGGGAAAGAAGTGGACGTCGAAATCCAAGGAGCACAGAGAACTCCCATAAAATACAACCAAACCTGGCCATCATCAAGACATAGTCACACTCAAAATACAGAGACAACAAAGAATCCTGAAAGCACAAGAGGAAAAAAGTCCTTAACCTACAAGGAAAGACACATCAGGTTCACAGCAGGTCTGTCCACAGAAATTGGCAAACCAGAAGAGAGTGGCAGGATATATTCAACATGCTGAATGGGAAAAATAGGCAGTCAAAAATATTTTATCCAGCAAGGCTGTTATTCAAATAGAAGGACAGTTAAAGTGTTTCCCAGACAAACAAAAACGAAAGGAGTTGTGACCTCTAAACCAGGCCTACAAGAAAATTAAAGGGGACTCTTTGGGGGGGAAAAAAGAACAAAAGCAACAAAGACTAGAAAGGAACAGAGAAAATCACCAGAAACATTAACTTTATAGGTAACACAATGGCACTAAATTCATATCTATCACTGATCACTCTGAATGTAAATGAACTAAATGTTCCAATCAAAAGACATAGGGTATCAGAATGAATAAAACAATAAGACCCATCTATATGTTGCTTATAAGAGACTGATTTTAGACCTAAAGACACCTGCAGATGGAAACTGAGGGGATGGAGAACCATCTATCATGCTAATGGATGCCAAAAGGAAGCCAAAGTAGCCATACTTATCTCGATACACTACATTTTAAAACAAAGACTGTAACAAGAGATGAAGAAGGGCATTATATCATAATTAAGGAGTCCATCCATCAAGAAGATCTAATAGTAGTAAATATTTATGCCCCCAACTTGGAAGCACCCAAATATGTAAATCAATTAATAACAAACATAAAGAAACTCATTGATAATGATACAGTAATAATAGGGGACTATAACATCCCACTTATAACAATGGACAGCTCAGCTAAGGAGAAAAATCAACAAGGAAACAATGGCTTTGAATGACACACTGGACCAGATGGACCTAATAGATATATTCAGAAGATTTCATCATAAAACAGCAGAATACACATTCTTTTCAGTGCAAAGAACATTTTCCAGAATAGATTACATTCTGGGTCACAAATCAGCTGTCAACAAGTACAAAAAGACCAAGATCACATCATGCATATTTTCAGACCACAACACTATGCAACTTGAAGTCAACCACAAGAAAAAATTTGGAAAGACTGCAAATACAAGAAGGTTAAAGAACATCTTTCTAAAAAATTAATGGCTTAATCAAGACATTAAAGAAGAAACAAGGGGTGTCTGGGTCATTCAGTTGCTTAAGAATCTGCCTTTGGCTCAGGTCATGATCCCGGGGTCCTGGGATGGAGCCCCAAGTTGGGCTGCCTGCTGGATGGGGAGCCTGTTTCTTCTCCCTTTGCCACTCCCCTCACTCATTCTCTCATTCTTCCCCCTCCTTCCCTCCCTCCTTCTCCCCTCTCTCTCCCATCTCTCTCAAAAAGATAAAAATCTTTTAAAAATAAAAAAATTAAAAAGAAGAAATGAGAAAGTACATAAAGCAAATGAAAATTAATACATGACAGTCCAAAACCTTTGGACGCAGCAAATGCAGTCACAATACAGGTCTATCTCAAGAAGCAAGAAAAGTCTCAAATGCACAACATAACTTTATACCTAAAGGAGCTAGAAATGCAACAGCAAATAAGGCCTTGAGCCAGAAGAGTAAGGGAAATAATAAAGATTAGAGGGAGATAAATGATATAGAAACAAACAAACAAAAAAAACCCTGCAGATCAATGCAACAGAGAGCTGGTTCCTTAAATTAGTAAAACTGATAAACCCCTAGCCAGACCTATCAAAAAGAAAAGAGAAAGGACCCAAATTAAGTCATGAATAAAAGAGGAGGAATCACAACCAACAACACAGAAATACAAATAATCATAAGACAATATTATGAAAAAATTATATATATATATACGCATATACATACATGCATACATATGATGGAATATCACTTTGTCATCAAAAAGAATGAAATCTTGCCATTCGTAATGATGTGGAGGGAGCTAGTGTATTATGCTAAGCAAAATAAGTCAGAGAAAGACAAATACCACATGATTCCACTCATGTGGAATTTAAGAAACAAAACAGATGAACATAGAAGAGAAGGAAAACTAAAATAAGGCAAAAACAGAGGGGGAGACAAACCATAAGAGATTCTTAACCCTAGTATACAAACTGATGGTTGCTGGAGGGGAGGTGGGTGGGGTCATGGGATAACTGGTTGATGGGCTTTAAGGAGGGCACATGATGTAGTGAGCACTGAGTGTTATGTGCAACTGAGGAATCACTAAGTTCCAGCCCTGAAACTAGTATAGACTATATGTTAAATGGAACCGAATAGAGAATCCAGAAGTGGACCCTCAACTTTATGGTCAACTAATATTTGACAAAGCAGGAAAGACTATCCATTGGAAAAAAGGCAGTCTCTTCAATAAATGGGGCTGGGAAAATTGGACACACACATGCAGAAGAATGAAACTAGACCATTCTCTTATACCATACACAAAGATAAACTCAAAATGGATGAAAGATCTAAATGTGTGAGACAAGATTCCATCAAAATCCTAGAGGAGAACACAGGCAACACCCTTTTTGAATTTGGCCACAGCAACTTCTTGCAAGATACATCCATGAGGCAAAAGAAACAAAAACAAAAATGAATTATTGGGACTTCATCAAGATAAGAAGCTTTTGCACAGCCAAAGAAACAGTCAACAAAACTAAAAGACAACCTACAGAATGGGAGAAGATATTTGCAAATGACATATCAGCTAAAGGGCTAGTATCCAAGATCTATAAGGAACTTATTAAACTCAACAGCAAAGAAGCAAACAATCCAATCATGAAATGGGCAAAAGACATGAACAGAAATCTCACAGAGGAAGACATAGACATGGCCAACATGCACATGAGAAAATGCTCGGCATCACTTGCCATCAGGGAAATACAAATCAAAACCACAATGAGATACCACCTCACACCAGTGAGAATGGGGAAAATTAACAAGACAGGCAACAACAAATGTTGGAGAGGATGTGGAGAAAGGGGAACCCTCTTGCACTGTTGGTGGGAATGTGAACTGGTGCAGCCACTCTGGAAAACTGTGTGGAGATTCCTCAAAGAGTTAAAAATAGAACTGCCTTACGACCCCGCAATTGCACTACCGGGGATTTACCCCAAAGATACAGATGCAGTGAAACGCTGGAACACCTGCACCCCAATGTTTATAGCAGCAATGTCCACAATAGCCCAACTGTGGAAGGAGCCTTGGTGTCCATTGAAAGATGAATGGATAAAGAAGATGTGGTCTATGTATACGATGGAATATTACTCAGCTGTTAGAAAAGACAAATACCCACCATTTGCTTCGACATGGATGGAACTGGAGGGTATTATCCTGAGTGAAATAAGTCAATCGGAGAAGGACAAACATTATATGGTCTCATTCATTTGGGGAATATAAGAATTAGTGAAAGGAAATAAAGGGAAAGTAGAGAAAATGAGTGAAAATATCCATGAGGGTGACAAAAGATGAGAGACACGTAACTCTGGGGTAGTGGAAAGGGAGGTGGGTGGGGGGTTGGGGTGACTGGGTGATGGGCACTGAGGGGGGCACTTGGCGGGATGATAACTAGGTGTTATGCTATATGTTGGCGAATTGAACGCCAATAAAATTTTTTAAAAAAAGGAAACAGAAAAAAATTTTAAATCCACTTTTTTTGCCATTTAAATATAAATAGATAGATAGATAGATAGATGATAGATAGATAGATAGATAGATAGATAGATAGATAGATAAATAAATAAATAAATACCTCTAAATGAGGAGGAACAGACACAACGGTAAGGTAGGAGTCAGCATTCCTCATCTTTACAAGTAGATTCCATCTTGACAGACAGAGTTCTGTGAGCCATTTGGTTTCTTCAGGATGGACAAGCTATAATTAAACTGAAAAGAATGTGGAGTACCTGGCTGGGTCAGTCAGGGAAGCATGAGACTCTTGATCTCAGGGTTGTGAGCTGGAGCCCCATGTTGGGTGTAGAGATGACTTATATTTCCCAGTGTAAATCAACATCTTAGTATTATAATTTATGTCTCGTATTCTTTTTTTAAGATACAGTTTTTAACTAATCTCTAGATTACATGTCTCTTCCTCCTAGTAAGTAGTCTCTATCCTCCTAGCCAGCTGCAGAGGCAGGGAGAGCAATCCTAAACACCAAGCTACTGCAATGACCATAATCCCCAGCCTCAGAGGAGAGCGAGTGCTACTATTTCCCAGTCTAAACTGCCTTCCTCTTGTGTGCCTTTGTTTTCTTCCATTAGTATAAAGTAGATTCTACTAAAGAGTATTTAATGAATGAAGCATGAGGAATAATAATGTTATCTAGAAGTGAATCCTGAACACTTAAAAGTTGCATGTTTTCAGCTTGGTAGGAAATAATAAGTAGTTATACAAAGGTACTCAAATATCTCAGAGTGTGACTGGTATACACAAACTGCTATATAAGTCTCCTATAAAGAGGAGAGAGATTATTTTTGGCTGAAGTGATCTGGGAAAGCTTCATGTAGAAAATGGCATTTAATCTAGTGCTTGAAGCAGAAAGAAAATTATAATGTGTGAAGTTGGAAGAGAAAATGATCCAAATGCAGGCGTCAGTATGCTCACAGAGGTTGCTGGTGTTTCTGTGTAATGATATACGGGGATAAGAAAAGGATTCTTGAAATACTTATTTTACTCTGGGTATATTATTTTGTATATATTTTATCTCAGTGCAGTGAGGTTTAGACTTCATTTTGTCTTTGTGTGGAAACTCCGAGGTCGGGATGTCTCCCTATAGCTGTATTTTTCTGCATGATGTGGCCATAAACTGTGGAGTTAGGTCTCCTGAATCTGACCATATGTGTTCCTAGGTATAAACTTCTGTGTGGGTGCATTTCTCTGCAGATATTTTGGTCTTTGTGGGTGTGTGCACATGCAGTCCTGAGGGGATAGGAAGGAAAGACAGAGAAAGGAGTAGCAGGGTGGCAGGGTATGGGGGAAGAAAGTGGGGTGTTGACAGGAACCTGTCTGAAGCCCAAATATGAAACTGATACACATAATGAGTATTTTAAGTAGTTGATAATTCATTGTCACATGGACCTCAGAGGTTCTTTTTCTAATAAAACAACATTTATTGGTAAAAAACTAACTTTTCAAAATGCCATATTTTATCCGTCACATTCTGTCTCTTCTCATTTGTCCTTCCTTTCTTCCAATTTAACCCTATTTTTGGATTTTTTTTTAAGTTTCTTTTCTTCTTCTTCTTCTTCTTCTTCTTCTTCTTCTTCTTCTTCTTTCTTCTTCTCAAAAAGAAAGCTTTATGTTTTCTTTCTTTTCTTATCCTTCCAGTTTTAATCCTTTCTTCATTGAAGTTTTCTCCCTGTTTTTCCTTTCTCTTCTAATGTATGGAGCTAATACCATACCCCACCCATACCTCAGAATCAATTGTATTTAAATTGGGAAAAGGGTTATCTCTTGTTGTAAAGATGTTTTAGGCTCAGTCTTGGGCTTTTGTCTCCACTGTCACTGCCACAGTCAGTTCATTCACTGGTTCAACAAATTTTAATTGGGTGCTTTTGTGTATGTCAAAGGCCTTGTTCTAATTCCTGAAGAAACAGAAAAAATACCTAGCATAGACACCAAGTATATTAATTATCATCTTTAATGAAAGTAACACAACTTTTCCATCCTCCAGACATAGGAGAAAACTAAAAGACAGAGATGCAAAAGTGAGTTAGCTAGTTTTTTATAGGTATCTATTATATATCATCTTAAGAAAACTGAGGTAGTAAATAATCATCCAATGCATTTGCGTATTTATCATATTTGTTAATATATTGCCATTTTAGGAAATAAGGACAAATCAAAATTAGGGTTAGTGAGCAGTATTTCTACATTTGTTTCTTAGAAATAGTCCAGGCATTTGGGGATTGTTTATTAATCAACTTGATTGTGCGTTTAATGATTAAAGTTGTAAAGTTAGTTAAGAATCTGGAAATACAATTTTAGCTAATGAAATATTATATATCCTTATGAATTCTAGAATTATAAGAATTTCATAAAATTGAACTCCTTTGAAAAGATATTATCACCATTTCACTTACACTAATATATACATATATAATATGTGTATAATTGGTATAGAAAATATATTTGAAGAAATAATGGCTGAAAATTTCCCAAATTTAATGAAAGTTATAAATTCACATTCAAAAAACTCTGGAAAACAGCGGTTTCTTACAAAATGAAACGTACTCTTACTATATGATCCAGCAATCATGCTCTCTGGTAGTCATTCAACGGAGTTGAAAACATATTTCCACACAAAACACTGTAGCTTTATTTATAATTACCAAAACTTGGAAGCAACCCAGATGTCCGTCAATAGGTAAATAGATAAACTGGTACATCCAGACAATGGAATATTTTTCAGCACTAAAAAGAAATGAGCTATCAAGACATGAAAGACATGGAGGAAACTTTAATGCACATTACTAAGTGAAAGAAGCTAATCTAAAAAGGCTTCATATTGGGGTGCCTGGGTGGCTCAGTGGTTGAGCATCTGCCTTTGCCTCAAGTTGGGAGCCTGGGGTCCTGGAATTGGGTCCAGCATTGGGCCCCTTGCAGGGAGCCTGCATCTTCCTCTGCCCGTGTCTCTGCCTCTTTTATTGGGTCTCTCAATAATGAATGGTTACATATTTTTTATTCCAACCGTTTGACATTCTGGAAAAAACTGAACTATGGGTGACGGGAGAAGGATAAATAGGCAGAGTATAGAGGATTTTTAGTCAATGAAAATACTTTGTATGATACTATGATGATAGATACATGTCATTATACATTTGTCCAAACCCCACAGAATGTAACAATAGGAATGAACCCTAGTGTAACTGTGGGCTTTGGGTGGTTATGATGTGTCAGTGTAGGTTCATCAGTTCTGACAAATTTACTACTCCGGTGAGGAATGTTGATAACGGAAGAAGTTATGCATTGTGGTGGCAGGGTTATATGGGAACTCTGTACCTTCTTCTGAATTTTGCTGTGAACCTAAACTGCTCTAAAAAGATAGTCTTTTAATTTTTTTTAAGTGGAAAAAAATCAATGGGAACTCTTGACACCAAATTTAGTACTTTGAAATAATCTGTAACTTTTTTTAAATGGGCAAAAGACTTGTACAGACACTTCACCACCAAACATGTACGGACAATTATCATATGGTTTCACTTATATGTGGAATTTAAGAAACAAAACAGATCATAGGGAAGGGAGGGAAAATAAAATAAGATGAAATCAGAGAGGGAGACAAACCACAAGAGACTCTTAACTATAGGAAACAAACTAAGGGCTGCTGGAGAGGAGTGGGTAGGAAGATGGGGTAACTGAGTGATGGGCATTAAGGAGGGCATGTGAATGTAATGAGCACTGGGTGTTACATGCAATTGATGAATAACTGAACTCTAGGGCTCCTGGGTGGCTTAGTTGGTTAAGCGTCTGCCTTTGGCTTGGGTCATGGTCCCAGGGTCCTGGCTTGGGTCATGACCAGGGTCCTCAGGTGGGAGCCCGCTTCTCCCTCTCCCTTTGCCCCTCCCTGCTGCTTGTGCTCTCTCTCTCTCTCTCTCTCTCTCATATAGATAAATAAAATCTTTTTTAAAAAACCCGAACTCTACATCTGAAACTAATGATACACTATGTGTTAATTAATTGAATTTAAATAGGATAAATAAAAAAGATGTACAGATGATAAATAAGCACATAAAAATATGTTCAGTATTATTACTCATTAAGAAAATGCAAATTAAAACCACAAGGAGATACTAATATATATACATATATATATATATATATATATTTCTTTTTTCTTTTTTTTTTTTTTTTGCATAAGGGAGATACTAATTAACCTAATAGAATGCCTAAAAAACAAACTGAAACAATAGTGAAAACTGACAATACAAGTGCTGATGAAGATGTGGAACAACTGGAACTCTCATACATTGGTGGTAGAGATGCAAACTGGTACAGTCACTTTGTAAAACACTTTTCCAGCTTCTTACAAATTTAAAATATTTACCATACCAGTACCTTGAGTACACCATCCTTTCAGATAGTTTTTGAACATTGTCTCCAAGAAACTAACAATGAGTGCATTTGACAACTGTTTATCCTGCTTTTAAGCCAGCATCAGAACAACCTCTGTCCAAAGCTTTTAACCTAAAATATGCCCTAAAGAAGGGTATTCATAAATGAATTTGATTTTTCAGCCAGTGAGGTATTTTGCCCTGTGATTAGATTTTCTTGGCATAGAACAATTAGTTGTGTGATTTTGTAAGTGCTTGAGTGAAAGTGCTCACAACATAGGTGGGTGGGTGGGTATGGACCCAACTTATCAGTAACAACCTTAGCTAGTAGTTCATGCTTTAGTGAGAAGGAAATGGGGAAACGGTTTCTACCATTTGGAATTCATAGAGTATATTGGGGAGAAAAACATTTTTAAACATATTAAACCTCATTGTTGAAATAATAAATTTGGGGTTTTTTTTCCTACTTTGGAATTCTAGGGATTTGAGAGAATTCCAGAATGTTATTAGCCTAAGTCCCTCTTTTGAGCAAGGCTCGGCCTCTATGAGAAACAAAAGATGGTATGGTAGATGCAGGGAAATATCTTGGTCCACACACAGTTCAAGCTCTTACGATCCAAAGGTTTCTGTTTTCTGGCCTTTAATCTTCTATGTCTTCCTCAGTACCATGTAGCTCCAGCTCTTAAAATAAATTTACTTGATGATGACTTTCACTGTCCTATACTTGTGCTCTGAAATTTTAAGTGTTAGCAATGAATACAGGGATGAGACCAGATGAACCCTCTCATTTTTCAGTATCCCTATGAGTATTAATCCTCTTGATAAGTCATAGTATTCTCATAAGAGCTAATCAAATTTTAAGATGGTAAGAGGGTTAGGGCAAATTTTGTTAACATGGAGGATATAGGCAGAACTCACTTGGCATAGTTCCCAAATGCACAAATTTCAGTTCCACAGTCAAGTTAAATAACACCAGTTCCTAAACAACATAGTTGAGATTTCAGTTACCACTGTAGATTAGCTGTGAGTAACTGCATGAAGTACAAACTTCACTATTAACCTTTTAGTCCACAAATCACTATGTAAATAACAGATAAGCATTGTGGTCAGTGGCCAATGCATCACTTCTTTCAAAGTCTATCAGTGATTGGTCACTGTGTGATTATTCAGTTTCCACAGAGATAACAAAGATTACAGTTGTATTGCCTCTTTATCTTTGGGTGATAAACCATACACAACACACTCTACTAAAATAAATACTTGAAAAAGGGAAGTAGCTAACAAAGGTGAGAGTATAGTAGAGAAACAAAATAATCCTAGGGGTGAAATTGGAATAAATGTAAATGGAGTTATAAAAGAAACAGCTGACCATGGATGACATTGCCATCATTTGAGAGACCCTAGATATGTAGCAAAAGGAATGTAGTAAAGACAAACTTAACATAAATGGGTAAAGGATGATTGTGTGCCCGAAAAAGTGATGCCAGCAAAGTACTTCACATTAAAGTAACTCTCAAGACACATTTCATGACATTGAAAGTGCAAAGATAAATGTTGGAGGCTAATCCAGGCTTCGATTAGTATGATAATCTGCGAAGTCATAGAGAAAATACTCACTCCATACCCTAAATGACATTATAAGAAGGCAAGAATGATTCAAACCATTCATGACACACTTTTTTCGTAGTAAGTGTTTTTTTTTTTTTTTTAAGGTTTTTATCAATTTATTCATGAGAGAAACACACAGAGAGGCAGAGACACAGGCAGAGGGAGAAGCAGACTCCCTGCTGGGAGCCTGATGCAGGACTCAATCCCACATCCCTGGAATCATGACCTGAGCCAAAGGCTGATGCTCAATCACTGAGCCACCCCGGTGCCCCTAGAAGGTGTTTTATTACAATCTTAGCAAGACAGTTCAGTGGGTATCTGAAGGTTTAAAGAGAAATATATACTTTCCAGGTACATGAACAATAATACAGTAAAAAGAAAAATCCTTTTTTTCCTACATAAATTAATCTGTATCTTTTAAAAAAAGATTTAATTTATTTATTTGACAGAGAGAGAGAGAGAGAGAGGGAGCGCACAAGCAGGGGGAGCAGCAGGCAGAGGGAAAGGGCGAAGCAGGCTCCCAGCTGAGCAAGGAGCCCAACGTGGGGCTTGATGCCAAAGTCCTGGGAATGACCTGAGCCAAAGGCAGTCACTTAACCAACTGAGCCACCCAGGCACTCTTATTCTGTATCTTTGAAAAATTTTAAATCACTGAATAGTTTGATTTAAAAACTCACAGTTTTGGGGCGCCTGGGTGGCTCGGTTAAGTGTCTGACTCTTGATTTTGGCTAAGATCATGATCCCAAGTCGTGAGATCAAGCTCTACATTAAGTTCCATGCTCAGTGGGGCGTCCGCTTGAGATTCCTTCCCTCTCCCTTTCCCTCTACTCCACCCCCTGCTCATGTGCTCTCTCAAATACAAATAAATCTTTTTTAAAAAAGCTTTAAAAAAAATCATAAGCTTATGAATACTAGAGTACTGATGAACAAAAATCATGGGGGATTTTTTGTTTACCAAGTTATTAAAGTGTTTACACCTACAAAATTCCTCAGTGTTGAAAAAAAGATATAAAATATATCCTCTAAAATGTCTCCTATAAGCAGGAAAGACCAATCTGCAAGCCTTAAGATAAGTTCAGAGTTTAGAGGCAGATGAAGGGAAAATCCTTAGCAAGTAGCATCTTGTTTTTGTATAAAAAATGAAAACAACACACTTGAAATATCAGTATTTCATTATTATGATATATGGGGTTGGAAAAGAAGGTAGGTGACACAGGTAAAGTGCTATTTTCAATCACATATTAGCTATTTTTTTAAATGACTATATAATACCTGCCTCTAGGTGGCGCAATGGCCCCTGCACTCCAGCCAGGCTCTCCTGGCTGCTGAGGAAGCCTGATCAGGAGGTGGCAATGCCCCCTGAGGAAATTAAGATATTTAAATACAGGTTCCAGTCCAAGATAGCCCTGCAGGAAGACCCTGAACTCACCTTCTCCACGAAACACAAAAATTATACCTATTTAAGAGCAATTCTTCCTGAAGAAGAACCGAGGGCCAAATGAACAGCTTCTGCACAACAAAAGAACAGCAAAAGAACAGGAAATGAGAACAGCAAGAGAGACAAGACATGGGTGCCCGCTGTGTGGAGAGCCACAGGATCTCTCCGCTTGCACCCACTACAGATTCAGCTATCTTGCCAGAGTGACTTCTGTGTAGAGAGCCGCAGGACCTCCCAGCCTGCACATGGCCTCGCAACACCTGCTTTAGCAGGGCACCCCTAGCAAAAGTACCCAGGGATCTCCTCATATCTACCCACTGCAGCTTCAGCTGTCCTGCCAGGGCACCCACTGCACAGAAAGCCGTACACCCCCCAGTCCACATTGTGCCTTATCTCCAGCGATGCTCTGCCAGGGTACTCTGCACCGAGAGCCCCAGGACATCTTGAATAATGCCCACTTCAGCTTTAGCTATCCTGCCAAGGTGTCCTCTGTGTCTAGAACCTCAGGATACTCTGATTTGCATCCACTTTAGCCTTAATTCTCTGGCCAGGGTACCTGTAGTGTGGAGAGCCCGGGGCCTGTACCAATCCACACTCACTTCAGCTTTAGCTGTCCTGCCAGGCTGCCCACTAGATGGGTTAAGGCCCAGGACCCCAGTCCATACCAACCACAGCTCCAGCCAGCAAGCAAAAAGTCACCAAGCACAGGAACTATGCAGGGGATGTCTACACGGAAGACTATTCCTTCAACTTTAAGAGAAGTAGCTATTCCACCTAAAACACAGAAACACAGAAAAGTCAAGCAAAATGAAGAGACAAAGAAATATGCTCCAAAAGGAAGAACAAGACAATCTCAGAAAAAGATTAAATGAGACAGAGGTAAGCAATATGATGGATAAAATTTAAAGTAATGATTGTAAAAATACTCGCCAGGATGGAGAAAAGAGTAGAACTCACTGAAGTATTCAATATAAGGAGATGGAAAGCATAAAAAAGATTTGCCTCTCTCTTTTTTCCCCTTTGTCACCTGAAGATAATATTACACTGCATGTTAACTAACTGGAATTTAAATAGAACCTTAAAAACCAGAAAATATAAACAAAAAAACAATCAGAGTTGAAGAACACAATAACTGAAATTTAAAAATACACTAAATGGAATCAACAGCAGATTAGTGGATACAGAAGAACATAGCAGTGATTTTCTTTAAAGATTTTTAAATTATTTATTTATTCATGACAGACAGAGAGAGAGAGGCAGACACACAGGCAGAGGGAGAGGGAGAGAAGCAGGTTCTATGCAGGGAGCCTGACGCGGGACTGGATCCCAGGTCTCCAGGATCATACCCTGGGCCAAAGGTGGTGCCGAACCGCTGGGCCACTGGGGCTGCCCCATATCAGTGATCTTGAAGACAGGATAATGGAGAGCACAGCAAAAAGAGAAAAGAATTTTTAGAAAATGAGAATAGTTTGACAGATCTCTCAGACAACATCAAATGAAGAAATACATTATAGAGATTCCAGAAAAGAAGAGAGAGAAAAGGACAGAAAATTTATTTTTTAAAAAATTGCTGAAAGTTTCCCTACCCTAAGAAAGGAAATAAACATCTAGGTTCAAGAAACACAGAATGGTCCAAAAAAACAGGAGGTCCATACTTCAACACATAATAATTAAAGTGTCAATGGTTAAAGATAAAGACAGGATTTAAAAAGCAGCAAGAGGAAAGCAAAGTTACCTACAAGAAAAACTCTATAAGGCTACCAGCTGAATTTTAGCAGAAACTTTGCCAGAGAGAAGTGACACTATATATTCAAAGAGAAAAAATTTGCATCCAAGAATACTCTATCCAGCAAGGCTATCACTCAGAATAGAAGGAGAGATAAAGAGTTTTCCAGATAAACAAAAGTTAAAAGAATTCATGACTACTAAACCAGCCAATCAAGAAATGTTAAGAGGGACTCTGTGAGTCGAAACCAAAAACCATAAGGAAGAGTAAGAAAAATAGGAACCACAAAAGCAAAAAAAAAATTTTTTTAAGAATATTTATAAAAATTAGTCAAGAAGGGCAGCCCCGGTGGTGCAGTGGTTTGGTGCCGCCTGCAGCCTGGGGTGTGATCCTGGAGACCCGGGGTCGAGTCCCGCATCGGGCTTCCTGCATGGGGCCTGCTTCTCCTTCTGCCTGTGTCTCTGCCTCTCTCTCGCTCTCTCTAAATAAATAAATAAATAAATAAATAAATAAATAAATAAATAAATAAATCTTTAAAAAAATTAGTCAAGAAGCACAAAATAAAATGATATAAATATGATATCAGGATGCCTGGGTGGCTCAGTGGTTGAGCATCTGCCTTTAGCTCAGGGCATGATCCCGTGGTCCTGGGATCGAGCCCTGTGTCTCTACGTATGTCTCTGTCTCTCATGAATAAAGAAAGAAAGTCTTTAAAGAAATATGATACCAAAAAAAGAAATATGATACCAAATATCTGAAATATGGAGGGGAGAGAAGTAAACAATGAGTTTAAAATGAAGTGACCATCAGCTTAATATAGACTGCAAAATGCAGAATTTGTTATGTATAAATCAAATGTAACCACAAATCAAAAAAGAGTAATAGACATGCAAAAAATAGAGAGTAAGGAATCCAAGTATATCTCTGAAGAAAACCAGCAAACCATGGGAGAGAGAAAGAGAAGAAAAGATCAGAGAAAACTACCAAAACAACCACAAAACAAGTAACAAAATGGCAATAAATACATCTTTTAATAATTACTTTGAATGCAAATGGACTAAATGCTCCAGTCAGAAAACACAGGTTGAAAGAGTGGATGAAAACACAAGACCCATGTATATAATGTGTCTAAAAAACTCACTTTAGACCTAAAGACACCTGGGGATTGAAAGTGAATGGATGGAGAGACATTCATCATGCAAATGGATGTCAAAAGAAAGCTGAAATAGCAGTACTTACATTGGACAAAATAGACTTTAAAACAAAGCCTGTAAATAGAGACAAAGAAGGACACTACATTATAATAAAAGGAACAGTCCAATAAGAAGATAGAACAATTGTAAATATTTATGCACCCAACATGGAAACACCCAAATACATAAAACAGTCAATAACAAACATAAAGGAACTAATCAACAGTAATACAATAATAGTAGGGGACTTTAACACTCCACTTACATCAATAGATAGATCATGCAAACAGAAAATCAACAAGGAAACAGTGCCTTTGAATGACACACTGGACTAGGTGGATTTAACAGATATATTCAGAATATTCCATCCTAAAACAATAGAATACACTTTCTTTTCAAGTTGACACAGAACATTCACGAGAATAGATCACATATTAGGCCACAAAATAAGTCTCAACAAATTCAAAAAGGATTGAAGCCATACCGTGCATCTTTTCTGACAACGCTATGAAACTAGAAATTAACCACATGAAAAACTATGAAACAACCACAAACAGATGAAGGTTAAATAACATGCTAATAAACAATGAGTGGGTTGACCAAGAAATCAAAGAAGAAATCAAACAGTACATGGAAACATGAAAAGGAAAACACAAAAGTCCAAATCCTTGGGATGCAGCAAAAGCAGTTCTAGGAGGAAAGTTCATAGCAATAGGCCAATCGCAAGAACTGAGAAAAATCACAAATAAACAATCTAACCTGACACCTGAAGGAACTATAAAAAGAATAACAAAATCCAAAACCAGTAGAAGGAAGGAAATAATAAAGATTGGAGCAGAAATAAATGATACAGAACAAAAATAAAAAAATAAAGAAACAAAAAAATTAGATCAATGAAATGAAGAGTTGGTTCTTTAAAGAGATCGACAAAATTGATAAACCTCTAGCCAGATTTATAAGAGAACCTGAAGAAAAATAGAAAAGGCTCAAATAAATAAAGTCATAAATGAAATAGGAGAAATAACAATACCATAGAAATACAATCATAAGAAAATATTGTGAAAAACTATATTCCAACAAAGTAGACAATCTAGAAGAAATAGATAAGTTTCAAGAAACATAACCTATTGAAACTGAACAGAGAGAAACAGAAAATTTGAACAAATCAATTTCCAGCAATCACTAATCAAAAAACTCCCAAGAAACCAAAGTCCAGGATCAGATGGGCTTCCCAGGCAAATTCTACCGAACATTTAGAGAAGAGTTAATACCTATTCTTCTCAAACTATTCTGAAAATAAAAGAAGGAAAACATCCAAATTCATTCTATGAGGCAAGCATCACCCTGATACCAAGACCAGATAAAGACACTGCAAAAAATGAGTATGACAGGTCAATACCTCTGATGAACATAAGTGCAAAAATCCTCAACAAAATACTAGCGGGCACTTGATGGGATGAGCACTGGGTATTATGCTATATGAATGGGAGAAGATACTTTCTAGTGACATATCCAACAAAGGGTCAGTATCCAAAATACATAAAGAAGTGATACAACTCAACACTCAAAAAACAAATTACCAATTAAAAAAATAGACAGAAGACATAAATAGATAGTTCTTCACAGAAGACATCCAGATGGCAACAGACACTTGCTTAACATCACTCATCAGGAAAATGCAAATCAAAACCACATGAGGTATCACCTCACATCTGTCAACATGGCTAAAATGTAAAACACAAGAACAGGAAGTGTTGGAAAGGAGTTAGGGAAAAAAGAAAACCCTCTTGCACCATGATGGCAATGCAAACTACTATGGAAGACGATATGGATGTTCCTCAAGAAGTTAAAAATAATCACACTACTGGGTATTTGCCTAAGAGAAACCCCCAAAATCACTACTCCAAAGGATACTTGCAGCCCTATGTTTACAGCAGCATTATCTACCATAGCCAAATTATGGAAGCAGCCAAGTGTCCACCCATAGCTGAATGGATAAAGATGATGTGATACACACACACACACACACACACACACACACACACACACTGTAAAATTATTTCACCAAAAAAATCGAATAAAATCTTGCCATTTGCATGGATAGAGCTAGAAAGTATAATGTTAAGTGAAATAAGTTAGTCAGAGAAAGACATACCATATGATTTCACTCATATGTGAATTTAAGAAACAAAACAAATGGGCAAAGGGAAAAAAATAAAAAAGAGAGAGGGGTATCTGTGTGGCACAGGTGGTTAAGTAACTGCCTTAGTCTCAGGTCATGATCCTGGGCCCAGAGGCTGGCTCCCTGCTCAGCGGGGAGTATGCTTCTCTCTCTCCTCCTGCCCCTCTACTGGCTTGTGCTCTCTCTCACCCACTCTCTCTCTCAAAAGAATACATCTTAAAAAGAGAGAGAGAGAGAGAGAACCAAGCAAAGAAACAGACTTTTAACTATAGAAAACAAACTGACGGTTACCAGAGGGGAGGTGGGTAGGGAGATGGGTGATATAGGTGATGGGGATTAAGGGGATGCACTTGTTGTGATGAGCCCTGGGTGATGTATAGAAGTGTTGAATCACTACGTTTTACACCTGAAACCAGTACAACACTGAATGTTAGTTACACTGGAAATAAAATGAAATAAAAATAAATATAAATAAAATTATATAATAAAAATTTCAGATCATAATAAGATGGAAGCATAGGCTCTATAAATAAATACATAAATACATTAAAAAAATTTAATGAACAAACAAAAATCAGAATCAGACCTATAAAGACCTATACAAAGAACAAACTCATGGTTGCCAAGGGCATATGGTTTGAGCAAATCGGCAAGGAGAAAGGGAGATATAGGCTTCCATTGATAGAATGAGTAAATCACAGGAATAAAAGGCACAGCATAAGGAATACAGCCAATGATATTATAATGGCATTGTATGGTGACAGAAGCTACACGAACATAGCATAAGGCATAGTATACCATATAAACTTGTTCAGTCACTGTTGTACACCTGAAACTAAGGTAATGTTCTGTCAACTATACTCAAAAATCATTTTAAATAAATATAAAATAGCACACACTCTCTAACAGGCCTTCTACTAATTTTTTTAACAAACTGTAAACTACTAAACTATGAAGTTTTTTTTTAATTGGAACAAGCTTCTCTTTTAATGCCTCTTTTAAGAAAATACTGAGACTGCAAGACAGTACATAAATATAAATTGTTACCATTTAAAACCAGTTAGCAATATGTATAAGAATTTTCCTAATGCTGTTCAAAACAAAAGTCAGAAATACAAACGAGGCACTGGAAAGTAAGATTACATCACTTAAAAAAGAAAAAAAGCTACTTTTCTTTGGTGTATGTGTTTGAGTTTTAAAATTTTGATCCAACCTCCTACCAACACTATATTATCACACAAATAAATATAAAATCACATACAAAAAAGTGCTATTTGGGAAAAAGTAGGGTATTCTGACTGTGCACAGTGTTGGAACATAGCCTAACCTTGGGGGTGTGGCTGTCAGAGAAAGCTTTGCGGAGGAAGGGACATTTAGATTGAGACCAAAAGAGTGAGTTAATTTGAAGAAAAGCATTCTACACAGAGGTAATAACCTATACAAAGGCCCTTATTTGGGGCCCCTGGGTGGCACACTCAGCTAAGCATCTGACTCTTGGTTTTGGCTCAGGTCGTGATCGCAGGGTCATGAGATCAAGAACTGCAGCAGGCTCCATGCTCAGCATGGAATCTGCTTAAGCCTGTCTGTCCCTCTCCCTTTGCCCCTCCCCCTGTTCTCTCTCTCTCTCTCTCACTCTCAAATAAAAAAATAAATAAATCTTTAAGAAAACCAAAGGTGTTGAACTGGGAAGAGCTTACACATGAGGAAGTGAAACAAGCAGTACAGAGTGGTGGTGAGTCCAGGTTCCAAAGTCAAATGTCCTGGATTTGAATCTCAGCGATACCCTCCACTTGCTGTGTGACATTGGATAATTTACATAACCTCTCTGGACTTTGGTTTTCCTCAGTTATACCTACCATATAGGGTAGGGAGGGCAGTAATTGTTTAATAAATATTGGTTTATTATTTTAATAACTGGTTACTCTAGAATAGTGCTACAAGGTGTTGGAGAGATAGGCAGGGCCATAATATCATAGAGGCTTCTAGTCCTCGCTAAGAATTCAGGATTTATCCTAAATACAATGGGAAACCACTGAAGGATTTTAAGCAAAGGTGTAACATTCTGAAACTTGTGTTTTAAAACATTAATTAGCAAATATTATACTTCTGCTTTGTGGCAAAAAAAGATTCTTGTGAGCTAAACCTTTCCTATTAGTTCAACCTCCTTTTCATTTTCTCCTTTGCCCTTTGATCTTTTAATGTGTGATAGTCACTTTCTGGTAAGTGCTAAGTCCATTGAAAATCCAGTCCTCATAAGAGTGTTTTTCCCCTCCCTCCCCTTCCTCCTCAACCACCATGTCCTGGTATAAGGGAAAGTTTATTACTCTTCCCTGGTGACATGGAGGTACAGCTGGTGTCCATGCTCTTTTTCTACTGGCCTTCAGTTAAGCTGTTTCATTTTGTTTATCTCTAATCCATCCTTGTCAGTTTCTATCCTTCTGGAATCCATTTGGGACGAACAAACACTACCACCAGAACTCTGGGGACACCGACCTCCATGATAGCCATCATCTCGATGACCCTGGAGTGTCTGGGTCTTGCTGTGTTCACAATATTCTGGGGCCATATGTGAACTTTTGCATCTTTTATATTATAGGTACAGACCACTGGGAACCAGCAGCATTATTTGAGAAGATCTACCTAGACACTTACCTTCAGAGATGTTCCCCTGCTACCCACTCTCCCTTCTCCATCTCCATGTCAAACACAGAGCTTCTCCTAGGCTTGTCCTTCCACTAAGCTCAAAGCATCTCAGGTCACTCTTCTCCCAATGTGAATACTTCTACTACACCTTCCCACCTCCATACCCCTATCTCCATAAAAGTGCTTCCTTTTAGTTCATCTTCTCTGCAGGGAGTTTCCCCTTTACAATGTGTCCCTTCTTTAGGTAGGGACCATATTGGTGGAATGGCTGCAGAGGAGTGTGATTCGATTTGGGAAACATGTTTGGGGTTGGGATCTGTGAAAAAAAAAAAAGCCACATTAGTTTATTGTCAAATAATCATCTCCAATTAAGTTGTTTGTCTTAACCACAAGATACAAGCTCCAAGAGGGATGGGTTTCCTTTCTGTTTTCTTAACTGGTATATCTCCAGTATCTGACACACAATAGATAACTGTGGAAAGAATGAAGAAATAGTATGAGCAACCAAAAAGATAATGGATGATTCTGTGCTGCTGGCACTGGGATCCACTGGAGGATTTTGACCAGAGGATTGAAGCAATCAGATTTACAGGTTACCAAATATTTTTGTTATGAACTGTACATTTGTGGTCCTGCCCCCTCCAAATTCACATGCTGAAATCCTAACCCCAATGTGCTGATATTAGGAAGTAGGGTCTTTGGAAGGTAATTAGGATTAGATAAGGTCATGGGTGTGGAGGTCTCACAAATGGGATTAGTTCCCTTTTAAGAGTCATGAAAGGACTTGCTCCCCCTCCCTGCTTTCTGCCATCTAAAGTTACAGCAAGAAGACAGCCAGGAAGCAGGCCCTCACAAGACACTGAACCTACTAGCACCTTAATCTTGGACTTCCCAGCCTCCTAAGAAATACATTTCTGTTATTTATAAGCCACAGAGCCTATTGATATTTTGATATAGAAGCCCAAGCATACTAAGATGGTCGTCAGGCTGTCCCAGGCATCATAAGCAGTAGTCTGTATTATCCCCCCAAGTAATAGTTACTAAATAAATTCTCAAGTACCCATACTGCAGTGAGAGAACACACTCCTATACATATTCAAATCCATGAACAGCCTCCTGAGAAGAACTAAGATGTCACAAACTCTAAAACTGCCTCACCTTCTCTCTATATTCTTTTTACCCCCTCCTTCTCCTAACACCAGGGCCCTTTAGTCAGTGGAACTAGCTAGCCATTGTAACCCTTTTAGAGAATTTCAGCTGAAATCTGGATATCCAGCCCACTCTGATACGGTATTTGCATTTCATGCTTAATTTGTCTATAACATTACAAATTTCATACTCCTACATTTCTACTGTTAACATCATAATACTATTTTAGTACTCCTCTTTTGCAAGTGAAATTAGCATTTCCATGTAAAATAGAAAAATTGCTGGTTGTCTCCCTAATGTGTCTAGGAGCTTAATCCAAGCCTAAAGTTTAAGTTCTCAGTGCCTGAGATGATTTATTTTTGTGTGTGGGTTTCTCAGCAGACTTAAATGCTACTGTGGACTTATGGCAGGGTCTATTTGTATCAGAGGATGACCTGGTTGACCCTTCCTTTGGAAAAATGGAAGGAACCTGAGATCAGAGACATCATCTGGGAGTATCCTTCTGAAATGTTCTCTTGTTCCTTACCATTACAGGTTTTTCCAACAGAAGCGCAGAGCACAATGCCTCTCCATTAAAGGAAGCACCAGCAATCCTGTGGACCTCATATCTAGAATTAAAAATCGAGAAGGTTCTTTCTAGATATATCTCCTAAGGAAAGGGAAACAAAAGCACAAATAAACTATTGGGACTACATCAAAATGAAAAGCTTCTGCACGGCAAAGGAAACAATGGACAAAACCAAAAGACAACATCCTGAATGGGAGAAAATATTTGCAAATGATACATCTGAGAAGAGGTTAGTATTCAAAATATATAAGGAATTTCTATAACTCAACTCTCAAAAACAAATAACCCAATTTAAAAAATAGGTAAAAGAAATGAGCAGGACATTTCTCTAAAGAAGACATACAGATATCCAATGAATATGAAAAAAAAAAGTATTATCATCAGGGAAATGCAAATCAAAATCACAATGAGCTATCACCACATACCTGTCAGAATGGCTAACAGGTATTAGACATTCTGAGAGACAGACAGAGAGAGACAGAGAGAGAGAGAAGAATGCGGGCTGGTGGACAAAAGAGAGAATCTTAGGTAGGTTTCACACCCAGTGCAGAGCTCTAAATGGGGTTTGATCTCACAACCCTGAGATCACAACCTGAGCCAAAACCAAGAGTCTAATGCTTAACCAACTGCACCAACCAGGTGCCCCAAGAAATAACAAGTTTTGTGAGGATGTCGAGAAAAAGGAATCCTCATGCACTGTTGGTGGGAATGTGAACTGCTATAGCCACTATGGAAAACAGTATGGAAGTTCCTCTAAATATTAAGAAATAGAATCACTATATGATCCAATAATCCCACTATTGGGGATTTACCCAAAGAATACAAAAACACGAATTCAAAAAGATATATGCACCCTTATGTTTATTGCAGCATTATTTACAATAGCCAAATTATGGAAGCAACCAAGCAACCCAAGCATCCATCAATAGATGAATCGATAAAGAAAATATATAGAATGGAATGTTACCTGGCCATAAAAGAGAATGAAATCTTGCCATGTGCAACACCATGGATGGATCTACAGGGTATAGTGCTAAATGAAAGAAGTGCATCAGATAAAGACAAATGCCATATGATTTTACTCATGTGGAATTTAAAAAACAAAAACAAACAAACAAAACAACAAAAAAAGAAACAAAGAAAAAAGGGACAAAGAACCAGATTCTTTTATATATATAAAACAAACTGGTGGTTACCAGGGAGGAGGTGGGTTAAGGGATGAGTGAAATAGGTGAAGGTATTAAGCATATACTTATGCTTTTTTTTTTTCATTTTTTAACCCTTTTTTTATTAATATTTTAAAAATAATAAATTTATTTTTTATTGGTGTTCAATTTACCAACATAGAGAATAACACCCAGTGCTCATCCCGTCAAGTGCCCCCCTCAGTGCCTGTCACCCATTCACCACCACCCCCCGCCCTCCTCCCCTTCCACCACCCCTGGTTCGTTTCCCAGAGTTAGGAGTCTTCATGTTCTGTCTCCCTTTCTGATATTTCCCACACATTTCTTCTCCCTTCCCTTATATTCCCTTTCACTATTATTTATATTGCCCAAATGAATGAGAACATACAATGTTTGTCCTTCTCCGATTGACTTACTTCACTCAGCATAATACCCTCCAGTTCCATCCACGTTGAAGCAAATGGTGGGTATTTGTCATTTCTAATGGCTGAGTAATATTCCATTGTATACATAAACCACATCTTCTTTATCCACGCATCTTTTGATGGACACCGAGGCTCCTTCCACAGTTTGGCTATTGTGGACATAGCTCCTAGAAACATCAGGATGCAGGTGTCCCAGCGTTTCATTGCATCTGAATCTTTGGGGTAAATCCCCAACAGTGCAATTGCTGGGTCGTAGAGCAGGTCTATTTTTAACTCTTTGAGGAACCTCCACACAGTTTTCCAGAGTGGCTGCACCAGTTCACATTTCCACCAACAGTGTAAGAGGGTTCCCTTTCCTCCGCATCCTCTCCAACATTTGTGGTTTCCTGCCTTGTTAATTTTCTCCATTCTCACTGGTGTGAGGTGGTATCTCATTGTGGTTTTGATTTGTGTTTCCCTGATGGCAAGTGATGCAGAACATTTTCTCATGTGCATGTTGGCCGTGTCTATGTCTTCCTCTGTGAGATTTCTGTTCATGCCTTTTGCCCATTTCATGATTGGATTATTTGCTTCTTTGATGTTGAGTTTAATAAGTTCTTTATACATCTTGGAAACTAGCCCTTTATCTGATACGTCATTTGCAAATATCTTCTGAGGTGAGGTTTTCCTTCTATTCATTTTGCTCAGTGCAGAGTGGCCAAAAACAAGTTGTATTGGGAAAAGGAGAAAGAGAGAGAGAAGGAAAGAAAAGAGAAAAAGAAAAAAGGAAGAAAAAAAAAGAAAAAAAGAAGAAAAAGAGAAAGAAAAAAAAAAGGGAAAAAAGGGTGGGGGAAGCAAACAGAAATCAAAAAGAAAAGAAAAAAGGAAAAACCACGGGGGAGTATCTTCTGATTCTGTATACTTTAAGTCCCATGACTTCCCCTGGAACTTGTCCGTCTAGCTGGTCTTCTCGGGGAGGGGCCTGTTGTGCTGATTTTCAGGTGTTAGCACTTGGGGGAGCTGCTCTGCCCCCTGCCTGGTGTAGGGCTCAGTGGGGGTTGTTTAACCCGTGAGGCCCCAGGAGGAACAACCCCAGTGGCGGTGGCAGCTCTGGAGCCCTGGATTCAGCTCCCACAGTAACTACTGAGCTTCTCCGTCTGCAGGGCCTGGAGGCTCCGGGGCAGGGCCGCTGATCTGCTCAGCTGGGGCAGGAGCGTCCTTGCGGTCCTCGGCCCTCCCAGCCTCTGCCTGTCCCGGGGGGAGGCTGGATCCTGGGCTGTGTCCCGGCGCCCTGTGCTCCGGAGCCTGCGCTGTTGGATTTGCGCTCCAGGCCGCGCAGCCCCCTGCGCGCGGAGCCTCTTCCTCTATCGGAGTCGCCTCCTAGCTGCTCCCGGCCGCACAGCCCCCTCCGCGGAGCCGCCGCTGGAGCCCCTCCGACCTGCTCCGGGTCCAGCCGTGGGCGCTGCAGTCTTTTAGGGAGCTCGGCGGCGGGGTATGGCCACTCTCCTGGGCGCGCAGGTGTCTGTTAGTGTCCCAGGGTGCCCGAGGGCATCCCCGCCCTCCTGGGGTCCTGCTCTAATTCCCTGCGGGCGCCTTTCTGCCCGGGAAGGTCGGTGCAGTTCCTGCTTCTCCGGGACGGAGCTTTCCTGTCCTGGGGACACTCGCCCCGGCCTCAGTCCGGCTCCTCGCGGGAGCCTTTTGTTTCTTCATTTCTTTTTCCCCCGTCTTCCTACCTTGATAGAAGCACGAACTCTTCTCACTGTAGCATTCCAGCTGGTCTCTTTAAATCTCAGGCCGAATTCGTAGATTTTCAGGATGATTTGAAGGTTATCTAGGTAATTTGGTGGGGACAGGTGATTTGGGGACCCTACTCTTCCGCCATCTACCCCCCCCCCCTTTTTTTAAGATTTTATTATTATATAATCTCAACACTCACTACACAGGGCTTAAACCCACAACCCAGAGATCAATAGTCGCATGCTCTACTGAGCCAGCCAGGTGCCCCAAGAGTACATGTATCTTCATGAGCACCAGTAATGTACAAAATTGTTGAATCTCGGGCGCCTGGGTGGCTCAGTAATTGAGTATCTGCCTTTGGCTCAGGTCATGATCCTGGGGTCCTGGGATGGAGTCCTTCATCAGGCTCTTCCCAGGGAGCCTGCCTCTCCTTCTGCCTACGTCTCTGCCTTTCTCTGTATATCTCTCATGAATAAATAAATAAAATCTTTTTAAAAATTGTTGAATCACTATACTGTGCATCTTAATATAACAATGTAGGTTAATTATACTGTAATTAAATGTATATATTTCTCAAAGCCTGTGGGTTTTGCAACAAGTGCTCACATCCAGAGCAGAATCAAGATGGTGTCTCGGAAAAGTGGCTAGAAGGAAGCAGAAGAGACATAAACACATTTCCAAAATATTAGGGACATTTCCTGCTGATACTTATGAAGATTTCTAATAATTGTGTGACTCTTGTTCTTATTTTATATAATTTTGCCTTCAGGGAACTAACATTTTAAGCAGAACAAAGAAACTAATAAACTATTCTGGCGGGGTCAGGGACATGGAGAAGAATTTTCCAGATGATCTTTTTGACATCTTCACAATTTTATAACTCTAGTTTAACCCTAAAAATCTAAGAATTGTTCATAAACTCATTTCAGTATCTGAAGAGTAAGAAATAAATTAAGAAATTGCGTCCCCTGGGGATCACTGGGTGGCTCAGTGGTTTGGCGCCTGCCTTTGGCCCAAGGTGTGATCCTGGAGTCCCAGGATCGAATCCCACATCAGGCTCCTTGCATAGAGCCGGCTTCTCCCTCTGCCTGCCTCCCTGCCTGTCTGTATGTCTCTCTCTGTGTGTGTCTCTCATGAATAAATGAATAAAATATTTTAAAAAAAGAAATTGCATCCCCCTTTAGATGTATCTAAGCAAGAGCCCAGCCTAAGAAAACACTGGTGACAGCTGAAAAGAAAGCAAGAGGCCAAAGCCATGGCCTACACAACTCAAAATTAACTTGCTTCAAAATTATCTTGGAAGAGACTCTTGCATCTTAATCCATAGCCCCAATATCCTAATAGAAAGAAAATGCAAGTCTGTGTTGTGGGGGTAGGGGTAGTATTTCTCCAGAAATCACCTAAGGTTAAGAAGGCAACAGTGAGTATCTGGGGCTCCTCTCTATTTCCAGAACCTTCTCTCTGGTCTTCAGGTACCTGACATGTCCCAGGGATTGAATCCTGCTTCAGCCTACTTATCTTTACTTAATCTTTCTCAGTATGGCCAATATATAACCTCTTTCGTCATCTCATCCCTTCAAAGCAGGATCTAGGCTAAGTTCAAAATGCCTTTATGTGATACTCTCACCTACTGCTGCCATCCCACTGTGCTATCTGCAGCCCCAACCCATGGCCAAATGTTAGGAAACTGAGCCCGTTTTTTCCATGGTGAAACAGCATGGGAAAATGCTTAGGAAATGTATGATGAATAAACTATATACAAATAAATGCTAAGGCAATTTAAAAAGAATAATATAATGAAATTATTGATAATTTTCTACTTTAAAACATTTCAGCATAGTGGTATTATTTACATATTCATAAATAATACTTGCTTTTCAAAATTTTCTAAATTTAAAAGTATGTTTATTTTTTAAATATTTTATTTATTTGAGAAAGAGAGCGAGAGTGAGAGAGAGAGAGAGCACGACTGGGATGAGGGGAAGAGGAAGATGCAGACTCCCCGCTGAGGAGGAGCCTGATGTTGGGCTTGATCCCAGGATCCTGGGATCATGACCTGAGCCAAAGGCAGATGTTTAGCCAAGACTGAGCCACCCAGGTGCCTCAATAAGTTTATTTATTTTAAAAATAAAATACACAATTATACATATAAATACTTTTATAAAAATGAAAAGCTTATAATACATACTTAACCTACTGCTACAGTAAAAAATTATTTTTATATAAAATTCAGACAAAAATTTTCCACATATTTTCTAAATATACCCTAATTATGCTTCAATCCTCTCTATCTTGGTCTAACTCCCACTGGAAATGTAAGCCTCTCCACCATAAGAGAAATGTGAGTCCTCTCCCTCCTGCCAAAATATAAATTTCATGACAGCAGGAACTCCTTTTTGTTTACCACTGTATCCCTAGCTCCAGGAACCCTGCATTATAACTGGGAATCACTCAATAGCTATTGTTGAATAGGTGAATGTACGTCTGCATGCATCTTTATCTAAAGACAGGAACACTAATGTAATCAAATGGAAGCAAAAAGAATGCATATATTACATGGGTTTTATTACAGTATTGATAATGGGTAATGTTTATTAAGCATTTATTAATATGCAAGGCACTATGCTAGGTACTTAATATGTAAAAATATGATATAGATACTATTATTAATTTTATTTTTTAAAACCTGAGGGAAAATGAATTTGAGAGGTTAGTATTATTATTACATACCTACATATATATATATATTTTTTTTAGAGATTTATTTATTTGGGACACCTGGGTGGCTCAGCAGTTGAGCGTCTGCCTTTGGCTCAGGGGTCCGGGATGGATTCTCACATTGGGCTCCTTGCTGGGAGCCTGCTTCTCCCTCTGTCTGTGTCTCTGCCTCTCTCTGTGTGTGTGTCTATCATGAATAAATAAATAAAATCTTTAAAAAAAATTTACTTATTTATTTGAGAGAGAGAAAGAGAGCACAAGAGTAGGGGTCAGGGGAGAGGCAGAGAAGTAGACTGCTGAATGCAGAGCCCATCTGCATGACCATCCATGCATCCATCTCATCACCCCGAGATCATGACCTGAGCCAAAACCAAGAGTTGGACACTTAACCAACTGAGCTACACAGGTGTCTCTGCATTTATCTTTTTTTAATTTACCAAACCCCTGATCCATCTTCATGAGTTATTCTTTATAATAAAATTATAGAGTAAGATAATGTTCAAGTTCTCATTTGGATTCTCAAAATCATACAGTGAGTGAAAAAGCTGCAGTAAGAATTTTGTTTCCTTAATCCTAGTATGTGGCCAAAGCAGCTTGTATTTCTTCCCAGAAAACAAAAACAAACATTTGTAGTAATGTTGCCCATGTCACAAGGCTCTGGTGAGGGAGAGTTAATAAGTGATTACAAAATTCTTAGTAAATACAAGTAAATACAAAACTGCTGTCGAAATGCAAAACAGCTACAACAGCAGTAATTAATTTTAATCATCATCTCTTTTCTGTGTGCAGCTGTCTCTCAAAATTCACTTTGGGGGCTTAATCACCACATCTGAATAAATAAGTAACTTCCTTGTTTCTCAGACCCTAGAAGTGGCCCCGCATCCTCCCCAGCTGCTCAAGTTCTCCTCCTCCCTAACCCTACACACTTCCTACTCCTGGGTGATTAGATGAGCAAAGGCTGAATGCTGACATTAACTAGAAAAAAGAGTTCAGACTGAGACTTGAGCCTTTCAAAATCCCTGAATTTCATTTTTTTTATTTCAAGTTTTATTTAAGTTCTAATTAGTTAACATATGTGGTAAAATTTGCTTCAGGTGTAGAATTTAGTGGTTCATCACTTACATTAACACCAACTGCTCATCACAAATGCCTCCTTAAGACCCATCACCCATTCAGCCCATCTCCACCCACCTCCCTCCATCAACCCTCAGTTTGTTCTCTATTATTAAGAGTCTCTTAAGGTTTACTTCCCTCTCTCCCTTTTTGCCCTTCCCCTATGTTCATCTGTTTTGTTTCTTAAATTCCACATATGATGGAGCATCTGGGTGGCTCAGTGGTTGAGCATCTGCCTTCAGCTCAAGGCATGATCCTGGGGTCCTGGGATCAAGTCCTGCATCAGGTTCTCTGCAGGGAGCCTGCTTCTCCTTTTGCCTAAGTCTCTGCCTCTCTCTCTCTCTCTCTCTCTCTCTCTCTGAGTTTCTCATGGATAAATAAAATCTTAAAAAAAAACAAAACTTTAGGGATCCCTGGGTGGCGCAGCGGTTTGGCGCCTGCCTTTGGCCCAGGGCGCAGTCCTGGATATCCGGGATTGAATCCCACGTCAGGCTCCCGGTGCATGGAGCCTGCTTCTCCCTCTGCCTGTGTCTCTGCCTCTCTCTCTCTCACTGTGTGCCTATCATAAATAAATAAAAGTTTAAAAAAATTAAATTAGGATTTCTCTGCAAAACATGAAATCCTAAAGCCCAATATGTTAAAAAAAAAAACTTTATTTGAAAAAAATAAATTCCACATATGAGTGAAATCCTATGGTATTTGTCTTTCTCTGACTGACTTATTTTGCTTAGTATAATACACTTAGCTCCATCCATGTCATTGCAAATGGCAAGAGTTCATTTTTTTTTAAGATTTTATTTATTCATTCGTGAGAGACACAGAGAGAGAAAGAGAGAGAGAGGGGCAGAGACACATGCAGAGGGAGAAACAGGCTTCACACAGGGAGCCCGATGTGCAACTGGATCCCGGGACTCCGGGGTCACGTCCCCCCAAGCCGAAGGCCAAAGCTCAACTGCTGAGCACCCAGGCATCCCAAGATTTCATTCTTTTTAATGGTTGAGTAATATTGTGTATATCACATCTCTTTTATCCATTCAGGTTGATGGACATTTGAGCTCTTTCCAGTTTGGCTATTGTTGATAATGCTGGTAGAAACATCAGGGTGTATGTACTACCCAAAGCAATCTATACATTTAATGCAATCTCTACCAAAATACCACCAGCATTTTTTAGAGTTAGAAAGAACAATCCAAAAATCTGTATAGAACTACAAAAGACCCCACATAGCTAAAGCAATCTTGAAAAAGAAAAGCAAAGCTGGAGGCATCACAATTCTGGACTTTAAGCTGTATTACAAAGCTGTAGTCATCAAGACAGTTTGGTACTAGCGAAAAAGCAGACATATAGATCAATGGAACAGAACAGAAAACCCAGAAATGGACCTACAACTATATGGTCAACTAATCTCTGACAAAGCAGGAAAGAATATCCAATGTGAAAAAGACAGTCACTTCAACAAATGGTGTTGGGAAAAATGGACAGCCACATGCAGAAGAATGAAGCTGGACCATTTCTTTACACCACACACAAAAATAAATTCAAAATGGATGAAAGACCTGAATGTGAGACAGGAAACCATCAAAATCCTAGAGAACACAGGCAGCAACTTCTTTGACCTCAGCCGCAGCAACTTCTTACTAGACATGTTGCCAGAGGCAAGGGAAACAAAAGCTAACATGACTATTGGGACCTCGTCAAGATAAAAAGCTTCTGTGCAGCGAAGAAAACAATTAACAAAACTAAAAGACAGACTATAGAATGGGAGAAGATACTTGCAAATGACACATCTGATAAAGGGTTAGTATCCAAAATCTATAAAGAACTTAACAAACTCAACACCCAATAAATAAGTAATCCAGTTAAGAAATAGGGGATCCCTGGGTGACACAGCGGTTTAGCGCCTGCCTTTGGCCCAGGGCGCGATCCTGGAGACCCGGGATCGAATCCCACGTCGGGCTCCCGGTGCATGGAGCCTGCTTCTCCCTCTGCCTGTGTCTCTGCCTGTGTCTCTGCCTCTCTCTCTGTGACTATCATAAATAAATTAAAAAAAAAAAAGAAAAAAAAGAAATAGGCAGAAGACAGGGTGCTTGAGTAATAAAATTATAGAGTAAGATAATGTTCAACATCCAACTCTTGGTTTCAGCTCAGACCATGATCTTGGGGTCATGACATTGAGCCCCATGTCAGGCTCTACACTCAGTGGAGAGTCGGCTTGAGATTCTTTCTCTCCCTTTCCCTCTGACCTTCCCGCTGCTTGTACTCTCAATCTCTCTAAAATAAATGAATATTTTTTTTAAAAATTTAAAAATTAAAAAATAAAAATCAGGCACACTAAGAGATCAACAATAACAAAATAGAATAATTGTTAACAATATACAGTAATAAAAGGTTTATGAATGTGGTCTCTCTCAAAATATTTTACTGTAATGTATTTACCCTTTTTCTTGTGATGATGTGAGATCATAAAATGCCTACATGATGAGATGAAATGAGGTGAATGATGTAAACATTGTAACACTCTGTTAAGCTACTATTGACTTTCTTTTTTTTTCTTAAGATTTTATTTATTTATTCATGAGAGACACAGAGAGAGAGTGGCAGAGACACAGGCAGAGGGAGAAGCAGGCTCCATGCAGGAAAGCCCAACAGGGGACTCGATCCCAGGTCCCCAGGATCATGCCTGGGGCTGAAGGTGGCGCTAAACCACTGAGCCACCCAGGCTTACCTACTATTGACTTTCTGATGCTATGTCAGGAGAATCATCTGCTTCCAGACTGCGAGTAATGGAAACCACAGATAATGGGGAACTACTATACTGTCTACTGCCTCTTGAGTAGTAGTAACAGATGCCATATGACCCCAAAACAAAAATGATTTAGTATCTGGCCCAATACAGAAGTAGTCTGCCAACCCTGATAGGGTGAGGCCTGAGTTCTAGGGCACCCAAATATAATAAGAATATGAGGGGCACCTGGGTGGCTCAGTCAGTTAAGTGTCCAACTCTTGATTTTAGGTTAGGTCACGATCTCAGGGTTGTGAGATTGAGCCCCATGTCAGGGCTGGGAGCCCCACTGGGCATGGAGCCTGAAGATTCTCTTTCCCAGACATACAAATGGCCCACAGACACATGAAAAAGTGCTCAACATCACTTGGCATCAGGGAAATACAAATCAAAACCACAATGAAATACCACCTCACAGTGGTCAGAAAGGCTAAAATATAACTCAGAAAACAGCAAATGTTGGCTAGGATGTGGAGAAAGGGGAATCCTCTTAAACTGTTGTGAAAGTTCAGTTTTGGTTTATAAGAGAAACCATATGCCTTTATATTCATTGCAAACCATATGCCTTTATACTCAAATGCAAAGTTGTGCATTTGGAAGACAGACATACTATCTGGAAGACAGTATAGCAGTTCCTCAAAAAGTTAAAAATAGAGCTACCCTATAGCCCAGCAATTGCACTATTAGGTATTTATCCAAAGGATACAAACATAGTGATTGAAGAGGCACATGCACCCCAATGTTTACAGCAGCAATATCCATAATTGCCAAAATATGGAAAGAGCCCAGATGTCCATCGAGAGATGAATGGAAAGAAGATGTGGTATGTATATACACAGTGGATTACAGCTCAGCCATCAAAAAGAATGAAATCTTGCCATTTGTAATGACATGGATGGAACCAGAGGGTATTATGCTAAGCTAGGTAAGTCAGGCAGAGAAAATATGTGATTTCACTCATATGTAAAACTTAAGAAACAAAACAGATGAACACAGGGGAAAGGAAGGAAAAATAAAACAAAAACAGAGAGGGAGACAACATAAGAGCCTCTTAACTATAGGAAATAAACTGAGAGTTCCTGGAGAGGAGATGTGTGGAAGTATGGGGTAACTGGGTTATGGGCATCAAGGAAAGCACTTGATGTAATGAGCACTGGGTGTTACATACAACTGATGAATCACTAAATTACCTAATAATATATTATATGTTAATTACATTGAATTTTTTAAAAATATTCTTTCCCTCTCTGCTCCTCTCACCCTCACTCTCCCATTCTAAAGCAATAACAACAAAAAAAACTTTTTTGAGAAGGAGCAGTAAAACCAGAGAAATGTGGTGTCTCCAAAGTTAGGTGAAGACAAAGACCATTTTTAGGTAAGAGAGAGTGATCAACTATGTTAGTATTGCCTAAAGGACAAGCAAAATGAGAACTGAGAAAATTAATGTTGAATTCCACAACCTAAAGGCTACAGGGGACCTTCACAAGAATATTCTAATTGGAACAGTGGGAAATGATGTGGTGAGTTTAAGAAAGAATGGAAAGAGAAGTAGTGTAGACTGGTAAGAGTTTTGCTAGAGAGGAGAACAGAGAAACTGATCAGCAAAAGGTGAATGAATTCCATAGGCACAGCATCTGGGCCACAAAGTTGATAGACCTTCGTTTTTATGTCAGTGTTAACCTTAAAATTTTTGTGTTTTATTTAATATAAAAGAGGAAACCTTACAAAATCATAGTAGATTTTGTGTGAAGGAGAGACATTTTCTAAAAAGCTAATGAGTATAAAGGCATATGGTTTCTCTTATAAACCAAAACTGAACTTCTACAACTTAACTCTCCAAAGAGACTTTCCAGGCAGGAAAAGGAAAGCTCAGCAAAGCTGCCCCAACTGTGTCCTCTGAGTTTCTCTTTCCCCAGGGAGACTCTTTAACATCAAGAACTGTTACAGAGGGATCCCTGGGTGGCGCAGCGGTTTGGCACCTGCCTTTGGCCCAGGGCGTGATCCTGGAGACCCGGGATCGAATCCCACGTCGGGCTCCCAGTGCATGGAGCCTGCTTCTCCCTCTGCCTGTGTCTCTGCCTCTTTCTCTCTCTGTGTGACTATCATGAATAAATAAATAAAATCTTAAAAAAAAAAAAAAAGAACTGTTACAGACCTCAGGAATACAAACGTTCTTCCTTTCACATTCTGGTACAAGCGTAGTCAAAAACTCCTCCTGCCTTTGCAAGGTAGAGACAGACTAGAATATTCAAAGGCCTTTCCAGGAGACTAAGGGAGAATGACACAAACAGGAAGGGCAGAGGCAGGAAACTAGGAATATGAAACCTAGGCACATGAACTTTGAAGCCAGATAATCCTGGATTTAAACCATCGCTCTGCCACTAAGTGGCTGTATAACCTTGTGCGTTACTCTGAAGCATAGTTTCTTCATCTCTACAGTGGGTGAATTTATACCTACCTGTGTTCATTCAGGTCCTCCAAGAAGTAAACACACCAAGATCAGATCAGACTTGCAAGAAATTGGCAGGAATACCTGTGGAAAAAAAAAACCAGGGAGGGAGTTCAAAAAGGATGAGATGTGTCAATGACACACATCTGACCAATAGGAAGAAGAAAGGGTGGGCAACCTGGGTGGCTCAACGGTTTAGTGCTGCCTTCAGCCCAGGGCGTGATCCTGGAGACCTGGGATTGAGTCCCATGTTGGGCTTCCTGAATGGAGCCTGCTTCTCCCTCTGCCTGTGTCTCTGCCTTTCTGTATAGTCTCTCATGAATAAATAAATAAAATCTTTTTTAAAAAAGGGGGTGGGGAAGAAGGTAGAAGGTAGAAGGAAGAGCCTTAAACTGCCATGGAGCTTTCAGAAAGTTTCTGCAAAGCTGACATAGAATCCTCAGGCCAAAACCATCTGTCTCACAGGAATGGGCCTGCTGCAATATCCCTGCTGTGCACTTCACTGGCTGGAGACAGACCACAGAAAACAGCCTCAGAGCAAATGCAATGGGGTATTTAGAATACAGCAGCTGGGGGCATCAATTATGCTCTCCACAGTAGGAGATCTGAGAAGCACATTCTCATGGTTGCACACATCTCCCTCTCTACAGGGGATTGTAGAGCAGTTCTTCCTTGGTTCCCATGGGCCTTTCTTCTTGAGGAAGGGCCAGGTTAGTGGAATGAACCATAGCCCTCATCACTGCTGTCCATCTCATGCCTGCAACAGATACTCATCCTCTGCTGTCTCCACTCTAAATTCTCCTCACTGTCATCTGTCATCTTGGCTGGTCTTAGTGGCTTACCTGGTGGTGTGACCTGAGCCTTCATTTCTGAAGGGTCTGGTAATCACATAGTTGGTAATCACACCCTTCTCAGGCTGGAGTTGCTGCATGTGTCCATTCAGTGGGAAAAGGGAATACCAGGAGACACCCAACTGTATCACATTAATTTCACACATATTCCTTCCCTGTCCCTATTGTATAGCAGCCTTACGTTTTCCTGCTGATCAAGGTCAACTAACTTTGCCAATATTGGTGACTTCTCTTCTCTCAGGCTGGTCCCTGGATGCAAGAAATCCAAAATTGCCCTTATGGCAGCCCATAGCTTATAGTTGAGTAGGAGCCCTGCAGTGTCCCCCAGCAAGACTACACCTTTCTTAGGGAATCAAGACCTCCAACTTTGCAAAGCTCAGAGCTGCGGGAACAGAAAGTACAAAATCCCCCATTGGGTCATTGTAACTGGTAAATGGGGTTACCCCTGCTTGCACCCCTTGTTTCCCAGACCTGTGTATTCTTCTCATTGGGGACCTAGCAACAAAAGTTTTTCTCCATATATATTTCCCATCCTTTTAGAGCATTATCACAAAGCTAGCACTTTAGCTGTGCCTTTAAGAGACTGTTCCAAAATTTTCTAAGACAGCTGCCCCTGGATGGTGCAATATATGACTAGTAGGCCCATGCTCACTTCACACATCCTTTACTGTGAGAATCCCTACTTATATTATAGATTAGGCATTCCATAAGCCCCTAAATAGTGATGGTGACCAAGGCACCACATGTAGGACATGCAAACTCATACCTAAAATAAGTCACCTGGGATCCCTGGGTGGCGCAGCGGTTTGGCGCCTGCCTTTGGCCCAGGGCGCGATCCTGGAGACCCGGGATCGAATCCCACGTCGGGCTCCCGGTGCATGGAGCCTGCTTCTCCCTCTGCCTGTGTCTCTGCCTCTCTCTTTCTCTCTCTCTGTGACTATCATAAATAAATAAAAAATTAAAAAAAAATAATAAGTCACCTATCCCATATACCCTGTCCACCTATCCCTAACCACTGGACCTTCCATTATAGGTAAGGCCCAATGTAGCTGACTTGCTACCAAGTAGGAAGATGGCTTCCTCAAGGAATAGTGCCCCATCAAGGGCTCAGCATTGATCTCTACTGTTGACAAGCTGAACATTCAGAAGCAGCAATAGTCAGAATTCTAAGGGCCTGCACTGTGATTCCCCCACAGGAGCTTAACAAAATCCACATACTGCATCTTTTCCCATCATCGACATTTCTAACCCCAGACAGTTTTCCAGATCCTATTGGCAGAGTCCTTTTCTCACTCAGAGCTGGCAGCCTTCCATGTTACCTCATATATGAACCAAAGCAATGATCCTAGGTATAGAATATATTGCTTCCAGAACCCAAAGAGGACTACCGGCACTGTGCTTCCATCTTTGAGGTAGAGGATAAAAAATGCTCCAATATTTCACTTTGGAGAGCTATCTCAACATACTCCAGACAATTAGATTCCTAAAATCCTCACTGAAATGGCAGGTTCCCTAATCTTTGCAGGATTTATCTCCCACCACCTGGAGCACATCATCATGCCACCAATGAAATGGTTCAGTGTGATGGTTCTGTGGGATACCTAGGCAGTCCAGATCTCATCAAACTATATTATGACCGTGGGCAGGAAAGTTCATATAGCCTTGAGGCCAAAGTGTAAATGATACTGTTGGCCATCTCACATGAATACAAACTGTTCCTGATCCTCTTTCCTGATTGGAATTGAAAAGAATTGCTTTTGTCACATCAATGGCCATATACCATGTATCAATGGCCATATATCATGTATCTGAAGACTTATCGATCTGCTCTAGCAATTAGGCCATATCTGGCACAGTAGCTATCTATGATGAAGGCTACTGCTTGTTTAAGCCAACAATAGTCTTCAATCATCCTCTAGAGATGTGATATTGTTTCTGATTTACTATCTTAGCTGGGAAATGAAGGAAGATGAAGGAACAGTTTCAAAGATTTCTACTTGGCCTTCCTCACTCTATATTTTACCCTACAGACTAAGAACCCAATATGAGGGTTATTTTAACATCCAAGTATATCAATGCAATCAGGAACACACAAAATAACCACTGGGTGTATCTGCAAAACTAGCAGGCCCATTCCAAGCCAGACTTTAGTGAGGACTTAATTTATTACCCGGTCCCCATAGGCCCCCACTCTATTAGAATTATAATGATGCTTTGGGTCTCCAGGTATCAATGACAACTCAGACTATATGTCTAATAGTCCTCAAGATGTCTGAGCATTTTCTCTTCCCCAGTATACAATCACCCAAGTAAACTGCCAGAGGTACCTTTTTTTTTTTAATTGGAGTTCAATTTGCCAACATTTAGCATAACACCCAGTGCTCATCCCGCCAAGTGCCCCCCTCAGTGCCCATCACCCAGTCACCCCAACCCCCCACCCACCTCCCCTTCCACTACCCCTTGTTCGTTTCCCAGTGTTAGGTGTCTCTCATGTTTTGTCACCCTCACTGATATTTTCGCTCATCAGAGGTACCTTTCAAAAAAGAACTAGAGCAAAAATACGTGCTTGCCATGGTTTTGCCACCTCTCTTTCTCCTCTACTTCATGCTCTATCACGATCTCTACAATTCTGTGCAGCGCAAGTCCCTTGGCTGTACCCTCATATCTTGAAGGTCATTATACTTATTGTGGCCTCTATTACATTGAAAGTCATCATCCCTATGGATATTAATGAGCCCCACTCTGTAACCACTTCTTCTACAATCACCCTTGACCTGCCGAGAAGTCATTGCTATGATGGTGATGCTATCCTCACCAGTGCTTTCCCACTGGCCTCATGAATGGTGTGTCTTCTAAGCCCTCCCACAGAACAAAATCAACTGGTATGTTTTGTGACCTCACATAACACAGTCATTCCATTTTGCCCACTTTCCTTAGCCTCTTCTTGATTCTAGTGTCTGCCAGGATAGCTCAAGCATTTGCTACTTCATTCAACATTGGCCATTCCTTTCTTAAAGACTCTAAGAACCACCTCATCCCCTAGGGTGGGGTTCTTGCCAGTATGTTAAATCCTGTGACCCCAGAAATTGTCTATAAGTCTATGAATTCCTGATTTCTGGTCTTATAGTCTAACCCCCTGATAAATACAATCAAGTCTAACCCCCTCAAAATACAATCCCAAGTATACCACCTTGCCTCTGCTAGCTAATTCTTGCAGTTCTTTCAGTGCATAACATCTTTCCTCCCTTACCAGGTCCAGCATTTCCCTGGCCAGGTTGTGCTAGTATTTAACCCAAAGTTATTGACCTACCAGCCAGGAGAGAAGGTAGGGCTCCTAGGAGGCATCTGCTGCCTTAGGGGAGAAGGGATTATATCTGTATAGAGATTATAATTTATAATACAATCTCTATCTAAATACAAAAGTGCTAGCTCTTACTATACAAGAGTAGGCCACCTCTGCAAACTCTTAGGGTTCAAGGGAGCTTTTAGAGCTAAAATCCCTAGAAGCGTCCATTCAGATGTCCCTATCTCATAAATCAGGATCCCAGGTATTCCCAGCCAGGACCCTTATCTTAGCATAACATATCTGCCTTGACTGATAATTTAAATGTCTCTGGAGCTTGGGGCACCTGGGTGGCTCAGTTGATTAAGCATCTGACTCTTGGCCTTGGCTCAGGTCATGATCTTAGGGTTGTGGGATCGAGCCCCATGTCAAGCTCCATACTCAGCAGGGAGTCTGCCTGTGATTCTCTCCCTCTCCTCCACTCACATGCACAAAGCATTCAAGAAAGAAAGAAAGAAAGAAAGAAAGAAAGAAAGAAAGAAAGAAAGAAAGAAAGAAAGAAAAAAAGAAAAAGAAAGAAGAAAAGAGAAAGAAAGAAGAAAGAAGAAGAAAGAAAGAAAGAAAGAAAGAAAGAAAGAAAGAAAGAAAGAAAGAAAGAAAGAAAGAAAAAGAAAGAAGCCTCAGGAGCTCTGCCATTCTAATCAGATCATCTGTTTGCTGCTCAGCTATGTCCTTTCTTCCACTGCAGTGGATAAGGGCTCTCATACTTAGTCTTTAACTATTTAATACCCTTCCAATTCTCATCCCTCTGCTAAATGAGTGTTCATTCAGTTAGTGGTAGCCAGCCAACTCCACTGTCTTTCTATGTACTGTTCTCCCCATATCTTCCAAATGACTGAATCAAAGTAAAAAAACCAGCAAAGTCCTGGGTGTTATACCATATTTTGGCAAACAGAATTTAAATAAAAATTTAAAAATAAATAAATAAAAATTATAAAAACTCATCAAGTCAACCCTCTCAACCAGGAATTTTTTTCTAGTAGCAACTGGCCCACCACTGTGTGCCAGGGACTATTCATATTCATACTTCACTACCACCTAGGAGGAAATAATCTTTATCCATTGGGAAACAGGTGAACCATACCCAGAATCCCATCTTACTACCTGTTTTCTTGAACCATGTGTATTGGTTGAATCATCTAGGGAGCAGATGTCAAGATGTAATCAGATACACAAAAGATCTGTGGAGGGAGCAAGATGAACTCCTGTGAGGGAAAACGGGGAGGGAACCAGAGAAGGGTGAGACAGCTATCAGAACATAATACAGGTTGTCCCCACTGTGTAAGAGAGGGGGAAAAAAGAAAGGTTGGGTAGGAAGAGTTTTAGATGGTCATTTAGTCCAAACAAAATTTTGGCAAGGCCAGTGAGAGATCCTTAAGCCAAAGGAATCTGTCAAAGGAGTCCTACATCTTGCAGGAGCGACCTGCCTTAGTAAGGCTGCTGTGCTCAATCATTGGCTAAGAACAGTCTGTGGGAAGTGCAACCCTAGTACAAATGCAGTGGTAGGCTCAGAGTGCAGCAGCATGTGAGTAGAAGGAGCTACACAGAGAGAGAAACCAGACCTAAGAGATGACATTTTTTAAGAACCTACAGTCAGCTCCATCCCTAACATCCCAATTACATAAACCTTTCCTTGAATTTGTTTTCCTTTGTTCAAATTTGTTTGGATTGGGCTTCTGTCATCTGTAAGTAAGAGAGAATGCAGATACCTGAGGAGACAATAGATTTGATAAATAAGTTTGAGGTCATGAAAGGAAGATTAAAAGAAGTCAATGTCAGAATAAAAAAGTCTGTATTTCCAAACTAACAGATAAGCACATACGGTGCATGAAAAGTATATACTACCCCTACTATGTCTACGTGTCTATAGGTTTAAGAGATAATAGAAAGCATATAGCAATGTTTGTGAAATTTGGATTCCAGCACTGAACAATTTTATAATCTTGGGCAATATAATAACTGACATTTATTAAGTGCATACTTTATGCCTAGAAAGACCCTAAGAGCTTTATATGCATTACTTTAACCACTATTTTACAGACGAGAAGACTGTGACTCAGATATTAAGAAACCATCCCTGGGGCGCCTGGCTGGCTCAGTTGGAGGAGCTTGTGACTTTTGATCTTGGTGTCATGAGTTCAAGCCCCACACTGGATATGGAGATTACTTAAAAATAAATAAACTTTAAGAAAATAAAAGGAACGGGATCCCTGGGTGGCGCAGCGGTTTAGCGCCTGCCTTTGGCCCAGGGCGCGATCCTGGAGACTCAGGATCAAATCCCACGTCGGGCTCCCGGTGCATGGAGCCTGCTTCTCCCTCTGCCTGTGTCTCTGCCTCTCTCTCTCTCTCTCTCTGTGACTATCATAAATAAATAAAAAATTAAAAAAAAAACTTAAAAAAAAAAAAGAAAAGAAAAGGAACTACCCTCAAGGGCACATATCTACTAACTGCAGTTTTAGGATCTGAATACAGATCTCTCTGACTCCTGAACCAATGCCCTTTACCAACATAGTATATGGCCTCTCTTGAAGTCAATTTGTGTCTATTACCTGAGGCTAAAATGTTTCAAAATTCACAGATGTCACTTCACTAAACATTCGTAATCCCTCTACTCACTGGAATTCTTAAAAACTGTGAGTAATTATGAATATCTGCTTTTCAGATAATAAAATTTCTGGCTATATTTAATAACTTAGAGGGCTAGAATATGGAGCTTCTATTCTATCTGAAGTCTAACATTGATAATTTCACACAGGCAGTGCAAACCAATTTGACATAAATGGTAAATTTTGTGTAGAAGCACCAGGACACAAAGGTTTATAGTTACCTTCTGAGGGATTTATCCTCTTTTTCATCAAAATCTCCAGAAGACTGGAAAATAGACACTCTTTCCCCACCCTATGCAATCATTTTGTCCAAGGTATTTAAAAGAAATTTTTATCAAATAAAGGAGAAACCAGAAATACAAAAGGGTCCTCAATAGTTGGAGTATGATAAAGAAAGACTCTTCATTTTCTTCTGTCTCCAGGATACTTAGTATAAGTCCTCACTGTCATTTATAATCTCAGTGATAGACATTATCTGTATGAGAATCCATTAGGCATGTGAAAAGCTTGGCTGAGCATAATGTGCTCACCAATTCCCTCTAATGTGGACATCTATCATTTTGCTAGATATTGACAGGACACATCCCAGAATTCCATTACTTCCAGTCTGGCTCCTGCCACCAGTCCCTCCACTCAAATTGCTCTTTCCCAGTCCCCAGCAACACCCACACTGCCTAATCCAATGACTGTTTTTTAGTCCTTCTTGTTCTGGAACTCGGCAACAGTTCTTGAGTTAGTTACCTCTTGCTCTGTTCTCCTGCCTTCCTCTGGCTCCTTGTTCTGTCTTCTGGTCACATTCCCTCCTAGTTTTTCTTTTTGTACAGTCCTTCCTTCAGTCTCTTTCAAAGGCTTTTCTTCTTTTTCTGGCCCCTTTAAAGAATTGTCTTTGGTCTCCTTCTATGTTCTCTCTATTCACTCTCCATGGATGATCTCAACTATATTCATGGCTTCCAGAACTACCCTGATGGCTCTCAAATCTGTATCTCCAGCCCTGACCTCTCTTGTGAACTCCCAACCCATATATCTTTCATCTCCTTCTGGATGTCCCACAAGCATCTCAAACCTAACACAGCATAAATGAACTCATCTTCTCACCAGTACCTGGACCTTCACCTTCTGTCTATATCTCCATAAATGTCTCCATGGTCCACAGTCATCTTGCCCTGGCTTCAAGAAGGGCACCCTTCTCAACCTCACCCACATATCTTCACTTACCTAACCTCTGCTCATTCTTCTTATTGCGGCTTGGACATCAAAGGAACTCTTTGCCAACCCTGCAAGTCTATATAAATTAGTTACTCCTTCTATGTGTTCCTAGAACACCTTAAACTTGCCCTCTCATAGTACTTATCATAACACAGTATTGTAATTGCCGGGTTACTTGTCTGTATCTTTCACAGACACTGAGAGGGGACCTTGTCTAAATTTCTCATTGTTATATCCTCGACGTCTAACACAATACCTGGCACATGGTAGGTACTCCTTAAATATTTGTTGAAGGAGGAAACAAATGAATCAATAAGACTTCAGACCGATTCAACAGTTCAATAATGTGCAATATGTGCTGTGCCTATCATATGCCATTTTATTTACTAAATTGTTTACTGAATATGTTCCCATCTCTTATCTATAAAGCCATTGTTTTAGCTAAGATTCCAATAATTTCTTGACCAGGCTACTTGAGCAGTTTCTTCTCAAACTGCAATCCCCTCTGCTCTATTCTCCACACAGCTCTTAGAATGATCTTGCTAAAATCAAATTAGATCATACTAATCTTGAACTTAATGACTTCAGTGGGTTCACTGTAGATGTAGGATAATCCAAAACCTGGGCAGGATATAACAGAAACCTCCATGCTTTGGCTCCTGCCTATTCTCCAGCCATATCACTCACCACTCCCCTACAGGCACCTCCTAAATCAGGCTGCTAGTCCCTCCACACATACACAATCTCCAACTGTTTACCCTGACTCACTCCTATTCTTTCATAAAATGTTTACTGATCACTTTATATGTGCCACGCAATGTTCTAGGTACTGGAATACAAAGACAAAAATCACTGCTCTCTTGGTGAATTCTCTCTATATTCAAATGCTACCTTGAACTGGATGCCTTTTTAAAAAATATTTATTTATTTATTTATGAGAGACAGAGAGAGAGAGAATGGAAGAGACACAGACAGAGGGAGAAGCAGGCTCCATGCAGCAAGCCTGACGTGGGACTCGATCCCAGGTCTCCAGGATCACACCCTGGACTGAAGGCAGCACTAAACCGCTGAGCCACCCGGGCTGCCCAGATGCCTTTCTTCAGTGCTTCTACAGAACTAGCAGAATATTTTTATGATACTTTAACATAACATGCCATAATTGTTGATGTACTTGAATTCTAGGGTAGATCTAGGTTTTATTAGCCCTGAAGCTAATGAAATTTGGTTTTGTGCATCTGAGGGGGCATCTTTATGAAAAAAAATATTACTAATATCATATTGCTAAGCCCTTTTCAGACACGGCCTTGGAAGGGGCCTATGCAAATAACTTCATGGTAAATCCACTCCAATTTACCCATGTTTTCCAATAGACTATGAACTTTTTGTTCCTATACCATCTCTCTGTGCCATCTCAGAGAGTTCTTTCTCCCAAGTCTTTTATCCTTGTTTACTGCTTCCCCACAAAGGCTACAACAGAACAAGAATCTTGCCTAGGAGCTCTATCTACCTGTCTTCTCTTATGGAGCTTGCTCTTGAGCTAGTGAATCATTAATTCTAACACTTCATTTCAGTTCTGCATGCTTTACTGAAAGTAGGAATCCTCTTAGAAGACTACTCACTGGCTCTCCAGGGGAATGAAGACACTTCACTTGGTGCAGTCTATTTCCGTAAGGCACAGGACCTCTTAAAGCAGATTAATAACATGTAGAAGATTGTTCCCAACATCACCAAAGGATTTTAAAACTGTTTACAATAGGGGCTGTCACATGTACAAAGAGCAGACCCAAGTCCAGACTTAGAAAAATTCTTTCTGGCTTCCTTACTTAGTCTACATTTAAGACGTTAAGGCTACCTAAATCTGCAATTTTCTTGGTCCAAAATCACTCTGGGTTTTTCCTCTGGATGTATTTACTCTGTTGATCCAAATATTTCCTGAGTTGTCCAAAATCAGAGAATCCAGAGATTTTAGAGTAAGAAGGGACTGAGATTTTAAAAATCGTATATTAGTATATCTATTATGTGCAAGCCACTGTGAGGAAAAAACAAAGAAGGGGACACCTGGGTGGATCAGTGGTTGAGCGACTGCCTTCAGCTCAGGTCATGATCCTGGGGTCCTGGGATTAAATCTCACATCTGGATCCCCACAGGGAGCCTGCTTCTCCCTCTTCCTATGTCTCTGCCTCTTTCTGTGTCTCTCATGAATAAATAAAATCTTTTAAAAAAATCTCATTTGCTGGAAACTAAGCAACTGAGCTCTAAAGAATGATTAGGGCTTCCACGAGCTTCCCTGGCCTCATAGATCTATATCACTGATGTCCCACACTGTGAATAATTCAGTTTTGAAGAAAACAAAGAATTTAAGGACATTAAAAGTAATACCCACCAAACATTTATGTTTCGCCTTTGAGAACCGACTAAATCTCAGACATTGAAAATAAATCATGGTCCCTGCCCTTAAGAATAGGCTAGTAATTCAGAGAGAAATCCTCAGATAAGAGTACAAAAATGGCAGAATGATGATAAAGATAAGCACAGGGTACTATATAAATCCAGAGGATGGTACTAATGTAGCTGATATGGAGGAAATAATATTTGACCTTACTTTTTAAAAACATAAGTTGTAGATAGCAAAACTGAGAGGCAAGATAAGGCAGGGTGCATAGACCAGTCATGTTACCAATGAATCAACTGAATACAACTTTGGTTGATTTAATCAGGAAAAGAGTTTATTTAAAAGGTGCTGTGTAGCTCAGAGAACCTCTCAAAAGGCTGATGATGCAATTAAAAAACAGACAGGAACAAAAAGATGATGCTCAGAGTAAACACAATCACAATAAAACCAGAGAATGAGTCCAATGAAAGTACTGCTGCTGCCCTCATTGAACCCTGGATTCTTTAGCTTAAATTGCCAATGTTGCCATACTGATACTGGATGCTGGCACTGAACAGTGGATGCTGATACTAGATACTGGGTGTCCAGTGCAAGTTTGGCCTCCTCTGCAACCTTCAAGACTCATAAAATTGAGATTCCAATCCTGACGGTTAAAAAAGAGGCACGGAGCAACTGACTGGTAGAGGATGTGACTCTTGATCTCAGGGTTGTAGATTCAAGCCCCACACTGAGTGTAGAGATTACTAAAAAATAAAATCTTAAAAAAAAAAGGGGGGGGGGTACTACAGCAGCATTCCAGGAAATGAGGAGGCAAGAGAAAATGGATAGGTAATTTTTTTAAAGCCTATATTAGAAAAGAATAATTACATGTCAATAACTTTAGGCTTTAAAGTAGGACAAGATGAACAAACTAAATGCTAAGCTAGCAGAAAAAAGGAAATAAAAAATACAATAGAAACTGATGAAATAGAAAACAAAAACAATGAAGAAAATTAATAAAACCAAAGCCTGGTTCTTTGAAAAGAAAAAAAACAACAAATCTTTAGTTACACTAGCCAAGAAAAAGGAAAGAAGATACAAATTACTAGAATAAAATGAAAAAGTAAACTTCACTACAAATTTAGAAAAATTAAAAGGGCCATAAAAGGAATGATGTAAACAACTTTATGTCCAATAATTTGGACAGTTTATAGAAAACAAAGTCTTAAAAAGACACAAATTACCAAAACCTACTCAAGAAGAAATGGAAAATCCAATTCGACCCATAACAAATAAAGAAGTTGAATCAATAATTTATAAAGTCCACAAATAAAATCCCAGATCATTTCAAAGGCAAATTCTATCAAAATTTCAATAATGTGTAATACCAATCTTTCACAAACTCACCAGAAAAAAAGGAGAGGAAGAATCACTTCCCAACTTATTCCCAATAGTACCATGATACAAATGCTGGACAAATACATCAAAAGAAAAAAATCATAAACCAGTTTTCTTCATGAATACAGACACAAAAATCCTCAACAAAGTAAGAGGGAACTGAATCTAGCAAAAATATAAAATGAATTAAACAATATGATTAAATGGAATTTATCACAGGAATACGAGTCTGATTTAACATATAAAAATAAATTAATGTAGTACATCATGGTAATATGAAAAGGACAAAACCTACACGATCACCTTAATAAGTGCAGAAAAAATTCAAAAAGCTCCAACAGCAATTCATGACAAATTTTTCCATTTTTTAATTAGTCACAGTTTATTTGGCATGTAAAAATATTTGCAATTGGGAGCTCTCAAACTAACAGGAAATGAGACTCAAAGGTATATTGTTATAAAAGGATATTTATTATTCTCAATGTTTTATCATATCATTAGATATAATAATTGAATATTGGTTAAAAGTGACCACCTCATGCCAGTTTGGGGGAACAGCTTGATTTTATCTATGATTTGTAGAGCCATATACAAGAAGTGGCCCAAGGTAATTTTTACTTATTTTGCAGAATAAGCTAAGGTTAGATACAGTCATTTTCCTAATAGCATAATCAGAATTATCTCCTCATTATCTATTCTAAAATCTGTAGAAGTCCAATCTCCATAATTTGAGGAAAATCAAACTGTGTGATTTTCTCACAGAGTGAGTCTACAACATGCTCTAAATTAAGTCCAGTACCATTAAGGTGTTTTTTTTTTAAGATTTTATTTATTTATTCATGACAGACACAGAGAGAGAGAGAGGCAGAGACACAGGCAGAGGGAGAAGCAGGCTCCATGCAGGGAGCCCACCGCAGGACTTCATCCCAGGTCTCCAGGATCACACCCCAGGTGAAGGTGGCACTAAACCACTAGGCCACCCCGGCTGCCCCCATTAAGGTTTTCTTTGTATAGGGACAGATTGCTAGTCATGAAATTTGAGTGGTTATGGGCCATCCTTTGGCTTCCAAGCCTCCTCCCAGTACTAGATTAACTAGTCATAAGTATTAGTTCAATGGCCAAGGGATGGATACCAATCCTTCTCGTAAAGCCATTTTCCTGTCATACATACACGTATGGGAGCTAGTCCTAATATTAACTGAGAATCTTCCCAAGCTTTTGAGTGGCTACATAACCAGCAACCATTTTGATTAGTAAAGGAGGGCATGCATTGAGTGGCAGGCTTTAGTGAGTAGAGAAAATCTCGAACAGAAAAAGGAACATGAGGGGCTCCTGAGTGGCTCAGCTGGCTAAGCATCTGCTTTCAGCTGGGGTCATGGTTCCAGAGTCCTGGGATCAAGCCCCACATGGACTCCCTGCTGAGCAGGGAGTCGGCTTCTTTCTCAGCCCCTCCCACCCACTCTTGCTTACTCACTCTGTCTCTCCGAAATAAATAAAATTAAAAAAAAAACACCTGGGATCCCTGGGTGGCGCAGCAGTTTGGCGCCTGCCTTTGGCCCAGGGCGCGATCCTGGAGACCCGGGATCGAATCCCACGTCGGGCTCCCGGTGCATGGAGCCTGCTTCTCTCTCTGCCTGTGTCTCTGCCTCTCTCTCTCTGTGTGACTATCATAAATATTAAAAAAAAAAAAAAAAACATGAGTATGAATATTTTGTGTTCATCTGTAAAACAGTAATATCACAATAATTGTTATAAAAAATGAGTTCTGGGGAAAAGACAGAGAATCTAATAGAATCTTGTTCTGTGATGTTGGGTGTAAGCTATCTGCTTTGCCTTATTGTCTGCTTCCAGGGAAGTTTGGTGTGTTGTTTTTTTTCCCCTGGAAATTCCTAATTTTAAGTTTGCCATAGGTTGACAAGTCCAATAATCGAGGAGTAGGGAGAGTTCTCTTTAATTATGAGTCATGACCCAAGTAATTTAACTGCTGTGTGAAAAAAAAGAACCTGATGGAGCCCTTTTTCACCAAGGTTCAAGTACTATTGTGAAAAAATTTTCAACAAACTAGGAAGAGAATTCCTCAACTTGACAAATGTCTTTTATGAAAAACCTATAGCTGACATCATACTTATAGAGATTATGAAATACTGAGTGACTTCTCCCTAAAATCAAGAGCAAAGCAATGATATCTGGTCTCACCACTGCTATGTAACATTCCACTAGAGATTCTAGCAGTACAACTAGCCAAAAAACAAATAAGAGGCACCCATATTGGAAAGGAAGAAGTAGTACTATCTTTATTTACAAATAACATGATCCTGTGAGGAAAAAAAAAAATTCTAGGAAATAAAAAGCAAACAAAAAACTGGTAGAACTAATGAATGAGTTTGTTAAGGCCATGAGATCAATACACAAAAAAGAAATTGCATTTCTAAATACCACCAATGAGTCATCCAAAAATCAAATTAAGAAAACAACTCAGTGAAGTCAGTCAATCAGGGAAGGACAAACATTATATGTTCTCATTCATTTGGGGAATATAAATAATAGTGAAAGGGAATATAAGGGAAGGGAGAAGAAGTGTGTGGGAAATATCAGAAAGGGAGACAGAACATAAAGACTCCTAACTCTGGGAAACGAACTAGGGGTGGTGGAAGGGGAGGAGGGCGGGGGGTGGGGGTGAATGGGTGACGGGCACTGAGGGGGGCACTTGACGGGATGAGCACTGGGTGTTATTCTCTATGTTGGTAAATTGAACACCAATAAAAAATAAATTTATTATAAAAAAAGGAACCACCTTAAAAAAAAGAAAACAACTCAGGATTTTAACAAAAGAAATATAAAAACTATATACTGGAAACTATGAACCACTGATAAGAAAAAGAGCTGAATAAACTGAGAGCCATTTCATGTTCGTAGATTAGAGGTCAGTTCAGCTTCTGACTCTTGATTTCAGCTCAGGTCATGATCTCAGGGTTGTGAGATGGAACCCCGAGTCCAGCTTAGCACTGGGCACAGAATCTGCTTCCACAGAATCACAGGATCTCTCTCTCCCTCTCCCTCTGTCTCCGCCAACACCCCACCCTGAATCAAAAGCACATGTGCACACACTCTCTCTCTCAAAGAAAGAGCACTTGAAAGATTCACCAAGGTAGACCATATTTCATATTTCCAGGCCATAAAAGAAACTCTAATAAATTTAAAGGAATTGAAATCATACAGAGTCTTGGACTACAATGAAATAAAATGGAAATCACTGACAGAAAGGTACCTAGGATTATCCTAAAATAACTGGAAATTAAACAAGACACTACAAAGAACTCATGCATCAGAGCATAAATCTCAAGGGAAATGAGAAAATACTTTTGAATTGAATGAAAGTACAACATATCAAAATTTGGAGATGTTTACATTAATAAAGAAGAAAGTTCTGAAATTAATGGTGACCATTACACAACACTATGAATAAATTAAACCACTGAACTGCATTTTTTAATTTTTTTTTTTTAATTTATTTATGATAGTCACAGAGAGAGAAAGAGGGAGAGGCAGAGACATAGACAGAGGGAGAAGCAGGCTCCATGCACCGAGAGCCCGATGTGGGATTCGATCCGGGGTCTCCAGGATCGCGCCCTGGGCCAAAGGCAGGCGCCAAACCGCTGCGCCACCCAGGGATCCCCTGAACTGCATTTTTTAAAGGTGGGTTTTACAGTATGTGAATTTTATCTCAATTTAAAATCATTAAAGAAAAAAATAAAATAAAATAAAATCATTAAAGAAAAGAAATATCTCAGTACAAAAATCTAAGATTCCCCCTTAAAATAAAAACAGAAGAGCAAACTAAACCCAAAGAAAACAAAAGGAAGAAAATAATAAAGAGCAGGATTTTCTTTTTTTTTTTTTTTTAAGATTTTATTTACTTATTTGAGAGAGAGCGTGCACAAGTGGGGAGAGAGGCATGGCTCAATCCCAGGATCCTGGGATCATGATCTAGCTGAAGGCAGGCATTTAACCAACTGAGCCATGTAGATATCCCAAGTGCAGTTTTATAATAAAATTACAAATAGAAAAATAGAGAAAAATCAATGAAAACAAAAGCTGATTCTTTGAAATGATTGATAAGATTGACAAACCTCTAGCCAGACTACCAAGAGTGGGGGAAAAGACACAAATTACTAATATCAGAAATAAAATAAGGGACACCATTACAGATCCTACAGATGTTAAAAGGATAATGAAGAAACGTTATGAATAACTACATGCCCATTGTATTCATTTTCTACTGCTGCTTAACAAATTATCACAAACATACATAGTGGTTTAACACAACACATTTATTACCTCACACGTTCTGTGGGTTAGGAGTTCATGCTTGGTTTAGCTGGATGCTTTTTAGGGTCTCATAAGGTTGCAATCAAGATGTTGGCTGGGCTGTGTTCTCGTATGAGGGTTTGACTGGCACAGTAAGCAGAATAATGGTTCTCCAAATACGTCAATGCTCTTATCCCCAGAACCTGTGAATATGTTACCTTACATAGCAAACAGGCTTTGAAGATGTGACTAAATGAAGATTGTTAAAATGGGAGATTATTCTGGATTATCTAGGTGGGCTCAATGTAAATATAAGGGTCCTTATAAGAGAAAGAGGCAGGCAGGGAAGTCAGAGAAAGAGATATGACAATGGAAGAAGTCAAGGTGATATGATGTGAGAAAAATATGACCAGCCATTGCTGGCTTGGAAGCCAGAGGAAGGGGCCACAAGCCAGAGAATACAGGTGGCCTCTAGAGGTTGGAAAAGGCAAGGAATGGATTCTTCCCCGCAACCTCCAGAAGGAATTCAGCCCTGCTGCCACCTTGATCTTTAATCTCATATGACTCATGTACGACTTCTGATCTTCAAAATTATGAGATAATATATTCGTGTTGTTTTAAGCCACTAGGTTTGTGGAAATCTGTTAGAGCAGGAATAGGAAACTAATATTAAGAAAGAAGAAACTTCCAAACTCACTCAGATTGTTAATAGAATTCATTTCCTATGGCTGTAAGACTGATGGCCCTGGATTCTTGCCTATTAGGTGGAGGCCATCCTCACCTTCTATAGAGTCTTAAACTGATAAAGAACTTCTGTAAAAAACCTATAGTTAACATAACTTAATGTTGAAAAACTGAATGTTTTCCTCCCTAAGATTGGATATCTTCTCTTACCACCCCTATTCAACATCATCCTGAAATCCTAGCCAGTAAAATAATGAATGAAAAACAAAAAGCAAACAAAAAGAAAAAAAAAAAGAAAAACAAAAAGCATACAGATTGGAAATACATAAAACTGTTTCTTTTCATAGACACCATGATTGTCTACATGAGAAACCTCAAGGAATCTACCAAAAAAAAAAAAAGAAAGGTCTATAACTAATATATGAGTTTATCAAGATCACAGGATACAAAAGTAATAAAAAACCGATTGTATGTCCCTATACTGGCAATGAATAATCGGAAATTGAAATTATGAAAACTGCACATAAAACATCGAATATTTTAGTATAACATAATATGTGCAGGATCTAAAACGCCAATAAAAGAAATCAGAGGAAACCTAAATACATTAAGAGATATACAATGTTCATGAGTTTGTAAGAGTTAATGTTATGATGACAATTTTCCCCAAACTAATCTAAAGATTTAACACAATTCCAATTAAAATTCCAACAGGATTTTTTGTACAAATCAACAAGCTGTCTCTAAAATGTACATGGAAAGACAAAGGTACTAGAACATCCAAAGCCATGGTGCCTGAGTGGTTCAGTTGGTTAAGCCTCAGCTAGTTAAGCGTCTGCTTTCAGCTCAGATCATGATCCCAGGGTAAAAGATGTTCAACATGATTAGTCACTAGGGAGATCAAAACCACTCTGAGGTACCACTTATATCCACTACAATGTCTATAATGAGAAAAAAAACTGAAAAATAACAAGTGTTGGCGAGGATATAGAAAAATGGGAATTCTCATACAATATTGCTGGGAATGTAAAACGGTTCAGCCACTGTGGAAAAAAGTTTGGCAGTTCCTCAAAAAAAAATTTTTTTTCAGTTCCTCAAAATTAAACATAGAATTACCATATATTACGTGGTTCTGAGTTTCAAATTCCTGGGAGAGACTATGATAGCACCAATTTGAGTGTCTACCTCTGGATCAACTGACAACAGCCAGGGGTGAGTTGCCTTAGTCTGAGAAGGCCACGGAGATCTTATCCTTGTGCTGTAGAGCCACTCACAGCAAAGGGGAATTGTGTGCTAAGTAGTTGCCCCAAGAGATACGTATTATAAGCAAAAAAGGTGCACTGATTACCTTCCACTGAAGGTCACCATCAGATTATGGAAAGTACAGAATAGGATTCAGTGGCATTCTGATTATCCTCCCCACCCCCCCAAGCTCCTCAATATCCCAACAGATTTTTTTCTTTCTAAGGCTTAAGAGAAAACACACTCATTGTCACGTTTATATTTTAAAATTGTGTTTGACCCTGGGACACCTAGGTGATGCAATTAAGGGTCCGACTCCTGGTTTCAACTCAGGCCACGACCTTGAGGTTGGCAAGATTGAACCCCGCATCAGACTCTTTGCTCAGCACAGAGTCTACCTGAGATTCTTTCTCCTTCTCCCTGATCCTCCTTCTGCTGTTTCAGATAAATAAACCTTTTTTATTTTTTTAAAGATTTATTTATTCATTTATGATAGACATGGGGGGGTGGGGAGACACAGGAGGAGGGAGAAGCAGACTCCATGCCAAGAACCCAACGTGGGACTCACTCCCAGGACTCCAGGATCATGCCCTGGGCCAAAGGCAGGCGCTAAACCGCTGAGCCACCCAGGGATCCCCTAAACCTTTTTTTAAAAGTAAAAACTTTGACCTACTGACAGAAGATCATATGCATTTTCATTCAATCTTTTATCTAAAAGATAACACTTTTAAATGTTTATGGTGGTCTTTAACATGCAATTACTTTCTCAAAAACTCGTAGGGGTTCCCTATAACCTACCATATTAAAATATCTAACTATTTAGCGTTCTTTATCAAATAGCTTCTCTCTGCCTTTCTGAACTCCTTATTTATTAAACGTTTGTTGAGGGTCACCTGGGTGGCTTAGTTGGTTAAACATCTAACTTTCACTCACGTTACGATCTCAGGGGCCTGGAATTGAGCCCTTCATTAAGCTCCACATTTGGCAAGGAGTCTGCTTATCCCTCTGCCCTTCTCCCTGCTGGTTCTCTCTCTCTCTCTCTCTCTTTCTCTCTTTACCTCTCTCTCGCGCTCTAATACATAAAATCTTTTTTTAAAAAACCCATTTGTTGAATAAACAATGATTTCTTCCTTCCAGGAACTAACATGGATATGCTGTCATTAAGATTTGTCAATCTAAATGACAAGAACTTATGGACGTAATGGCATCGAATTTCCGAACTGAGATCATCCTAGAATATTTATGGCATATGTTTCGTATAATTAAAAAGTAAGGAAAAAAACAGTTGAAAACATAATCTCTATCTTGCAACAACAGTTCTGTGTGGTACACACTTCATTCCAGCAGTCTTTGACCCTGTCTTGTCAGAGTCCTGGCTGCCCCCCAACCCCGACATACATTGTTCACCCTCACCTTACTTCTTATTTTTTAAAACATATATATTTATTATTGAAGTACTGTTGACATAGAATATTAGTTTCAGGTATACCACACAGTGATTTGATCATTCCCCCCTTTTTTAAAGATTTTATTTGAGAGGAAGAAAGAGCACAAGAGGGGAGGGACAGAGGGACAGGAAAAGGGAAAAGCACACTCCCCAGCAAACAGGGAGCCTGGCACCAGGCATGATCCCAGGACCCCAGAACCACAACCTCAGCCAAAGGCAGATGCCCAATGAACTGAGCCATCCAGGCACCCGTGATTTGACAATTCTGTACATTACTCAGTACTTGCCATGATAAGTGTAGTCACCATCTATCACCATACAACGTTATTACAATAGTAGTGACTATATTCCCCATGCTGCACTTTTCATCTCCATGATTTATTTATTTAATTACTGGAAGTATGTACCTCTTAAACCCTCTCACCTATTTTACCCATCTGCCCATCCATCTCCCCTCTGGCAACCACAAATTTGTTCTCTGTATTTATAAGTCTATTTTTGTTTGTTTCTTCACTCGTTTGTTTTTTAGATTCCACAACTGAGTGAAATCATATGGTATTTGTCTTTTTCTGACTTATTTCACTTAACATAATACCCCCTAGGTACATCCATGTTGTCACAAATGACAGCATTTCATTCTTTTTTATGACTGAGTAATATTCGTGTGTATGTAGTACATTTTATTTATCCATTCATCTACCAATGGACACTTGGATTGCTTCCATTTCTTGACTATTGTAAATAATGCTGCAATATAGGGCTATATTTTTAAATTAGTGTTTTTGGTTTTGGGGGGTAAATACCCAGTAGTAGAATTACTACATCATATATTTCTATTTTTAATTTTTTGAGGACCTTCATATTGCTTTCCACAATGGTTGCACCAATACACATTCTCACCAAAAATTTATGAGGGTTCCCTTTTCTCTACATTCTTGCCAACACTTGTTATTTCTCGTCTTTTGATATGAAGTGATACCTCAAAGAATGAGACTGGACCACTTTCTTACACCATACACAAAAATAAACGCAAAATGTATTAAAGATCTAAATGTGGGACATGAAACCATCAAAGTCCTAAAAGAAAACATAGGTAAACTCTTGGACATCAGTCTTACCAATATATTTATAGGTATATCTTCTCAGGCAAGAGAAATAAAAGTAAAGATAAACTAATGGGACTACCCCAAAACAAAAGCTTTTGCACAGCAAAGGAAGCCATCCACAACACAAAAAGCAACCTACTGAATGGGAGAAAATATCTGCAAACCATTCACCTGAAGGGCTTAATAACCAAAATATATAAAGAACTTCTACAACATCCAAAAAATAATCATAATAATCTGATTTAAAATGGGCAGAGGACCTGAATAGACATTTTCCAAAGAAGACATACAGATATGGCCAATAGACACATGAAAAGCTATTTGACATCACTAATCATCAGAGAAAGGCAAACCACCTTACGTCTTCTTTTGCTATTCGTTAGGCCTTGAAATGCTATCTTGTGCATCGTCATTCTATTCTGTGCCCCTCATTAGGAGAAATACAGTAAATCCTCTTCAAAAAGTTTGCACTTGGGACACTAGGGTGGCTCAACAGTTGAGTGCCTGCCTTCGGCCCAGGGCATGATTCTGGAGTCCAACGATCGAGTCCCACATCAGCCTCCCTGGATGGAGCCTGCTTCTCTCTCTCTCTCTCTGTCTCTCATGAATAAATTAAAATCTTTAAAAACAAATTTGCACTTGGGGCACGTGAGTGGCAGTGGTTAAGTAGAGTCTGCCTTTGGCTCAGGTTGTGATCCCCGGGTCCTGGGATTGAGTCCCACATCCTCTTCGCAGGGAGCCTGCTTCTCCCTCTGCCTGTGTCTCTGCCTCTCTCTCTTTGTGTGTGTGTGTGTGTGTGTGTGTGTGTGTGTCTCTCATGAATAAATAAAATCTTAAAAAAAAAAACTTTAACCTCTTCATACCCGAAACAATCCTTATAGTAAAAAGCTGTCTTTTCTGAACATGAGAAGAACTTTGTGTGTACTTTTTAAGAAATAAGAGAATTTGATAAATTCTCATACTGCTTGTAATACTTAAATATCAACAATAAGTTAAATGACCATTGTGTTCTCCTTAATCCAAGCTTCTTCATGAGGTTATCTGTCTCTCTCCTTGGAATTCCCATTGCATTTCATTCCTCTTTTGAGCATAATTCACTGTTTTATATTATGGCTCTCTGTCAATGCTTACTTCCTCTATGAGATTACAACTCCTTCTGAGATAGTACTGTGTCTTAATCTTATTTGCACTCCTTCTGGTTCTCAGCACAATGCCTGACATACTATAGATGCACAATACACAGGTGTTTTTGAATGAAGAAAAAATTAACCACAAGAGGTTTCTATGGTGATATTATTACAGCTTTTTTCTTCCATATAGGCCTGTCAGCCTGGAAATAAAACACTTACTAAAAACAGTTCAGAGACTCCTATCTATGAAACTGTTTGTATGATATAATTCTGAACAAGGTTAGGGGCTTCCAAGCTACAGAGAAAGCTGTCTGCTCTCTTGTGTTACTTTTAAAGCAAATAAAAAGGTTCCTGAGATATAAATACTAAGTCTAGAACTCCATATATTAGTGAAATAAATGCTAAGTCTAGAATTCCATATATTAGTGGTTACTATCCTTTTTCTTAGTGGCAGTACGGTAAAATAGGAACTGGGGTCTGAACTCAGAATTTAACATCGGGCTCCCTGCATGGAGCCTGCTTCTCTGTCTGCCTGTGTTTTTGCCTCTCTCTCTCTCTCTCTCTGTGTCTCTCATGAATAAATACATAAAATTTTAAAAAAAGAGAGATAGAGAGAGAGAGAAAGGGCAGCCCGAGTGGCTCAGTGGTTTAGCGCCTGCCTTCAGCCCAGGGCGGGATCCTGGAGACCGGGATCAAGTCCCACATGGGCTCCCTGCATGGAGCCTGCTTCTCTCTCTGCCTGTGTTTCTGCCTCTGTGTGTGTGTGTGTGTGTCTCATGAATAAATAAATAAAACCTTTTAAAAAAATGAATTCAGAATTTAAGGATTTCAATCTCAGCTCCACCACGTATTAGCTTCGTGACCTTGCAAGTTGTTTAACTTCTCTGTGCCTCACACAGTACAGTCCCTCAAAGGAATGGTATAAAAATTCATGACTTGATATATTTAAAGTTTTTAGAATAGTACCTGGTTCTTTGTTTAGAAGTGATAGCATACAACACCCAAGTGCTGATTACTTCAACTGATGAATCACTAAATTCTTACTCTGAAAATAATAATACATTATATGTTAATTAAATTGAAATTTTTTTTTAAAAAGGGGGTTAGGAATATGTAGTACTAACTATATTGCTCTTCTATTCCCTATTGATAAGTTCCAAGATGTTAAGGACAAAATGAGTTTTGTTTTTATCCCCTATTACCCGCCTAGCACAGTATGTAACAAATAGTAGACGCTTAAAAAATGACGCGAATTGTATTGGAAACATGTATGAGTCCACAAGAAAATGAAGGTGTGTTGATGTAAATGAAATTGCAAAGGGTTCTTGGCATATCGTTTGCGTATCTTCACTTATTTCTTTATAGTTAGTTGTTAGGTGCTTTATGACTTGATCTTTTTCTTGCCCTCTTCAGAGCATGCACTTTGGTGTAATGCATGTTATATCCCTGAGGACTGCTGGCCTCCTCACATGCTGGCTATTCAAATAGTCTGAGGGATGAGGCTGCGGCAGGCAAAAGTGGGTTACCTTACAGTACTGCCTGCTGCTGGGGATGGAGGACCAATAACCTCAGAATACAGCGCACAGGAACAGCTGGGCCAGCAGAGCAGTCTGTGAAGGCTCATCTGGCCACTCCGCAGTGGGGCACTGCCAAGGTGAGCGCCCTAACGCGCGGGTCGCCCGCCCGGAGGCCCTCACGCTGCAGCAGGGTCTGGCGACGGAGGGAAGGGCTCCGGCCAAGGCCGCCTGGATGAGTCATTCTCACCTCCCCAGGCAGGTGCGGGTGGCCGGACGCGCCGCCTCGGCTGCCAGGAGCCGGGAGCCGAGAGCCGCCGCCGCGGAGCCCCTTCCCGGGACGCCTCCTCTGGGCCAGCACTGACCTTGCCGCTGGCAGCCCGACTGCCGAGAAGACCCGGCGCCGCAGAGCCGGACACTGGTCGACGGTGCCCACTGGCACCCGGACCCACAGGTGTCGGAGCCCGCCGCCGGCCTCCTGCGCTGCCTCAGCGCCTCCTCCCCACGCGAGGTCGCCAGCCGAGCCCCGAGGGCCGCGGCACGAGGCTCAGGAGCACTGGGCGGGGCGCGCGCCCACCGGCCCGCGGAGGTCTTCTCGCGCGGGCGCACGCGCCGCAGCCGCGCGGGGCGGGGGTGGGGCGGGTGGGTGTGCTTGGGGCGCGCGCGCCGCCGCCGCCGCCGCCGCCGCCTCAGCCTGCTGCTCCGCCTGCGCCTCCTGCTCCCGGCGCTCGGCCCCAGCACGCCGGCTCCCGAGCGGCCATGGGCGGCGCGGGGTCCGCAGTGTAGAGTCCGCCAGTCCCGGACCCGCGTCCCGCACCCTGACGGTCCCGGTAAGCGGGGGCGGGGGCGGCGGGGACTCGGCAGGCACCCTAAGGGACGAGCCTGCGGGCCGCGGACAGCCCTTTGGGGACTGTGAGGTGTTGTGTGGGAGCAGCCCCTAAGGGAGTCCCTGTGTAAGTGGATAAACCCCGAGGGTCCCCGCCTCTGCCGCTGGGAGAGTCCCGGAGGCGGTTCGGGGAGCCGCCCCCACGGAGGACCCCTGTGTGAAGGGGGGACTCCAGGGCTCTCTCTGAGGAGCAGCGTGAGGGCACTGTCCCCGCAGAGAGACCAGACCGTCTGTAGAACTCGCGGAGGCCAAGGGTAGTCTCTGGTGCTGTCTCAGTGGAAGACCATTTGAGAACATAGGGGAGCCTCGGGAGCCTGCGCGGTGGAGCGGGACCGCACAGAGGGAGGACTCCTGTGTGAAGGAATACCTTAGGCTGAGCGCTAGAACCGCCGCAAGGAATGAATCTCTGACTGGAAGGAGAGGAGGCTGCTACGGGATCTAGGCCAGGAGTAACTTCCCCATATGCACCAAAGGAATTTGGCCTTGACTTTTCTAGGGGTCAGTGTGCCCGAAGTTGTGTCCCTCCAAGGTGGTTGAGGGGCTGCTGCCTTTGTCCATTCCTTCCCGCAACCCCGTTAGAAATTTATTCTCCGCGGTAGCCCAGATTGGCTCCAGGCTGGAATTTGTGGAGGCAGGAACTTCTCTTAGAGCAAAGGGCATAGGGGAAGGGAGGACCACTGAGGCCTCTGAAGCAAAGATGGGAGACTTGAGGCCCTGGGCTCGACTGTCCATAAGCAAGCAGTTAAGATGAGGTGGAGTAATTGATCCTGGCTGGTCCTGGAAGAGAAAGCCCTTTGAAGGAAGGAAAAAGGATATTTAGGATTATTGAGCACCTGTGTGCCAAGTACCATGCCAGGGATACTAACATCTCATATAAACGTTACAAAAACATTATGAGATTATCTCCTTTTAAACATTAAGCGCTTTAAACTCAGAGAGGTTTAGCAAATTGTCCAAGGTCACAAAGCTTGGAATCATGAAATCTGCTTTTTTAAAGCTTATTTAGGAAAAAGTATCAAGAGGCAGAGGCAAGAATGTATATTTGTTAAGTTGCTTTAAGATACCAAGTGTAGGGATGCCTGGGTGGCTCAGCGGTTGAGCATCTGCCTTCAGCTAAGGGCGTGCTAGGTCCTGGGTTTGAGTTCCATATCGGGCTCCCTGTGGGGAGCCTGCTTCTCCCTCTGCCTGTGTCTCTGCCTCTGTGTGTCTCTCATGAATAAATAAATAAAATCTTAAAGAAAACAGATACCAAGTGTAGGGCTTTGCAATAGTATATGGTTAGTAAATGTGATGATTAAATAAGTGAATGTGGACAGCTTAATTGGGGATGAGACTGCTGCAGGAAGTGATTTCCACCTAAACCCCAGATTTCAGGGTGTGGCTTCCTTCACTGGCAACCCAACTGTAACCATGCCTCTGGGTTTCTCCGACTTAATTGGGTCTGGGAGAGGCCTCTGGGTGTGGTCTTTGATAGGACTTGCTCTGGGGAACTAGAACCCTTCAGAGGCTGGTGTTCTAAGACCACTGTCTCAGTTTACGGAATCCTTGAGGGAGCAGAGGGAGAGACAGGGTAACTTTTAGAAAGTGTGATTCAGTGCCTTTATGGCCATCTAACTACTGCACCACAAACACTGTTCCACAGATAACACGCAGGACACTTTCCAAAAAATGCCTCTGCATGATGAGGAGGCAGAACAGGTGCAGAGCCAAGGAAGACTTTTTGGAAGCGCATTGTCTGGGGAGGGCAAAGGGTCTGCACCTCATATAGTGATGCAATCTCATCTCACCCCCTTGGCTGTGGTAGTGCTTTAATTCCACCTGAATTCCAAGGGTGCAAATTTGGGACCAATGAGATATTCTGGTTTCTTGTCCAAAAAATAGAGTGGTGAAGGAAGTAAGCAGTGTAATTCACCAGAGAACCATTCTGAGTTTTCCTGTTCCCCTTTCTATCCTTCCACAAAGCCAAACCTAGTGACATCCTCCTTTAATAGAAGTGGCTTCCTTGGGCTCCTAGGGTTATTTAGGAAAGATCAGGCTTGTGAGAAAACAAAACAACCTGATTTACCAATTGTTAGCTTTTCTATTTAACTCAATGGCTGCCTGAAGCATGGGTGTGGCCGCTCATGCACAGCTCCCTCAGGGGAGTAAATTCTGACAAAGGTTTATATTAGTTAATCACCTCCCCATTACAGAGTTATTAATCCCCTTTCAGTTCAAACCCCTTTCATCAGCTTAACACACCAAAATAAATAGGGATATGGAGATATATAGATATATCCATATTTTTTAAAGAAAATCAGAAGAAGCAAGCCTGCAAATATCGTCTTACTCCAGAATACATCATTGGGGGTTTTTTCTAGATGGTCTTTTCATTGAGGGCTTTTGGTGTCACACCCTCCTCATGTCCCTAGAAAAATTGCTTGATGGCTTTAGGTACTCCCCAAATACTGGACCTTCAATGTCACCTCCTTGATGTCCAAGTTTGGGTAAACGTAAAGATTACAAAAATCCTAGGAATACCATCTAACTCTCCCCTAATCACAACATAAGTCAAATCATTCCAGAATGGATGTGAGGGATGTCACAAAGTTGCCTTAATTTACTAAAAAAACAAACACAAAAAAACAAAAAAATTTCCCCCAAAGGAAAATAAAAAGGGAGAGAATTTCACTTGCATGTACACAGATATATCTGGGGTTAACTTACAGATTTTTTAACCTTTAATTTTCCACATCTTCTGATCACATTCTTAAAGTTTTCTTTCTCCTATATTTTCCATATTTTTGACAGTGCTTCCTTTTCCTCAAAAATGAATAGTCTTTCTCCAGCCCATTTCCCACACTCCCTTTATTTTTTCCAGTAAACCTGTTCCTAAGTGAATCATATTTATGCAGTTTCCTTTCTCTTTACAGAATCTATTATCTTCTAGTCTCACCTGCTTTTCTCCATCAGTACTCTTGATTTCTGCTATCTTCATTTCCCAAATTGATTTATCCATTTCTGATGGGAATATCATCATCCACTCCACCCCTCAATCTTAATGACCAAGTTCTGACAGGAATTGCTTACCAGCTTTGGACCAAGAAACCAAGACCATCAATTTGTAGCTGGAGACATGATTATTTTTTCCATTATAGCATCCCTCTCCATCCTCTCCTTCCAGCAATCCCCTCAGAGACTCACAGATACTTATTAAGTGCTATTTGCCAGGCACTATGCTAGATAAATATGATTGTTGCTTGCCCTTGAGGAGTTCACATAGAATCAGTCTGCATTTCCCTAATTATTTACTATAGAGTAAGAAAACTAAGGGGAAATTACAGTTTTACTGAGTATAGGAATCAATGTAGACTATGCTTTTTCCTAGGCATCACTGAAATGCAACTGCTGTTCTGTGCCTCCTCTGGCAGCTCCATTGTTAACTCCCTGCCATTGCCCTGCCAAAATTACTTGTTCCCATATGCTTTGAATGAACTGGCCATACTCTTAGCTTCTTAGGATAATAACGATAGTAACTTATGTTTGGATAACATGTTGTAGTTAAAGCTCTTTTACATACATTATTTCTATTTGTTTTTGAGGCATGTTTCCTCTTACTAGAGTCTTCTCACTAAAACAACAGCGTGTGGGCTGCCTGGATCACTTTCTCTATTTATTTTTTTTTTTTAAGTCTCTTAATCAAGTTTATGGGTCTCCCAGAGGGAAAGCCCCAGTGATTCACTACAGTCACCACATACCAGCTCTCAGTCTATGAGAGGAGTTTCTTGTTGGCTCCAGAGGTCAAGCAATGTGCTCACTGGTCAGCCCTGGTACTTATCAGGGCTATCCTACTACCTGGCCTCAGAAAATTCAGTTCTCTGTGTTTTTTTCCTCCTGAAATCCCAACACATATTCCCTTCTAAATAAGTATTTTCAGCTTACTGTCTCAAACCAGTTTTTTGGGCTGATTCATAACATGAAGGCAGTTTTCCTTGCCTATTTCTATCCAGCAACCAGCTGGCTTCATACCATCTAAGCTATGATGGAGTCCCCGTATAGCAATCCATGCCTTGGCATGTGCTCTTACCTCTTCCTGGAATGCCTTTTTTTTTTTTCCTAAGCCATTCGGGTAACTCCCACTCTTATTTCAAAATTTAGCTCAAGCAACACTTTTTTTAAAAATCCTACAGTCATGCCCCCTACACATGCATGTACACTGCATTCTTACAGGCTGAGATTCCATTTGTTCATTCTACCAAGTTATTAAGTGCCTGATTTGTGCCTGACACATAGTAGGCTGCACTCAGCATATATTTGTAGAATCAGTAAACAAAGATAATTAAGGTGTAATAAGTTCATTAAATGAGTTGAATCTCTGCTTCAGAAGCCCACAACAGAGAACAGGGAGTGCCTCTCCATCTTGCTGAAAAGCTCTGCTTGCTAAATGCAGTCATACCAGCCAATCACTGATAGTGTGCTATTTCTTAACTGTTGCTCTGCTTCTGTGGGAAACCAGCACTGTAGCTCTTCATGAAGACTCATCCCAAGCCCCCAGAGGCTGAGGATCATGCCATAATTTTGTTCTCATGTATATTAGAGCTTTGTTGGCTTTCAGTAAATATTAAAAACAGGACCTCTGTCATGTCTTATTCTCTTGAGCAGAGTGGAGAAAGATAGTTTTAGTCTTTAGCTCTTCTGCTTGGAAACCCCAAAAAAGCCCTGTGCAGTTGGGGGATGACTGTCTCTCTGGACTAACTGAAGCCAGTACTACTGTGCTGGATAAATAGGGAGAATGGAGAAAGACAGGGAGGTACTAGGTAGACCCCTTCAAGGTCTGCAGACATGAAAACTAAAATTAATCTGTAAACTGCTAGGCCACAGAATGGCTGACTATGAACAGGGATCCCAGAGCAGTGTCATGAGACACTGTATTCCTAAATCAAAACTCTTTTTATTGGCTTTTGTTTAAAGTCTTGAGATTGATGTTGATGTCTATAGTGAGCTTAGAGGCTGTGCTATAGATTTTGCCTTTCTTAGCCCCTGGTTCTGCGGTTTTCACCCTCGTGTGCAGATGTTGCTCATACTAAATTTCTCCAACTCAAACCCAGGAGGGAGAAGATACATTTTCAAGCTTCCTACACATGGTCATAGGGCAGTAGCCCTCCTGTGGGCCAGGCCACAGTGCCACAGGATACAGCATAAATGCAGGGGACCATTGACCTTGGTAATATTATCCCTTACTGTGTTTTTACAAACTAGCTAAATTCCAAAATTCTGTAGCTCTCCCCTGTGGTCAAAGAAATCACCTATAACTACCATGATTACCTGTTCTCATCCCTGCTAGCTCCAAACTACCATTCAGGGTCCACCTTTAGGGAAGCAGAGTAGATGTGATGAAATGAGCTGGTGACTTCGTAGGTTTTAGAAGTGAGCTCTGAAGATTTACTTTCATTGGTCTCTCTGGCCAACTTTGAGAGAAAGGGTATTGATACCATGATCTCAAACTTTTTATGTTGTCCAGTCATCTCTACAACATTCATTCAACAAAGGTTTTTATTTTTTTTTATTTTTTTTTAAGATTTATTTATTCATTCATTCAGAGAGAGAGAAGAGAGAGGCAGAGACACAGGCGGAGGAAGAAGCAGGCTCCATGCAGGGAGCCTTATGAGGGACTTGATCCTGGGTCTCCAGGATCACACCCCAGGCTGCAGGCGGCGCTACCGGGGCTGCCCTCAACAAAGATTTTTAGAACCCATGCTCTGTGGAAGACAGTGGGAATCATCTAAATTTTTCTCTCTTCATATCACTGAAGATCTGAGATTCCTTTTTCTAACTGCTCAGCCCTTGTGCCTCTACTCAAAGGTTTTTTCTTTGCCTTGTTCCCACCTAGGAAAGCCTTCATAACCTCCAGACAATCACTTTTAGATGTTTTTGAGCCTTTTTCAAACAGTTGCCAGTCCTATACGAAGAATCAGGTGAAAGAAATAAAAGTCATCCAGATTGGTAAAGAAGTAGTAAAACTTTTACTATTTGCAGACGACCTGATACTATATATATATAGAAAACCCTGAAATTCCTCCAAAACAACTAGTAGAACTGATAAATGAATTCAGTAAATTTCAGGATACGAAATAAAATGTTTATTTTTTTTTAAGATTTTATTTATTCATTCATGAAAGACACAGGGAGAGAAGCAGAAACACAGGCAGAGAGAGAAGCAGGCTCCACGCAGGGAGCCCGACGTGGGACCCGATCCCAGGACTCCAGGACCACTCCACTATGACCCTGGGCCGAAGGCAGGCGCCAAACCGGCGAGCCATCCAGGGATCCCCTTAATAAAATGTTTTAAAAAAGAGTCAGATGGGGACGCCTGAGTGGCTCTGTGGTTGGGCGTCTGCCTTTGGCTCAGGGCATGATCCTGGTCCTGGGATCGAGTCCCACATCAGACTCCTCGCAAGGAGCCTGCTTCTCCCCCAGCCTGTGTCTCTGTGTCTCTCTGTGTGTCTCTCATGAATAATAAAATCTTAAAAAAAAAAAGAAGAATCAGATGAATGCAAGTCAAGTAAATGTACTTTACATTCAGCATGCCAAACAAGGAGACTCCTGCCTTGTTAGCAGGGCTGCTCCCCAGGCTTCTCACAGTTACACATTTTTTAAGATTTTATATTTAGGGCAGCCTGGGTGGCTCAGCGGTTTAGCGCCGCCTTCAGCCTAGGGCGTGATCCTGGAGACCAGGGATCGAGTCCCACGTCGGGCTCCCTGCATGGAGCCTGTTTCTCCCCTCTGCCTATGTCTCTGCCTCTCTCTCTCTCTCTCACTCTGTCTCTCATGAATAAATAAATAAAATCTTTTAAAAAGATCTTATTTTTAAGTACTCTCTACACTCCAGATGGGGCTCAAACTCACAATCCCAAGATCAAGATTCACATGCTCCAGCAACAGAGCCAGCCAGGTGCCTCTCAAGTACAAATCTTTATAGAGAGCTAGGGAAGAGGTTCCCTAGCTGCCTTCCCCTTCCTTATTTTTCTACCAGCTCCTATTAGGGAGCAACCCTTCCCCCTCTTACTCCCACCACTCTGCCCTTATAAATATTCTGTGTTGTAAGCATGTGCTCTAGAGAATGGGTGTGTCTTGCAAATACATACTCCAAGCTGCCCACATATATCTTACTGCCTGACAAATACATCTAGACAGATTTCTCTTACCCAAAGAAAGATTTTGGTTTTATCTTCTGTCTTCATTTCCTCCAGATCATATAGCCAAACAGCCTGTTCTACCTTCTTGTCCCTCTGTTATTCATCACCACCTGCTCCTGCCCCCCGCCCCAAGGTTTTTTCAAAGCCTTTCTTAGATACCACAAATTCTCTGGCAATCAAATCATCCTTGAGACAAAGTCTTTTTATCCTTCTTTTCATCCTGTTAGGAAGACAGAAAACCCAATTCTACCCACCAGCCAAAGAAGTAATCATTAGTGATCATTTATTGGGATCTTTACAACTTGATTTCTTTTTAACTCACTCAGGGCTTCCTCAGCACAGGAAAGGCCAGGTTTTTCTCACCAGGCATTTGATTTACCCATCACTAATCACTACCACTTGTTTCTCCAGAAATTAGAACAGATTTTGTTAATTTCTCAAACACCCAGGTGCACATCATGGCTATTTCAGCACACTTGCTTTTAATCAAGGTGTCATACAGGTTTGATCCTCTCCATTAAGCACTAAGAGTTTTAACCTCATTCTTTGAAGCCTACTGCTATTGTGTTCTCACAATTTACTCTCAAAATCAAAGCTATGTCGATTCACAATGACTTGGGGTCTTGTTTGTATTTTGATGGTTTCTTTTCGATGATTCTGCTCTACATTTTCTGCCCTTATAAGCATAAAATGGCCTAGAAAACTGAATCATCTCAGGAAAAAGCAGTAGCAGTACTCCAGGATCCTGTGGTCAGGAATGGAAAGTGGTTTTTAATTTGTTTTTATGTTTGTTTGTTTTGCTGGTGGATGTCATCTTCAGTCTTCATTGAAATTCCTTTGAAGATCAACTCCCCAAACCACTGCAATGACATCATTAACAACTAAGATAGCATAATAGTGATTCTTGTTCTCCTTACAGATAATAATGGGTTGCAGCAGGACTACAGTGTATTGGGAGATGCCTGTGGTTAATTTGCTGATAAACTATTAATGACTCAGTTCACTTACAGAGTAACCTTCCTCTTTGGCCTTTGTTGAGAACTTTTATTATGTTATCTGAAAAAAAGCCAATAAGAACTAAATGCATACCATTGATTTTCCTTCAATGAACCATTCTTGAAAAAGTGAATTTTGTATGGTTACTCTCAGTCTCTAAATAAGCATTTCATAACTTTTTCTTTCAACCCATACTTTCTTGCTGATTAACTTAAATGTCTTACAACTACTCCCTAAAACTTATAACACAGCTTCTGGGAAGGGGCTACCCCAGACTATTTAGAAAGCTAGTACTTTTGTATCTCCCCAGCAGCCAAGAGGACACTGTCAAGCTCTGCTGTTTTGAGTCTGTGTTACAAAAAAAAAAAATTAATATTTGCTTTACAGATAAAATATATATTATAACATATGCTTTTTCAATCCACTATGTCTCCTTTCCTCCTGGAATTCAGATATATATCCTCCACTTGCAGGATCAAACTAATGAGGATCATTGCTGTGATCTTTGTATTCCTATTGGATTAAATCATTTTTTTCTCTCTTTATGGTATGAATATTTCACAGGGTATTTAATAATTCTATTGACGTTTTTTCCACCTTTTTATCATTGTAAACAAATTTCTACAATAATATTCTTTTACATTTGTGCACAGGTCAAAGAGGATCAGCCTCTCATATAGAGTAGGGTCTTCTTCAAAGGTATATTAATAGCTGTCCATCTTTGTTAGAACTGTAGGCTCTCTTTTTAAATATTTATTTATTTATTATTTATGATAGACATAGAGAGAGAGAGAGGCAGAGACACAGGAGGAGGGAGAAGCAGGCTCCATGCCAGGAGCCCGACGCGGTACTCGATCCCGGGACTCCAGGATCGCACCCTGGGCCAAAGGCAGGCGCCAAACCGCTGAGGCTCTCTTTTTATTAAAGTTTAACTCCAATATAGTTAACGTGTTTTATTAGTTTCAGGTGTACAATATAGTGATTCAACACTTCCATATATAACCTAGTGCTCATCACAAGTTCACTCCTTAATCTCCATTACCTATTTCACCCATCCCCCCACCAACCTCTCCTCTGGTAACCATCAGTTTTAGAACCACAAACTCTTAAGCTTCAGAATTCTATTCTTTTTTTAAAGATTTTATTTTATTTATTCATGAGAGACACAGAGCGAGCGAGAGGCAGAGGGAGAAGCAGGCTCCATGCAGGGAACCTGTCATGGAACTCGATCTCGTGTCTCCAGGATCACGCCCTGGGCTGCAGGCAGGGCTGAACCGCTGTGCCACCGGGGCTCCCCGAGAATTCTATTCTTGCACCACAGTAGTCAAGGGGAAAGCTTACCTTATACTCCACAATGTTGTCCTTACCTCTTGGTAGTAACCATCCTTAACTCAAAACACAAAAAGTGGGGGATCCCTGGGTGGCTCAGCAGTTTGGCGCCTGCCTTTGGCCCGGGGCATGATCCTGGAGTCCCGGGATCAAGTCCTGGGATCGAGTCCGTGTCGGACTCTCGGCATGGAGCCTGCTTCTCTCTCTGCCTCTCTCTCTCTCTCTCTCATAAATAATAAATAAATAAATAAATAAATAAATCTTTTAAAAAAAAAACACAAAAAGTGTAGTTCTCTAATCAAAAATGTAAAATTATTAAGGCTATATTTTTCAAATTGCAGGTCCAGACACATTGGGAAGTCATGAAATTATTTGAGGGCATCACTATCAGGATTGTTTTAATGAAATAGGATAGAGTAGAAGATATCAGGGAGCATCACGTGTAGTAAAAGTAGGATTGGTTCACAAAACTTTGGGTTCAGTTCTAGATCTATTAACATGTTTATAACTATGTGTATACAGGGTCACATCATAAACTGTATTTCTTACTATGAGTTAGTCAAAAATTTTGAAAAACATACCATGAAAGTTTTCTGAGGAAATCCTGTAGCCTTGGAAATAATAATTGATCATGAAGGTCCACAGTGTGTGTCAGTTTTACATTCTCCCTCTTGGTGTGGTATTGTTATGCCTGTTCCTCTTGTTTTAAGTGGGAGACTTGCTTTCCCCTCTAATCATAGAGCACAGCTGGTGTCTTGAGGCATGTGGGCATGCCTTTGGGGTGCCTGGGTGGTTGAGTCAGTTAAGTGTCTACCTTCAGCTCAGGTCTTGAGCTTGGGGTCCTGGGATCGAGCTCCGCATTGGACTTCCTGCTCAGGAGAGAGTCTGTTTCTCCTCCCTCTGCCTCTCCTCACACCACCCCCTGCTCATCCTCTCTGTCTCTCAAATAAATAAATAAAATATTTTAAAATCCTCTGGATCCACAGCTTCAGCAAAAACTCTAATATACACCATACTCTCCTCTCTACTCTTAAGCCCACCCCCATCAAGCTGGATATCCTCATTAGATCACATGAAATTCTTTTTAATTTATTTTTTTAAAGATTTTATTTATTTGACAGAGACAGAACAAGCAGAGCAGCAGAGGGAAAGGGAGAAACACTCCCCACTGAGCAGGGAGCCCAAATCTCTACCCTCCAGGCTTGATCCCAGGACCCAGGGACCACAACCTGAGCCTAAGAGCTGAGCCTAAGGCAGATGCTCAACCACTGAGCCACCTGTGTGCCTCACTCCTCTTTTTATTTTTTTTTTATTTAAATTCAATTTAGTTAACATACAATATACTATTAGTTTCAGGGGTAGAATTTAGTGACTCAGCAGTTGCATGTAAAACCGATGCTCATTACATTAAGCACCCTCCTTAATGCCCATCATCCAGTTACCCCATTGTCCCACCCACCTCCTTTCATCAACCCTGTTTGTTTCCTACAGTTATAAGTCTCTTACGGTTTGCCTCCTCCTCTGTTTTCATCTGATTTTATTTTTCCTTCCTTCTCCCTATGTTCATCTGTTGTTTCTTAAATTCCACATATGAGTGAAATCATGTGGTATTTGTCTTTCTCTGACTTATTTCACTTAGCATAATACCCTGTAGTTCTATCCATGTCATTGCAAATGACAAGATTTCATTCTTTTGATGGCTGAGTAATATTCCATTGTATATATATTCTACATCTTCTTTATCTCCTTTATCTATTCACCTGTTGATGAACATCTGGGCTCTTTCCATATTTTGGCTATTGTGGTCATTGCTACTATAAACATTGGGGTACAAGAGTCAGCCACCTAACCAACTGAGCCATCTAAGCTCCCCCAAAAAAGGATTTTTTTAATCACAATTTATTAATTGTCCACTGGGGGGTACCTCAGTGGCTCAGTTGGTTAAGTCAGCTCTTGATTTCAGCTCAGATCATGATCTCAGGGTCATGAGATCAAACCCCCCACCGGTCAGTCTCCACGCTCAGCAGGGATTCTGCTTGAGATTCTCTCTCACCCTTGCCCTCTGCCACCCCCATGCTCACACTTGTTCACTCACATTCATTCTCTTTCTCTCTCTTACATAAATCTTCTTTAAAAAATTGTCCCCGGGGCGTGAACACCTTAAGATGAACACAGTTTCCTGAATTTAATCAATAAATTTTTCCTCAGTCTTCTTTGCCACTGTCCTGTATAAAAGATAGTTACTTATTCAAAGTAAATGTTCCTGGGGCACCTGGCTGACTCAGTGGAATTTGCAACTCTTGATCTCGAGGTATGGGTTTGAGCCCCACATTGGGTGTAGAGTTTACTGAAAATCTTAAAAAGAAAAAATTCCTTAGTCGTGTACTTTAATTTTAAAAACATACTTTACAAATAGGGAGAGGGGATACTTCCTTTCTTATCAATTTATAGATTAAAAAATATGGATTATGTTTCTTTGGTAACAATTGATGGCAGGGCAGTTCCAGGCAGGGTGGAAATTTGCACCACTATGATGCATGTGATACTTGTTTCTGGAAAGAAGATACTGTTGTCATCAGATATTATGTATATTAAGACTTTATTTGGTGACTACTGGGTGGCTCATTGGTTTAGCGCCTGCCTTCTTCGGTCCAGGGCATGATCCTGGGGTCCCAGGATCAAGTCCCACATTGGGCTCCCCGCATGGAGCCTGCTTCTCCCTCTGCCTGTGTCTCTGCCTCGTCTCTCTCTATCATAAATAAATAAAATCTTAAAAAAGACTATTTAAAAAATCAAAAAAGTTTCTCCACAATTAATTAGGAAATTTTTTTTTTAAGTTTAATGTTTTTAGTAATCTCTACACCCAGTGTAGGATGCAAATTCATGACTGAAGACCAAGAGTCTTGTGTTCTTCTGACTGTACCAGCCAGACACCCTGGGAAATGTTTATTGTTATTCTTTTCTATACACATTGCTAGGCAGTGGAGATAGGTACTAATCAGGGTAAAAACAATCTAACAGAGGAAACTGACAGTGATCAGATAAGCGTCCTACTGAATATGTAATGACAAAGATAAGTGCTCTAGTGAAGATCATAGTGCTGTGAGTACTCTAATCTGAACTTCCATGAGGACATGATATGTGAGCTCTGACAAATAAATAGGCACTAATGGAGGGAAGGAATGTTCTAGGGTCCCAAAAATATAGGAATCATGGCAAAGAAAGATTGAAAGAAAGCCAGTATGGTTAGGACATAGAACAAAGAAAGGAAACCAGACCAAGCAGGGCCTCACAGGCAACAGTTTAAAAAAAAAATAAAAGTACAATTTGGAGGACTTTATCCTTTTTGTTTTGTTTTGTTTTAAGATTTTATTTATTTACTTGAGAGAACAGGGGGAGGAGGGGCAGAAGGAGAGGGAGAAGCAGACTCCCCACTGAGCAGGGAACCCAATGGGGGCTCCATCCCAGGATCCTGGGATCATGACCTGAATCTAAGGCATCCACTTAACCAACCGAGCCACCCAGATGCCCCCATTTCAAAATTTTAAGCAGAGGATAACATAACACCTGAATGCCCCAGACATCTTTAATTCAACAGGTAGAAAATCCAGTTTTATTTCCCAAGTTCTGTAAATGGCAATAGCATTCTGCTAGGTAGTTTTTTTTTTAAGTGTTTATTTAAATTCCAGTTAACATACAGTGTAATATTAGCTTTAGGTGTACAGTGTAGTGGTTCAACAGTTCCATACATCACCTGGTGACCTGGTGCTTTTCATAAGTGCCTTCTCTAATCTCCATCATCTGTTTGACCCATTGCCCCACCTACCTCCCCTCTGGTAACCATCACTTTGTTCTCTATAGTTAAGAGTTTGTTTCTTGGTTTGCCTCTTTTATTCCTCCTATGATTGTTTTTGTTTCTTAAATTCTACTAGTTAGTTGATTTTTTTTAAAGATTTATTCATTCATGAGAGACACAGACTGAGAGAGAGAGGCAGAGACATAGGCAGAGGGAGAAGCAGGCCCCTCTCAGGGAACCTGATGCGGGACTCGATCCTGGATCCTAGGATCACGACCTGAGCCAAAGGCAGGCGCCTAACTGCTGAGCCACCAGGCGTCACTTGTTAATTGATTTAAAACTGCCCTCTCAGGGATCCCTGGGTGGCTCAGCGGTTTAGCGCTTGCCTTCGGCTCAGGGCATGATCCTGGAGTCCTGGGATCGAGTCCCGAGATCAAGTCCCATGTCGGGCTCCCGGTATGGAGCCTGCTTCTCCCTCTGCCTCTCTCTCTCTCTATGTCTATCATGAGTAAATAAATAAGATCTCTTAAAAAAAAAAATAAAAATAAGGGATCCCTGGGTGGCACAGCGGTTTAGCGCCTGCCTTTGGCCCAGGGCGCGATCCTGGAGACCCGGGATGGAATCCCACGTCGGGCTCCCGGTGCGTGGAGCCTGCTTCTCCCTCTGCCTGTGTCTCTGCCTCTCTCTTTCTCTCTCTGTGACTATCATAAATAAATAAAAATTAAAAAATAAATAAATAAAAATAAAAATAAAATAAAACTGTCCTCTCAATAAGTCAGGCAGAGAAAGGCTGAATAAAGTACTATATGACTTCACTTAGACATGGAATCTAAAAACATTGGACTCAGAAAAAGAGGCCAAAGCCTGAGGAGAGGAGAAAACAGGAATACATTGGTCAAAGGGTAAAGACATTCAGGTATAAGATAAGTTCCAGGGATCTCAGGTACAGCAAGGTGACCATAATTAGTAATATTCTATTGTATACTTGAAAGACACTATGAGAGTAGAGCTTTAATGTTCTTACCATAACAAAAACAACAACAAAATGGTAATTATGTGGCATAAAGGATATGCTAATTAGCCTTATTATGGTAAGCATTTTGCAATATGTAAGTGTATCAAATCTTATCATTATACACCTTAAACTTGCATTATATGTCAATTTATCTTTTTAAGATTTTATTAACTTATTCATGACAGACACACAGAGAGAGGCAGAGAGATAGACACAGAGGGAGAAGGAAGAAATAGGCATCTCTCAAGGAGCCCAACGCAGGACCCGATCCCAGACCGGGATCATGCCCTGAGCTGAAGGCAGATGCTCAACCACTGAGCCACCCAGGCATCCCTATGTCAATTATATCTTAATAAAGCTGGGAAATAAATATAAAACTGCCCCCTCTCCTTTTACCCTTTATCCAGTCAGTTATCATTTTATTCCTAAATTTCTCTATTTCCCTGATATCAAATAGACTCAGCCACCATTATTCCTGCTGCCATCATTTCAGTTTAAACCTTCTACATCTTGGGACACCTGGGTGACTCAGTTAGTTAAGCAACTGCCTTTGGCTCAGGTCATAATCTCAGGGTACTGGGAGATCTCAGAGTCTTGGGATCAAGCCCCAGGTCGCGCTCTCTGCTCAGAGGGGAGTCTGCTTCTCCCTCTCACTCTCCCTCTCTTTGCTTGTGTTCGTTCTCTCTCTCTCTCTCTCTCTCTCTCTCAAATCTAAAATAATAATAATAATAATAATAATAATAATAATAATAATAATAATAAAACCTTTACATCTTGCTTAGACTATTATAGTAGCCTTCTAATTGGCCCTAACCTCTCCTCCTACCCTCTGCCACCTTTTCATCCAAATGAACAGAGAGCAACTTCCTACTTACTGTTTAAGGTCCTTTGACTCTCAGTCCTTTAGGCATTTCCAGTACTTCATTCTTCTTTGAGTTCTGATATTAAGTGGCTTAAGTGGTGAGACTGTTTTCTTGTCTTTTGTTTCCTATAATGAGTAGTTAGTGCCTTCCACATAGTATTTTTCAATAAGCCTTGATTATAATGGTTTGAAAGCAAGGCTAAAATGAACCCTGTTTCACTTTACTTGGAGCAAGCATCCCCCAGCTGAATTCTGCGAAGACCCTTCAGACTAGGGAACAGCAAACCAGCTTTGCAATGTACCATGTCATACCCTCACTTTCTGGTGCTGTACACTGGTACTGTAGAGGAAGAGCAGGGATAATGTTACATCTCAACCTGCAAAGGTTTTATTGAACAGTTCAGAAAATCAAAAGAGAAAATGGAGTAACATTAGCAAAGCCTTAAATGTCCAAGAAGCACTTTAGCACTTGTAATGGGCAGGTTGTCTGTGAAAGACAGACTCACAAAGAAGCATAGCTACTAATTAGAAGGGTCAAAGGAATGTTTGTGACCTTGACCATATGGATATGTGGTAGAGTTGCCTGTCTAATTCAGAAGTCCCCTAAAAACACGAGTGAATTTACTCTGAAAAGAGCATTTGATATGGAGTATCCCTGGATGCACTGTGCACAGCACTTACTGGAGGAGTTTTTCTTTAATTAGAAGTCTGAAATGTATTGCTGCAGTCTTGTTTTAAGCTTTGGGTAATCTCTTGGGGCAGAGGAGAGATTTAGGCTCTGAAGTCTCCAACTATCTCATCAGAGGCCTGGAACCCCTGGACCTAATTGGCTTCAGGACAGCAACAAAAAGAGATACCATTTCACATTTGTAGAATACTTTCCAGTCTACTAAGCCCTTAATAAGCCCATTTTCTAATGTCATCCTCATGACAGCCCCGTGAAGTACATTGGGCAGATAGCCCTCATTTTACAAATGGGAAAACCAAAATCACAGAGCCAGTCAGAAAAAAAACCAGGGTCTTCTGACTCCTTAACAAGTGCTGTCTTCACCCCGCCATGCCACTGAATTCCAGAAGAGAGAAAAACTATTTAACAGCACTTACCACTCAGATGAATGGTTGAAACTGATTGGCCTGACATGGTCATCCATTGGCTGAGTCTGAGCCCCTGTTTTTTGTCCACAGAGCCATGGGGGTGTTGATGTCCAAGAGGCAGACAGTGGAACAGGTGCAGAAGGTGAGCCTGGCTGTGTCTGCCTTCAAGGATGGGCTACGGGACAGGCCTTCTATCCGACGCACTGGTGAGCTTCCAGGGTCCCGCCGTGGCACTGTAGAGGGCTCTGTCCAAGAGGTACAGGAGGAGAAAGAAGCAGAGTCAAGTACCCCAGTGCTCCAAGAAGAGAGCAGTGTCAACCGTGCAGCCTGGGAGAGGCTCCGAGATGGGCGTGGAGTGGAGCCAGAGGAGTTTGACAGGACTAATCGTTTCACACCCCCTGCCTTCATCCGCCCCACTCGAAAGCTGGATGATGACAAGCCTCCTGATATCTGCTTGGAGCCTAGAGAACTTGTGAGTATCTAGTTAGGGAGCAGTCCTCAAGTCTTAAGAATCTTAAGAAGTCTGAGAATCAGGGAGCAGGACAGGGAGCCCTGGGTATAATTAACGTGAGATTCGAAAAGAACTCCAGAAAGGTGCAGTTGAGTCCAGAACAATCTTTGAATTTCTTCTACAAGAATAAAAATGTTACATCCTGGATTGGTCTTAGTGAAAGACTTGAGACAGTGGGTAATAAGGAATGACACCATGGCAGATCTTCTGCCTTCCTTCTCACTAAGGGTTAGTAGTATTCCTGTGGGGGGCATTTGGAAATTTGTGGGGATTCAAGAAGGTCATAATCACAGGAGTTGCTACTGGTTTTTAGTGCCAAGAAAATCAGGGATGCTAAGTGTCCTGCAGTGTCTGGGACAGTCTTTCAGAACAGATTATTTTTTCTAAAAATGTTTGTAGCATCCCTGTTCAGAAACATGGTCACAGAGGCCTGAGAAGATGGAAGAGTTTGCTGGTTCTTGTTTTCGAGAGAGAAAGCTCTATCCCCTTAACATTAGCTTCAGTTCGAATTGTTCCTCTGGGCTGCTCCAGGGATATTGAGCCCCACATGGATAGCTCTGTGTTTGGTGGCCATAGGATCTTGCTGCCTATGCTGGAATGAATACACTCCCTATTTATTCCTTTCTCCAGGTTGTCAACGATGAGATGTGTGATGTCTGTGAGGTCTGGACAGCTGAGAGCCTCTTCCCGTGTAGGATCTGCACCAGGGTTTTCCATGATGGCTGCCTGCGCCGCATGGGCTACATCCAAGGAGATAGTGCAGCAGAGGTGACCGAGACAGCCCACACAGAAACCGGCTGGAGCTGCCACTACTGTGTGAGCCTGGACTGCAGGGACAGTGGGCTGCCACACTGCAGGAAACTTGGCACTTTTTTGGAGACCCAGTCTTAGGATACTGGTTTCTAGGCAGTGACCTAAAAGAGTTTTCCAAAAGTAATGGTAGATACAAGGATCCTCAAGCTTGGACAGGTTTTTTCTACCTCAGTATTATGACATTTTGGACACAGTTTTTTGTTGTGGGAGATGTGTGGAATGTAGTATGTTTAGCAGCATCCCTGGCCTCTACCCCCATTAGATGTCAGTAGCACCCACCCCCAAGTCATGACAACAAAAATTGTCTCCAGGTATTACCCAATGAGTCCTAGGGGAGAAAATGCATCCCCAATTGAGAACTACTGAGCTGGAGGAATCAATGGGTAAGATAAGACCTAATTACTCAAAAGTTATTCTGTTTGGAGTTGTGCTTTCTCTAATAGTCTATAGTTGTCATTCATTGTACTCATCTGAAAAACCATCCTAACCAGCTTCCAATAGGGATTGGTTCTAACACAGGAATACTTCTTAGTCCTAAGATCATCACTTGACCTACCACTTTCCAACTTTTAAAAAGACAAAAGCCAGATTTGCATCCATTTTTCAGTACATCTGAATAGAATTTAAGTCTTGCTTTATTGGTTATCTTGCAGATATAGATATCTTCATTATTCACTGATTTCAGAGTAAGCATCTCAGCAGAGTTCCCATCTTCTTCCTACTGCTTAGAAAAAAGTAAAAATATGCCACTTTCTAAGAAATATCACTTTATCTATGGCTTGTCCATAAAATGAATTACAGAATAATTATTTCCAGCTGTTACTTACACACCTTTTCCCTAGCTCAAGTATGTCACAGTAGATGCTCTACACACCATCTTCTCTAGTCACCACCCTCCAAACACCAGCCTTTTCACTCACAGCAACTCTGCCCTGCAGTGTTCCACTGACACGGGACCCTGTTGAAGGTATCTCCTTCCTAACCCCTCAGAATACGTAGCTCTCTTCCTGGCTTTCTATCAGAGTCCTACCATCATTACTACTACTTCCTGGACTTCTTTTTTAAGATTTTATTTATTTATCCATGAGAGACACACACAGAGATAGAGGCAGAGACACAGGCAGAGGGAGAAGCAGGCTACATGCAGGGAGCCCGACGTGGGACTCGATCCCAGGACTCCAGGATCACACCCTGAGCCGAAGGCAAATGCTTAACCACTAAGCAACCCAGGTGTCCCCTCCTGGGCTTTTTACAAAGGTTTCTTCGGAGCTCTTCCCCTTTCTGACCTTTCCTTCATAGCCAGGCTTCTTGAAAAGACTCCATCATGTCCTTGTGGCTCCTCAACCACCTATAATTCAGCTTCTGCACCTGTCATTCTGTTGCATTGGTTCTTTCTAAAATCACCAGTGACCTGTCAAGTCTAGTGACCTTTTCTCAGGCATCTTCTTATTTGACTTCTATGAGATATTTAGCACTTCCTTATTGCCTCCTCTTCTTTTGGAGGGTTTAAGTGTTTATGAGAATTATTATGCAAAATAAGAAAACTAGACAAAATAGAAAATCGGTAAAGTCCCATCATTGTTTTATCACCACTGTTAACAGTAAACTTCGACTTTGTACAGCTCTCTTTTCTCGTCTTCCAGTAACCTCTCTACTGATTCTCCTCCTCCCTTCTTCTCTATCCTTTCTGAGTGCCCTTAGTTAATTTCTTGTCAGAGTTATAAATGCTGATATTCCTTGGGGTTCTATTGTTAACACTGTTCTTTGCTCATTGCACACACTGTCTCCCTGGGCTATTTCATCTACTTCAGTGGCCACAGCTATGATTCCCAAACCTGTGTATTCAGATCTAAGTTTCTTGTCTCTTGGACTTAAATCCATTTTGATGTTTCACAGGTACTTCACACTCAACATGCCCCAAAATGAACTGCTCTTTTCCCCAAAACCTGTTCTCTCTAAATTTCTTAACCTCTCTGAATAATAATACTACCCCACATCCCCAGTTACCAATACCAACTCATTTCTCTCTTTCACTCCTCACATCCAGTAAGTCAAAAGGTCCTATTGATTCTACCTAATACCTATCAAATCTCTTTTCCATTCCCATGTCTTAAGTTAGCTGGTCATCCTTTCTTACCTGCACTATAGCAAGAGCTAACTAACTGTCCTCATGCCTCTAGACTTTGCCCCTCTAATTCATTGTCCACACAGCAAAGATCTGACCATGGCACTATGCTCTTAAAAACCATTCAGTCAGGGCCCCAGAGTGGTTCAGTTGGTTCAGTGTCTGACTCTTGATCTCAGCTCAGGTTTCATCTCAGAGTTGTGAATTCAAGCTCTGCATTGGGCTCCATGCTGGGTGTGGAGCCTACTTAAAAAAAATTTTTTTTGGTGACTCCCCTTTGCCTTCAGAATAAAAACCCATTTGAAGAACTCAGTAATGGGTATTCGAGGCACTTCACAGTCAGGTTTCTGCCTATTTCTCCCTTAACTTTCATCATTCCTCTCTACTCTCCCTCCACACACAAACACCCCTACACTCCAGCCCCACTTAGCATCTCACAGTGTTACACCCCGCTATGCCCAGCATATATCAGGTGCTCAATAAGTGTTTACTGAAAGGATTGTTTGAGTTCTTTATGAAATCCACAAATGAATACTCATGAAATATCTGTTCCTCTCTTTGCTGATACTTTTTTAAAGACTTATTTATTTTTTCATGAGACAGAGAGAGAGAGAGAGAGGCAGACACATAGGCAGAGGGAGAAGCAGGCTCCCCACAGGGAGCCCAATGCAGGACTCAATCCCAAATCCCAGGATCATGCCCTGAGCCGAAGGCAGATGCCCAACTGCCAAGCCACACAGGCATCCCTTTTGCTGATATTTTAAGAGAGGAAAAATAATCTAGTAAGAAGAATCTTTGACAGTTTAAAGACTATAGACTGTATAAATTAGTATTAACAAAATAACATATCAGTGCCGTTTTGGAATTAAAACTCTGTGGCACCACAAAAAACTCATTTGGTTTTAGGAACTTCATTATGATGGCATCTCTTTCAAAACCATTCTGGATTATTTAAAGTAATGCAGTCTACTCTGGGAGCAGAGTTAGAATTAAACTTCTTTTTTACCTGAAATACTCTTTGAGCAGTCTAACATAGAAGCCAAATTCATAAAATGGATAAAGAAGGAGTAGCTGTGGTTGGTGGAGCTGGGGATTCACAACCCTGCCCATTTCTTAGTCCCCTTTTCCCTTGCAGCAGCTTCCTAAGGCACTTCCAAGGAATCCCTAGGGTATCTCAGAGAATAATATTAAAACTACTGTTTTAGTAAAAGGGACTTAGGTCTAGAATCAGGATACCTGCCTTCTGGAGAAGATTCTGCTCAGAGCTGGGCAACTTTGAGCAAATCCTTTCCCCTTTCTGGAGTTTCAGTCTCTTTGATTATGATTAGATGCTGGGATAAAATGATCTCACAATTGCCTTCAAGTTGAAATACAGTTTCCATCTTTCTTGATCCTAGGCCTGCCTTTCTTACTCGTCTATATGGCCACTGACTCAGATCTTACCTTTTTTTCAGGATAATCTCAACTTGCTGCTAACTGAGGAGGAGATGTACAGCCTCACAGAGACCTTTCAGCAGTGTAAAGTTATTCCTGGTAAGGCTGGACAGTGCTGCCAGATGGAGAGGGGCTGGCACATTTTCCTCCATATTTTTTAGGATGAACCATAAAAGGAGTATCCTGGAATTTGGAGAGTAGGGGTAAATAGGTCCCTGTTCCCAAACTGTTGGGGGTAGAAGGGGCACCCACACACCCACCTATTCTCCCCCCACACACAGCCTGAATTATCCTGGCTATGGGAAACAAAGACTCCACAAAAGCTGTGCATATAGGGGTTCTGGAGGGTACATTAAAAGTAAATGGAGGTGCCCCAGATGCTGAGGAAAGGATGGGCGTGGCTAATATGGGGTGCCTCCCACAGATTGCTCCCTGACACTGGAGGACTTCCTGCGCTACCGCCACCAAGCAGCAAAGCGAGGGGACAGTGACAGGGCTCTAAGCGAGGAGCAAGAAGAGCAGGCAGCCCGCCAGTTTGCAGCCCTGGACCCTGAACATCGAGGACACATAGAGTGGCCTGACTTCTTGTCCCATGAGTCCCTCCTACTTCTGCAGCAGTTGCGTCCCCAGGTGAGGGCCAGCTGGGGTGAATGTCTATGGGATACTGGGTGACAGAGACCTAGGAAGCATGCCGGGCAGGTTGAAGGAGCACTAGTTACTGTCTTAGCAGGGACCATGTTCCACCCAGTGACAGATGATCCCAATCCTTGAGCTGGGGAAACTGCCCAAGGAAGATTGATTTGCACTGGCCCCAACTGCAAATGTTAATGCTACCAGTAAGGCCCTGGGTGGCTTCAAAGGGAGGCTGCAGAGGTCATAATGGAGATAGGATTCTCTATAGCTTGACATTTTATAAAATATTTTCACCTCCAAGATCTTAACTTGTCTCTTCTTCCCCAGAACTCTCTGTTAAGACTTCTGACAGTCAAGGAGAGGGAACGAGCCCGGACCACTTTCCTGGCCCGGGGCAGTGGGAACACTATCAGTGAGGCAGAGTGCCGTGGAGCCCAGCACTCTTGGTTCTGCAAACGCCTTACAGAGGTTCCTTCCTGCAGTGTCAGGTCTGTTCCTTGCCAATCCCTTCCCCCACTCACATGCCCTTCTCTTTTTTCCATGCCAATGGCCCTTGGTATGAAAGGTACCTCTCTGTTTCTTCTGTCAACAGACAGGAGAGGATCTTCCTGTGCATTAGCCAAAGGACATTGATTCTTATTGGCCAAGGCATAGGGCATCCTCTACATCAAACTGTTGCCCATGTTAGAAAAGCATGGACATGTATATCCAAGCTATGGGTTCCCCAGAGTTTGGGAGGGGCCAGACCTTTCACTTTTCCATTTCTAACCACATATCCTTGTGCCAAACAGCATCAGCCATGTGGGTCCCATAGCAGACAGCAGTCCAGCCAGCAGTAGCAGCAAGAGTCAGGACAAGGCTCTGCTGCCCACAGAGCAGGAGTCCAGGTGAGTAGGATCCCCTCACTGGGCTGTCTGCACTCCTGACCCTTCAACACATGTAAATGGGCATTACCCACTGCCACCCCAAAACAGCAGGTGCCTATCCCAGAAACCAGGCTCCAAGAATGTACATTTGACCCCAAATCTATAGGGTCAGCTGGCTGGTCTGTCAGCTTGGAATCACAGCCAGCCATACCTATGATAGCCAAAAGCCAGGGCTTCTCTGAGCTTTGCCTAGCTTAAGCCATAGTGCCACTGGGATCAGGTCTCATGAGCCCCCAGGCTCTGCAGCCAACCTCACAAACCTATTCCTTGCTCCCACTCCAGATTTGTGGACTGGCCTACCTTCCTGCGGGAGAATGTTGTCTACATCTTGGCTGCTCGCCCCAACAGTGCAGCAATTCATCTGAAACCCCCAGGATAGCATGGAGCAGAGAAGCTCAGTTCGGGGACAGTGATGTTTCTCCCTCCTCTCCTTTTTCTCTTTCCCTCTTTCCCCCACCATCCTCTGGTACTGAGACTTACGGGAATGGAGCACTGCCAGCATCGCAGTTTGCCACTAAGCTTTATGGAACTGAAATCACTGCTCCCCTCACAACAGAGGCAGTAAATGCATTGCTGCAGGGAAAAGCCCTGGGAGCTGTGGCGGTATCCACTCCTGAACCCATTCCTCTGTCCTCACATCATAAGACTGGACCTGCCACTGAACACATATGTGTGCACATTCACACATGCCTAGCTGTCCATGCCTTCAGAGACCTGGTTCTTCTTGATTGAAAAAGGATCAAAGTTCCTTTGTGAAGCTCCTGGTATGGATGAGAGGGGTCTCTATTCACTCCTATTGGCCAGTTCTGATTTCTAGAAGACAAGTCTCTGGCCAAGTGATTTTTAAATAGGGCATATCAGTCTCACATGCTGTCCTGGAGATGCTGATAGGCTCCCTCTTCCTCAATTGAAAATCCCTTCTGTGGTGAGCCACTATCCTGGTAGGTATGTGCTATGTCCCTTAGGTATGTTGAACTGGGAAAATTATTGAAAACCACCACTGCACTTCAGCCTGTTGTTTATTTAAATCCTTATTCCTAGTGACAGAGAAGGCATCTAGCCCCTCCCAGGAGCCCAGAATTCTAGGAATCTCTCAGCCAAGTCTTTCAAGTCCAAAAGTCTTTAGCAGAACAGTCAAAAACCAAGATGAGCCATCCTGGCCCCTGTTTTACAGATGGGAACACATGGCCCAGAGCCCATGGGCCTGAATGGAACAAGTATGATGGCAGGAGTCACAACCCTCTGTATTAGATGCTTGACCCAAGTCAACTACCACAGAGACCTGAAGCCTGATATCCAATGAAGACCAGTTTAGGATGGAAAAAGAGAGGAGAAGCCTCATGATATTCCATCTTTCCACCTCAGCCCAAATGTAGATCTAGAAGAGTGTGCCACTGTATGGAGAACAAGAGCCAGCCTCTTCCATAGTGCCCCTGACAAGCTGGAACCAAGAAGAGGATTTGCATCTCAGCTCGCTCGCTCTCTCTCTCTCTCTCCCTCCCTCCTCAGCTGTTCTGCAGAAGTCCCAGCAAAACCTCACAGGAGGTTCATCCTCCCCATCACTGAGATACGGCCTGAGTTGCTGCTTCTCCCTGCTACTCACTACATGTCTTTCGCCACCAAGCCTGGCCTCTTAAGTCCCAGCTGTCCCCCTTAAGCTCTTAAGTCACTGCATGTTGTGGGTCAGCTCTGGCCCTGGAGTCCAGGTTCTGTTTCCAATCTGAATATTAGAGAGGGGATTGGCTCCATCATGTTGAAACTAACATATCCCCATTGCTCAAGGCACTTGTATTAAATTATGTGCTTACAGAAGTAGCATACAGCTCAGTGTTGAGATGCTCAGAGGAAAGTGGGGAGCTACAACCAAGGTTATGGTAACAACATTATATGATCACCTTCTGTAGAAACTACTTGACCTAGAACAGGTTGTGAAGCTTCGGGGGTTGGTTTATTCAGGACTAAAATGAAGCAGACAGAAAATGAATCTGGGTTCATGGGTATGGCCCTGAACATTTTAAAACCCACAGCTTTTTAAAAATACTGCTTAGCCATACTCCCAAGACTGATCATTAAGAGGGGCCATTGTTCAGTTAAGCCAGAAAGGAAAAAAAGAGAGAGAGAAAGCACATGACTCTTGGGTCCAAGGACTGCCTCTGAAGCAGCCAGACCTGGGGTTTTGCAATGAAAAAGATTAAAGCACATTCAGCACAGGGGCTCTTGCTTATTCTTCTGGTAAATCACCTTGTATGCCAATGGCCTTGGGCTGCTGGATCTCACAAGGCATTTTGAGTAGAGACAAGCTCTGGGCTCTGAGAGCGGAACAGCTTTTTTCTCCTGCCTCATCATCAGTCATAGGGAGTGAACTATATCTTCCTGTGCCCTGATCCTTCACAGACAAAGTGATGCCTACCTCTCTGGAGCTGCAGCTTTTAGCTTTCTGTAGATGAGTGGTAAAAGACCATGCATGGCCAGATCGGGCTGGTTGCATCTCAGGGCCTGGCAAAGCAGGATTCCTTCCACAGTAGGACCAGGCTCATTGAGACTATTCTTCTCCCTATTCCAAGACAGCAAGTTTCCTTGGGGCATGCTGCAGAGGGCCCAGGGGACCCCAGCATAGAATTCCCAGTCCACAAAGTCCTAAGAAGCAGAAAAACATGGAGAAGCAACTAGCCTTTTCTCCCATTAGGCATTTAGCTTTTTACCAATGTAAAGAGTCCCTTGCTCCACCAGATCAGAGTTGTAGAAGCCCCACCCCAATCCCCATCTGGGATTTTGCTTTGCAGTGTTCTAATCCATGGAGATCATCTGCAGTACATATGAAGCTGTTCAAACTTTTATAAACTTAGCGAAGCCCATTCCCTTTCCTTTTCATCAAACCTTTCCATCACTGTGACTATCTGAAATTCTGCCAAGTACAAAAATTAGTGTCTGACTCTTAAGGTTTGAGAAAATGTTCTAGTCATTTCTTCTTGGCTGCCCAGAATTGAGATCAGTGCTTTTTACAAACACCACCCACTCCACCCACTATCAGCAGAGGTTAGGGTTGCTCCTCTGACATCTCCTTGCCCTAAGCCTATTTTTTACCCAAAACTCCTCCTCCCTATGCTCAGATTTAAAGGCAGGGGCATCTGGATGACACGTGGAGCTGCAGTGATAGAAGGTAAGTAAGGCAGTAAGCTGTGGCCATACCATATAACATCCAGATCTGATTTGTGGCTTCCTCACCTGAGACCAGCCTTCCTCAACAGAGGAAGGCTCTTTGGTTTTGAGCAATGGCCCCTTTGGATCCCAGAGATGGAGCAGACCCTTCCTCTAGGTACTGACCCACTCTCAAATGCTTTTCTTCCTATGAGAACAGCCAAAGCTATGAGCATATTGCCTCTTCCCACCTCTAGCCCAAGTGACTGGGCCTACAGGGCAGATCTGCCTTTTTGGCCCTGGTGCTCCCTATGGGATGTCACCCTGACCGTATTTGAGTGGCCAGATCTAGGAATTCCCCCATTCCTATCACTAACATTGGAGGCACAAAATCATACTGCCTAGGAAGAAGACACCTCTTTGGAGAGTAAGCCCAGGATTGTGCCTAGGCCTCTTAGTCCGAAGTACAACCTCAACCATTGCCGGTCTCATGGCTTCAGTAAGAGCAGTGCAAGGAAGCCCTAAAGGCAAGAGGGAAGCTCAGCAGAAGCTGTCTGGCAGGGCCTCAGGCTAGTTATGACCACCTCAGAGTCCAGAATAACCTCCAGGCATGACTGGTAGCAGGCTCTAGTGATCCTACAAGCATGACCCTTTCAAACTAGCAGAATTTGATATAAGGAAGGTATATATTTGGCACTGAAAGAATAACGTCCTGGCAGCACTTGTAACCATAACCCCTTTTTACTCCTCAATTTAGAGTAATAAAATTGCTTCTTTCCCTATACCACTTAATTTGAATTTGCCCAGGATCCTTTTCTGGGGCCCTGACTGCAGCTTAGATAACAGAGATCTGGATGGAGGATGGGAAATACTATATTGTGCCTATTCCCTGTAGCTCAGTCCTGGAGTGTGGTAGGACTGGGCATTTCCCCTGCTGCCACTGCTCTTGGCAACCTTGAAAGAAAATAAACAGGTGACAGAATTTCTACTAGACCCAACTAGCACTAAGGAAAACCTTTCCTCTGAGCCATATGTCCTGATGACCCAATTTGTGGACGATGTGTCACATCTGGTCTGGGCCAGTAACTAAGAAGCCCAATCACATTCCAGCTTGTATAGCACAGGTTGGCATGACCATAAGTGAGAACATCATGTTATAAGCAGCAAGGCCTTTCCATAACCATGTGAAACAAAGGCCTTTAAGTTTACCCACCTTTAAGAGATGGCCTGTGATCTATCTTCTAGCCAAATACAGGCTTGTGAGGGGGTTCCTGAGAACACATAACTGGAGGATCCAATGCCCTCTGGCCCCTTATACCCTTCCTATGTTCTTTTCTGCAGAAGGTAACTTGACAGTAAGCCGAGGGGAACATCCCCAAGCCCTGTCTTCCCACCAGTACAGCTGCATGCTCCTCCCCATGGCTCAGCCCTCACTCCTGAAGGAGCTGATGCTCCCAGAGGCTGGGCACAATGGAAATCATAATAAAGAGATTGTGATGCTATTTTGGCTTCCTGCTTCCTGTTATTCAGGCACCTGCTGAGTTTCTTGTTTCCCTATCATTAGCCAATTCCTGAGTCTAAGGAGCTACTGTGGCCTCCAGGAAGAATACAATATGCTGTGGCTCTCTTTCTGGAGCTTTACTGGTGCTGACCTTCCCAAGAATCAAGTGATGGGTTGGGTGGAGGCAGGGGCTCCACCATGGACACAGAGGGAAAATGAAAGCACAGAAGAGAAGCCAGAATTTTCTAAGAAACTGGAATAGTTAAGGCCTCCAAGCCTATCTGCAGTGTTTTCCACCACTACCACCAAGGGCCAGTTTTAGACACATTTCTCTTCCCAGTTCCTGCTGGGTGACAAAGGAAGCTAGCTGTCTATGTTTTCTCCTCATCTTCTGAGTCCTTCTTAGTAGAAGATTTTCTCCCCATTTTTGCAGTGTTTTAATGTGATATGATAGAGTTGGGTAAACTAAGCTTCAAGAGAAGCTTTCAAGGACGCCTGGGTGGCTCAGTGGCTGAGTGTCTGCTTTTGGCTTAGGGCATGGTCCTGGGGTCCAGGATCCGCTCAGGGATCAAGTCCCACATCGGGCTCCCTGCAGGGAGCCCACTTCTGCCTCTGCCTATGTCTCTGCCTCTGTCTCTCATGAATAAATAAATCTTTTTTAAAAGAGAGAGAAGCTTTCAGAGGACTATGAAGTCTTATTTCTTTTACCAGATAAGAACAGAGCCAGTACCTATAGGCAAAGAAAGCATCTCTAGAGTGTGGATCAGAGGCATATACTTTTACCTTTAAACCGTAGGGGCCCCAAATACAAATCATTGCTAATATTTTTGAGTACTTACTATGCACTGGGCAGTTCTAAATGCTTTATATAAAATCATCTTCAAAACAACCCTGAGGTTTGTATTACAGATGAGAAAAGTGAAGAACAGAGGCTGAGAGTTTCTCGAGGCTACACAGTCCTATAGGAAGCAGGGGAACCAGGTAGACTGCCTTCAGTGCCCATGTTCTTAACCACTTTATTGTGCTGCCTGTCAGGGACATCTCAAGGAAACAGCTACTGTGTGGTCTAGCATATCCTCTTTCCACCCTGGGAACAGGCACATAAGCAACCAGTCCTGTAGCCATGTCACAGGATTTCTTACAACCTACACAACTCACCCATTCACTCACACTGCTCCCATACTTTTCTTCCCTGGAATTTTCAAATGGAGGTCCATCAGGCTCAGAGGCAGCTTAAGATCGTAAGGGTCCCTTCTCCAAGCTCAGTGAAGAGCATAAGGACAGAAAAAGAGACATAAGAGCTGGGCCTCTTTGGACCCTAATCCAAAAGCAAGGTTTCCCCATCCTCAGTCTGGCAATCCTGATGGACTTTATTTTTTTATCTTATTTTTTAAATCTATTTATGATAGGCACACAGTGAGAGAGAGAGAGAGAGAGAGAGAGGCAGAGACACAGGCAGAGGGAGAAGCAGGCTCCATGCACCAGGAGCCCGACGTGGGATTCGATCCCAGGTCTCCAGGATCGCGCCCTGGGCCAAAGGCAGGCACCAAACCGCTGCACCACCCAGGGATCCCCTGATGGACTTTAGATCCTTTTAGGACTGTTCCTCTTCCTGCCACTTGTTTCCAGGACTGGCTGGAGCCTCAGTTCCACACAAACTTCCACTCATCCTGCCCTGCTTTGGCTGAAATGCATTCCTCTTTTTTTTTTTTTAAAGATTTATTTATTTATTCATGATAGACATAGAGGCAGAGGGAGAAGCAGGCTCCATGCAGGGAGCCCGATGCGGGACTCGATCCCGGGACTCCAGGATTGTGCCTTGGGCCAAAGGCAGGCGCCAAACTGCTGAGCCACCCAGGGATCCCCTGAAATGCATTCCTCTTATCTCTAGAGTAAGCCATTCCTTAAAGGGGAAAGAGTAGTGGCTAAATTTGCTAAACATGGAATAGTGTTCTCTTTCCCACCTCATCCAAAGGGTTGCTTGGAGCTTGACCTTGCTGAACCTCAGTTTCCTTCTCTGTAAAAGTCAGGGAAATCATTCCTCTCCTGTGTCCTGGGCTGATAGCTGTGTGAGGACAGAGTGAGTTTGGTAAGAGGAAAGAGCTTTATACACTATAAGGCACTAAGTGAGCAGCAAGGATTTCTGGCCCCTAGATATCTAAAAGCTGTGCGTGTATCATCTTCCACCCACCCACAATCACAGGCATAGCCGGGGTACCACCAATGGTCTCTGTCCACAGTGCTGAAGTCACAGTTGAGACAGCTGGGGATCTTCGGTCTCTTTTCTTTTTTTGGTAATATACTAATTTATTCATATATACATTCACTTTACATTATTACATTTTAACATTCATCAAAACCAAAAATATGGAATGCTTCATGAATTTGCATGTCATCCTTGTGCAGGGGCCATGCTAATCTTCTCTATATGGTTCCAATTTTAGCATATGTGCTGCAAAGCAAGCACTTCAGTCCCTCCTGTCCCACCTTTAAGTAAATACAAATGCAGAGATTTCCAAGCCCAAGGATTGTTCTAAAATGCAGAAGGTATTGCAAAAACGTTTGTTTTATTTCAAGTATCTTTGTTTTTAAAATAAAGAGAACACTCCTTTCAAAATTGTAACATTTGGGCAGTTGTACAAATGGGAAGATGTGATACAGCAGCTCAGGAAAAGGAGGGTATAGTCTTCATTTGATATGGAGAAACAGTATGAGGTAGCTACCAAAAAACTGATGTAACATGAGGCTATGTAGGAAGAAGTTCAGAGTCAGATGAGAGAGGCAGGCTGGCTCATTTGCACACTGCACCAGCACTCCTGAAAAAAAGCTAATCAAAGCCAGGCACCATGAACTGAAATCCAGCCAAAGGAGCATGGTCTTAGGGGCTAGAATGGAAAAAGGCAGAGGAGGAACCCATGAAGGCCTGAGAAGTGTCTCACTCTAGAGAGGAGCAGACTTGAGGTATGCAGATGACTGATGTCTGACAGATGGGACTGATGAGGCCAATGTGACCTCAAGGACAAAGTTAAGACCAAAGGTGGAGGAGAGGCAGATTTTTGCTCAATAGGACCAAAAGTTAACTGGATTCCAGGGAAGGTAGTGAAACTGTATAACCATATGACACAAATGCTGAGTTGGGAATGGGATGCCTTACCAGGTATACAGTCCTCTTGAGACCTGTGATGCCTGTAAATGGTTAAGCACCTTCTAGTGCCTGCCCAGCCTTGAGCCCAGCTGATCTAGAGGCAGATTCAAGATTGTACAGACCCACATGACCACAAAACAGTAGAATAACTGGGTCGGAAAACTTAATGTCTTTAGTTCAATCTCATAGACTGACTGTTGTGCCTCTGGCTCTAGGTCCTGATCTGAGAGAAAAGAGCCAAGGTCCCAAGACACCTGATATCTTCCCAGATGAGCTCTGGAAAACTTGCCTCTAGAACCTGATGTTGCACGCCCTCTGCTGGTCATTTCTAGCACTATCTTCTCACTTCCAAGGCAAGAAATAACCCCTTTGAACACCTAGGGTACTGGCCAGTGGAGGTTTAGAACAAGGTGAGTACAAGGGAGTACTGTGGTCAGTATCCAGTCAGCAAACAGGATCAGAACTGAATCTCCAGTTTAATTCAAGTAATATTAGGGCTCATCCATGTCTAGAAGGGCTTAGGCTAAGGCTGAGTTTAGGGAACTGTCTGGTCTAGGACTAAGGCCAAGGTTAGTGTCTCAGGCTGAGGTCAAAGTTGGTACCCAGAGTGGAACCGAATTCTGGGTCCAAGTGTCAGCATGAAGTATGTATCGAGGTGACTCCTCAGGAAGGAGTCAGTCTGCATTCAGGGTCCCTGTAACATTCCTATACTAGGTGGAAACATCAGGTAATAAGCACCAGCCACGGAGAACTCAAGCAGAGACATCGCTACAGGAGAAGTATAAGGGTTGGGGGACAGAATGAAGTAGTAATTTCTAAGGGCCTCCCAACCTAAAGATGGTAACGGGCAAGCTTGAGCCATAGTGTCTCCTCAGAAGGTGGAACCCTGTATTCTAGCTGGAACTTCCTGTCAAAGCTTCCCCCACCCCAACAATAGTATTGCCACATACAAGTCATAGGTACAATTTGGGAATAGGAGAGGTCCAAGGACCAGTCCTGTCACTGCAGAGAGCTGGTGGCTGTGGGAGTAGTCTCCCCTCCCCTTCTCTGTTTCCACTGGCAACAGGGCCTAGCAGCCTCCCACACCCAGATCTTAGCAACCGTGGGAGCCCCTGGCAACTGCTGCCATGGCAACAAGTCAGAGAACTAAGAATGGGCTTGAGGGGGGGGAGCACTTCCTCTGGAGACTTCAGGATATGTGCAAGATAGGGGGCTCCCCCTCCCATACACAGTCTGGGAGGGAACATGTGCTCCTGTCTAAACACCTCCTCACTGGCACCCACCCCTACCCCTGCCCCCGGGTTCCGGTTCTCTCAGGGTGAGAAAATGAGGGACACCTAGGGTTATGACGTCTCTATAGGAAGGGAGGGGAGCGCAGGTGTTCAGAACTTACAGGATCACAGATTCATGCACACACTGGCAGTCAACGTGTCAACATCCATGAAGCTGTTCATCACGTAGACACAGACCTACACAGTCATTTAATCACACATGTGTACTAACACAAAAATCACATATACAACAAATAATACAGAATCAGGCATACTACCACAAAAAATATCACACAGATACACTCTCACTTCCAAATCATATTACAGATGTAACAGTACAAATAATTCCCAGACTTGAACATCAGATGCACTCACACATCCAGATATCTGTGAACACACAGAATAATGGTTAACTTTGCCAAGCAGTAACTACATACCAAGCTCAAAACTAGGTTCATTGCATGTGATACCTTAATTAACCCTCACAACAACTCTATGAGGTACAGAGCTGTACCCATGATACAAAGAAAGATATGAGGCAGAGATTTGGCAAGTAATCTCACTAGGTCAACAGAGCCTACATTCTTACACCTATGCCACACTGTGCACTCTGCTTCCTAACCCACACCTGATACCCAGGGCAACATGACACAGGGTGGCAATAGACAACCCAGCAGACAATGGAATCCATGCTATCAGCACCTGAAGGCTGGCCCTGCACGCCACCCCCCAAGGCCTAAGCCCACAATACACCATCAGCAGGGACCAGGTAAGGGCCAGTGACTAAATCCCCTGCCTCCGTTTTGGCACAGGCAAGGCTGGAGGAGGCAAAATAGACAGAACTGAAATAGGAAGAAGTAGAGCCACCCACAGCCCAGGCCCCCATCAGTCTGGAGGTGGCAGAGTGAGATCCCCCAGATCTAAGTAGCTAGCACTTGTCCTGGGCCCATTCATCCTACCGTGGCCATCTCCATGTCACACTAATATTCCACTCCCTCATCATCCCATCTCCCTTCCCTTCTAGTCTTTGTTCCCCACTTCTCCCTCCCTTCTCAAACCTCCTCCTTACCTCCTACTCTCTCTCCCCTCCCCTCTTCTTCCCACCCTCTCACCCCATCTTCCTTCCTCCTCTCACTTCCCTCATCCCACCTTTTCTTCATCCTCTCCTTACCCCACATCCTTTCCTCACTTCACAGCTCACACCCCTTTACACTTGGGATCCAGTCAGTGAGTACTAGAAAGAAGGCAGATAATGGAGAACATGCAGGCCTGACCTCAGGAACCCCTAGATCTCTGTCCTTCTCTCCTCTGCTCTGTGGCCCAGATACTGATGTCTGCCAAGCCTCAGTTTCCAGATCTATCCAGACTGCATGATCTCATGGATGTCCAAACTGTTTCTGGGAAATGGCAAAGAAAGAGAGGTGAGAGTTTCTGCCCTGGCCCTTCCTTTGTCCTCAAACCCCCCCAAGAACTCCTTCCTCCTCCTCACCCCCGGATTACCCCCTCCCCACCCCCGTTCCCTGTAGCACAGATGGGCCTGGGAGACAGTGACGTGGGCGCCAGGCACCGTGTCTGCTCAAGCGTCGGCTTCCGCTGGCTACCGCCTCCGCAGCCCTGCCTGCTCTGAACAACGGGGACACTGGGGCTGAGATTTAATAGGGGAGAGAGGGGGTTGGGACTTGGAGATAGGACATTCTGAGTGTGTTAAGGAAATCATGTGGACCTGAGATGAAGGGTTAAAGGGGGCAGTTAGCCTAGGGGAGACCATAGGAATAGATAACAGATTAAGAAAAAAAGACAGAAGATGGGGGAGTGGGGTAGGCAGAAGATCAGACCCAGCTACAACGCTGGGGAAGAGAGGGTGGGCTAACATTTGGGAGATCAAGGGGGAAGTAGGATGAAAGGTTACAGAGAGAACATTAATGAGGATTGTGTGGGTTCCTTCGGAGGGGCTGCTCACGAGGGAGCTGGGATGAGGGGATTATACCGACACGAAGAGGAGACTGGCAAGGGGAATTAGAATTAGGACGTGCTAACCCTGGGGAGAAGTACCAGGTTACAAAGGAGAAAGCGGAAAGGTGCTTGAATTCTGCATGTCTCATGGGGTCTGTTTTGTTAGGTCACCTCAGGTCAATTCCGGGTCACGATAAGGTAAAGCCGAATCAGGTCTGGTGGAGGTCGATCCACGGCTCCGATGGAAGGCAGGTAGGTAGGGGGTGGCCTTTTGACCCTGGTCGAGGGACTAACACCTCCCAAAGGGCACTATTCTCTCCCCTACCCTCCTACACGAAGAGAGGAAAGAATGCCCAGAGTCACCGCCAACTGGTAGGCGGTTTTCCTTTAAGGCTGCGTTTGACGTTACACAGGTTCCAGAAGATTCTCCCGGGATTCGAGCGGTGGCCAGTACGTCCCACCTTCTCAAACCCGAGATTGGACTAATAGAGTTGCCCCCAGTCTCGGGTCTGAGCCCCACAGACCAACCAATAAAATCAAAGGGCGCGTAGCGTTGCCGCCCTCTGTCCCTCTCACCAACGACGCGACGAGCTAGCGAAGAGGTGTGGTTGACTGATCCCCAAGCGCACCAATCAGACCGACACCCGTCGCCGCCCGGAATGTGTGCGCGTGTGGCCGGGTGACAGGGGCGGAGAATGGGCGGCTATCACCGCGGCACTCGTTGAAGGCTGCCCAATTACAGAGCAGGCTGAGCGGAGCGACGGGCAGAGCGCGCAATGGGTGGCGCGGGGGCGGAGCCGTGGGGGCGGGTTCCCCGGCCCGCTGTCTGCGGCCGGCGGGCAGGCGACTCCTGTCCCGAGTGGAGGCGGCGGAGCCGGAGCCAGGGGAGGGGGCAGCGGCTGTGTGACGGACCGCGGTGGCGCCCGCAGCTCCTCACTGGTGAGGGCGCCGAGCCAGGACCCAGGGGGCGCGGGGGCGTCGCGAAGCCGGGGGTCCTGGTGCAGGGGGTGGGGGGGACCGGGGAGGCGGCGGGGCACTGGAGGCCCACCGTTCCCTGTGCCGCGGTGGTGCGGGGACTGGGGTCTGCAAGTGCTCGAGGTCTGCGACCCTCTAACAGGGCAGCCGGCGCCTGAGCTGGGGGAGGGTCGGGCCGGGTCGGATTGGGTTCCGCGGGCGGAGGCGTTTCTGAGCCGGCCCAGCCCGTCAGCGCCGGTGACATCACCGACCACCCTCCCCCGCCCGAGCCCCCTCCCCTCCCTTTCCCTCCTCTCCTCGCCGCGCCTTTTGTCCCGGGCAGCTCGGCTCTGCCCCGCCCCTCCCCGCCCATCTGCGAGGGAGGAGACTCCGGGTCAGTGACTTCATTGAGTAGGTTCTTGGGGATTGGGGTCGGATCCTCCCCGGAGAGAGACGCGAGAGGAACTCACTGCCTCTCAGCCTCTCACAGTCACACCTGTCACAGGTACACAGGCTGCCACTCGCAAGCACACGCTTGCCACTGCCAGCTTTACTGTCACACTGCCATACAGCCATTCATACAGACATTGCTGCACCTGAGAGCAGGTGGCCGCTGGACCCTATTCCTTCACTCTCCACACCTGGGGATCAGGTCTAGCTCCTGTTGCACCGGACAGGCCTTGCTGGGCAAGTGCCTCTGACAACCTGAGGAGGTGGCCTCCAGAGCTGCAGCTTTCCAAGCAGGCTCCAGTGGAGCGATCAGAGGTGAGGGGCTGGGCTGGGCATGTTTAAGCGCACAGTGCTCTCCTGCCCATCCCCAGCAGCACCCCCACTACAGGCCCGAGGAGCTTTCCGGAGCTTCCCACACTTCTGGGGAGAAGACTTCTTAGCCAGCTTGATGTTTAAAATTCAGCTGGAGCCCTTAAAACTTCGAGCGTGGACGCTGAATGGGTTTGTAAAGTTCCGGTAAGTCCCTCTGGAGAAGGGCACTCATATCCCCACCACCGTCCCATCCTCCACATCACATCCCCTCCATTGCCTACCATGTCATCCTCATCTCATCCCCATTACATGTGAGAACCCCCCTTCCACCTCACCCTTACCTTTGAATGAACTGTAACCCATCATTCAGTTCCCATACCAAACCCTTTAGGCATCCATCCATTTCCCACAAACATCATTATTTCAACTCTCTGCATCTCTTTCAATCCATCGGTAACCCATTTTCCACCTCAGCCGTCTCCATCTGTCATCCCTTGTCCCTTCCACCAGTACTTCATTTTCTGTGTCAACCATCCCCCTCCCTTTACAGGCCTTCTTGCTATTTCGCATTTTCCATTCCTGCCTCAACATGTTAATGTTCTTCTCCATCCAAGGCAGTGCCATGCCATGGGGCTCCTTTGTCATTCCAACACGTGGCTTGTGGGTATGGGGAGGGAGGGAGAGAGGGAGGAAAGGAGGAGGGAAAAGGCAATTCCTGAAAGAGCTTGCCCTGTCTGTGGAGACAAGGGAATTGTAGATATAGAACGGTTATCAGGTGAGTGCCAGGAAGGAAGCTGGCCTGACAGGAGGGTAACACAGGGACAGCAGGAGGAGGCTGGGAGCACTGGCAAGCTGTTTTGCTTGCCCTCTGCCTAGAAGCTGCTGTGGTTCTCTGGGGGCACCTTCATGGTATACCAGGGTTCCTTCCCAGCCCTGGGGTGGGGGGAGATGGTGTGGGCCGAGGCAGAAATGGCAGACCACCCCCAGTTCCCTCTCAGACGGCTTTTACCGTTGCTTCCGAAAATGGCTGCCCACCCCCAGATGCTCTTCTCTCACTTTTCCAACCCCAGCTTCCCCCACCAGGCGTGACATGCTGGTAGGGGGAGAAGGGGGAGGACCTGCCTTTATGGAGCCTTCTCTTCATCAGAGCGAGGTGACTCCCAAAACCATGAGTCAACTAAGCCACCTGCAACAGGCCCTGTGGGGGCAGCAGCTAGGGCCATTGTCTCGGTCTTCCTGGGGCCCTACGGCCTCCCCTTCCCCATGACATCCCCCACTCCTGCTGGGAAACCCTGCACACCTCACAGTCAGAGGCAGGAAAGCAGGCCTCAGCTGTGGCTGCCAGCCCAGGATATTGCTAGAAAGACTCTGGTTTTTCTGGGCTTTGGTAGGGGTTGGCTAAGCCTCTGAAGGGCTAGAGGATGGCTTCTGGCCATCTCCCCAAATAGCCCAACTACAGGAAAGTCCCCTTCCCTTCATACCCACCACAGAGGCAGTGGTGAAGAGATTGGCATGGAAGAATTAGGACCCTATGTTTCTCCCCCACAAAACAAATGCCCCTGCATCCAGCTTAGAAAGAACTGTATCAGAGGAGTGTGGATCTGGCCCTGGGCCAGATCCTAACCACCCGACAGGTAAGCAGGAGGGACTGGTAGGGAAGGTATGAAGGAAATGTTGACTAGTGCCTAATTGTTCTAACAACTAAGATGAAGAAAGACCCTGTGCCCAGGATGCTTTTTTTCACTAATACTAGTGTTCAGAAGGCATAGATATGTCTTTGTACACACACATGTGTAGTTGGTGGGAAGTGAGTAAAGGGAACTGTTGCCCTGTTTGGAAAAAGGACAGTGTCACCCCCTACTAATGAGGGAGTTAGAAACAGCACTTTCCAAAGGCTGTGAGTCATCCCCTGGTCTGAGTCACACATGAGGCTTAGCAGAGTCTGGGGAGCAGGAATAAGGAGACCTGGGGTCTTCACTAGCAGAGAGAACTCCAGGCACCAACACCCTGACTCAGCCTGGCTGGCCAGGACAGCTGGCTAAAGACCCAGACCTGTCCCTAGCTACTACCTAGCCACTGCCCCAGCTGCCCTTAGTCCGGGCATCATGCCTGAGGCATGGCGTAAAAGACCACGACGCTCAGGTGACATCACCCAGCACACTGATCTCTGCCAGCTTCTATGTATGGGCCTGTCAGTCCATGGTGCCACTTCATGCAGCAGGGCTCTCAGGGGTCCTCAGCCTGGCCCCAGGAACTGGGCCTTAGCCTAGCCCCCAGGAGGCCACAGCCCCCAGTTTCCTGCTGGGAAAATCCAGGAGCTGACAAAAGATTCACAGAATCCTAGAATGTCAGAGCTGGAAGAGATCATCTAGTCCAAACCTTTCATTTCATTGATGGGGAGACAGAGGCCTACAGAACAGGCATGACCTGCTGAAAATCACAGTGAGTCACTTAGGGATTGCAGGATCTTCAGGAGCAGGGCTGGGTCAGGAGGGAACAGGGAATTCAAGGACTGGCCCTGGGTTTCTTTCAGAAACAAGGAGACAAGTGCCGGTCCAGTGGCTGTAATGGGAAAGGATTATTACAAGATTCTTGGGATCCCATCGGGAGCCAACGAGGATGAGATCAAGAAAGCCTATCGGAAGATGGCCTTGAAGTACCATCCAGACAAGAACAAAGAACCCAATGCTGAGGAGAAGTTTAAGGAGATTGCAGAAGCCTATGATGTGCTGAGTGACCCTAAGAAACGGGGCCTGTATGACCAGTATGGGGAGGAAGGTAAGAGGGCAGTGCTCCAGCCTGATACTGGACCCCTGTCCTTGTCTGGGGTGCCGGGTGGCCCAGTTCTCAGAGCAGGCAACTGGAGGCTGAGTAGGGGGTGAGGGGAGGCAAGTGTTCTCAGCGCCTACACCCAGAGGAGAGAAGAGACCACCCACTACCCAGCCTTGGCTTACCATAGTTACCCCTGCTTCTCTGTGCCCCTCTCTCTCCTCAAATTCAAGCCTTAGAGACATCTGAAGTCAGAACCAGAGGCCTTCCCCCTCCCTACTTTCCCTCCCAGCCTTATTAGTCCAGCCTGAAGTCCCTGCTGCTTCATTGGCTGATGGGGAAGGTTAGGCAAAAGGAGCTTGTGGCTTGGCTGTCTGAGGACAGAGCATTTACATTCATCAGCATAAAAGATTGGCCCTTAAGCAGCCTGGGAATTAACCACTGGAGCTCTGGGAGACAGAGATGATCTTCCCCTTCCCTGCCCACTTCAGGCCGGCCGGCAGAACAGAGGGGGAGTCTGCCTCCTGAGGAAGTGGCAGGGATCCAAGGATGGAAGGGGAACCGCTGCTGGCATCTTGCCCCCCCTCCCTGAGGTAGCTGGTGGCCATGCACAGGGTGGCAGGAAAGGCCCAAATAAAGCCTCTGAGAGGGTGGCCCCTCCCAGTACATCCCACAGGCATGATGTAGCTGCTAATTCTGGGCCTGCCCCTCAGGGCCGCCTGCCACCCGCCAGCCACAGGCACCTGTCAGGCTATATTAAGAGACGTTGCCACAGCTGAGGACTCTCCTTCCTAAGAGGAACTGTCCTTCCTGCCCAGCAGCATCTACCTTTCTTCCACATTCTCCTCCTCAGTCTTCCCGCTCCAGCCTCAAAACTAGATATGTACTAGACCTGCTGCAGAGTAGATAGGTGCTCAAGAGAGTGTTCTTTTCCTGTCCTCCTTGCTTTGTGTCCTGCGCTATCCTCTGCATGCCCCAGTCCTCCCAACCCCCTGTTCTTAATCTCCGCACCGCTAGTTCCTTCAGCTTTTCCCAGCTCACCTATTAGACTTGCCAACTCCCAGACTCACAGACATCTGCTGGAATCCCCAGTATGCTCTCAGCTAAGACATTCTTCTCTCTGGAGTGGAGGGGTGGGAGCTGAGCGGGTGGGAAGAGGGAAGCAGTGCAGACACCATGCCACCGTGTGACCTGTCTGGGAATTGCACTCTGTTCTCCACTTGACCTCACCTTCCCTGGCTGGAGAGCTACCCAGAAACTTTACCCCTTCCACATGACCAAGCCTAAGTGAAGGGCAAAGCTCAGCCCCTAGGCCCAGACACTGGGTTCTAACGTCGATCTACATCCCAGAAGGTCCCCAAGGAATGCAGCACAACCTTAAGGAGAAACCCAGGGCTCTGGGAAGGAGAAGCAGCCTTGAAAATGTGGGCTCTATTTCTCACTGCCCTGCCCCCTCCCCAACAGCCAGCTGGAAGGGTTGTGCACATAGACTCTCCATGCAACCCTGGCTGGGGACAAGTTGTTCCCAGCTGGGGAAAGGGGGTGGTAGTTACCCTACAGGAGAAGTTACCCCCTCCTGTTATTATGGTCCAGCCTCCCTCTTTCACTGAGCTCTGCCAAGCTTCTTGAAGTCACCTGATAATCAGATCTTCAATAAAAGGAAAAAACAGACCCTGAGTCTTAGGAGAGGGATGAAAAGGCAGCTGCTACAAGTCTCTGAACTGCCTGCCACTTGGCCTCTCTAATGAAACCCAAATCCATCCTTGTGGTCCCAGGAAATAAGAGGTTAATTCAATTTAGACTGAGACTTCCCTGATCAATTGAAATCCTAGATAAAAAGCCTCAAAGAAAAGAGTCCCTTCCCTTAGTCTGGGTCCCACCCCTGAGTCTACATATTCTAAATCATTTCTCAGTGTTAACCCCTCCCTCACTCCTCTCCACACCCCTCCCCCTCACCACCACTGCCATCCCCCCACTCCTGGGCTTGGTGGAGGAGGTCGCCGGTAGGGGGTAGGGGATGAAGGCTGCCTCCAGCAATCTGATGAGCTCCTTAGGACCTGACTTGAGAGAGAGCAGCTAGGGCTACCATTTGCAATGTGCCAGTGCATTCATGCATTTTGGTTGCTCTGACATTAGGTATGGGGTGTAGGGCTTGGTGTTATTTAAGTCCAAGAAGCTCTATTCCCATTGTATTCTCCATCTGTCCAGTGTGTGAATGGCATCCTGGAGTATATAATGCCATGAGCTCTGAGTGTGGAAACAAAGCATTTGAAAACTTTTTCTAGAGAAATAGCTCCCTGGGGCGCCTGGGTGGCTCAGTTGGTTAAGCATCTGACTTCAGCTCCAGTCATGATCCTAGGATGGAGCCCCCTTGTCCAGTCTCCTCCACCCCTCCAGTCCTACCCTTGAATCAAGACCCCCCCCATCGGACTTCTAGCTCAGCAAGGAGTCTGCTCATCCCTCTCCCTCTGTCCCCCCATTCATGGGCTCGCGTTCTCTCCCTCTCTCTCTCTCTCTCTCATAGAAATAAATAAAATCTTTCCAAAAAATTTAAGAAGTAGCTCCTCATCTCCAGGCTAATAGAGCTTTCCTGCTTTTCTGGACCCTCCTGATTTCTCATTTGGGTAGGAGTCAGGAAAAGGCGGGACTATACTAGAAGCAGAATGAGAGTGGGCTTCCTCCTGGACTGTATCCCAACCTTATTTGGAACAGGTCACTTACTAGCTTCCTGTGTAGTTAAATCTTGTCCAATTGCCTCTCTGTGTGTGTGTCTTTGGAGATAAAGATTTGGGAGTCATGTATGACTGTAATGTGATCCCAAGCCAGCCACTCAAGGCCTTGTGAAACATCTTTGGGTCATGGGCTCATGGAGGAGACCTAGGACTGGAAGTCCTATCCTCCAAGTCTTCTTCTACTTTGGCTTTTCTACCAATTGGCTAACTCAGCCTCTTTGACTCTCATGCTGTGCTTTATTATTAAACTTATAATTATGAATAGAAGTGAATCTTGTCAGAAATTTTTCTTACTCTATTAGGTCAGCCCTACATAGGGCAGTTAAAGGCCCATGAACTAGGAACTAGAGGGCAGGGGGCGGGGAATGGGGTGGGGTCAAGACCAGCCACACTGTCCCTAACTTCTCCTCCCTCCAGGCCTGAAGACCGGCGGTGGTTCATCAGGTGGCTCCAGTGGCTCCTTTCACTACACCTTTCATGGGGACCCCCACGCCACCTTTGCCTCCTTCTTTGGTGGGTCCAACCCCTTCGATATCTTCTTTGCCAGCAGCCGGTCCACTAGACCCTTCAGTGGCTTTGACCCAGATGACATGGATGTGGATGAAGATGAGGATCCATTTGGCGCCTTTGGCCGCTTTGGCTTCAATGGTCTGAGCAGGGGTCCAAGGCGACCCCCAGAACCACTGTACCCTCGGCGCAAGGTGCAGGACCCACCTGTGGTGCATGAGCTGCGAGTGTCCCTGGAGGAGATCTACCACGGCTCCACCAAGCGCATGAAGATCACAAGGCGGCGCCTCAACCCTGATGGGCGAACTGTGCGCACAGAGGACAAGATCTTGCACATTGTCATCAAGCGTGGCTGGAAGGAAGGCACCAAGATCACTTTCCCCAAAGAGGGTGATGCTACACCTGACAACATCCCTGCTGATATAGTCTTTGTGCTCAAAGACAAGCCCCATGCGCACTTCCGTCGAGACGGCACCAACGTGCTCTACAGTGCCCTGATTAGCCTCAAGGAGGTAGGGCCTGGGTTGGGTTGGGTATGTGTTGGGGAGGGGAGGGATGATGGGGACATTCTTTCCTCACGTCAATCTTCCCCTCCCTTCCCACTCTACCCCACCTTTTCCTCCCTCTGCCTCATTTTCACCAGGCGCTGTGTGGCTGCACTGTGAACATTCCCACTATTGATGGCCGGGTGATCCCATTACCCTGCAATGATGTCATCAAGCCAGGCACGGTGAAGAGACTCCGTGGGGAGGGCCTTCCCTTCCCCAAAGTGCCCACCCAGCGAGGAGACCTCATTGTCGAGTTCAAAGTTCGCTTCCCAGACAGATTAACACCACAGACACGACAGATCCTTAAGCAGCACCTACCCTGTTCCTAGGCTCTGCCCCAGCCAGCCCAGAGTCTTCCACAGCAATACCCCCTACACTCACCCCACCCAATGTGCACCCAGCTTGATGTCCACTGGACACTGGCAACTTTTTCTAAAATGAAAAAAAAAAAAAAAAAAAAAGCCACTGGATTTCAGGAAAATGTTCCTGTCCCTGACCCCTTTCAGAGCTGGGCTGCCTTGGGGAAGTGGGTGGGAGGTGGGGAGAGCCTAGTCCAGGCCAGGGGTTAATTTTCATGTCACTAGCTTTGAATCCAGTTCCCACTCCAGTGGCTGGAGAGTGACCTCAGTGCTACTTGAAGATACAGAGATTTCCTGTCCATGCCTGTAAATAGCATGTCCTCTTTCCCCTCTCAGCTTTGCTAATACCTCTCCTCTCCCTTCTCTTCAGTTTCCTCCTACTGGGGGAGGAAGAAGATAGAAAGGACACTGCTTTCCCACCCCCACTCCACCCCTAGGTCCACAGTGTCTAAGGTTAATGCACACATATTGACGCACACAAGCACTCACCTAGAGCTATCTGTGCCTCTCCGGAGTTGAGATAGGAAGGGAAGGTCCGTAACCCATGAACCGGGCCATTGAGCACGAGACACTTTTCATTTGGGGCAGGAAGGTGAACAGGGCCCTTGGCAGACTCCCAGAGAGCTCCCCTGCCCAGATCCCACAGAGCTGAAAGTTCTGTCCTCCCTGCTGCTCTCGGGAGTGTGCAAGGGTGGAGGGAGGGGAAGAGGGTCTGCTGTATTAAGGCTGAGAGGGAGGGAGCAGGGTCCATCTCCCAGCCTTCATCAGGAAGGGAAAGGGCTTTGGGGTCAGGTGGCAGCTATTCCCCACCAAGAGATTCAGGGTCACAGGTTTCTCCCCACATCTCTGAACTCAGGGCCTAGCCACCCCCAAACTTCCAAATCCCACTTTTGTGATATGTGAAGCTACTTATTTCTTACCCTTCATGGAGGCTGCGTGGGGAATTTCCAGCCCATTGATGCCTGGGTGACCCCACCCCACTCCCACAGTTGTATAAAGGTTAAATAGTGAAGGAGCTAGGGGAAGACTGCTTCAGCCAGGTCCTGGGGTGGGGTCTTTAGGTTTTCTCACTTTGACAAGCCCCTGAATGTTTTTATAGTAGTTTTTTTGTATTTTTTTGTAATGACAGTATTATGGAAAATAAATAAAGTATTTTAAAAATAAGGCATCTGAGCAGGAGCAATGAACCCGGGATGGGGGCAGGTGTGAAGTACTACTCAATTCCCACCAGGGTCCTGGTCACCTCTGAGAAATCCAAGCAGTCCCTCAATATATAAGGTGACTTGGACTCCTTCCTTCCTCTAAGCCTAGGCCCCTGGGATTTCTAAAACATAAACCCCAAACTCAGCAGAGACAGAAGATACCACTCAGCTATTAGAAGAAACAAATCTATTTAGAAAGAATAAATATCCTTTGTTATGAGAAATAGAGACTATCCTCTTTGAAGGATGTGCAAGCATGAGAACTAATAGATTTTCTCTACATGAACTGGAATTTTCCTTGGAGAAAAATTTTCCTCCTAGGAGGGAATGAAGGAGGACTTTCTGGCTAACTAGAAGAGCTACAACCCCAAAGACAGAGCATGGGGCAATGGAAAGAGCTGTTAGAGGTACTTGGCATCTTGGGCCCATGCTGTCAGGGCCTGGCTGGGGATGCAGGCCTCCTGGAAGTCATAAACACTGTTACCAGTCCTTAAATCTTACAACGTTCTGGGGATGTCTGTCCTTGTCTCTGAACTACTAAGACAACTCTGATCCTTGGGGCCTGCATGCTGACTGCATGATGCACTTGCCACTTTCCTTGGATCAGGGTAAGGGGGAGCCCTGTAGTCATAGAAATGCCCATCTGTAGGCTATGCCTGGGCCTGGACTTCCTCCTGTACTGACTTTCTTCCATGCCTGAGCCCCAGATTCCTCCTCAAGATCAAACCCACAAGGACCATGCCCTCCTAAACGTCAGTGTCCACAATGTCATGAAGACATCTCTGCCTTCACCTGGGCCTAGCCTCCATACAGAGCCTAACACTAACTAAGCTTTATTTAAAGGAATTTCTGCCCTTGCCTTTTCTCCCGGTATGACGCCAGTGAAAAAGCTTCTCATCCTAAGGTACTTTTGAAAGGAGCCTGTTCTTTCCACTGCAGAAACTAAGGGGTCTTGCTCACAAAAATGTCTGCTAATTCCCTGGCCTGAGCAGGAAGATCCCCAATCCTGCACCACTACTCCGTGCTTTCTTGTTCTGGATCCCCTAGGTTGTTCTTCTCTTCACTTGGGACTAAATTATTGTCCTGGCTCTTTCCTGAGGCCTGAAGCTTTGGGATCCAGGTCTGCTGAGCCAGACTACTTGCTTTGGCTTCAGTGTGTACCTGTAAGACCCAGGAAATTGTTGTATCTCCATTGAGCATCTGGGGATGGGCCTATAAGTCCTTAAAAGCCAGGCTACCTGAGGCCAGGGACACTCCCATTAGACAGCCGTGAAGTTGACTCTGCAACTCTACCTGCAATTTGAACCTTTCCCTTCTTAGAGGTTGCATATGGGATTTGTGGTCCTCTGATGCCTGTGTAACCCTATACACACACATACACACACACATGCGAGTGTGTCCCTACCTGCATAAAAGTCAAGATGGTAAAAGAGCTAAGGGAAAGACTAGTTCAGCCAGGCCTGGGCAGTGGGGTCTTTACTCACTTTGAGAAGCCCCTAAATCATTTTACACACATGTGTATGTGGGTGTGTATGACAGTGACATGTTCTTTAAGGGTTGGCCATTCTGAATCTTGGGTAACCATCACTCTTGGTGGTAGGGGCCATTCCTTGGTCACTGGAGCTCCTGGGTGATTCAGTTGGTTAAGCATCTGCCTTCAGCTCAGGTCATGATCCCAGGGTCCTGGGATGGAATCCCACATCAGGCCCCCTGTTCATCGAGGAGTCTGCTTCTCCCTCTCCCTCTGCCTCTTCCTCCTGCTTGTGCTCGCTCTCTCTCTCAATTTAATAAAATCTTTAAAAAAAAAAAAAAAAAAAAAAAGAGCTAAGCAACCTTGGCTTAGCCATCTCTAAAACAAGGGTAGCTGAGAGAGAAAAGTAGACCAGGGAAGAAAACATGACTGGGTCTCTATCAACCTAACAGTTTCATGGATTCAAAGACCTGGCAAGGTAAGCTCTACCTCTACCATACCCAGAACTATATAACCTGGGCTTCCTAGTGCTTATCTAATGCCTAGATCAAGGAAGGGAATTTTCCAAGAGATATTCAGGCAGTGTTCCTGAGTCATTGAGGGTACCAAATTTCCAGCTTCCAAGCAGCTGTAAGACTTCTCGGGAGGGGGCAATGTATAATGGGCAGCAAGCCATGAGCAGTACACACCTATAGGGATCCCACTATGATATACCTGCCCCAGCTTCTTGTCCAAGTAAACCAATGCCTTTTCCAGTTGCTTCCAGTCTAGGTTCTCTTTTGAACACGTTAATGAAACACTTTCATGCCAATACTCTGAGTGACTCAACAAGTCATTGTTTATCTCCTCTACAGAACCAAACCCCAAAGCCTTCACTAGGTAGATTTCTGAATTCCTGGATAGGTAAGAATTCTTGATAGGTCTTTTCTCAGACTATGCCTCACACTCTTCCCTTAGTCATTCCCTGACAGGAACTTTGCGGGCCCCTCACATAGAAACTTCCTGGATGTTACAATCCAATCTTTCTTAGATCCTTCCTGCTTTAGCTCATAAACACAGAGGGCTGTGAAAGTCTATGAGTGTTCCTTAGCTGAGATTTGTCTGTTGGTTGCCATGAGGCTGCATCATTACCAGAGATTCTTGGGTCCTGTAAGCCAAGTCCCACAATGTCACATGGGACTCTTTCAGAGGTGGTGCTCTCATTGGTTCCAAATATTATTACTTATAGGAAATTCTCTAGGAAGAATGGAAACTGGCACATAGGCCTGGGAGGCCAGGCTATACTAAAAAGATTAAAACTCACAAATTTTCACACTACTTCTAAAACAGGGGTTAAATTTCAGTTGGGGTGAGATATTGTACCTCATGCTAGGTTCTAGGAAAGGATGCCCCAGAGATCCTAATTTGGGTTAGAAAAGAAGGTAGTAGGAGTGGGAGCAAGGGTTGAAGTTTGGCCTGAGGGAGGGGTTAGTAATGAAGCAGGGTTCAGGGCTGGAGAAACACTGGGGAATCTTTAGCCTGAATTTAAACTGAGGGGTGGAGGAGTACGGATTAGAAATGGGGTGCCTGGGTAGCTCAGTCAGTGGAGCATCCAGTTCTTGGTTTTGTCTCAAGTCATGATCTCAGGGTCATGGGATCCGGCCCCACATTGGGCTCCATTCTCAGCACATAGTCTGCTTATCCCTCTCCCTCTGCTTCCCCCCCTTTTAAATAAATAAAATATTTAAAAAGAAAAAAATTATATTGCATAAAATAAAGGAAGACTCCAGTGGGAAACAACCACTAGAAAACCGGACCAGTAGCCATAAGGGACTCACTGTGCAGAAAGAGGAGATCCTAATAGAGCTGCAATGGTCTCCCCAGGTTTGGGAATGTGGAAGCTGCTGAAGACTGTGCAGTTGCTCTTGGTTATCTTCAGTGTTCCACAATGGTTGGGAGCCTATGGTGTCCTGCATGACAGCAAGTGACTCAAAAACAGTCTCAGAAGAGTATAAACATATATTCCCTCAGCAAAAACTAGGAGACTTGTTAGTTCCAGTGATTTAATAAAACCTCTGTCCAATCATTAACTGACCACTAAGCTAAAAAAGCAGAGACTTGAGTGGCCATACACAATAAAGAATATAGACTGGATAGAATTAGTTTAGAAGAGTCACTATGCAAACAACAGCAACAACAAACTCAAGAGAATCTGATTCTTAGACTTGCCACATCATATTATTTAAAATGTCCCAATTTTCAACAAAAACTATAAAAGAAATTTTTAAAAGTTTGGCCCATACACATACACAGAAGAAAAAACAGCAATCATAAATAGTGACCCTGAGGAGGCCCAGACATTGAACTTACTAGACAAAGACTTTAAATCACCTGTTTAAAATAAGTTCAAAGTAAACTATGGCTAAAAGAACTAATGGAAAGTATGAAAACAAAAACTCACCAAATAGATTATCAATAAGGAGACAGAAGTTACTTTTAAAAATATAATCAAATAGGGACACCTGGGTGGCTCAGTCAGTTAAGTGACTGCCTTTGGCTCAGGTCATGATCCTGGGATCCTGAGATCAAGCTCTGCATTAGGCTCTCTGCTCAGTAGGGAGTCTGCTTCTCCCTCTCCCTCAGCCCCTCCTCCCACTCATTTGCACACATGCTCTGTCTCTCAGAAATAAATAAATAAATAAATAAATAAATAAATAAATAAATAAATAACAATAAAATTTCAAAAGCAGATCTGAGAACACAGAAGAAAAATTAATGAATTTAAAGATAAGTTAATTGAGATTATGCAATGTGAGGAGCAGGAAAAAAATAACGAAGAAAGCTGAGTGAAGTAAGTCAGTCGGAGAAGGACAAACATTATATGTTCTCATTCATTTGGGGAATATAAATAATAGTGAAAGGGAAAATAAGGGAAGGGAGAAGAAATGTGTGGGAAATATCAGAAAGGGAGACAGAACATAAAGACTGCTAACTCTGGGAAACGAACTAGGGGTGGTAGAAGGGGAGGAGGGCGGGGGGTGGGAGTGAATGGGTGACGGGCACTGGGTGTTATTCTGTATGTTAGTAAATTGAACACCAATAAAAAAAAAAAAAAAAAAAAAAAAAAAAAAAAAAAAAAAAAATAACGAAGAAAAATAGAGCCTAGAAGAATTGTTGGACATCATCAAGAATAACAATATACAAAGAACAGGAATCCCAGAAAGAGGGGAGAGAGAAAGGGGCAGAAATAATATCTGGAGAAACAATGGTCCCAAACCACCTATGTTGACTGAAAGACTAGTCTATACATCCAAGAAGCTCAACAAATTCCAAACAGGAAAAACACAAAGAGATCCACACTTACACACATCATCATCAAACTGTCAAAAGACAAAATGAAAAGGGAATACTGAAAGAGGCAAGAGAAAAGTGAGTCATCACTCACAAGGGATCCTCAATAAGATGTAACAGTTGATTTCTCATCAGAAGCCATGAAGGCCAGAAAGAATTGGATGACATACTTAACTTTTGAAAGAGAATTTCCATACTCAACAAAATTATCCAACAAAAATGAAGGAGGAATCAAGACCAGATAAAAAACTGAGAATCCATTGCTAGCAAAATTTCCCTACAAAAAAAAAAAAAAAAGGTAATAGGAGTCCTTCAGGATAAAATAAAGAAAACTAGACAGTAACTCAAATCCACATAAAGAAATAAAGAGCATTCGGGACACCTGGATGGCTCAGCAGTTAAGCTTCTGACTTCAGCTCAGGGCATGGCCCTGAAGTTCCAAGAAGGAGTTCCAGAATGGACTCCCTGCAGGGAGGCTGCTTCTCTTTCTATTTCTCTATCTCTCTGTGTGTGTCTCTCATGAATAAATAAATAAAATCTTTAAAAAATAAAGAAATAAAAATAAATAAATAAAAATAAATAAATAGCACTGATAAAAGCAACTACAAAGGAAAATATAAGATAGTATAAATGCATATTTATAACTCCTTTTTTTCTCTCCTTTCTTCTTCTGATTTAAAAGATGTCTGCATAAAGCAATACTAATAAATCTGTGTTGATGAATGTATAATTCATGTACATCATGTATAAAGATGTAATCTGTATGCCTGTGAGAGCACAAATGAGGGAAAAGAAAATGAAACTAAGAGCAAAGTTTATAGGAGCAAACTGTATAGGAGCAAAGTAGGTTACCATAAATTAAGATTTATTAAGATAAAATGATAAAACAAGATAAACATAAGATTTATTAGGATAAATTAACTAATATAAATTATGATAATTATAATGCCCAGGGCAACCAATAAGAAAACAATTCAAAAATATAGTAAAAGAAACAACCAGGTCATTAAGATGGCACACTAGAAATGTCAATTTAACAAAAAAAGAGGCAGTAATGGAGCAGCTGAGAAACAAACAAAAAACATAAGAAATATAAAATATGACAGCAAAATTGTAGACATAAACCCTAGTATCTGTAATTACATTAAATATGAGTGAATTAAAATCTCCAATTAAAAGGCAAACACTGGAATAAGTTTTAAAAATATATGATCCAACTATATGCTATCTATAAGAGACACATTTTACATTTATATTTTTTTAAGATTTATTTATTTATTTATTTATTCATGAGAGACACAGAGAGAGAGAAGTAGACATACACAGAGGGAGAAGCAGGCTCCATGCAGGAAGCCTGATGATGGGACTCCATCCCGAGACTCTGGGATCACTCCCTGAGCCAAAGGCAGACACTCAACTGCTGAGCCACCCTGGTGTTCCCACTTTTGCATTTAAAGATACAAGCTGGGCCACCTGGGTGGCTCAGTGGTTGATTGTCTGCCTTGGGCTCATGGTTTGACCCCTGCATCCCAGGATCAAGTCCCACATCAGGCTCCCCACAGGGAACCTGCTTCTCCCTCTGTCTATGTCTCTGCTTTTCTCTGTGTGTCTCTCATCAATCAATCAATAAATAAAATCTTAAAAAGAAAAGATACAAGCTAAAAGTAAAAGAATGGGAAAAGATATATCATGCAAACCATAACCAAAAAGAAAGCTATAAAGCAGCTGTACTAATAACAGACAAAATAGACTTTAAAAAAAATTGTTGGGGCACCTGGGTGGCTCAGTCAGTTGAGCATCAGACACTTGATTTCAGCTCAGGTCATGATCTCAGGGTCATGAGATTCGGCCCCATGTCAGGCTCCGTGCACAGTAGGAAGTCTGCTTCTCTCCCTCTCTCTCTCACTCTGCCCCTACCCCAACTCAAGTGTGCACACACGCTCTCAAATAAATAATCTTTTTTTTCAAAGATTTTATTGGGCAGCTCTGGTGCCTCAGCGGTTTAGTGCCGCCTTCAGCCCAGGGTGTGATCCTGGAGACCTGGGATCGAGTCCTGAGTCGGGCTCCCTGCATGGAGCCTGCTTTTCCTTCTGCCTGTGTCTCTGCCTCTATCTCTCTCTGTGTGTCTCTCGTGAATAAATAAATAAAATCTTTAAAAAATATTTTTTGCATGTATGTATGTTATAATTGTTACATCTTCTTAATGGATTGATTTCTTATCATTATAAAATGCCCCTTTCGTCTATTATAATAGATTTTCTTTTCTTTCTCTCCTTTCTAAAAGATTTTATTTATTTATTCACAAGAGACACACAGAGAGAGGCAAAGACATAGGCAGAGGGTGTGCCCAGGTGTCCCAAATAAATAAATATTAAAAAAGAAAGAAAGAAGGAAGGAAGGAAGGGAGGGAGGGGAGGGAAGGAGGGAGGGAGGGAGGAAGGGAGGGAGGGAAAATAAAAGAAAATCTGGGGACACCTGGGTGGCTTAGTGGTTGAGATCTGCCCTTGGCTAAGGGCATGATCCCGGAGTCCCAGGATCAAGTCCTGCATCGGGCTTCCTGCATGGAGCCTGCTTCTCCTTCTGTCTATGTCTCTGCCTCTCTCTCTGTGTCTCTCATGAATAAATAAATAAAATCTTTTTTTTTTTTAAATAAAATCTTTTTAAAAAGGAGAGAAAGAAAAGAAAATCTGTTATAAGAGACAAAAAGGGGCATTTTATAATGATAAGAAATCAGTCCATTAAGAAGATATAACAATTATAAACATACATGCATCCAATAAAGAGCTTCATAAAGCAAAAACTGACATAACTGAAGGGAGAAATAGATAATTCACCAAAAATAATTAGAAATTTCAATACTCATTTCAATAATGTATAAAAACAACCAGGCCAAAGATTAACAAGGAAATAGAAGACTTGAGTGCAGCTCCGGTGACTTAGCGGTTTAGCGCCACCTTGGGTCCGGGGTGTGATCCTGGAGACCCGGGCTCCCTGTGAGGAGCCTGCTTCTCCCTTTGCCTGTGTTTCTGCCTCTCTCTCTATGTCTCTCATGAATAAATAAATAAGATCTTTTTTTAAAAAAAGGAAATAGAAGACTTGAAAAACAGTGTAAATCAACTAGAGCTAACAGAGATCTATAGAGCATTCCATCGATTAACAGCAAGATACACATTCTTTTTAAGTACCCATGAAAAAAAATAAGTACCCATGAAACATTCTCCAAGTTAGACCATAGGTTAAGCCTTAAAACAAGTATTTATAAGCTTAAAAGAAATGAAATCATACCAAGTATGTTCCTTGATCACAACAGAATGAAAGAAATCAATGAGAAGGGAATTAGGGAAAATTATAAATGTGTAGAAATTAAACAGCACCTAAATAGCCAATGTACCAAAATAACACCTAAATAACCAATGTATCAAAGAAAAATTCACAAGAGAAATTAGAAAATACTTAGAGGCAAATGAAAAAAAAATATATGGGATGCAATGAAAGCAGTGCTCAGAGGGAAACTTATAGCTGTAAATACCCAAATTAAAAAAATATCTCAGGAACACCTGGGTGGCTCAGCAGTTTGGCGCCTGCCTTTGGCCCAGGGCACGATCCTCGGGTCCCGGGATCAAGTCCTAGATCGGGCTCCCTGCGTGGGGCCTGCTTCTCCCTCTGCCTATGTCTCTGCCTCTCTCTCTCTTTCTCTCATGAATAAATAAAATCTTTAAAAAATAAAAAATAAAAAATAAAAAAATATTTCAAATCAACAATCTGACTTTATATCTTAGAAGCTAGATAAAGAAGAGGAAAGTAAACCCAAAGCAAGCAGCAGGAAGAAATAACAAATAATAGATTAGAAATAAAACAGAGTATAGAAAACAATATAAAGGGGCACCTTGGTGGCTCAGTGGTTGAGTGTCTGCCTTTGGCTCAGGTTGTGATCCCAGGACCCTGGGATCAAGTCCCCACATCAGGCTCCCCACAGGGAGCCTGCTTATCCATCTGCCTATGTCTCTGCCTCTCTCTGTGTGTCTCTCATGAATAAATAAATAAAATCTTTTTAAAAAAAGAAAAGCAGGCAGCCCAAGTGGCTCAAGGGTTTAGCGCCGCCTTCTGCTCAGGGCGTGACCCTGGAGACTCAGGATCAAGTCCCACATCAGGCTCCCTGTATGGAGCCTGCTTCTGCCTCTGCCTCTGCCTGTGTGTCTGTGTGTGTGTGTGTGTGTGTCTCATGAATAAATAAATCTTTAAAAAATAAATAAATAATAAAAAATAAAGAAAAAAGAAAACAATATAAAAAAAACAAAAAAATGGTTGTCTGAAAAAGGAAAAACTATGAATCTTTAGTGAGATTAACTAAGAAAAAAAGAGAGAAGACTCAAATTACTAAAATCAGAAGTGAAAGTGGGGGCAGTAGAACCAAACTTACAGCAATAAAAAGCATTAGAATACTATGAACAACTGTACATGAACAAATTAAATAACCTAGAAGAAAGGGACAAATTCCTTAAAACACACCATGATCGTTAATTTCACATGTCAGTACAACTAAGCCATGGGATGTCCAGATATTTGATCAAATATTATTCTGGGAGTTTTGTTTTTTAATTATTTTTAAATTTAAAAATAATTTTATTCTGGAAGTTTTTTGAGGATTTTAAAAAAGATTTTATTTATCTTAGAGAGAGCATGAATGAGGAAGGGCAAAGGCGTAGGGAGAGGAGAGGGAGAAAGAATCTGAAGCCGACTCCACACTGAGCATGAAGCCCCATGTGGGACTCGATCCCACCACATGAGATTATAACCTAAGCTGAAATCAAGAGTTGGATGCTCAGCTGACTGAGCTACCCAGGCACCCCTTTGAGGATGTTTCTTTGGGTGAGATTAACATTTAATCAATAGATTGAGTAAAGTAGATTTCCTTCCCTGATGTGGATGGGCCTCATCCAATCAGTTGAAAGCCTGAAAAAAATGAAAAGGCTGACTCTGCCCTGAGTAAGAGAGGTTTTCCTGCCTAAAAGCCCTTGAGCTAGAACAGCAGCTCTTCTCCTGCCTTCAGACTTGAAGTGAAACATCAGCTATTCCTGGGTCTCAAATCTGCCAGCCTTGGGACTAAAACTACTGGCATTCCTGTTTCTCAGGTCTTTGGACTGGGAGCTCTTCTGCCTCTCTAGCTTGCCAAGTGACTCTGTAGATCTTGGGATTTGCAAGCTTCCCTAATTGTGTGAGCCAATTCCTTATTATATATGTAGGGATACCTGGGTGGCTCAGCAATTGAGTGTCTGCCTTTGGCTCAGGGCATGATCCTGGGATCCAGGATTGAGCCCCACATCAGCTTCCTCCCGGGGAGCCTAGTTTTCCCCCTGCCTATGTCTCTGACTCTCTGTGTGTCTTTCATGAATAAATAAATAAAATCTTTAAAAAAATAATTATATATGTATGTGTATATAATACATATATACATATATATGTTTATGTATATGCAGCCTATTGGTTCTGTTTTTCTAGAGAACCCTGACTAATACACACATTACCTAAAATGTCTCAAAACAAAACAAAACAACAGAAATCTCAACAGACCTATAACAAGTAAAGAGATTGAATCAGTAATCCAAAACCTTTCAACAAAAACATAGAGATGGCCTACAGATACATGAAAAGATGGTCCATATCATTAATTATCAGGGAAATGCAAATTAAAACCACAATGAAATATCACTTTACACTGTCAGAATGGCTAAAAATAAAAGACACAAGAAAAAGCAACTGTTGGCAAGGATGTGGAAAGAAAAAGAAACCCTCATGCAGCCACTGTGGAAAACAATATAGAGGTTCCTCAAAAAATTAAAACTAGAAATACCATATGATCCAATAATTCCACTACTGGATATTTACCCAAAGAAAATGAAAACACTAATTCAAAAAGATATACACACCTCTATGTTTACTGAAGCATTATTTAGAATAGCCAAGATATGGAAGTGACTCAAGTGTCCATCCATAGATGAATGGATAAAGAAGACATAGTATGTATATATATATAATAGAATATTACTCAGTCAAAGAACATTTGCAACAATATGGATGGACCTAGAGGACCTTATTTCACCTAGTGAAATAAGTCAGAGAAAAATAAATACCATATGATTTGAGTTATATGTGGAATTTTTAAAAAGGGAGCAAGCACTAAGGGTGAGGGGCAAAGGGAGGGGGAGAGAGAAACTCAAGCAGACTCCACCCTGAGTATGGAGCCCGATGTGGGGCTCGATCCCACAACCCTGAGATTGTGATCTGAGTTGAAACCAAGAGTTGGGACACTTAACTGACTTGCCACCCAGGCACCCCTTATATGTGGAATATAAGAAAGAAAGCAAATGAACAAACAATGGAAAAAGGAGATAAAAAACAGACTCTTAAATATAGAGATCAAACTGGTGGTTGCCAGAGGGAAGGTAGGAGGGGAGGATGGGTGAAATGGGTGATGGGATTTCTGAATACACTTATCCTAATGAACACTAAGAAATGTATAGAATTGTTGAATCATTATATACTGTACACATGAAACTAATTAATACTGTATGTTAATTATACTTCAGTAAATAAATAATACCAACAAACAAAAATCTTCCAATAAAGAAAAGTCCTGGACCTGAAGTTTTCACCAGTGAGTTCTACCAAACATTTAAAGAAGAATTAATATCAATCCTTCCTAAACTCTTCCCAAAAATTGAAAAGGAAATCTTTCCAACTCATTCTATGAAGTCAGAATTACCCTGATACTAAAGCCAGATAAGAAAAATTAGGTTAGAGTAATAAAATTAGAAATTCTAAATATAAATTTATTCTAAATAAATTTAAGTAGTAAAATTAGATTAGAAAACTATAGCCCAGCATCCCTCATGAATATAAATGCAAAAATCCTCAACCAAATATTAGCAAATTGAACTCAACAGCACACTAAAAGAATTATTATTCCTCAAAACTCGGTGGTATTTGTTCCTGGAATGTATGGGTAGTTCAACATAAAAGAAACAATCAATGTAATACATTATATTAGTAGAATAAAGGGGAAAAACACATGATCATCTCAACTGATACAGAAAGAGCATTTGATAAAATCCAACCTTTTCATAATAAAAACTCAGAGAACAAAGAATAGAGGGAAAATTCCTCAACATGATAAATGGTATTTATGAAAAACCTAGCATCATACTCTACAGTGAAAGACTGAAAGTATTCCCCCTAAGATAGGGAGCAAGACAAGGATGCCAACTTTAACCACTGCTATTCAATATTGTACTGGAAGTTCAAGCTAGAGTTATTAGATAAGAAAAAGAAATAGAACTATCCAAATTGGAGAGAAAAACGTGAAACTATCTCTATTCATAGATCATATGATCTTAGATATAGAAAATCCCAAAGATTCCACAAGACAGCTAGTAGAGCTAATAAATGAATTCAACAAAGCTAAACACACAGAAATAAGCTGTGTGTCTCTGTTTACCACAAATGAACAATCCAAAAAGGAAATTAAGAAAGCACCTGGGTGGCTCAGACATTTATGTGTCTGCCTTTGGCTCAGCTCATGATCTGAGGGTCCTGGGATAAAGCCCCCGTGTCAGGCTCCCTGCTCAGCAGGGAGTCTGCTTCTTCCTCTCCCTCTGTGCTTGCTTTCAGTCTCTCTCTCTCTCAAATAAATAAATTTTAAAAAGAAAAAAATAAAAAAAAATAAAAAATAAATAAAAAATAAATAAAAAAAAAAAAAATAAATAAATAAATAAATTTTTTCTAAAAAAAAAAAAAAGGAGTGAAAAGGGCAGCCCGGATGGCTCAGCGGTTTATTTATTTTTTTATAAATTTATTTTTTATTGGTGTTCAATTTGCCAACATATAGAATAACACCCAGTGCTTATCCCATCAAGTGCCCACTTCAGTACCCGTCACCCAGTCACCCCCACCCCCGCCCACCTCCACTTCCACCCCCCCTAGTTCGTTTCCCAGAGTTAGGAGTCTCTCATGTTCTGTCTCCCTTTCTGATATTTCCCACTCATTTTCTCTCCTTTCCCCTTTATCTCCTTTCACTATTTTTTATATTCCCCAAATGAATGAGACCATATAATGTTTGTCCTTCTCCGATTGACTTATTTCACTCAGCATAATACCCTCCAGTCCCATCCATGTCGAAGCAAATGGTGGGTATTTGTCATTTCTAATGGCTGAGTAATATTCCATTGTATACATAAACCACATCTTCTTTATCCATTCATCTTTCAATGGACACCGAGGCTACTTCCACAGTTTGGCTATTGTGGACATTGCTGCTATAAACATCGGGGTGCAGGTGTCCCAGCGTTTCGTTGCATCTGTATCTTTGGGGTAAATCCCCAGCAGTGCAATTGCTGGGTCGTAGGGCAGATCTATTTATAATTCTTTGAGGAACCTCCACACAGTTTTCCACAGTGGCTGCACTAGTTCACATTCCCACCAACAGTGCAGGAGGGTTCCCCTTTCTCCACATCCTCTCCAACATTTGTGGTTTCCTGCTTTGTTAATTTTCCCCATTCTCACTGGTGTGAGGTGGTATCTCATTGTGGTTTTGATTTGTATTTCCCTGATGGCAAGTGATGCGGAGCATTTTCTCATGTGCTTGTTGGCCATGTCTATGTCTTCCTCTGTGAGATTTCTGTTCATGTCTTTTGCCCATTTCATGGTTGGATTGTTTGTTTCTTTGGTGTTGAGTTTAAGAAGTTCTTTATAGATCTTGGAAACTAGCCCTTTATCTGATACGTCATTTGCAAATATCTTCTCCCATTCTGTAGGTTGTCTTTGAGTTTTGTTGATGGTATCTTTTGCTGTGCAAAAGCTTCTTATCTTGATGAAGTCCCAATAGTTCATTTTCGCTTTTGTTTCTCTTGCCTTCATGGATGAATCTTGCAAGAAGTTACTGTGGCCAAGTTCAAAAAGGGTGTTGCCTGTGTTCTCCTCTAGGATTTTGATGGAATCTTGTCTCATATTAAGATCTTTCATCCATTTTGAGTTTATCTTTGTGTATGGTGCAAGAGAGTGGTAAAATACAGCATCCATTCCTGATCAAAACTCTTCAGAGTGTAGGGATAGAGGGAACATTCCTCAACACCTTAAAAGCCATCTACGAAAAGCCCACGGCAAATGTCATTCTCAATGGGGAAGCACTGGGAGCCTTTCCCCTAAGATCAGGAACAAGACAGGGATGTCCACTCTCCCCACTGCTATTCAACATAGTACTGGGAGTCCTAGCCTCAGCAATCAGACAACAAAAAGACATTAAAGGCATTCAAATTGGCAAAGAAAAAGTCAAACTCTCCCTCTTCGCCGATGACATGATACTCTACATAGAAAACCCAAAAGCCTCCACCCCAAGTTTGATAGAACTCATACAGCAATTTGGCAGTGTGGCAGGATACAAAATCAATGCCCAGAAGTCAGTGGCATTTCTATACACTAACAATGAGACTGAAGAAAGAGAAATTAAGGAGTCAATCCCATGTACAGTTGCACCCAAAAGCATAAGATACCTAGGAATAAACCTAACCAAAGAGGTAAAGGATCTATACCCTAAACACTACAGAACACTTCTGAAAGAAATTGAGGAACACAAAGAGATAGAAAAATATTCCATGCTCATGGATTGGAAGAATTAATATTGTGAAAATGTCAATGTTACCCAGGGCAATTTACACGTTTAATGCAATCCCTATCAAAATACCATGGTCTTTCTTCAGAGAGTTGGAACAAATTATTTTAAGTTTTTTGTGGAATCAGAAAAGACCCCGAATAGCCAGGGGAATTTTAAAAAAGAAAACCATAGGTGGGGGCATCACAATGCCAGATTTCAGGTTGTACTACAAAGCTGTGGTCATCAAGACAGTGTGGTACTGGCACAAAAACAGACACATAGATCAATGGAACAGAATAGAGAATCCAGAAGTGGACCCTCAACTTTATGGTCAACTAATATTCAACAAAGCAGGAAAGACTATCCACTGGAAAAACGACAGTCTCTTCAATAAATGGTGCTGGGAAAATTGGACATCCACATGCAGAAGAATGAAACTGGCTCAGCGGTTTAGCGCCGCCTTCAGTCTGGGGCCTGATCCTGGATCAAGTCCCACATTAGGCTTCCTGCGTGGAGCGTGCTTCTCCCTTTGCCTGTGTCTCTCCCTCTGTGTGTGTGTGTGTGTGTGTGTGTGTGTGTCTCATGAATAAATAAATAATCTAAAAAAAATAAAAAAGAGTGAAAGGAGAATTCATAGAATTGAAGGAAATATTTGCAAATCGTATTTATAAAGGTTTAGTATCCAGAATACATTTTGTTTTATTTTATTTTATTTTACTTTTTAAGTGTTTATTTATTTATTCATGAGAGACACAGAGAGATAAAGAGAGAAAGGCAGAGGCACAAGCAGAAGAAGAAGCAGGCTCCATGCAGGAAGCCCGACATGGGACTCAATCCTAGATCTCCAGGATCATGCCCTGGGCCGAAGGCGGCGCTAAACCTCTGAGCCACCCGGACTGCCCTATCTTGTTTTAGTTTAAAGATTTTATTTATTTATTCATCTGAGAGAGAGTGAGCGAGAGAAAGAGCATGGGGGAGGGGTAGAGGGGGAGGGTGAAGCAGACTCCCTGCTGAGCAGGGAGCCCAATGCGATGTGGGGCTAGATCCGAAGACCCTAGGATCAAGACCTGAGCCGAAAGAAGACGCATAACCAAATGAACAACACAGGCACTCCCAGAATACATTTTAAAAACTCTAATAACTCGGGATCCCTGGGTGGCCAGCGGTTTGGCGCCTCCCTTTGGCCCAGGGCGCGATCCTGGAGACCCGGGATCGAATCCCACGTCCGGCTCCCGGTGCATGGAGCCTGCTTCTCCCTCTGCCTGTGTCTCTGCCTCTCTCTCTCTCTCTCTCTCTCTATCATAAGAAAAAAAAAAAAACTCTAATAACTCAATAACAAAAACACTGTTTAGCAATTTAAAAATAGGCAAAGGGGGACACCTGGGTAGCCAGCGGTTGAGCATCTGCCTTTGACTCAGGTAGTGATCCTGGGGTTTCGGTATCGAGTCCCACATCCGGCTCCCTGGAGGGAGCCTGCTTCCCCCTCTGCCTGTGTCTCTACCTTTCCCTGTGTCTCTCATGAATAAATAAATAAAATCTTTTTTAAAATAAAATAAGGGCAGCCCCGGTAGCGCAGCGGTTTAGTGCCGCCTGCAGCCTGGGGTGTGAATCTGGAGACCCGGAATCGAGTCCCGCGTCGGGCTCCCTGCATGGAGCCTGCTTCTCCCTCTGCCTGTGTCTCTGCCTCTCTCCCGCTCTCTCTGAATGAATAAATAAATAAATCTTAAAAAAATAAATAAATAAATAAAATAAAATAAAATAAAAATAGGCAAAGGACTTGAATAGAAATTTTGCCAAAGTATAAGATATAAAAATGACCAACAAACATATGAAAAGATCTCAATGTTATTGGTCATTAGGAAACCCTTGTACATTGCTGGGAAATGTAAAATGATGCAGCCAATTTGGAAAACAATTTTGTGGTTCTTCAAAAAAATTTTTTTAATAATAAATTTATTTTTTATTGGTGTTCAATTTGCCAACATACAGAATAACACCCAGTGCTCATCCCATCAAGTGCCCCCCTCAGTGCCCATCACCCAAAAATTTAAACATAGAATTATATTATGACGGAACAATCTCACTCCAAGGCACACACTCAAGAGAAATGAAAGCATACATTCCCACAAAAATTTATACATGAATGTTTAGAACAGCATTATTCATAAGAACCAAAAGATGGAAATAACTCAAATGTTCACCAACTGAGGAATGAAAAAACAAAATGTGGCACATCCATACAATGTAATATTATTTATCTATAAAAAGTAATGAAATAGTGATACATGGTACAACATGATGAACATTCAAAATCTTATGGTGTGTGTTGAGGAATAAGGAGTGTGTTCATGGGTACACCTCTTGTTTAGATGATGAAAATGTTTTGGAATTAGAGGTGATTATTATACAACCTAAAAACTATGGAAAGGGGTGAATTCTACGGTATGGAAATTATTTTTAAAATAATATTTTTTTATATGAGTAAGAGGGAGCCATGGGTGAGAGATTGGTATCCTGAGAAAAGGTGAAGTTAGGTGAGGTAATATGGTCCAGACACAAGGTCCAGCTGGAGAACAGGGTCTGATTGTGCTCTGAAGGAAGAGGGGAAAAGACAAGTGTTTGTGGTAGAAGACAATCCAATAAGAAAGTGGGATTCAGTGGCAAAAAGGGATGGTGGCTAAAGGAACCTTGTGATGAGAGGAATAAAAAGACTGGTTACAAAGAGAAGCCCAGTCTTGAGTATATAAAGAAAAAAGTCTGCAGGAGAAGGTAGGGTCTAGTATCAGAGATCCAGGAGCAAAGATGAAAGTCAGGTGGAGTCAAAAAAGGTAAAATGATGGGACACCTGGGTGACTCAGTTGTTGGGTGTCTGTCTATGGCTCAGGTCATGATCCTGGGGTTCTAGGATCGAGCCCCAAATCGGGCTCCCCAAGGGAGCCTGCTTCTCCCTCTGCCTGTGTCTCTGCCTCTCTTTCTCTCTCTCTCTCTCTCAATCTCTCTCTGTCTCAAATAAATAAATAAATAAATAAATAAATAAATAAATAAATAAATAAATAAAATAAAAATGAAGTCTAGGGGCACTTGGGTGGCTCAGTGGTTGAGCGTCTGCCTTTGTCTCAGGTTGTGATCCTGGGATCCCGGGATGGAGTCTCACATCAGGCTCCTCACAGGGAGCCTGCTTCTCCCTCTGCCTATGTCTCTGTATCTCTCATGAATAAATAAATAAAAATCTTTTAAAAAGTGAAGTCTATAAGATTTCCATTTCTGGCATTTAGCTCGGCTAGATATTATGAAATGTCCTTCCACTGCAAAACACCCATATGCTGGATAAATTAGAGCAAATCCTATTTTTAAATGCATTCCTGAGCTCAAAAGAAAATAAGGGAAGCTTTCAATAAACAAAAAAGAAGAAAAGAGAAAAAGAAAAAGAAAAGAAAGGGAGGGGCATTTGGCTGGCTCAGCATGTGAGTCTTGATCTCTGGGTTTAAATTCAAGCCCCACACTGGGTGTAGAGATCACTTAAAAATAAAAGCCCTTAGGGCAGCTTAGTGCTTTAGCACCGCCTTCAGCCTAGGGTGTGATCCTCGAGACCCGGGATCAAGTCCCATGTTGGGCTCCCTGCATGGAGCCTGCTTCTCCCTCTGCCTGTGTCTCTGCCTCTCTCTCTCTGTTTCTCATGAATAAATAAATAAAAATTTTTTAATAAATAAAATAAAATCTTAGGAAGGAAAGGAAGAAGGGAGGGAGAGGAAAGAAGGAAGGAAGAAAAAAAATTCTAGAGCCAAAATTAGACGGAAAGCCAACATTGACACTAGGGCTGCCTTAAAATATGCCCTAACCAGAGACCTAAAGCTTTGCTGGTTATCAGCCTCACTAAGGACTAGTATTTACATTTGACAAAGTAAGGGAGCTGAATCCAAGAACAGCACATAAAGCCAAGCACCTGAAAAGACTGTGTCTTGAAGAAGTGACCAGAAAAATCTACACGCTGGCAATAAGAACCAACAAGAAAACCAATCTGTCTCTGGTGACACTAAGAATTGGGAGGAGGGACCAATTTGAAAAATAGAGAAAATTAGCAAAACTGAGTGGAAAGGCTAACAACATTAATGTTAATATTTTTCCCTAATAATTTATAATCATAGTCCTAGTCTCATGCAGTCCTGGGATTTGAATTTATACCATGCTCACAGACTGAGAAATCCCAATACTAGAAATAAATAGAAACAGTTCTAGGTTGGTAGTGTCCCCTAACACCGAGGAGAAACCAAAACAAATCACCCCAATCCAGGCTCTTCAAGATTCACAAAGTTAAAATGTAACCAAATACAAGCTCCTAATAATATGCATATCAAACATACAAGGAATCAGACCTCCATAAGCAAAAGTCTACAGAAATTAAAAACAGAAAAATAAGATGTTCAGACTGTAGATACTGAAATTATAAGAAAAAATACACCAAGTAAACAGATTTGAAGTATTTTAAGGATGTTTTAACTGAAGAGACAGAGATAATCACTATGTAGAACAGAGAGAAGGGACATTTAGTCCAACCTGGACCTTCAGGGTGGTTAACCCAAGAAGATGATGCCTGAATTAGGACAGAAGGACACTTAAGAATTAGCTAGGTATAAAAAGTGGTGAGGGCATTCTAGATAGAGAAATCAGAATTCTGATGGGCAAGGATTTGAAAGCAATGAAGAGCACAGGGGGCTGAGGGGAAACTACAAACATTCCTCTGTTATTAGAACAACAAATGCAAGTAGGTAATGGCAAGATAGGTTAAAGAAGTAGAGAGAGATCTGTAGATGGAGGGTTCTCTATACCATGTAGGAAATATGGTCTCATTGAAGGATTTTAAAGAGCGTGATACCATGGTCATTTTTGTCTTAGGTAGATTGCTTTGGGAGTAATGAGGGGAGAGGATTTAAGATGGACAAAGCTGGAGGAATGGAGATCAGCTAGGAGGAAACTGCACAGTTTGTGGGAGAAATGATGACAGCCTGGCCTAACAGGGTGACAATAAGAATGGAGCAGAGAGATTTAAGAAACAGCAGATAAAATTAGCAAAAGTTGGAAAAAATAAAGGGGGAGCAGTGTAGAATGGGTGAGTAGGTGATACTGGGTGAGTAGGTGATACTGATTGCTTTAGGGAACACAACAGGAAGAGCAGATTGGGACAGAAGGAGAAAATGATGTAGTTACAAAGATGATAGGCTTGGCATACCTGTGGGAAATTGAGCTTGGGAATGTTTAGCAAGCAACTGGAATTTACTAGACTGAAGCCCATAGAAGTCAGTTCTGAAATAACTAACCACATGAGTGCCTTCTGACTACCTAAGAGAATCTACTTTAGAGAATAACACACATAGTCATTAAAAATGATGGTTAGGAAAAGTGTACAGTGTGTAGAAAAGGTTTACACTAAAATATGAACTGCTTTCCTACCTTACAAAAACTTATATTTATTTAGTCAATATAAAAATTGACTAATAATGAATGAATGAATGAATAGCAATAAATAGCAAAGTCTGGAAAGAAATATGTCAAAACGCTATGGAAATTATTTTGAGATTGGAATTCTACGGGATTTTTTCTTCTAGTTTTTCATATTTTCTAAGGTCAGTATATGATACCAGCATAATCAGAACAACTGTTAAAAAAAAAAAAAAAGACAGCAATATTTCTTCCTACTTCTAATGAGAATATAGCTAAAGTTCCTATCAAACCCAAGACCAGACATATAGTAGCCCCTCAATAAATGCAGTAAAGTATCAATACCTGGAATTTGAAGGCAGATGCCTCAGATTTTCCTTAAAAAAAAAAAAAAAAAAAATTTTTAAGGAGCCTCTGCACCCAACGTGGGGCTCCTAATTCCCAATCCCAAGATCAAGAGTCGAATGCTCTAACGACGAGCCAGCCAGGCACCCCAGATCTTGCTTGTCTGCTAGAGGCCTCTCCATGGTGGGCCTCCACAGAAGGGATCCCGGGTCTGCCTCTGCCCCTCCATGAGTGCGCCCCACCCCAGTCCTCCAGACACTCTGCCATAATGGGCTGGTGCCTGGCTCCTTCCCATCCTTCCCACTGGCACCCCCATGCGGCCTCACAGCTCCCTTCATCTCCTCTGAAAAAACTTGCCTGGGGCCAGGACCGGCATCATCCCTCGCGTGGATGAGTCTGCACCAAGAGTAGCTTGAGAAAATGACATCTCCTGGAGGAGTGGCTCCTTGAGGTCCCACTGTCCCCTGACGAGTCCAAACATTTTCAGGACACCGGCTTATCAGGGACACTGGACCAGACCATGTCCACGTGGCTAGGCTAGTGGGGCTAGGCTGCTGGCGGGGCCCTTACCAAGACTTCCGTAACGAGGAGGCGGGGACCGGAGGGCAAAGAGAGGGGAAGGGGAAAGGAGACTAAGGCGGCTTGCGAGTTGGGAAGTGAAGGTGAAGACGCTGCGGAGTCCACGCCTCAACGCTCTGACCGGGGCGGGTCCTCCGCGCAGCCGCCCCACCCAGAGGCCTCAGCTGAAGTCCAGGTGGGGTAATCCCGCGGCGGAAAGCGCCTGGGGCGTGGGAAGAACCCCACCAATATCTCGGCTGTGAGCTTCACTGCCCCGCTCACCTCTCACGCAAGCCATGGAGGCTGATCAGACGGGAAGCGTCCAGCCTGAAGGTAGGTGATGCCTCAAGAGATAGCTACTAGGAAGCCTGAGGAGAGTTCGGAAGCCCCGGAGGAGGCCCTAGGCGGAGCCACTCCAAGAAATCCTGCCCGTGGTTCATGATGCTGAACCCTAACCAAATACTATTAGGCCACTCCTAGGGTTAAAGCTGTGGGCTGGGTAGGCAAGATCTCTGCCCTCAGATATTTAAAGCACTAGTTACAATCTGGTGTGGACAGTGTCGGTGAGGGAGGGGAGAATAAGAGCAACCATCCTAGCTTAGGAAGGTGAAGGAAGGACTCTCAGAGGGCCACTTTCACGTAGCAGAAAGATAGACTGAACGCAAGAGTTTTTAATGATGAAAAGTTCCATATGATGGCTTCTGGTTCCTTTGAAAAGTGGAGATCTGGCACATCTGCTAGGAGCAGGGGCAAGAGAAGTTGAAGAAAGTTAAAAAGTCTGAATTGATTTTGAGTAGGATGGGAGAGTTTTTAAGGAATATGCAGTAAGCTCCAGGGAATTTTGTCTGTCTTGAATACTCATGTATTCCAAGTATTTAGAACAGGTAGGAAAGCAGTTAATATTTTAGTGTAAACCTTTTCTACACACTGAACACCCTTCCTAACCATCATTTTTTTAAATTATTTATTTATTTATTTATTTATTTATTTATTTATTTATTTATTTATTTATTCAGAGAGAGAGAGAGAGGCAGAGACACAGGCAGAGGGAGAAGCAGGCTCCATGCAGGGAGCCCAACTTGGGACTCGATCCTGGGTCTCCAGGATCACACCCCGGGCTGCAGGCAGCGCTAAACCGCTGCGCCACAAGGGCTGCCCCCTAACCATCATTTTTAATGACTATGTGTGTTATTCTCTAAAGTAGATTCTCTCAGGTAGTCAGTAGGTACTTATGTGGTTAGTTATTTCAGTGCCTAGCACATAGTACACACTTAATAAACGGAATGTGTGAATAAATGCTTTTCAAGTGATAGAGGAGCTGACCATTAATTGTAGACCATGAATTAATTAACAGTGACATCAATGCATATGATTTTATCCAATAGGGCTGAGTCGCTTCCTAAAGGCAGGTCTTAGAGGCAGAATTGGGATTTTGCCAGGTAAAAATGATGAAAGGAAGAACTGAGAAGTATTTAGGATGCGATTAAGTGATGGACCTTGAAGTCTAGCATAGAGAAGGAGGAAATGAAGGCAAGAGGTTGTTGATGGACAAGGAGAAAGTGGAATAGATGTCCTAACAAGGCTGAAGAACTGGCATCTCTTGGACAAATCTAGAGGTTGAAGTCAGAGGGTGGGATGCCAAACTATTTCAGAAGACAGAATAGTTCCTAATGATGAGGCTTCGGATATGGCCATAGCTGGATTGGAGCCAAGGTAAAGGACTCTAAGATGAAAAGGTCTAGGAATTGAGAGTCACTAAATCGGCTATACACTCAGATGTTTAGATATCCCATAGATTCCCCCTCTTTAAGATGCTGCCCTGGGTCCATCCAGCCCCTTCCCCAATCTTCAGAGGATCTGCAATTACACTTCAACTTAAGTCTTAGATCCTAAAATGGTAATGGCATGGCTGAACCAGAAAACAGAATGGAGAAGTTAGAGAGGGCCATAGTGGACATCTATTTTGTTTTATTTTGTTTTGATACAAAATAAATATGCATACACTTTTCTGAAAACAGCATGTCTATTTCCTGTGAAGGGACTACCACCAAATCCGGGCTTCTTTAGTCTCAGTCCATGTGCAAGTACAGTATGACTCTGACCTGTGAGCAGTTCAGGAGTTCAGGGATAGATTCACGACCAACTAGAATCCATAAGCACAATGTTGTCAGAACACCACCACATTTTCAGCTTCACTTGAACCTGCTAGGACACAAAACCTGAGAATAAAGTCAGCACAGAAGAGAGCCAAGAAATAGAAATTGAATCCTGATGACATTGGAATGAGTCCCCGAATGAACCCTACTACCTCAAGCCAACCAGCCCTAATCCTGGACTATTCAGATATGAGTCAATATATACACGTTTTGCTTATACCTGTTGGATTTTATTTTCTGTCACTCATATCCAAATAATTCATCACAATGCAAGGGGGTTCTCAAACTCTGGCCCTGCCTTCTGGGATAGCTCTGTGTGTTTATAAATTAATAATTTATATGTATTAATATATTAATATATAATATATATTAACTTCTCTGTGCCTCAGTTTCCATTTATGTGAAAAAAGTAGCAATACCTACTTCAAAGAGTTGTAAAGATTAAATGGAGTTATAAATGTTGGAGTATAAATTTGTTCCACAACACTGAGGAACAAGATACATCACGTTACTTAATTTTTCTAAATTAAATCTGGTTCAAAATCTCATTTACTAGTGTTGGAAGATGTCCAATATTAAATCATGATGTGGCAGGGGGGAGCTTTTTTCTTCTTTAGAATTATATACATTGACCAACAAAACAACTCTCCACCCACCCCCCAAAAAAACCCAAAACACTTAGAAAATAACCTCTGGTCTTAAGTCTATCATGGTTGCCACTGGGATGTGCATCGTATAAATGCATATGGTCTATTCAAAGGCAGGTGGCTCCACAGCATCTCTGCACACCAGCATTTTTGCAGCAGTTCCCAAGACTGTGGCTGGATCTATAGTTCTCTAACCATTAAATAGGTTCTCCCCATTAGAAGTCTTGCTGAAAAAAAAAAAAAAAAAAAGTCCTGCTGCCTCTTCTGTACAGACCCTAACACTCATGGAACCCATTGCTATATCTCTTTTCTCAAACTCCTAGACACACTTTTATCCTTGGCATTGCTTCTTTCAATCATCTCCCAACTTCTCCTTCTCAAGAACACCTAGCTAAATTAAATTCCCCTCCCACACAAAAGCCTGTATAAGGTTGTAGACTAGGTGTCTTGAAACTTTGATTTGGGACTAGAAAACATAAACTCTATTACCAATTCCATGAGATAAGAAATCTAGAATTCCTGGAGGAGAGGAGAGCTAAGTTACCTTTTTATCTTACCAGATGTCTCCTTTGGGAAGGAGTAGAAGACAACAATTAAGAGCTTGGTAAAATGTCTACCATAAATGTAAGTATATAGGTATTCAACATTCTTTTCCCTGTTTCCTATTAGGATTCAACTTACCTTCTTCATCCAGAGGTATTGCTACCTCAAATACCAGGCAGGTAATATAAATGAATAAAAGTGGACAAGTATAAGAAAACAAAATCATAGGTACAATGATAAACCACAACTAGCCTTAGGCTTGGTATTAATGATGAGAACATGGTAAGAACCATGGTGAACTGAAGGGCACATGTACACTACAAGGGGAGCCACTGCTACTTAGCTCTTATTTTGTGGAAATGAGAGTCTAGTACTGCCAGGTTTTAAACTTGAAATACTATTATGCACAATCTACTAGTTTTACAGTGTTGGCTACTCCAGTTTTCAATGCTGGCCACATCGAGCCAAATATTACATATCAGTACATCATTTTAAGCCCTTTTATGGTTTCAGCTGCTACATATATGCTACTGGCTATAAAATTTTACATCTCCACCATAGACTGTTCTTCCAAGCTTCAGATCCACATATCTAATTGCCTCCTACCTAGTTTTTCCTTGTCACAGAAACCTCAAATACAAATGTCTAAATGGAGCCCATTACCTCCCCCCACCCATAAATTGGTTCCCAGGTCTGTGTTCTCTATCTCAGTAAAATGGCACTAATATATACACCCTGTTTCTTAAGTTAGAAACCCTAGAGTCATTCTCAGTTCCCATACTCCTCTATCCCATTGGTAATGAAGCCTAACCAATTATATCTTTGGTATTCTAGTTGAATTAATTATTCTCCATTCTTACCATCACTGTCTTGGTTTAGGCCTCATCTTTTGTTTTGCCTAAACTAAAGCAAGAATTCCCTAACTAATCTCTCACCTCAATCTCTTTGCCCTCACTAGAGCCAGTGTTCTTTCCAAGATACAAACTTAATCTTGTCACTTTCCTGCTCAAAACTTTTCAATGACTTCCATCATCTTCAGGGTAAATTTCAGTTTCTTAGACTGATATTGAGGGGCCCTGGTGAACTTATCTTTCCAGATCCATCTTTTACCACTTCCCCAACCCCCATACATCTAAATGCCTTCAGTTTCCCTAATGATACATGCTTTCTCTGCCCTAGCACCTAATACAGGTTGTTCCTCCTGCTTGAATTGTCTTTCTCTTGCTCCTTATGCTTTCATTTTCTTGGTTCCTCAAACCAAGCATTAATCATCTCCTCTAAAAAGCAGCCCCTGGGCAGCCCAGGTGGCTCAGCGGTCTAGCGCCGCCTACAGTCCAGGGTGTGATCCTGGGGACCCAGGATCGAGTCCCACGTCAGGCTCCCTGCATGGAGCCTGCTTCTCCCTCTGCCTGTGTCTCTGCCTCTCTCTCTCTCTGTGTGTGTGTCTCTTGTGAATAAATAAATAAAACCTTTAAAAAAATAAATAAAAATAAAAAGCAGCCCCTGAGAAGCAAACCCCTTCCCTGGGCTAGTTAGATATCCTCCTCTTATCCGATAGTACCCCATGCATACTTCAATTTTGTCTATTACTTGACTGTTTTCACCCTACTGAAATGAGACCTATTTACTGCAGAGACTGTCTTATTTCTATCTCCTCAAGACTGAGCACAATATCTGATCCATAGTAGGTATTCAATAAATACATGTTGAATGAATGAATGAATGAATGAATGAATATATAAATCAAGTCCAACCCACGATACCTAGGGGAGAAATCTTTCTGGCCTGAAATCACATAGCTTAGGGTGGCCTGGGTGGCTCAGCAGTTTAGCGCCAGCTTCAGCCCAGGGCCTGATCCTGGAGACCCGGGATCGAGTCCCACATCAGGGTCCCTGCATGGAGCCTGCTTCTCCCTCTGCCTGTGTCTCTGCGCCTCTCTCTCTCTCTCTCTCTCTCTGTCTCATTAATAAATAAATAAAATCAAAATCCTAGAGAACACAGGCAACACCCTTTTTGAACTTGGCCACAGTAACTTCTTGCAAGATTCATCCATGAAGGCAAGAGAAACAAAAGCGAAAATGAACTATTGGGACTTCATCAAGATAAGAAGCTTTTGCACAGCAAAAGATACCATCAACAAAACTCAAAGACAACCTACAGAATGGGAGAAGATATTTGCAAATGACGTATCAGATAAAGGGCTAGTTTCCAAGATCTATAAAGAACTTCTTAAACTCAACACCAAAGAAACAAACAATCCAACCATGAAATGGGCAAAAGACATGAACAGAAATCTCACAGAGGAAGACATAGACATGGCCAACAAGCACATGAGAAAATGCTCCGCATCACTTGCCATCAGGGAAATACAAATCAAAACCACAATGAGATACCACCTCACACCAGTGAGAATGGGGAAAATTAACAAGACAGGAAACCACAAATGTTGGAGAGGATGCGGAGAAAAGGGAACCCTCTTACACTGTTGGTGGGAATGTGAACTAGTGCAGCCACTGTGGAAAACTGTGTGGAGGTTCCTCAAAGAATTATAAATAGATCTGCCCTACGACCCAGCAATTGCACTGCTGGGGATTTACCCCAAAGATACAGATGCAACGAAACGCTGGGACACCTGCACCCCGATGTTTATAGCAGCAATGGCCACAATAGCCAAACTGTGGAAGTAGCCTCGGTGTCCATTGAAAGATGAATGGATAAAGAAGATGTGGTTTATGTATACAATGGAATATTACTCAGCCATTAGAAATGACAAATACCCACCATTTGCTTCGACATGGATGGGACTGGAGGGTATTATGCTGAGTGAAGTAAGTCAATCGGAGAAGGACAAACATTATATGGTCTCATTCATTTGGGGAATATAAAAAATAGTGAAAGGGGATAAAGGGGAAAGGAGAGAAAATGAGTGGGAAATATCAGAAAGGGAGACAGAACATGAGAGACTCCTAACTCTGGGAAATGAACTAGGGGTGGTGGAAGTGGAGGTGGGCGGGGGGTGAGGGTGACTTGGTGGCGGGCACTGAGGTGGGCACTTGACGGGATGAGCACTGGGTGCTATTCTATATATTGGCAAATTGAACACCAATAAAAAATAAATTTATAAAATATAAATAAATAAATAAATAAATAAATAAATAAATAAATAAATAAAATCTTTTAAAAAAATCACATAGCTTAGAGTTAGAGAACCCAAATCTTAATTTCAGCTCAGTGTTCAATCAGACCTAAACTGGCCTTTGATGGGGGTGAGGTGAGAAGAGAGGCATTAAAATGTACTGGGAAGGCAGAAATTAAAGTTGACCCTGAAAGAGTCAATGTGGAACAGAGTGGTTGTTTTAGGAGAAAAGGGGGAAATGAGGAAAAATACTCAAGTGCATTTAATTTGTCAACTTAAACGTTAATGCTTGCCAAAAAGATCTCAAGCAACCTAAAGTCAAATAAGACAGTTCATAGCTGACATGAGATTTAAAAAGGGGGGAGGGTGAGAACAGACTCCATATATTAAAGATGGAACAAGTCTTGTAATTAGGAACCTTAAACAATTTTTTAAAAGATTTATTTATTTTAGCGCAAACAAAAGAGCATGGGGGAGGGACAGAGTGAGAGGGAGACAAGTAGACTCCCTGCTGATGTGGAGCTCAATGCAAGACTTGATTCCAGGACCCCAATACCATGACTTGAGCTGAAACCAAGAGTTGGCCACTTAACCAACTGAACCACCCAATTGCCCCAAAAGAAATAATTTTTTTAAAGATTTTATTTATTTATTCGTAAGAGACAGAGAGGAAGAGACATAAGGCAGAGGAAGAAGCAGGCTCCCTTTGGGGATCCCAATGAGGGACTCCGTCCCAGCACCCTGGGACCACGACCTGACCCAAAGAAAGATGCTCAACCACTGAGCCACCCAGGCATCCCAAGAAATAATTTTTTAATATAGCATATACTATATACTATCCTAATAATATGAATTTGTTCATTTAATCCTCGAAACAACTCTATGTGGCAAGTAATAATATCATTCCCATTTTACAGGTGAGAAAATTGAGGCACTAGAAGATTAATTAGTTTGAGATTTCACAGATAGGAAGTGGCAGAGGTAGGATTTGAATAAAGCAGTTTGATGCTAGAATCCATGTCCTTAATGACAAGGCCTGAAGCATAATTCTGGCTTTGGCCAGACAAAGACAAAAGAGATCACTCAGGTTTCAGTGTTATGAAGTATTAGTTGCCTGGTACAGGCAATTTTTTTACTCTAAATTCAGGGAAAAGGCTGTTAGGCATGTGGGGGATGGGAGTTCTTTGTTCTGTGATGCAGTGATGACCTCGGGATAAACTGCCACTAGGCTGAGGAAAATGGAATGGCTGATAGAAGGCCTGCTTGGGACTGAAGGGGACATGGGGCTTCTTTGGAGCCAGTTGACCCATGCCCTGGCCTGCAGACACTGTGGCAGCAGCTGCCTCCAGAGTCCAGGGAATCTGGTAACACTATTCTTGTTCATGATTTGGCAGATTCGGAGGTGGTGGCAACTTGGGAGCTGGCGACAGCTTCAACTCTGGTACTCTGGGGACATGATGCAAAGCAAGGTGGGTGACATGGATATACAGCTGGGTGAATGACTATTGATACCACATATGAGTTCAGGTGAAAAATCACTGATATGGAATGACTAGAAGCCAATTACCCAGGTGAATGACTCTAAGTCTTACCTGTGAGGCTGGATGATGACTATTGATACCATATTTGAAGACAGGTGTGTAATTACTGACCCTAGATGTAGTTATGTAAGGGAATGCGTATCTCCAAATATGGGCTGGGTAATGGCCATTGATATCAGATGCATACGTGACTATTGGCTACAGATATGGTGAGTAACTTCCCCCTGAATTTGGAAAAAAGACTGAGGGCTTCATGACACACTTTGTGTCTTTGAAAGGTTTCATGCCTGAAGTATCTTTTTCTACTCCTCAGAGCCTACCACTTCTGTACCATGTGGCTTTCCTTGATCACTTATGGAAGCAGAAGTCAGAGGAGGAAGAGGAAGAAGAGGAGGAAGAAGAGGATGTGTCTCTGGATCCACTGAAGCCATGTTCTCTTCCCAAAGAAGCTCTCCTTGGAGAAGAAGCCACCACAGCCCCATCTCAACCACCTTGTGGTCCTGAGGACCTCCAAAAAGCCATACGGACACCAAAGCAAGTATATACACGCACCCCAAGCCCTTCCAGATCCTTCCCCACCTTTCAGATCCTGACCAACCTGCCTATGAAGCACAAAACAGCATCAGGAAACTATCTACATCAGAGAAAAAGCCAGTTCTTCTGGGGTCTCCCCTCTCTGCATAGTGAGTCCTTGGAGGCCATCTTGCTGAGCTCAGGTGGCCCCTCTCCCCTAAAGTTGTCTGTTGGTCCTTCTGCCTTCTTCAACAAGCTTGCCTTCCTGCCTAGATCCAACCTTCTGCTTCCCCAGTACTGCTCCCCAACTCAGCCTCCTACCCATGAAATCCATACTACAGAAGATAGGGAAGGGATGGCTCTTGATCCTCAGCAATTTTCTCCTCCACCTTCCCCTTCTGTCCCATCGCTACCCTTTCATCCTAAGTCCTTTCCCATGGACCACAAGGGAGTCCTGTCTTGTGCTAAGGCACATACACAGTGGTTTATGCAGCAGAAAGAAGTCCCTTGGGTCTCTGAGGATCAAACCCTGCACCTACAACCTGAACTCCAAAGAACCAGATGCTCCAAGCTCTCCCCCTACTCTGAGGTCTGGTGGGATGTACCACAGGATCCCAGACTCCAACAACACATTCTAGATTCACTCTCTGCCTCTCTGCTATATCATTCTAGCCTTCTGGGATTCCTGACAAGGTTTGAGGCCCCATGGAAGGCTATGGAGCAAAACAAGGACCCCAAGGCCTCTGCGCCTGCAAAGCCAGCTCCCAGCTCAACCCTGGCCTCCCTTTCAGAACTCCAGGAAGTCAGCCCAATAGAAGGGCTGCCTGGATCCCAGGTCCTCTGGGAAACCACAGGACAAAGAGAGCATCCTCAGATCTCTGAGCCTTCAATCCTGGTCCCTTGCCAATCTGTAGACCCCATGACAAAGTCTCAAGGAACTAGCCCCCTGGGAGCTCCACCTGGATATAAGACTCAGTGGAGAACCACAGTTTGTAAAGAGAATTCTCAAGCCTTTGTGCCTCCAATGACGGCTCCCTGCCAACTCCCAGATGCTCTGTCAGAACTCCAGAAAGTCATCCCTGAAGGAGGACTTTCTGCACCTAAGGACTTCTGGGAAACCATGAGTCACAGAGAGAGCCCACAGATCTCTAGGTCTCCAATGCCATCCCCCTACCCTCCCCTAGATCCCCTGCCAGAACCCCAGGGAGGCAGTTCTCTGGGAGATTCACCTAGGTATAAGCTCCAATGTGGACACAGAGAAAATTCAGGAAACCCTTGGGCCTTTAAGCCCTCAGCCCTAGACCTCAGCCCAGGGCTCTATGGAACCAGGCCTGAATGTGTCCCACCAAGATCCGAGACTCCATGGGAAGGTAAGCAGAGTAGAGATAATCTATGGGTCTCTGCAGACCCAGTTTCTTCTCCCAGTCTTCCCTCATCCTCTCTGCTGGTATCCCTAGAAATGAGTTCCCAGGAAGTCTTGTCTGAGTCCAAAACGTTGGGAGGGCAGAGAGAAAACCTCTGGACCTCTGAGTCCCCAGCCCCTGCCTATAGCCCATCTCTAGCTTCCATTCTAGAATTCCGCAGAATCAATCCTATGGGAGGCCTCACTAGATCAGAAGCTGCATGGAAGGACATTGAACATTCTAGGCATTCCTGGATTTCTGAGCCCCCATCTCTGGCCCTCAGCCCACCCCCAGTTCTTATATTGGAGCCCCTCATAGCTAGCCCCACAGGGGTCCTGTTTGATTCTGAGGCTAGATATGGGGATATAAAAAGGAGAAAGAACTCTTGGACTTCTGAGCTTCCAGTTTGCAGCTTACCCCAAGACCCACATGGAACCAGATCTTTGGGAGCCCTGTCTGAGTGTGAACCTATTGAAGGGAACAAGCAGAAAGAAACCTGTTGTGTTCCTGGGTCCCCACTGTGGGACCCCAGTCCACCTCCAAACTCTAAGTCAAAGTCTCACATAAGTGAGCCTCCTAGAGACCAATGTACCTGTAAGCCTAAGGGAAAAGCAGTGGAGCAGAGAGACAACTGCTGGGCCACTGAGCTCCCAGCCTCAACCCCCAGATCTCTCTCTGCTCCTCTACTAGATCCACATATTGACCTTGAGTTTGTGTGGAGGAATGTGCAACCAAGAGGGATCCCCCAGGACTCCAGCCCTCCAGCAATGGATCTCCTGCATCCAATACCCTGGCCTCCCACCTTAGCTAAAGCTCTGAAGATTGAGCCCAACCAGTCTGACATACCCAAGAGAGAGTTGTTCCCAGGGGCAAAGGCAGAGACTCCATCCTCCCAGAGAGAGGCTGTCCCAGAGGTGCCCTCCACCTCTGGGATCCAGGCCTGGCACTGGAGTAGAGAGTTGGGACTCAGGCTAAAAAAACTACAGCAGAGCCCCGCTTCCAGATCCCCTGACCCAAGTCAATCATTTGGCAGCTCCCTTGCCCTGAGCTCCACAACTCCAGGCTCCTGGAGACTCTCTACATGCCCCCCACAGCAGAATAATCCCCCTAATTTGTGCCCCCACTCTTCAAGCTGTCATCCCCCAAAAGTTCACAGCACAGTAGCTCAGCCTGTCCAGATCTCCCACTGTTATCACTCCCACTCTTCTTCCCAGCCTCTGTCACAAAGGTCTGGCAGGGCCGAACAAGGGTCTCAGAAAGAGGAAAGAGTGAAGGTGAAGATGGTGGCCCAGGTCTCATCCCAGGGGCCATGTGCTCGCATACAGACTGGTGAGAATGGCCCAGACCTAAGCGAACCCTTAAACCCTGAGGTTCTGGCCTCAGGCAATGGAAAGAACAAGGCTTCAACCCTATCTTCAGCCAAAAAGAGAGAGAGACCCAGGAAACCCAAAGCAGGAGACCACAGAAGAGGGGATGCAAGACTGGTGTCATCCACAGTTACAGGGAAGAGCCACCCAGCCCAGGCCAGAAGACCAGTGGAAGGTCCTTTAAACAGACTTTCCCAAAGATCTCAGCATAAGGACCAGAGTTCTCGACACATTGCTTTCCCTCAGCAGCTTCACTCTAAGGCTGCAGGTCCCCCAATTCAGCAAGGGGCAGGGCTGAGAGCTGGTGACATCCTGACCCCTCAACACTGTAAGCACTGCCATTGGGTCCACATGGAAAAGCATCTCTCTTCCCCCACACCTCGGGTTCCACTTACCAGGAGTCTCCAAAGAATGTTAGCCAAGTTTCTGGGTACCCATGGCCCCTGCCAACTAAATCCAGTAAGAGGAGGAAAGACTGGTAGTACTGACACCCCATAACCCAAGACCTGAAGCCAAACCAGTTGTGGGGTGGAAATAATAAACTAGCTAAACTAGACAAGTATCTCTCATGTCATCTTTAGTCTGAGGTACTAGTAATGTCAGTTCCCTATTAACTTCTGCTATGGCTGTATTCCCTCAGGAACAGAGAAGTAGAGTTTTCAAGATTCTGCAGGCTAAACTTTTAAAGCCCTTCACAGGGCAGCCCGGGTGGCTCAGTGGTTTAGCACCCGCCTTCAGCCCAGGTCATGATCCTGGGGTCCTGGGATCCAGTCCCACATCAGGCTCCCTGCATGGAGCCTGCTTCTCCCTCTGCCTGTGTCTCTGCCTCTCTCTCTCTCTCTCTCTCTCTCTCTCTCTGTGTCTCTCATGAATAAATAAATAAAATATTTAAAAAAAAAAAAAAAGCCCCTCACAAATAATTAGCCTGGAGTCCACACATCCCTACTGTACAGGGTGAAGCTGTAAGGCCAGAACAGAGTCCACTGTTGCCCTTGAGAAAAACTTCACAGCAAGTGAACAGAAGAAAAATACATCCATTCACATGAACACAATTGGTTTGAGGCTAGGCAGTTGTTCTTGGTCCCTTCGCCCACTTATCCACAAGTTCCCTACACTTCTGACCATTTCTTCTCAGCCCTCTGCTTTTTCTCTCCCTGGGTCAGTTCATCCATCCCCAAGACCACAAAAACAAGTGCCTTTTCATATGTTTAATGACCATCTGGATTTCTTCTATAATTGCCTATTCATATCCTTTACCCACTTTTCTGCTGCTGCCCTAACAAATTACCACAAAACAACACAAATTTGTCAGAAGTCTGACATGTCCCATGGAGCTGAAACCAAGGTTGGCAGGGCTGCATTCGTTTCTGTAGGCACTGAGAATTCATTCCTTGTCTTTCCCAGCTTCTATAGGCTGCCCACATTCCTTGGCTACTGGCCTTTATCCTCCATCTTCAAAGCTAGCAAAAGGAAGGCAAGTTTTTTCCACGTCACTGATCTCTTCTGCCTCCCTCTTCAATTTTTAAGGACCCCTGTAATTACATTGGGTCCATCTGGATAATTCAAGATACTATTCCTATCTTAAAGTCTATATCTTTTTTAAGATTTTATTCATTTATTCATGAGAGACAGAGACATAGGCAGAGGGAGAAGCGGGCTCCATGCAGGGAGCCCAATGCGGGACTCGATCCCAGGACTCCAGGATCACACCCTGCGCCCAAGTCAAGACACCCAACCACTGAGCCACCCAGGCGTCCCAAAGTCTAACTACCTTAAGGTTAGCAATCTGAATTCCAACTGCAAATTTTAATTCCTTTTCATGTAAAATAATATATTCACAGGTTCTAGGGATTAGGATGTGAACATCTTGGAAGGGCCATTATCCTACTTGCCACAGATATTATCCTATTATGTAGGCTGCAAATATTTTCTCCCAATCTGTAGTTTATTTTCGAATTTTAAGATGGCTTTTACAGTACCAAACTTGAAAATCTTCTATATAATTAAATCGACTGACATTTTCCTTATGGCTTCTAAAATACTTCCTTCAGGCACTTTTGCAGTTTCATATATTTATGTTTAGATTGTTACTTTTTGAGTATGGTGTGATGTGAGAACCTAACTACCTCCACCCCAAAATATAGGTCCACTTTTACCAATACCATTAAAAATGTCTTCAACTTGGGCAGCCCTGGTGGCTCAGCGGTTTAGTGCCACCTTTAGTCCAGGGCATGATCCTGGAGACTGTCCCTCGTGAGGCTCCCTGCAGGGAGCCTGCTTCTCCCTCTGCCTCTCATGAATAAATAAAATCTTAAAAAAAAAAAAAAAAAGATGTCTTCAACTCATCCCATTAAGTGTCATATTCCAAAATATGGGTCATTTTAAAAGCATCTATGTAGGCTTCAGACCTATGTATACAATAGCCTATGAGATATCATCTCATATTCAATTTGTCCAAAAATAACTTTCCCTTTAAGCTCTTTTCCAATATGCCCATTCCTATTGAAGGCTCAATACTGAAGTCAGAGCCTTTCATCCCTGACTCCTCCTTTCCCCTCACTTCCTAATCTAGTCATCAATTAGAACCCTGTCAGTTATACCTATGAAATGTATTGCAACAAATCCATCTTCGCCACTCCATCTCCACCATCAGTCTTAGTTCAGTCATTTCTCATCAGACTGGTTGCCCTATTCTTTCTAGTCCATCCTCCACATGGCTACAATTCTCTGGAGGTCAGCTGACCTACACTCTTCAACAAGTGTCACAGAAGTTTGAATAAAGGAACGTACCAGATGCAACCTGGGTCCTAGACTGGGTATTGGTTTGATCAAGAACTATGAGTAACAAAACCCACTAATAAATGTCCTTAAATTCCCTTTGCACACACACAAAAATTGTGAATGACATATTCAGATCACTTGAGAAACTGAGTATGGTAGGAGTATCAGATTAAATGAAAATTTACTGAAAGAAAAAGGTGGAGATCAACTTAAAAAGACAAAGCAGTATGATCTTTTTGTTGTTTTTTTTAAAAGATTTTGTTTATTCATGAGACACACACACAGAGAGAAAGAGAGAGAGGCAGAGACACAGGCAGGGGAGAAGTAGGCTCCATGCAGGAAGCCCAATCGGGACTCCAGGATCACGCCCTGGGCCCAAAGGCAAGCACCAAACCGCTGACCCACCCAGGGATCCCCAGTATGATCTCATTTTGATTTTAAAATACCAAATGTACACCATAAGGGTATAATGGACAAAGGCCACTGGACCAAGTGAGACCACTTTCTTCCCGTAGAATAGTATGCATACCCGTCTGTTGTAAATGTAAATACAGTTCTGATTAAATATATGCTAAGGGAGATCCTTGGGTGGCTTAGCGGTTTAGCACTTGCTTTTGGCCCAGGGAGTGATCCTGGAGTCTGGGATCAAGTCCCCATCAGGCTCCCTGCATGGAGCCTGCTTCTCCCTCTGTCTTGTCTCTGCCTCTCTCTGTGTGTGTGTGCCTCTCTCATGAATAAATAAATAAAATCTTAAAAAAAAAAAAATATATATATATATATGCGCTAAGGATGGTAAGGAGTCTCCTGTCATCCCTAACTGCAAAATTTTTTGTTATAGAGATTGCTCTAATTAACAGCGAAGACTGTTAACAATAAAGACTATGTATTATAACTAAGTGTATTTCAGCATAGAGTAAGATTCTATTTCTTACATAAAGGTTTTGTCAAACCCTTTCTTGAAATAGGATTCAATGATTCTATGACATGTAAGCATGTAATTCCATGAACATTTTAAAGTATTAAAAGATTCCATCTTATTAATCATTCTCCTAAAAAAAGCAATATTACACATATAAACACAGAAAGATAGGAAGTTATTTGGATGATGATCCTTGGGAACATGAACTTTAAAAATTTGCTTTTAGGGGGTGCCTGGGTGGCTCAATCAGTTGAGCATCTACCTTTGACTGGGGTTGTGGTCAAGGGTCCTGGGATCAAGCCCCACACCCAGATCCTTGTTTGGCAGGGAGCCTGCTTCTCCCTCTGCCTCTACCTGCTGCTCCCCCTGCTTGTGCTCTCTCTCTGCCAAGTAAATAAACAAAATCTTTTTTTAAAATGTGCTTTTAACTTGATGGGATGAGCACTGGGTGTTATTCTATATGTTGGCAAATTGAACACCAATAAAAAATAAACTTATTAAAAAATGTGTTTTTATATCTTTTTAAAGATTTATTTATTTTAGAAAGAGCACAGGAAGGGAGGAAAGAGGGAGGGGGAGAGGGAGAGGAGAGTTGAGTCTTAAGTAGAGTTAGCACTGAGTGCAGAGCACAATGCAGGGCTCACTCTCACGATCCTGAGATCTGACCTGAGCTGAAACCAATAGTCAAGACACTCAACCAACTACACCACCCAGGTACCCCATAAAATTTGCTTTTATTTTCCTAAAATTCTACAATACACCTTACTGCTTCTCTAAAAATAAAAGGTTTTTTAAAAGTGTATTGTCAGAGCGCCTAGCTGGCTCAGTTGGTAGAGGGTATAACTCTTGATCTCTGGGTGGTAAGTTTGAGGCCCATATTGGACATGATTACTTTTTTTTTTTTTTTTTTAAGATTTTACTTATTTGAGAGAGAGTATAAGCAGGGAGAGTAGCAGAGGGAGGGAGAAACAGTCTCCTCTCTCAGCAGGGAGCCTGACCAGTGGTGATCCTGGGATCATGACCTGAACAGAAGGCATACACCAAACAGACTGAGCCACCCAGGTACCCTGGGCACTACTATAAAAAAAAATGAATTATCTATGCATAATGCACATATAGGTGACAATATTATATACATTCAGAAATTGATTTTTTGCTACAATTTAAAAGGAAAAAAAAAATGAACTGTCTTAGCACTGAAATCTGTCACTTCCTGCCTAAATGACCCAGAAAACCCACAACTTTTAAAATAAACTTTATTTGGAGACATTCCTGGATGGGTGGCTCAATTAATCACTTCTTGATTTTGGCCCAGGTCATGATCGAGGTCATGGGATCAAGCCCCAAAGCCCCACATCAGGTTCTGCAATCAGCAGGCAATCTGCCAGAGATACTCTCCCTTTCGCTCTACCCCTCCCCCATTTGCACACGAGTGTGCGCATGCATACTCCTAAACAAATCTTTTATAAAATGTAGCAGGAAAAATAATGAACTTCACCTGGGGCACCTGGCTTGCTCAGTCAGTAGAGTATGTGACTCCTGATCTCAGGGTTTTTAGTTCAAGCCCCAGGTTGGGTATAGAGAATATTTAAAAATTTAAAAAAACAAAAAAACTTTACTCCTAGAATGTAAGGTTCTTCATGATGTGGTTGATCTCTTCAAATATACTCCCTTGCTAGTGAACCTGATGCTTAAGCATGCTCTATATTTTCTGACTTCTGTGCCTTTTGCTCAAATTGCTCTCCCCTACTTCTCATGTCATCTCCCACCTTCCTTTAATGCCCAGCTCAGACTACCTCCAGAGCCTTTGATTCTTGTCTTGATATGGAGTCCCCTTCCTTGGCATCCCCATAATTTGTACCTTGTTGACAGCACCATTTCCCTGATAGTATGGCTATCAGGCTCCTCAAAAAGAAGTTGAAGTTCTATGAGGTCAAATCCACATTCCCAATCTAGTGCTTTTTCAGTATTCCCTCTACTCCATATATACGGTTGAGAAAAACAAAGTAATCCTGTTATTCTACCTCTTCTGTTATTCTTCTGTTCCAAAGATTTTATTTATCCCAAACCTGTCTAGAGGGTTTAGTCCAAAACTCACCACTTGCTGGCCAGAAGTGAAACTGAAGGTGTTTTCCCTCTTCCGACCTATCTGCCCCCGTCCCACTAAATAGTCTCAAAGACACTGCAATTCTTTTTTTCATTTTTTTAAAGTAGGCTCCATGGCCATTGTGGGATTAGAACTCACAACCCTGAGACCAAGAGTTGCATGCTCGAACCGAACCAGTCAGGTACCCCAAACACAATGCAATTCTAAATTTCTACTTGACACAGGAACATTTCACAAGTCTATGTATATCTGGGTAGTTTTATGAAAAATCCAAGTTCTATTGAAGTCTTTTTAAGCCCTCCATGGACAACAGAAACAAACCATTTAACATTTGCTCAGTTCAGCTGAATTTATGATTGGCACTAGACTAGACTCTTATAGAATCAGTATCTTGGAATATAAATACATCTTGGGGTACCTGGGTTGGTTCAGTGGGTTAAGTGTCTGACTCTTGATCTTAGGGTCATGAGTTCAAGCCCTGTATTGGGATCCCTGCTGGGTGTGGAGGCTACTTAAAAAACAAAACAAAAAAACATTTATTTTAAGATGTTAGGTTTATAGCTCCATCTTTGCTTTTACATCTGTGGTATGATGTTGGTCCTCTAAAATCTTTCATGCCATATTCTTGGTTAGAAATCCATTTCCAGGGACGCCTGGGTGGTTCAGTGGTTAAGCATCTGCCTTTGGCTCAGGGTGTGATCCCAGAGTCCCAAGATCGAGTCCCACAATGGGCTCTCTGCAGAGCCTGCTTCTCCTTCTGCCAATGTCTCTGTCTTTCTCTCTGTGTCTCTCATGAATAAATAAATAAAATCTTTTAAAAAATAATAATAAAATCCAGGTTCTTTCTGGGAACATTGGAAGTGAAAAAAAATGGACTATATAACTTGCCTCTTGGTTTCAGTATGCAGATGTCTACAGGTGTAAGATAACAGTCCCTCACACTGTTTTCTACAGTTTAAAAAGCACTGCCAATTACTTTATCAGAGGCCCCAAAAGAACTAAGTGCCTTGTTCAAAGCTACACTGCTATAAGCTCAAATGCCAGAATTAAAACCAGACCTCTCACTACAAGTCTGTTCTTGGTTTTTCCTAAAAGATCTATAAAGTTCCAACTGTCATCTACAGACACATTACGCATGTCATGCAAAAGCAAATCAATCATTCCAACACAAATTTCTCACGTTATCAACCAGTATCCCTACAATATTTTGTAGGAAAATACCACTTGCCTTCTATTTATTCCTATAGCTTAACACAGAGCTACCAACCAAATGTCCTTCCCTCAAAAGATCGTCTTCGGCCCACAGTGAGGTTAGGCCACCAACCTATATGAGCCATATGGATGAGAGAATAGTGTTCAAAGTGGAAACAAGACTGGAGGCTAGGGGTGCCTGGGTGGCTCAGTCAGCTAAGCATCTGCCTTCAACTCAGGTCATGATCCCAGAGTCCAGGGATCAAGCCCTGCACTGGGCTCCTAGCTCAGCAGGGAGTCTGCTTCTCCCTCTCCCTCTGCTCTTTCCCCTGCTCATCCTCTTTTCCCTCAAATAAAATCGTAAAAAAAAAAAAAAAAAGACAAGACTGAAGGCTAGCAATCAGAACACCTAAATGGTGGGAAAACCAGAAGACCAGGCAGAATATGGTAGAGAAAAAGTGTCTGTCATGAAAAATGGGGAAAGTAACTCAATCTCCAATGTGCAAAAAATCTATTTTCACAGTACATGAAATCAAAATTCATCAGCCCATTTCATCAGCCAATATAATTATCTTGTATCCTTACAGATATCTTATCTTTGTAATCCATACCAGCTACTGGTTTAAGTACTAGGACAACCAATAAAAATTTGTCTAGGGGTTGTTTTCTCTATATACCACACTTCTCTCTGGGTAAAGCATCATAATATTAATCCCAAAAGCACTAGGTGATGATGTTGTTACCTGTTGAACAAAAAGGATATTCTATACCTGGACATGGACAAGACTACGGAAGCAATCATCCGAAAAACTGAGCAGGGGAGGATGTTTATAAAGTTTAGAAAAAAACACATCCAATACTAGAATTTCATATTAGAAAAAAACTGTTTTTTTTTTTTTTTTTTTTATATAATACAAATTACATAAAGTAAAGGTGGACATAATTATAAGTGATCCTCAACCAGAGCATAAATGTTTAGGACTTTTAGATGCATGAAAAGAACACCCACCTCAGAAGTTCTATCTTTCTACAACCCTTATTTTGGGAGGGCACCCCAATTCAGTCCTTGGTCAGGAAAAGAGAGCTCTGTAGGCCTAGCTTTACCATCCACGTCAAACACGGGTGAGGAATACCATATTCTCCACAACTAGAGCTCCATCAGGGCAGGCTGCACCACCTCCCATGCAGTCATGGGGCAAGGCACTAGGCAGCAGATCATACCACTGTTAATCAGGTGGGGAAGAGGGTGCAATCCTGCTTTCAGTACTTCACATTTGAAGAGTGCCTTGACAGTAAGGCGTAGCCCAAGGCCCTTCCCAGGAAAAGAAGCAGGCACAGGGGCCAGAACTCAGGCTCCATTTTGACCCAACGTTTATTGTCCTTTTACAACATGTCATTTTTGGTTTAGAAACTGCTTGTGATTAGTTTTCCAACATTAACTCAAAAGCATGTAAAATAAAATCAACCTACTCTCTATATAAACACCCAGCAACTGTGGCCCTTCGTCCTACTGCCCAGGTTGGGTAGAGGGAAGAAGGGAGGGCTTGGGTAGCACTGAGTGAAGTGCAGATGCTTTATTGTGGGGAGTGGCGGTGGTGCCTTGGTTCACACCCACACAGGTCTCCTGCACTGCCCCAAACTACAACAGAAATGGGTAGGCCCAAGGCCCAATTCCCTGTTGGTAATTCACTCTCCGCCTCCCAAATGAAAATCGCTTTTATTTTATCTCTTTTGTTTTGTTTTTGTTTTTTTTGTTTTTGTTTTTTTTTTTTGCAACAGAAACCCCTGTCCAGAATCTGACTGTAGCTGAACTGTTCAGACTGAGGAATGGAGCAGGCCATGGGCACACCCCTGGTCCCTCCTGGGCGAGCGCCCCCACCCTCAGGGAACAAGGTCCAACCAGGCCAGCTCGCTGCATGCTGGCCACCACCACTTAGCCATACAGGTCATCGTCATTGTCTTCTGTGTATACACTGCCACCTGTGCCGCCTCCACTGCCCTGACTGGGGCCAGCTCCACCCTGGTTTCCTGAAGGGAATCTGCATGCACAAAAGCAGAGCCAAAAAAGAGAGTTAGGATAGGGCCTATGTAGGATTTTCACAACTAACCCCAGCCTCCTTAGAACTCCCACAACCTTGGCTGTACAGTTACCCAAGACAACTTAAGTATTGCCCACTATAACGTGATTACCTGAAGCTGCCAAAGCCCCGACTCTGCTGAAGGGTCTGAGCAAACATCTCATACTTCCGAATGTCATTGTCACTGACAGAACGGCGGGCAAAGCGCATGGCTTCCTCAAAGTGATCTCGGCGGATCTCAGGCACTGGATCATCTTCTTCTACCTCCTATAAGGTTGGTAAACACAGACCACCAGGGCTAAAGTCCAGCTTGGATTCTTCCCCTGGCCTTCCTGCCCCCATCCCTGTCTCTCTAAACCAACCTGAATAAGTTGCAAGGCCAATCTTCCTAAAACTAAGTCAGTGCACTATGTTTAAAAACCTGTCAATGCATTATGGAAAAGGCCAAACTGTATGGACAAAATCACATTAGTGGTTGCCAAGGGCTTAGGGTGGAAAAAAAGGTGACTAAAGTAGCATAAGGGAACTTTCTGGGATGACAGAAATTTATCTGAACTGTGGTAATAGTTATAGAACTTAAATGCATTTGTCAAGATACATGGAGGCACTATACCTAAAAGGGTGAATTTTACTATCTGTGAATCATATCAATAAACTTAAATTTTAAAAATAAAGTTTCTAAAACAAGATAAACTAAACCACCTAAATTTTATTTTATTTTATTTATTTATTTTTTAACCACCTAAATTTTAAAAAGATAAAATAACTTTTAGCGCTTACCAAACCCGGATTACACCTTACCTAGTGGCTTCACCTCTAGTAACATATGCCCTCTTAAATCTACCCAGGTTTTTCCCAATTCCCACAATCCTATTTCCTGAGCCAGTTATTTGAGCTGCTTCTTTCCTTAGCCCTTATAGTCTCTCTTCATAAATCAGCTCAAACCCTATCTCTTCCACTAAGAAGCCTCTCCAGGAAAAAATTAGAGAAGGTGACAAAACATGAGAGACTTCTAACTCTGGGAAACGAACAAGGGGTAATGGAAGGGGAGGCGGTGGGGGGATGGGTGGGGGGATGGGTGAGGGGACGGGCATGGAGAAGGGCACTTGACAGGATGAGCATTAGGTGTTGTATGTTGGCAAACTGAACTTCAATTTAAAAAAATTTTTTTTAATTAAAAAAAAAAGCCACTTCAATTGCTATGACTTATGAGATTGCTCCGTAGGATTAAGTGTTATCAATGGGTTCTAAGCTTTTATGGGAGGGAGAAGGAATGTCTCAGAACTCCTACAAAAGATAAACTCATTCATTCATTTATTCATTTATTCATTTTTTAACATGGTGCCAAAATACACCGGAAAACATGCAAGATGATACAGATTCCCTATCTTTATGAAGCTTACATGCACACATACATTATTACATACACACACACTTTAATTACAGGAGGTCCATGGACCACCAAGCAAGAACAGGCCCATGGATTCTAGGTTCTAAACCTGCCCTATTTATTTATGTGCAAAATTGTATTTTGATTTCACCTCACAGAGTCTACTGTGAGGGCTGAGCATATAGACTACCCATCTCTCCTCAGCCTTTATAATTCCAGACTGAAAAGATTAACCCTCAGTATTCTTTCTCTTTGATGCCCTACTAGGGCATCTGTCAGGTATCTTTCCAAAACCCTACAGTCTTAACTCTAGAGCATGGTAGAGATTGCCCTTGGCTCCCCACAACTGGCACATATGGGGAAAAGATGCAGACTCACCATGGCAGATGGGTTGGTCTGCCTCTCCCGTTCTCGCCTAATTTCACTCTCAATGGATTCACGGATGGCCAGCTTGCAAGCACGTTGGCAAATCTCCGTCAGGTCAGCTCCAGAGAAGCCATTAGTCATTTTAGCCAGGAACTCCAAATCCACATCCTAAAGGAAGCAATTGAGCTACCTAAACATTTAGCCTCTCCTCCCCTGTAATACACAGATCTCTGATCCACCAAAACACTCCTAATTTCAGCTTGTGTGTCTTTCACCACTGTTTTACTCCTGATTCTGGATTTTCCTAATGCCTTCAAATCTTCCATTTTTCCTTTACAACCCTAAACCTGGAAATCCCCAATGGAATCTTTTCCAGGAACCAAACACCACACTAGGCTGAGCACTCATAGAAGTCCTCAGCACCAATGCCCTTGTACCTGCCTTGGCAACTGGGGACTTGCGCAGGTTGGCCTTAAGGATAGCAACACGTGACTTCTCATCAGGAAGTGGAATATAGATGAGCTGATCAAGGCGACCAGGTCGCAGGATGGCAGGATCAATGATGTCAGGCCGATTGGTAGCGCCAATAATAAACACATTCTTTTTTGTAGACATGCCATCCATTTCTGTCAGGATCTGGTTGATGACTCGGTCTGCAGCCCCACCACCATCTCCAATGTTACCACCACGGGCCTTGGCAATTGAATCCAGCTCATCAAAGAACAGTACACAGGGGGCAGCTTGGCGGGCCTATGGAAGGGACACATGGACTCAAGTATTAACACAATTGGGTCTCTCAGACCTGAGAAGGAAAGGAAATTAAAGTGACCTTCACTGCTCCAGCTGAGCTGCCAGAACAAGATGGTTTCAATCTCCCAAAGAAACAGCTAGCTACCTTGCTGCCAAGCAAGGGAACTATCTGCTCAGCTGCTTGTAGCTCACCTTGTCAAAGATTTCCCTGACATTGGCTTCAGACTCCCCAAACCACATGGTGAGCAGCTCAGGACCCTTGATAGAGATGAAGTTGGCCTGGCACTCATTAGCAATGGCTTTGGCCAGCAAGGTTTTCCCACAGCCAGGGGGTCCATAGAAGAGTACTCCTTTGGAGGGTGTCATGCCAAACTTGAGGAATTTGTCTGGGTGCTCCACAGGATACTAGGAAGAAAAGGAAAGAGGGTTTAGCATACCCCCATAGTTTGAAACAAACCTAACAAAACAGCAGTATCCCGTCTAATCACCCCATGGTATAAGATAAGGTTTTCTAGGGGCAGGCTCCTTAGTGTTTCCAAATTGAGAATAGCAGGTTCATGAAGTATGCTCTCACAATTCTTGCACTGAACTGCCAACACCCCCAGCCACCTACAATGTACTGAGGCAGTGACTCACTCTGGACCAAGTTATCCTACCTGGACCAGCTCCTGAAGCTCACGTTTGACATCCTCCAGGCCCCCAATATCCTCCCAGGTCACCTGTGGTACCTCCACCACTGTTTCCCGCAGTGCTGATGGATTGCTCTGGCTCAGGGCCCACTAAAAAGAAAAACTGGGGATGAGACTTGCCAAGGGAAAGGTCGAAATGCATGTCTGTGTATGTGAGATGGGGATGCAGTCCTTACCCGGAAGTCATCCATAGTAACTGCCAGAGAGTTCATGACTTCGGCGTCGATGGTCTCATCCTCTAAATCAATGAGGTCCATCTTCTTACGGATAGCTTGAAGAGCAGCCTCCGAGCACAGGGCTGCTAGGTCAGCACCCACATGCCCATGAGTCTCATTGGCCACCTGCAGGGAGAAGATCTACTTACTACTCTAAGACCTAGCTGCCTTAGGAGGCTCAGAGACTAGAATCCTGCCCCCTTCACCTGACCACATACTAGGAGTTCTTTCACTGGCTGGATTTTAAGTAGTGAGGCCTAGACTTGGGGCCTGGAAATAAAGCTGACCCCGAAGTTCTAGTTTACTCTAACGTGGTATCAACTCCAGTTTCCTGGATTCAATCTCAGATCACTTCCTTTCCCCTGCCCAAGAATCAAAATCAGTCTCTTTACATCTTAAGCTTGTGTCCCTAGCTAGTTCCCTTTAACTGCCTGGAAATAGATATCCTAACTCAAGGCCATCTCTCATCATCACTCCACCTGTTCCAGGTCCACATCATCTGCCAGCTTCATGTTCTTGGTATGAATCTGAAGAATTTCCAAGCGTCCTGTAGCATCAGGGATTCCAATATCTACCTCCCTGTCAAAGCGACCTGCAGAACAGGGTGTGAACATAGACAGGGCTCATTTCTGGGCTACAGGAAAGAAGGGACAGGTCTCACATGACCAATCATCCCTGTCTGTCCAGGACTCTCCTGGTGTTAGCACTGAAAGTTCCAAGTTCTAGAAAATCCCTCAGTTTCAGACAAACCAGGATGGTTTGTCACTATAGATAGGACACGAGATAAGGGAAAGGACCCTTGGGCCCTATCACTGCAAGGAGCTTCAAGAAATCCTCAGATTAGGACTAAGATGAAGAACAGAATCTCTTAAAAGAGATTAAGCTTAGTAGAGCTATAGATTCCCTATGAGCAAGAACAGGGTCGGAAGAAATTTGAGGTCCTTACCAAATCGCCGAAGGGCTGGGTCAATGCTATTGGGTCTGTTGGTTGCTGCCATGACAATCACATGTGCTCTCTGCTTTAGGCCATCCATAAGGGTCAACAACTGTGATACAATACGCCTTTCCACCTCCCCATGGGTCTGTCAGGACAGGATGTCTGGTCAGAAGTGAAGTGAGGACCTTTTAACCCCCACTATCCCCTTGGGCAAGTTCCTACTTTCTCTCTTTTGGGAGCGATGGCATCTAGCTCATCAATGAAGATGATAGCCGGAGCATTCTTCTCAGCCTCCTCAAAGGCTTTACGAAGGTTGCTCTCAGACTCACCAGCCAACTTGCTCATGATCTCAGGACCTGAAAGGATACAGAATAGAAACAATGACAAAAATACATCCTTCCCTCAATCCCAAGATAAATCAGATCTCTTATCTGGCTGGTCCAGAAACAGGTGCTATGTAAATATGTGGTAACCTCTGCCTACTTTCTCACAGACTCTCCCAGATACTATCCCAGGATAGGCACAAACTAGGCTGGAGGGAAACCACAAGGAACTCACACCTATCTCAGTCAAGCTCTAAATGTCAAGATGCCAGCACATGCCCTGGACCCTCAGGCCAGGGCAAGAGAACCAGCATACCAGATGGACCTCTATCATTTTCAAAGAGGCAGCTAATGTCAATCTTCCCCCAAACCCTCTCAAATAAACTAGCAGACAAAATTTTTGAGTTCTCATTCTAACTTGCTACCCCTAAATGTCTTCAGCCTTTCTCTCTCAAGGGAGGATAGATCAGGGACACCAGAGTACAATACCTTCCCCTTGTTGCGTATCTGTCCACAATGTAACCCAGCAGAAGAAAGATGATGAAATATACATGAGGGTATGTATGCAAATAAATGTGTCCGTGAGTTCTCCAGCTCGTGAGACTGGATCATGCTCAGCTCAGTGTAAGATCCAGCCAAATACAAGGTGAACCAATTCTCCTACCATTGATTAAGAAGAAGAAGGCTCCAGTCTCATTTGCCACAGCTCGGGCAATTAGGGTCTTCCCAGTTCCAGGAGGTCCATAGAGCAAGATTCCCCGAGGAGGCTAAGGACCAGTACAGAGAGAGTAATTAGGTTCAGACTCCTACCTTCTCCCAACTCCACCCACTCTAAAATGGTTTGAATGTGGCTCTATCTAGATAGAGAGTGAGAATCAGTTTTGAGCCCTCAGCATAAACTACTAAGAAAGTTTACTTCAGGCCATACTCACTCCTCTTATTAGCAGAAAACTGACATTTATTTTATTTTATTTCATTTTTCTAAGATTTTATTTATTCATGAGAGGTATATATAGAGAGGCAGAGAGAGAGGCAGAGACACAGGCAGAGGGAAAAAGAAGCAGGCTCCATGCAGGGAGCCCGATGTGGGACTCGATCTTGGAACTGCGGGGTCACGCCCTGGGCTGAAGGCAAACGCTAAACTGCTGAGCCACCCAGGGATCCCTAGAAAACTGACATTTATGATTATACCTTGGCATAGGAGACTAAGAGCACAGAAACCACCCTAAGAAACTCTAGTATGGCTAAGTCTGAAGATCCTGGGACTACAAAAAAGCAAGAGGCCAATAGGCCAAGGTTTTGACTTTGGACAGACAAGGGCCAGGACTAGTTTTTAGCTATCTAAGGAAGAGTATTGCCACAGGCTCACTCATTCCAATAATCACAACCCTCTAGGATTTATCATATTTGAATGCTTTTCCTTACCACCAACAACCACAAGTTTTTCTCTTTGAAGCTGTCTTTTTTATGGCCTATCCACAGGCTGCACATGGGAAATGCCCATATAGAAGATAAAATTATTTGTATGGTACATACTAGAGAAGAGGGTAATTTCATCTTCACTGTGCCCATGATATGGAACAGTTAGGAAGTCACATTGTAGGTCTGCAGTTCTCACATGTTTTGGATTCAGGACCCTTCACACACTGCAAATTTCCTTAAACTTTTCTTGGGTGACATTGTTACATACAGGTAGGCAACTATGATGAGATTTGTTTTTATAGGGTCCGTGAGATAAAAATGGTTTTTACATTTTTAAATAACCATAATATAAAAAATAATGCAACAAGAATTGACCCGAGTCTTTGTTAATTACCAGCCTACATTATGTCCCAGGATACTCACCTTAACACCAATCGCCTTAAAGAGAGCAGGATGTCTGAGAGGTAGCTCCACCATCTCCTTTATCTGAGCCAGCTGTTTCCTGCAGCCACCAATATCATCATAGCCTACTTCATTCAAGGACTCTTCCTCATCCTGAATACAGAGAAGACAAAGAAAAAAAAAAAAAGGCAGGAATATTATTATTATTAGCAAAAGTTGAGTTTCGCCAAATCCTTCTACAATCTGGTATAGAGAAACCTATTTTACGAGAGGATTCTCCTCTGAGGGGGATCCTGACTCAAAGAACAATTCTAAAAATCCCAAAGCAAAGATTTTCAGCATAGTCTTTCCCTTTTACACTGCCCTTAGTATTACTGGAAAGAACCACCCTAAGACTAAAGCTAGAAACTGGGAAACAGACAGAGGTCTGGATGCCATCATCAATGTCACTTCTACAAAAATTATTCCAACCACTTAGATCTTTTGAGTTCAATCTGGATTTTAAAAATTACTGGTATCATATACTTCTAGAAACACACAGGCCCAGAAATGAATAGTTGAAACATTTTCACAACCTCTGGAAAAAAGCTTAGTTCCAAAGAGCACTCAGTTTTATTTTTAATAGAGGAAGACAGAGATGGGTGGGAGCAGGGGCGGAGGGAGCAGGCTACAGAGCGAAAGGGAGAGAATCTTAAGCAGGCTCCAGACCTAGTATGGAGCCCAAAACAGGGCTCAACCTCACAACCCTGAGATTATGACCGGAGTTGAAATCAAGAGTCAGATGCTTAACCAACTGAGCCACCCAGGTGCCCCCAAAGAGCACTCACAGTTAGTAGTTACCATATGACCGCCCCACTTTGTAATCATGAAATTGGGTACTGGGATAAAGGAGAGAACTCACCTCTCGTTTGATAGGCTCCCCTTCACAGTGGATCACTGTGTCTGGGGCAACAATGCAGTAAGGACTGGGATCTGTCTCCACTACTTTGAACTCTACAGCACGCATTCCACCCCGGACAAGGAAAATGTCTCCTGTGAGAGTAATTAGCACAAGTGCAGTCAGAGATGTCAAATACCAGAGCAAGTGAGAGTTCCTCACCAGAACCTGTTGTCTAAAATGCCAAGTTCACTAGATACTGCCCCTTTCCCCTTCCCACCTCTACCTTATTAAGCATCAGGCAAGAGGAGAAAGCTAAACTGTGAAGTGTCCCTCTGCCATTCAAGAGGACACTGAACAAAATCTTATGGGCTATAGGTAACCAAGCTTTCACAACAACCACAGATGATCAGACTGTGCTAAATATTAAATACACTTTGGACTGTGACACAGCCAAAAAGTGCCCAAGTCCTCCTTCTGGGACAAAGGAGAAGAGAGCTTACTCTACTGAAGCAGGGAATGATAGTAGGGAAATGGAGGAGTGGGAAGGAGGAGGAAGGAAGGAGAGTACACATGAGCGTGTATGCAGAATGTGTGTGTAAGCACACATATGAGAATGAGATAAAGACATTCCAAGATTTACTCCCAGGTATCCCTACAAACAACTATCCTTAAGCTCAGTCTTTAGAATTATCTCTCACCTTTCCGGATGGGTCGATAAGCTTCCAGGAAGTATGGCTTAAGGTATACCTCGAAGAGATTGCCAGTGATGCCTTCCACCGTGTCATCGATGGGTAGCACGTGGATACGTTTGCCGTACTTCACATCAGGACACGGCTGGATGCTGAGGATGACAAGCAGACTCCACATTACCAACCACAATGTAGCCCCAAACACTGGGCGTCTGAAAGTGCCTGGCACAGAGAGCTGACGGCAAGTAAAAGAAAAAAGGTAGGGATGGCTTTAGGTGAAGAGAGGAAGGAGGGCAGAGTGAGAGTGAGGACAAAAGAGCAGCCAAACAGAACTAAGACCAAGTCATACTTGGGGGAAGGGCAGTAGTAGGAGCCATTAGAAGAAGCTACAAATTTACATTAAAATTTTATTTTTTTTAGGTAAATTTAAAGTTGAACTAAAATGGGGCTGCTCACTCCCAATCAGTGAGCCAAAAGGAAGACCCACACATGTAAAGCCCCCAAAATGAAGAAATAGGAGCAAGGATCTTCAGTGAGAGATATCCAAAGATGACCCATTTGGCTAATATTAGTAACCCAAAATTACGGAGGCCGTAGTGGGACAAGTATCAGGATCAAAAAAATAAAACTGAAAAAAAAAAAAAAAAAAAAAAAAAAAAGTCATCTCAGCCAGGTGGTCAGAGAAACTTGACGTGATTAAGCACCTCCAGAAGGCTACATGAAATCTAGAATCCATTAAAATTAATCAGAAGTCTGAGATGTTCCTGGCCAGTCTCAGATGTTCCTGACAGGGGGTTGGATAGCTGTGGCTAGTGATGACTCCAAGATGGGAAAGCTTCTTGCCTAAAGTTAAGTTTAAAATCTCTCAGATTGGGGATCCCTAGGTGTCCCAGTGATTAAGCTCCTGCCTTCAGCCTGGGGCAGGATCCTAGAGTCCCAGAATTGAGCCCCACATCGAGCTCCCTGCATGGAGCATGTTTCTCCCTCTGCCTGTGTCTGTGCCCCCCTCTCTCTCTCTCTCTCTCATGAATAAAATCTTTAAAAAAAAAAAAATCACTCAGATAGAAGCTGAAGCTATTCAGGGTCTGACTCAAACTATGCTTCTATTCTATATTAACTTTGATCCATAAAAAAACCCTAATCGGAAATTCGCCTTCTATGCCCACACTCCTACCTCATTCTGGTCCCAACACAAGCCATTATTTCAACATAACAGTGAGATTGTTTCATAGACACTCTCAAATGGTATCCTAAACCAGCGTTCAGCATGTTATAAATCATACCTCTGGCAAAAAAATAAGTAAAGGTATCACAGAAGTCACAGAAATGCAACTTGTCCCAAGGGTCATGCAGAAGTAAATTCTGAAGTCTCAGGGAGGCAGAATCAAAACCTAAAGATAGCCCTGCTATATTAAGTCTTCCCATGGCTAGAAGGATTCTGCTATGGGTAGCTGCCAAGGACTTCATTAGTCCTGTCTATAATTCAGGCTGTCTCTGGCCTCCCATCCCTGAGGGGCTAAGAACCCCACACACACCTGATTACATCCCCTAGATGTACGCGAAGGTTATTCCGAACAACTCTATTCATTCGAATCTTCTCATCGGAACATGTGTCATCAGAAAGCACAATGCACACAGCTTCCCGCCTCTTCTTTCCTTTCAGCAATACTGTGTCACCTCGGAACAACTGCAGTTCATCCATCTTGGGCTGAGAAAAGAAGGTTAAGGCCTTTGGGTCACTGGGCCAAGGGGTAGGCAGCAGCCCTGGAGGCTGGAATTCCCAGTAAACCCCACTCTATCTGTGGTCACTGCAAAAAAAAAAAATGAGGAAAGAAACCTGGGAAAAGTCCTCAGGTTAAGTGCAATAAGGAAAGACTGAACCTTTGACCCAACTTACCTGGGACAAGGACACCACACTGTTGTCCTCATTGATGGCTTCATCGACAATTAACCGATTGGGACGATTCTTCTGTTTAAGAATGGCTGTTGATAAGTCATCACCTTTTGAACTAAAAAGAGAAAATGAATTTAGTCCCAATACATACTCCAGTCCCAGGGACCCCACCAGTCTTTAAAATTCACACTTACGAAAGAAATAGTGGATATATGAAGCTGTCCCTATGCCAGAGAGGTCAGATAAAGGATATTCAGCCACGGTCACGAAGAGTAACATTTAGCACATACAATTCCCATTCCAGCATCTCTTAGTATTCTGAGCACTGGTATCCTAGCTGTTAAGGCCCCAAGTGATCTTGCCCCAGAGTCAGGAAACTATGGCCTGAGAAGACTAAATAGAGGTAGAGGCTGAGTAGGACACCCAGGTGGCTCAGGGGTTGAGCATCTGCCTTCAGCTCAAGTCATGGTCCTGGGGTCCTGGGATCGGGGTTCTGGGATCGAGTCCTGCATCAGGCTCCCCACAGGGAGCCTGCTTCTCCCTCTGCCTGTGTCTCTGCCTCTCTCTGTGCCCCTCATGAATAAATTTTTTTTTAAAAAGTAGAGGCTAAGTAACAATTAGAGAAATGACAATAATCTTAGTATGAAAGAAACAGTGATTAGGAGAAGGGGCTATGCAGTCAGACCTGCTGGGTCTGAATCCCAACCCTGCCACTGTTTAATTGTCATCTTGAGCAAGTTACTTAACTTCTCTGGATGATGATGTCCTCATCTGAAAAGAAGCAAATACAGTAGTACCTATCTTAAAGAATTATCTTAAGTGAGATAATGAATGCAACAATGCCTGGCACATGGTATTAATGGTCACAATGATTACCACTGCAGAAGAAAGCATAAACTCTTCTTTGCTAACCTTCTTGGAGAATGAAGTGAGCAAGACAACTTCCTGTAGGACTCAGGGAGGCCCCAAGTCCCACCAAGCCTGGGGACAATGAAGTAGAATCATTAGCACTACCATCCTTACTGGCTAAACCTGCTAAATTCCAGAGCATTCTATATACCACAGAAATGCCAAGCACAAAGACTATGACATTTGGGGAAAACTAAACTAATAGATCTGAAACCTTCAGAAAGAGGCCCAAGCTCAAAAAGAGCTTGACAAATCTCTGCAAAGACATACAATTCCACAATATTGGTTCAGAAAGTCAAAACCTAGAAATGCTGAGGCATGAAGCAAATCCAAATCCCTCACCCAGACCAAAGCTAAGTCCAAGCTCAGTTTAAACCCTCTAAATAGTTTCAATAATTTCTTAGAAGATCATTCACCTGACACCAACTTCTTACCTAGCTTCTCTCCAACCTTCAGTAACTAGACTCAGTGGGCTCTCCCTTTGAAAAGCTACTTCTAGGATCCCTGGGTGGTTCAGCAGTAGCGCCTGCCTTTGGCCCAGGGTGTGATCCTGGAGTCCTGGGATCAAGTCCCACATCAGGCTCCTGCATGGTGCCTGCTTCTCCCTCTGCCTGTGTCTCTGCCTCTTTTTTTCTCTCTATCTCTAATGAATGAATAAATAAATAAAATCTTTAAAAAAAATAAAAAGCTACTTCCTTTTACTAAGGCTCGGGAAAACCTGAACATTAACAAACAGGGAGGCCAAATAACGGAGGAAATGAAGAAATAAAAAAGAATATTTTCCATTAACTATTCCTTCACTTAACAAATTAGCAAGTATACATTACAGGCCAGGCACCATCCTATAATCTGGAAATACATCAATCAACAAACAAGAAAAAAAAAATTGTATCTTCACAACTTACAAGAAAAAAAGATGCCTATACTCCAGAATACTAGCTAGGAAGTTGTGGTGTTTCTCCATCTTTTGGTCTTGATCTACCCAACAGAAGTACAAATTCCATTCATCTAACAAAGTTGTAAGCTTTCTGCTGATCCTCTCACAAAGGCTGCGTCTTTAATCATCACCTTAAAACTAATTTCAAAGAGTGGAGTTTCCTCAGCTTAAACTTGCCTCCTCAACCTAAAAAGTGTAGCATTCCGGTCACAATGTTCCATCACAGGCAGACTCCTCCAGTGTTTATCAACACTCTGGAGAATAAGCATAGTCAATGTGGCAGCTGAAGGCAATTTAAAGCCATCAACTCTCCCTTTCTCTCACACATCAAAATACCTTCCAAGGACTACGCACCTTTCCGTTTAATCTATAGGATTGGGGCTAGAGAAAAATAAAATGCCAGATGCCTCTAGTCAGCATAGTTTGTATTTTAACCCCAAAGTTGCATTCTAGAAAAACTTCCTGACTGCTTACCATTCCTGACCCTAGCAATGGAGGTGAGTAGTATGCTCTTCCCTTAAGGCAAAGACCTTTACTTCCAAATCTATCTACTAAGATCAAAGGAAGTAACCTCTAAAAGAGAGCTTCAGCCTGATCGTGGGCCAACAGCAGTCCTGGAGGCTCTTTGGGGACATCCCCATTGTCTTCTGCATGAGTCAGGCCCTTTCCAGAACTCCAATGGGCCACAGGGGACTTGGAGGGAGTTCAGGTAAGAGTCATCAAGATGACCTAGAGGTTAGAAACCATCTATGATGCCAGGTTCCAAGAATTTTGAATTTTTATTTTTAGACCTAAGAGAGTAAGTATTAATAAGTAGTGGTCCTTTTAAATAGACACCTAGGTAATACTTCAATCTCCGTTTAGAAACTTGGGGGAAAAAAAAAAAAAGGGAACACACCTCAAAAAACTAAATTTTCTTCAAGTCAGGAAAGTGATTTGCATAGAAGAGTTTCCACAGGATGGCTGTCTTTTTTTTTTTTTTTTTTTCCCTCAGTAGCTAAAGCTCTTGATTCTAAATCTAATGGGCAGGATGGGCAGAGGTGGTAGGATTTTATCTGATGCTTTCCTGAGGGATGGAGAACCCAAGATTTCTCAACACAGCATTTTGGGGAAAGGAACGTGTGTGTTCAAAGAGTCAGGGCTACTCTAACCTTCTCAGCACAAAGGCTGAAATTGAGAGAGCCCTGCAAATTACCAACTGAGATTCGAACTTTACCAAAAGCCCGAACAGTAAAGTTCCTACTCTCCGCCCCCATTTCATAATATTAAGAAAAACTGACCAAAGCTTTCTCATGTGAAGAACAACAAACCTACGAAGGAGGCCAAAAACGAAACGCAGGGCCCGCCCTCTCCCTAACAGCCCCTCACTGCTCAGGTCGTGAAGATGTCAACCAAGGGCCAGGCCGACCCAGCTCCAAAAAGGCCGTCGTGAACTTCCCCGAGCTCGCCGAGTCTTCCCCGCTCCGGCCTCCGCCTGGCTCCCGGCTCCCAAGGCCTTCACGTGGCCAAAAGTCCACGCCCACTGGGCCCAGTTCAGGCGTCGGGCCCGCAGGGCCTGCTCTCTCCGGGGACCAAAGGCCTTCAACGGATAGTAGACCTGATCGCAGGTGGGCGCCCTAAGGCCCCGGGGCTCCGCGCTGGCAATGTGGGCCCGCAGACCTCACAAGAACCGGAGAGCGGTTCCCAGGGAGCCAATCAGGCCGCCCGGGCCTGCATGACACAGCACGATCTGGCCCAGGCCCCGACCCAGGCCCAACGCAAGCCCGGCCTAGGGGGCGCGCGGGTGCGCAGCCAGGCCCAGACCGGACCGCGGCCCCTCATCCCCCCGCTTCTCCCCTCTCTCCCTCCTTCCTTGTCTCCACCTCTCAGACGCGCCCACGGCCAGGCTCGGCCGGGCCTACCCAGCGCGGCGAGTCCCCAGGTGCGCGCACCCGCAGCGGGCGGGCGGGCGCGCGCACACACTCACTCAGCTCCAGAGGCCATGGCGCGCGCCTCTCCCGGCCGGCGGCTGTGGCGGCCCGCGGGTAACGGCTACGAGGGGTGGCAGGCGACCGACTGGGCCGGGGCTCGGCTCTCCCTGGCAGGGGGGCGAGCAGCGGCGACAAACCCGCAGGCGGCCTCCTTCTCGCCTCCTCCTAGAGGCACCGGGGCGGTGGGCGGGCGGTATACACTGGCTCCTAATCCGGGAGGGGGCAGCGGCAGCGACGACTCAAACGACGGCTGCAGACGCTGCGCTGAGACTGAACCGAGAAGAGCCGAATCATCGGAAGGAGAGGTGCTTTCACCTCAGCCAATCAGCGCCTGCCCTGGGGACTCCCGCCCGCCTCTCCGCGCCTCTCCCCAGCAACCCGCGGACCAGAGCCAATCAGGAAATTCGCCTGCGGCCTGGCTCCCGCCTCAGGGATGCAACACGCCTAGTAACGTCACGTCAATTGGCCGCAGCGCTACGCTTCCTCGACGGATTGGGACTCGCGACCAATCAACGAAAAGGATAGAGCCAGAGCGACTGGCGAAAGAAGGGCCTTTAATCCCCGGGAGGCGGACTCTCCCACTTGGCTCCAGTTCATTGGCTCCTGATCTTATCCTGTTCAAGAACCTGGCACAATAGATTGAACCCTTGTATTAGTCTACTCCTATTGCAGTGATAACCTACACGCTCATTTTCTTCCCAAACCTAAGGATCTACCCTTACCCTTCTCCTGTGTCCAAAACTGTCTCTAGCCATCCCTGCTCTGAACCCTTTGGCAACCCAACTCTTAATCCACTCCACCCTATTGTCTTGGCACCCTCTGGTAACTCTAATCCCATAGGCTTTACAGTTCTTCAGGGCTTGGAGGTATATGCTTCCTCTTATCACTCAGCCTTTAAGTTAATGGCTTGAGGGGGAGGGCACTCAAGTCCAAAAAAAGGTCAAAAGGCAACCACAGAACACAGTAGATGCCATAGAACCCAAAGCAGCAATAAAATTGCATGCTGAGACCTGAAATCCTTGGGGCCCAAATGGTGAGCTAGCCCTAAATTCAATAATCATCTTTGGCACCACACTGATTAAATTAATCCATCCTTCATCCCCTATCCACACTGACATGGTTGACTGAAGGCAGAAATTTGGGACTGGAGTGGGGAGTCACTCAGAGACTCAGAAGTCTGCTTGTCCTTCCCCTCTAAAGATGAATCAAATACCTGCCCTTGTCCTGAAAGCCCTGTCCAGACCACCTTCCAGACCCAGCTCCACTCTTTGTCAACTTGCACAGGATCCTGGGCTTTGGCGCTCTGGCTTTTAGGCAACAGTAGAACCAAAGCCACTGCAAGGATTCCTGTGGCCCCTTCTACCAAGAACTCAATCTCATAAGGTAGATGATGTTCGGAGAGGACATCTTAGATGACCAGCACTGAATCAGGCAGCTGTGAGCCTTCCCACTCAAGTATATGTAGTAGGCAAACAAGAGATAAATACGAGATTTTACTCAACTTGAGAAAAGGGAAAACAGGAAAAAGGTGTCATAAGCAAAGTTAATGCTTTTTTGGTGACAAAGGGGCTTCCTCTGGAACCAGAATGGCAGTAACTAGGCCAAATTTTGCAGGACTACTACCAATCTCTCCAATGCCAGAATTATACAGGAATGATTAGTTTCACCCACATTCCCCAAGAATGGTAAAGCAGAAAGCCCTCCCCATGGAGAAAAGGGTCACTGGAGCCCCAGCTCAGGCTCTTTAAAATGTGGCAGCTACAGGTCACAAGGCTCCGGCAGAGATGTCCGAAATTCCTCAAGAAGGGTTTCACGGTCAGGGTAACAAATCCAGCCCAAACAGGTTTCTAGGTACAGGGGGAGAGACCTGGAGAACAAAAAGAGTAATGTCTAAGGATGAAGGAGAGGCATAAGGTTGGACAAACATTCCCTCCCTTTCATTCATCACCATCCCCAACAGACTCCAGGACTCCAGGATGCCAACTGCCCTGAGCCCCAAGCCCTCAGGCCTCAGGCTCACCATGCAGCATTCTCCTGTGGCAACTTAGTTTGGGCCTCTAGCCTCCACCAGAGAGCAGTGGCCTCATCCCTCCGATCCATCTTCCTCAGAGTCTGAAGCAGGTGAAATGAAGCATCTTGATTACCTGTAGCCCCACCCCAGGGTAGAGAGGCTTAGAACTTGACACAGCTTTTCAGGTCATGATCTCAGAGTCCTGGGATCAAGCCCCTCATGGGGTTCCCTGCTTAGCAGGGAGCCTGCTTCTCCCTTTCCTTCCTGCTTGTGCTCTCTCTCACTATCTCTCTCTCAAATAAGTAAAATATTAAAAAAAGAAAAAAAAGAACTTGACACAGCCTTAAGCATCATTTTATAAAAGGAGCAACTGAGGCCTAGAGCAGAGAAGTATCTTTTCTACAGTCACACATAGAACCAGAGGGTAGGGCAGCCCCGGTGGCACAGCGGTTTAGCGCCACCTGCAGCCTGGGGTGTGATCCTGGAGACCCGCGATCGAGTCCCACATCAGGCTTCCTGTATGGAGCCTGCTTCTTCTGCCTGTGTCTCTGCCCCTCTCTCTCTCTCTATGAATAAATAAAATATTAAAAAAAAAAAAAAAAAAAGGAACCAGGGGGTAGAGGGACACCTGGGTGGTTCAGCAGTTGACCATCTGCCTTTGGTTCAGGGCATGATCCCAGGGTCTGGGGATCGAGTCCCACATCAGGCTCCCCACAAGGAGCCTACTTTTCCCTCTTCCTCTGCCTCTGTGTGTCTCTCATGAATAAATAAATAAAATCTTATTTAAAAATAAAAACCAGGGGGTAGATCAGTCCCAACCATTCTTATCCTTGCATACTGCCTGCCCAAGACAAAGGGCTCAGCTGACCCTGCTTCTCCCCAGCATACTCCCAGCGCAGTTATGATCTTTGTGTCTGAGGACATTGAGAAGACTGAGGAACTCCTGAGAACCTTCATACACACTTGCATATGTCTTCAAACCTAGGTATATCCCTAGGTACATACAGTACAACCCTATTCATCCCCTTCTATCTGGGAACATCACTCTCCCACTAATTCCCAAGTACCTCCCCCATGGACCTCTCTGCCCTCGTGCATCTGGGCATAGCTGATGCCACACAAATACACATACCTGGGCACATCTGCACACCAAGGAGGAAGTCCTGTAGGGCTCTGGTGTCTTGGCCACTGGCTACCCATTGCAGTCCACGACTAATCAGGGCAGCTGCCCGAAGCTGTGGTAGTGCCACATCTGACATACACCCCTGCTCACCGTTGGAAGCAGGCCCTAGGGACCACCCCAAAAGTCAAAAAATGTGTCCCTGCCATATAATCACCGAAACCCCAAGTACTCCTCTTACTCTTCTTGTGTCTGGAGTCCCTTTCTTTTAAGTCTCCTGGTAGGCTAGGATGCATGGAAAGGCAACACATTCACCATACCCACTTTGGGAGGGAAGAGGAAAATTAAAAGTCTAGATCACCTTGTTCTTTGTCCTTAGGTGTGGTCCGGAAAAGCAGCTCAAGGCACCTGAAGTGGGATACAGAATAGGGGTGAAGAGGAGTCAACCTCAGAAATTCTGGGGTGAGTAGGTAAGAAGGAGCTTACCAACTCAGGTCCCAATCAGCAAATTATCCCACCATACTTCCCCTCGGATCCTCGTTGGCTTCCTGGGCTCACCGGCTAAATTCACTAATTGCCTCTTTTTGGGCCCCCAGCTGCACCCAGGCTTGACCCTGAAGCAGGTAGGTGGCAGAAACCCAGGATGGGCAGTGTGGTGACTTCTTTGTTCCTTTTTTATCATCTTCCCACAGCTGGGGCATCTTGGGAAGCAGAGATGACGTGCGGCTGAGCAGCTCCTCACATACGGTCAAGGCATCCTGGGCTCGGCCTGCCTGGATCAGCGCTGCTGCTGCCTCTAAGAACACCTCAGGCATACAGGGCCCTGGGTGGGTAGGAGGTGGGGAGAACTGGGGTGGGAGGAGGATGCAGTGTCTTAAAGAGGCATTAGCCATCCCCAACCTCTTCAACCAGGCTCTGGTACCACACAGAGACCACCCATTGCTTGCTACACTGGACCCTTTGCTCTGGGAACCTTCCTGGTCTGGCCTTCCAACTTGGACAGAAAAGCAGAAATAAAAAGAGAAAACAGCAGTCCTGCTGTACTCCAAAGGAGACTCCAACCCTCCTACCCAATTATAGAGAACCTTGACGATATACTCACCTTTGGCTCTGAGTCAGACAGCAACAGAGCCAGCAGGTCCAAGTAATGCTCTGCAGCGTCCTCAGCCCTGAGGAGTCAGAGCCCATTAGCTTCACCTTAGGCTATTAGTAGGGGTCCTTCAAGGGCTCTTAGCTAACAAAGGGATGCTCAAGGGCCCTGGGGAATGGGGAGAGTGGGGTCTTGGGGCTCCAATCCCAGCTCATATGGATCCACCCTCCTTACAGAATGGATTTGGGAGATTTCAGTATTTTAAAGATGCAAGAGCTTGGTGTCTGAGTGAAGAGTCTTAAGTTCAGGTCCACCAGGAGATTGAGGAACGGGAACCTATGATCTACCACTGACTTGTCCATATAGCTTACTTGCAACAGAAGCAGACTCACACCCCAGGGAAGACATCAGAAATGGGAAGAGAAGCTCAGATGAGCAAGGCAGTGGAACCTTACCTTCCTACCTGTAAGCATCGGCTTGCTAGCAAGTACTTGGCCTGGCTCTGTGTGCCACAATGAAGGGGTGAGCCTGGGTTAGGTTGGGGGAGTAGTAACTCTACTTCAATGAGAAGCTGGGGGGCTTCAGAACTGTGAGTAACATTCAAGGCCTAAAAGGGACAAAAAGAAAAAAGTACATCTATATGTCTATAATCTTTGGGAGCCATATTTTCTTCTGTTTACAACTTGATTAGCCTTCCTAACACAAGCACCTCAGCAATCCCTATATCTTCAGTTCCTTACCTCAACCAACAGCTCCAGACTCTCCAGCTCTGCTGCTGTGTTCCCCAGTTGCCGATACAGCCTGGAGGCTTCCAGAAGCGGAAGACCCCAGGTTGATCCCTCTTTCAGGGCTGCAACCAAGTACAGCAGAGCTCTTTGTGGATTGCCCTAGAGGGGTGAGAGGACACAGGCTTCAGCTACCCTCACAAAGCAGAAAGCTGTCTATAACACCCATAGTTTCCCTAACCCACCCTAGCACTGTCTTTACCATCTTATGGAGACAGGTCCCCAGGGCCGTGTACACCTGGACCAACACAGGCCGTGAGCACAGACCTGAGGCTGCTTCTTGCAGACTGCTCAGTGCCCTGGGCAGGCTTCCTGTGATCAGCTCCTGGAGGCCTGATGACAATCAGGGTATAAACTTATAGAGGCCCATAGGGCAGGTGACATGATAGGGAACAAGAGTACAGAGAAGCTCCACTGAGGTCAATGGGACATGACAGGGAAGGTATGAGCCAAAAGACCCCTTAAGACAGGGAGTGGGGAGGTGGGGATAGGGATCCCTGGGTGGCGCAGCGGTTTGGCGCCTGCCTTTGGCCCGGGGCGTGATCCTGGAGACCCGGGATCGAATCCCACATCGGGCTCCCGGTGCATGGAGCCTGCTTCTCCCTCTGCCTGTGTCTCTGCCTCTCTGTCTCTCTCTGTGTGACTATCATGAATAAATAAATAAAAAAATCTTAAAAAAAAAAAAAAAAAAAAAAAGACAGGGAGTGGGGAGGTGGGGATGAATAAGACTGCTAGCTGACCTTGGCGATAGGCAGAAGCTGTAAGAAGGACATCTCTTAAGCCCCGGGCATCCTGCAGGGTCAGTGGAGCATCCGATTCCTTAGGTGGGGGGCTCCAAGTTTTCAGAAGCAGCAGCAGATTCTCAGAGGCCTCACTCTGAGGAAAGAAGAGTGATTAGAGGCTGTAAGCCTATAATCATCTCTTCTTCTATCTCAATCTACCCTAGCTGGATTTTGAAATAAATCAAGGGTCCTCCTGATTCCTGTTCACTCAATTCTAAGAGATAGATAGGTATGAGACAAGGATAAAGGAGGGAAAAAAACCTGGGGGCACTGACGATCTACTCTAGTGTGCCTCCTCATCCAATATATGCTCATGAGGACACAAGGCAAGGACCATGTGTGGGTTACTGATGAGAAGACTGAGGCTGGGAGATGACTTCAGCAAGGTCAGTAAAAGCCTTAGCCCTATCAGAGATCATTAAGCTATTAAAAAACAACAACAACAACAACTCAAGGGGCGCCTGGGTGGCCTGGTTAGTTAAGTATCCGATTCTTGATTTTGGCTCAGGGCATGATCTCAGGGTCCTGAGGTCAAGCCCCACATCAGGTTTTACACTCAGGGAGTCTGCTGGAGATTCTCTCAGTCTCCCTATGCCCCTCCGCCCCCCTCTTACCTGCACATGCACTCTCTCTCTCACTCTCTCTTAAATAAATAAATTAAAAAAAAAAAAAAAAACACTCAAGAGAATTCCCCCGATGAAGGACCAATCAGAGCAAGGTCACCAAGAGTCCTGGAGAGAACTCAGGTCTTTTGACCACCAACCCAGGAGCCTTTCCAGCACAAAATGCTACTGCAGCTAAGATAGGTGAGAGATGAGAAGAGACCCTTAGATCTAGGTTACTTTTCCCAAATTACCTGCTTGCCATTCAAGGTCTGCAATAGCAAGGTCAGGTCCCCAAGATGGTCAGTGCTTAGCCAGAGGGCAGCCTGCAGGCCAGCCAGATGGTGAAGGACAGGGAGCAGCTCCAGCAGAAGGGAGGAATAATGGAAAACAGAGTCCCACAGCCCCCTAAGCCCACATTCCAGTCTGGGCCCCAGCTGCTCCTGGGTCTCCAGCACTGTAGAGGAAACACACATAGCTGAGGTTGGGTCCTCATCTCCGGTTTTCTTTTTCTACAGGAGCCCAAAAGTCAAAAAAGTGCTCCTGGTCTGAGGAGCACTTGGAGGATAAAAAAATGGCATCTCTCTCCATAGAGATGACAAATTTTATTGCTCCTCTTGTCCACTTTGCAAGGACTTAAACCCAGTCAGGCTGGCAGACACATGGAAAACAATCTCTGACCCTCACCTCTCTCCAGGCCCTTCTGGATATCCTGTGCCTGGTCCTCCGTGAAACCCTGGGCCAGGGTTGCCCTCAGGGTAATGAAATTGCAGGTAACAGTCAATTCCAAGGGGAGAACAGGAACAGCCGCAGGGAGTCCTGGAGCAACACATGCTGGCCTTATAGACCACTCCCCTCCAGAAAGATTCCCCAAATAAGAACCAAACTCAAAGGGCATCTCACCCCAACCAAAATGGCCTCAATAAAGAAATCACCGTTTGCACACAAAGGGCAGAAAGTCCTTTAGATGGGACCATCCCGGAAACCACTGGGGGGGGGGGGGGGGGGCGGGGCGTGGCAGGGCGTAGAGATTCACCAGTACCAAAAAGAATTCCACTCCAATCCCTTCTGTGACTTAAATAGGATTCCCCTGCCCCCTGAGTAATTTTCTCAGTCCCAGAAATTCAGAAGAGGAACTGGTCTCTGGCTGTGGAGGAAGGTAACAGACAATCCTGAGGAGGATCCTGCTTACCCTGCAGACTATGGAGGAGTCCCCTGAACCCTTCCAGTGCATCCTGAGCCAACTGCTGTCGCCTCACATACAGACGCGAGTCCTGAGCCACCTGACAAATGTGGGATGAGGTTATCATTAGGGATCAATCCTTATTTCTCCCCTTGCAACTGTGGCAAGGTATGTCATTCTCCAGTCTTTCCTGGCTCCTGATGGAGAGGAGTCAAACTCCACCCCTCCCCATCAACTGTGCTAAGTCCGTTGGAAACCCTCTTTCCGGTATTTTGGCGCTCCAAAGTGAGGGTCCCAGCAGCCGTGTTACCTTGGCCTGTCGAACTAGCTGGTCATTCTTTTCCCTCCACAAGTCTAGGCAGCTGGTGTGTGGCCCTGAGGAGCTCAGAGGGGTCTGGTGCGATATGGTGGCCGAGGCTGGACCCGGACACCTGGAAGGGTCTGCTGAAGGGTAAGGCCGGTCCCGCCGCGGTCCCCACCCGAGCGGGGAAAGGTCCCTGCGCTTCCGCACCCTCCCGCGACTCTTTTGCTCCCCTGAGGGCCCCCGCAGAGGCGAATCGGCCTTTTCGGGAGAAATGGACTCTCTCGGGGACTCTGTGCCGGCTCCCACCCCCGCCTCCTCCATCTCGCCTCTGGTTGGCCCCGCGGACAAAACTCTCTGCTGCGGTTGGTCGTCCTCAAGGGTTAGTCCTCGCGGGAAACTCGAGGAAGAAACGTGTGGGCTCTCCATCCGAAAAGGGAGCCGACGGCGGACCAGAGGATGGGGGTGCGTCTGAGTGGGGAGGTTGTACTTCTCACGGTTCGGTTTGCCAGTCCCTCGCGCAGGCCGAAACCTTGAGCAATCGATCTCGGTACCGGAAACCGTGTCCCAGCCCTCCGCTCGCAGCCCGCTTCCAGGTCGGCCCAGCTTTGCCCCTCCGCAGGGGGCGGGCCCGCGCAGGGCATCCTGGGAATCGTAGTACGCCCACAGCCGCCCCAGAAATCCCAGCCCCGGCACAAACTCTCCAAGAGGAACGGATCCCTGATGACCCAGGCAATCAACCCATCCTTTCTTTGCTCACCATGGAGCTACCACATTCTACTCAACCCCAAGCAGTGTGACTGCTGGCGACACAGCCCTGGGCTTGTGCTTCGCGCACTACCTACCCCTTTCAACAAATGGACCCAGGAGAATTGAACATGCATATGCAAAAACAAAACTGTGACCCTTACCACAGATAAAAGCAACTAGAATTCTCATACATAATGGGAATATAAAGTGTTATAGTTACCTTGGAAAATAATTTGGCAATATCTTAAAAAGTTAATCATAAGCTTACTTATGACCCAGCAATTCCACTCTAAGAAATCCTCTCAAGAAAAACAAAAATATATGTCTACACCAAGAGTTGTATGGAAATGCTCATAGCAGCTACAAAAATATTCATAATAGCTTAAAAAAAAACGTAAAAATCTAAATGTCCCTTAGCTGATCATAACTATACAGTGGACTAGGACTAAGCAATAAAAAGGGGCAAAACCTGATAGATGCTTCAACATGAACCTCAAAAACATTCTAAGTCAAAGAAAAGACCACATATTTGATGATTCCATTTGTATGAAATGTCCAGAAAATATAAATTTAGAAAAACAGAAAATAGATCAGTGGCCTAAGGTGAAATTGGGGATTGATTGTAAACAAAGGATAGAGACCTTGTGGTAATGATGAAAATTTTCTAAAACTAAATTGTGGCATTAGACAAGTTTTCTTTCTTTTTTTTTTTTTTTTTTTTAAGATTTTATTTATTTACTCATGAGAGACAAAGAGAGAGACAGAGACACAAGCAGAGGGAGAAGCAGGCTCCACGCAGGAAGCCTGACGCAGGACTCAATCCTGGGTCTCCAGGATCATACCCTGGGCTGAAGGCGGCCATAAACCGCTGAGCCACCTGGGCTGCCCTAGACAAGGTTTCTTACATACAAACACCAAAAACACAAGCAACAAAAGAAAAGTAGGATGAATTGGACTTCATCAAAATTTTAAATTTGCGGGATCCCTGGGTGGCGTAGCGGTTTGGCGCCTGCCTTTGGCCCAGGGCATGATCCTGGAGACCCGGGATCGAATCCCACGTCGGGCTCCCGGTGCATGGAGCCTGCTTCTCCCTCTGCCTGTGTCTCTGCCTCTCTCTCTCTCTCTGTGACTATCATAAATAAATAAAAAAATAATAAAAAAAAATTTTTAAATTTGCTTCAAAGAACACTATCAAGAAGATGAAAAGATGGGATGTCTGGGTGGCTCAGTGGTTGAGCGTCTGCCTTTGGCTCAAGTCGTGAATAAATGAATAAATATTTGCAAATCATGTATCTGACTAGGTACTTCTATCTAGAATATATAAACAATGCTTATAACTAAAAAATTAAAAGAACACTTAGGATGCCTGGGTGGCTCAGTGGTTGGGCATCTTCCTTCAGCTCAGGGTATGATTCTGGAGTCCTAGTATCGAGTCCCGCATCAGGCTCCTGCATGGAGCCTACTTCTCCTCCCTTTGCCTGTGTCTCTACCTCTTTCTGTGTCTCTCATGAATAAATAAAATCTTTAAAAAAAAAATTAGAAGGACAGTCAATAAACAGAGAAGGTCGCTGGATGTACAATTTTCCAATAAGCAAAAGAAAAATGCTCAATATTTTTAGTCATCAAGGACACGCAAACCGAAACCACAATGATACCACTTCATACCCACTAGGATGGTCAGAATCAAAAATAAATGGTTTTAAGTAAAGGCATGGATATGTAGAAATTAGTACCCTCAGACACCAATGATGAGAATATTAAATGATGCAGCAGCCTTGGAAAACAAACTGGCAGTTCCTCAAAAAGTTAACATAGGTGTACCATATGACCTAGTAATTACACAATATACCACTAGGTATAAGCCAAAAATAAATGAAAACATATGCCCAAACAAAACTTGTACATTGATGTTCATAGCAGCATTGGTAAAAATCAAAAGGTACAAAGGACCCAGATGGCCATCAAATGGATGAACAAAATGTGATATGTCCATATAATGGAATATTTGGCCATAAAAAAGAAATGAAATATGCATAACGCAACATGGATGAACCTTGAAAACACTAGCCTGAGTGAAAGAAGCCAGACAGAAAAGGACACATATTGTAGGATTCTATTTATATAAAATGTTCAGAATAGAAAATACAGTCAGCAGATTAGTGGTTACCTAAAGTTAGGAATTGGAGGTGGGGAAGATTGGAGGGTGATAGGAAAACGTACTGATAATTTCTTTTGGGGGTGATGAAAATGTTCTGAAATTGACTGTGGTAACAATTGTACAACTCTGAGAATATACCAAAAATTATTAAATTATACACTTTAAATGGCTGAATTTTATGGTGAATTTACCCCAATAAAGCTTTAAAAAAAATAAGTTAGTGTGGAAAGGGCACCTTGATGTCAAGGAAGAGGCAGGGATAAGAATTTTTAATAATACATGTTTCTGCAAAAGGATCTTATAGTTAGACCAGAAGAAAAGGAAATAGCCAATGGCTGGCAGATCGGCAGATTTCCCTTAGGCTCCAGAGAAGGCTCTCTGACAAAAAGGAAAAGGAGGGGGTGGAACCTAAGACAAGGTGAGGGACTAGAGTCTGAAATCCTTCCCCCGGGTCCTAGGAATGGAAAAGTGTCTTTTCTTCTCACAGAGGTAGTGTGCTTATTAAATGATGCTTGGGAATGATGTCTGCCAGACTGAAGGAGGCAAAGGGACTTTGTTCTAATCTTTCAGTCTTGGTTGGGGCCTAACTTCTCTCGTGTTATGAAACCTATTCCTGCCAGGGATACCAATGTCCAATCCTCTAACTGCCTGAAACAGTATACACATCTCATCATCTTTCCCTGTGGCCTCTGTAGCCCTAGAGACCCTTAGCCATTAATAATTCCAACTCTTCCTTTAGCTACCATAGCAGTGAACATCTTTCCTTCATAATCACTACTACTCAGCCTGACTTCTTTCTGCCAAGTAAAAGTGCTATTCTCCAATTTGCCATCTGTTCTCTTTCAGTTGTTTCACCTCCTCTTGTCCTGGGCATTCTCAAACATCAAATCCCAGGCCTGACCCTTTGCAGAGCCTCCCCCAATACATTCCTTTGATGGACATTTCCATGAGAATTTCATGGCAGCACTTCAATGTGACACAGTAGATGGAGAACACAAGAGACATGTATTAGATTTATACTTGTGGCTTCAAATCATGAATAATCAATGGGACAAGATGCAATGCTATGTAAGACGGGCAATGAGGTCTCATAAATGAACAGCAAAGGTTGGAAAACTAGGGTGGCCTCCACAGAAGTGAAGGGCAAAGGGTGTCCTGGAGTGAAAGAACCCAATAGAGGAGGGAATACAGCACTGTTTGGGGTTTTAGACAGTGAGTCTGTGTACTCCATGAGCCTGGGCTTGTCTTTCCAGCCATCTCTACTATCAGCCAAAGCATAAGAATTTAATAAAATATGTTACATGGCAAAAAAAAACCAACAAAACAAAAAACAAAAAAAAAACCCCGCAGGTGGGATAACAAGAGTGATTTGAGAAGAAGTAGGGGAAACGAATTCAGACAACTTTAACAACTTCCCAAAGGTTTTCAGGTGTAGCTAGGTCTGCATAAGATGGCTGGTGTCATCTGTGCTTTGTGGGAGGGGAGAGTAAACCTCCTCAGTCCCTGTAGGACAGTGGGGGCTCCCCCACCTCTCAGAAACACATTTACATTATTATTTTATTCTCCTTTGGAGGCTACCCTCCAAAGCAGGAGTTAGGGAGCAGGCCCCACTATGATTTTGAATTATAAAATAATGAAGTCCCAGATGTCAGTAGCTCTTGGCTGCATGGTGGTCAGAAGTGCGACTAAGCCTCTCTTGCAGATGATCCAGCACCTATATAGGCCAGGCTAGATTGTTCTCCAGCTCTCCCTGTGGCCACAAGCCAGCATTTGCAGCCTAGGCTACCTCTGCTGGGCCAGAATTAGCTGTCTGAACCAGGAGCTCACGGCACCATCCACTCGCATCACCAAAGCTATGCCCAGGAAAAGTCCCACGCTGCTCACAATAAAGCCCATGGCTTCAAAAATGAACCTGTAAAGAAAGGTGGAGAATTCTCAGGGGACAGAGTAGGTTGAGAGCCTTTTCCCTGATGAGACAAAACCTGCCCACCCTGATGTTTATTCTTACCTCCAAGCTTCCCCCTCCCCAACACCAATACTTCTCAAGCAAACCCACTCACTTGGGGGCAAACACTTTCCAGACCATGAGATGCCTGCGGAGGATGGAGGCTGCCAAGGCACAGGCCAGAATCTAGGGAGGAGAGGAAAGGTCAAGTTACTTGGGGAGGAGGAAACAGGTCAAAGGGAGAGTTGCTGTAGGCCTCTGTGTAGAAGGGAGGAGTAGGAAAGTAGTGCATGTCAGTGGAAAGAAACCTGGGTGAGGAGTTAGGAGAACTAATTTTTCTTCCTGGCCCCACCATGATTCACTGTGTGACCTTGGTCAAGCACTATCCATCTGTGTTGATTACACTCAGGCTCTGCCTCCCAGGATGGAGGAAGATGTCAGAGTCACACCTCCTGCCTCTGAAGAGAAGGACAATCCATGACCATAGCCTGGGAAAGAATCCTGTCTATCACCTCAGTTTTTCCAGTCTGTCCACTAAAGGAGGAATCCCCAAATGCAACCAGCAGGGTCCAGATCTAGCTTGTAGAGAGGTAACAGTCCAAGATAGGATTATGGAGACCCAGGTTCAAGTTTCAATACACCCCCTTGAGGCCACAGCCTTGGGCAACCATTTTGCTTATCTGTATTTCAGTCAGGGCTCTCTCCTGGAGGGGGTGGGAGGTTGGGTTAGCAAAGTATAAAAGAAGGAATGTGATCATGAGAAAAGGTCACTAACTCACCCACCTGAATACCAAGGACAAAGAGGTACTTGAGGCCCAGCTGTAGCAGCGCTGCATTGAAGTGATGAGGTGCATCCCGGAGCCGCATCTCCATCCGTGGCTCCTCCTCCTCCTCAGGCCTGACTCTGGCTTCAGCTTCATTCCCTAGGGGTTGCCACCTCTTCCGGGCCCCTTGACTCTCACAGAGGAAGGGCCAGAGCAGAAGCAAAGGGCAACCTACTGCCTCAGAGAAAGGCAGGGCTAGAATCAGTGGAGGACCTAGGAACCAGGCCACCCTGGCCCCCAACCAACCTACTTGACTGAGGCACCAATTAGCATTGCCTACGGGGTGCCAAAGGGCCAACAAAACCACATCTCCCCACTCAAATCCAGGAGTTTCCTCTCCTTCCAGAAAGAGTAAACAATGGAAGCAGGGGAGGAATAAGGTACCTGCAAAGAGGAGATGGGAGGCAAAGGTGTTGGCTCCCACCAGCAGAGCAGGCAGCCAGGTGGAGGACCCATGACCCTCTGGGAATCCCACGAAGGCTGCGTGCCAATGAATGGCCGGAAAGACAGGCTGATGGCCCAAGGAGTAGAAGGTCTGTGTGGCCATGAGGGCCCAAGCAGAGACTGCCTGCCACGGAACAGTAAAAGGACCTGGGGGTGGGGGAGCGGAGAAAGATACTTCACAGTCATATCCCATTCCCTAATCCATAGCCTACTGCTTCATGGTCATATACTCCTACTACCTCAATGTTGCATACACACACATGCCCATCATCCCAACCTCCTTACATTCAACACTCTGCTATTCTAATTCCCTCTGTGGCACTAAGCCTCCATTTCTCTAATCTGAACTGTGCTCCATCTCATATACCTACAGCTCATTATGACATTACATACTCATAATTCACCACTCCCATCACTGGAAAATCAGGAAATGCACTCATGAAGATGCAGCATTTCCATAAGAAATGAGTCTTGGAGTATTCCTGTCTCCCTCCTTTGTGAACCTTGCTGGCCTTAAGAGCCAGTGGCAAGGATCAATTTGCTTGGCTATAGCAAGATAAGAGGACATCAGGAAGACCCTCCCAACTGTGTGAAGAATCTGAGGAGCAACACTTCCCTGAAGACAAGAAGGGCCAAAGTCACATCACTAGTGTCATTGGATGAATCAGGGCTGAGAAATGTATTTACCAGGGGTGGTGATGGGTATCCCAGCAGCAAGCAGATGCAGGAGCAGGAAGCTCTGCAGAAACAGAAGCAGGAACACAAGGCTAATGCGCTCTGCATGCAATAGTAGAAGCGGGAAGGCCAAGAGGGTGAGAGCCGTGACCATAGCAGCTGAGTAGACACTCCCCAACTGATAGGCTGCCACAGTCAGGGGACCTTGGGATTTGGTCCTCTCTAGACGGCCCCGGAACTCCTCCTGCATATGTCGGTAGATTTGAGGAACCACATAATCCAGGTCAGCCTGAGAAGTGGGGGGGCCTGAGAAGGGAGTAAGGACAGTCCTGGTCCTGGGAGTACCCGTCGTAGCCTTCACTAGCACTGTCACAGGCCTCCAGAGCAGCAGCATGAGCCCCGAAGCGGCCAAGCCTGCCACAGCCCTAGGTAGCACAACTGATGCCCCAGCAACCAAGGCCCGGAGACGTGGGGGCGCTTCATCTGCCCCTGATGCCAGTGCCCAGTAGGCAGCAGTGCCCAGTACCATGAGGGGCAGCCCCCAGCGCACAAACAGCACAGAGGGCTCAGGACTCTTGAGATTGCTATAGCGGCAAAGCCACAGGCGCACAGCAGCTAATAGGGCTACCAAAGCCCCCACACAAGCCCCATACCACAAATTCTTGGCTCGACCACCCACCATGGATGCCAAGGGACTCAGCCAGGGAGAGGAATGGCAAGCAGGTGTCTCTTCAGGGCAGCGATGAAAAAGCCCAGCTAGCCTTATACATAAAAGCAACCCAACTCCAAGTCCTAAGGCATGTGTGCCACTGTGCCGTGGCTGGCCTGCCGAGGCTGAAAAGCAAAGGCGGGGTATTGTGAGAAGCTTAGGTGGCAGCAGCTTGCCCTCCCAGTGAAGTTGGGCAACCAGGAGCAAGATGAGTGAGCCCAAAAGGAAGGGGGTGGCCCTGGCCTCAGCTACAACAAAGCTATCAGAGAAGAAAGCAGCAAAACGAATGAGCAGGAATAACAGGACGGGCCCAGGGATGGGAAACAGGGCTGCCAGGGGCCTCTTGGACCCCCAGCCAGCCCAGGCTTTCCACAGAAAAGGCAGGAGTGAGCCCACTGCAGCCATGGCCCCTAGAACCACTGGATCCAGCTTCAGCCCAGTAGTTGCCAGGAGTCCAGCACACACTATGGTACTAGCCAGACCACAGGCCATGGGTGTTAGGAGGAGGGGGTGGAAGCCTGGGTATGTTGCCCACTGGGATACCAGCAGACAAAGAAAGCAGGCAGCAGCCAGGAGAGCGGCACCCCCGGCCATGCGACCCAGAGAGAAACGAGCCCAAGACTCAATGCACATAGCCCGAACTCCCCGCAGGAACTGCTGCAGCTCAGTGATCACAGTCTGTAGTGCTGCCTCAGCCCCCTGGGGACTCTGGAGAAGCCGCTGGTAGTCAGCAGAGGCCTTGGAGAAAAGGTTCTGAAGCTGATGAAGCTCCTTCACTTGAAGGTTCTGAGCAGCAGCTGAGTAGGTGTGAAGAAACCGGGATACCTGGCAAAAATGGTTAGAGACCAAGAGAACACATCAGATATAAACCAGGACAGAGGCAAGGATAGGTGTTACCAAGAGGGGAATTCAGAAATCAGGGACCTAAACTCTGTCCAGGACAGGGGTGAAGGAAGGGATACTGGAAGGAGAACATGGCTATGGAAAGTGGGACTAAGAGTGAACAAACAACAATGGAGTGATCATTACGCTTCTCCTATGCCCATCCTAGCTCTGTCACCTGGAAGCACAGCCCATCACCTACCTGCTGGGCATTCAGATGGAGAGCTGAGGCTTGGGCCAGAGCAGAGGAGTGAGGCTGAGAGTCTTCAGCCTCTGCGAACAGCTCAGCCATCACTTCCCCAATGTTTCCAAATGGAATGGGCAGGCCCAGCAACAGGGCCAGCGTAGGCACAAGGCTGATTTGAGGAACTATCTCCGGCTCCTAGAGGAAAAGGAGAGGAGCCAATGGGTTCACCACAGAGCTGAGGTCAGGATTTGGAATGGAAGACATAGGGACCTAGGTAGGAAGTGAGTGGGGGATGCCCATAGTCATGAATTTGGGGGCCTAAAATGGAGGGATCCACAAGAATGCTGTGATCGTGATTCGGCTGAATACCAAGAGACCAGACAAAGCAAACCCAGGCCTCACCTTTGGCGGGACACGGGGGAAGAGGGCTTTGGGACTATACAGAAAAAGTGCAGCTGAGATCTCCAGGTCACTGTCCCCTCCGTGGTCCCCAGTTATGGTCATCCCGTGGTCCCCAATCACGACCAATAGTGTGTCATTCTCCAGACGCTCCACAAGTCCCCTGACGGCCAAGAAATAGGTCAGGAGGTAGGAACGGATAAAGATTTTCCTGGGAGAGCCATTCACCCCCAGCCATAACTTCCATTAGGAGGGCCTAGACATTTGGCAAAGAGATACCTCTACAGTCATGACCCTACTGCCCAAAGCCACATGCTGAGTTACTCAAGATGGATGAGGCCCCTAGTTGCAGAAAAAGGCCTAGAAAAGACAGAATTCAGCAAGGAAAAAGGCTCCAAGATAAAGACTTTTTCTTTTGGGCCAATATATCCTAAGATTCTCAGACACAAACCCACTCGCCCAGCCAATATCCCACACTCACTGGATCACCTGGTCCATCTGGCTAAGCTTCTTGGCCATTTCAGGGTGGTGAGGGCCATACTTGTGGCCACAGTGATCCACACCCAGGAAATGAGCAATCAGTACATCCCATTCACCACCGTCCACTGCGAAAGGAAGAACACTGAGCACAGTAGGGGACTAAGGCCCACTCCTCAACCCTGGCTCAGCTCTAACGCTTAGTGAAGGGACACAAGCCCAGGCCATTGCACCCATGGGAGGCTCAGAATTTGTGACCTGAAGCAGCCCTGAGCTCCCAGTCTTAATCGGGCCTGCCTCTGGCCCCGTGCTCACTGGTTGGATAGAGATGTTCCAGGATGCCATTGTCCACGGTGTGCAGGTCTCTGACATTGAAGGATGGGAAGAAGAAAGCTTGGGAGAAAGCTCCAGGAAAAAGATCTTTCCAGGTATCATCTCCCATGAAGACCACGTGCCTTCCTGCAGGGACATGAGACTGGTCAGAGACTGAGCAGGGGTCAGAGCCCAAGCAGGAGTCAAAGCAGGGAAAAAGAGGAAGCCCTTTAAAGACTTATCAGAAATCTCCAACATGCACTCTAAGGCACAGCAATTCCATCCAGCAATTCTTTATCCTTCAAGGCCTAAAATTTTCTGCCAGGACGCTTTCCCTGATAACCTACTCTTCCCAATAACCAGACTTCTTGTTTCTACAAGAGGCTCTGCTAGTTCTCAGTCCCTGGCTATCTTTGCTACTCTGTTCTTCCTGGGTATATGTTACTTTTTTCCAAGTCAGTGAGTAGACAGGGTGTGGATCCTCTGCTCTCTCCTCCACACTTGTGAGGATACCAGACTCACATCTTCTCCTCTTCATTGCTCTATTGCCCCTTACTGAGGGCTCCCCAAATGTAAAAATCAACACTCCATGCATATTAGAAACTCCAGAATGACAAAGCCCACACCTGCACTTGCTCAAGGCAGGGCCCTGGTCTTTTTCTCTTCCCCTGTCCTCCCACAGCATAGTCCAGCATGCAGCTGGGCACCCAAAGTTCTGGCTCTCTGACTTCTAAAGAGAAAATATGCTAAGGTATTCCTTACCTCCAAAGAGGCCCAAACTAACCTGCATTGGTGAGCTGTTTAATGAGATTGTCTTCCACTATGGCATAGCTGGCAAAGTTACTGCCAGCATCGATAAAGGTAGGCAGTGAGCCTGTGGTGAGGGCCTTGAGGCGCTGCATGGTGGTAGTGGGGGGATCAGCCTTAGATTGGTAGAGCCTGGCATGGTGGGGCTGAATCTCCAGGATTCTTTGCAAGGAGTTCAGTTTGCCCAGGAAAGGCAGAGAGACAGGAGGCTCTCCAGGACCGTGTGAGGGCTGGGGCTGCGCAAAGTCAAATCGCAGAGCATCTACCAGCACCAACACAAGCCGAGAGAATCTAGAAGCCATCCAGCAGGCCCCAGGCTTCCCTTGGCTCCCCCATGGCAGGGACCCAGGGCCTGGGGGCTCGTGGCAGCTGCTATGGTTGGTGAGTTCCAAACGAGTGAGCAGGAAGCCACTGGTGAAGAGGGCAATGCCGGCGTAGAAGAGGAAGCTGACCCAGGCCAGGAAGAGCAGCACCGAGATCTTCTGCATCCTACTGGTAGCAGGGAGGGAATTCATCACTGTGGGGGTAAAGAACCAGTGGATATTCTTATCCCTCAATACAAAGCCAAGCTAGAATCACTTCCTCTTGGAAGCTTTCCGGAAGATAAACAGCCCCTTCGCCAACCCAATGGAACGTTCGTCTCCACCAGTTATATCAGTGTTTCTGAAGGTGAAGTCCGCAGACTATGGGCATCAACCTGGAGCAGCTGTTTAAAATGCTGATTTCCAGGCGCAACCCCAGATCTACTTAATCAGGATCTTTGGGGAGGGAGCATAGAGATTTGCACATGTACTCCAGGAGATTCTCATAATGAAAAGCACAGTTCTCCAGGGAAACCTGTTCCTAGTGTAGAATGCTCTCTGACAGATCACTTCTCCCTCTCCCTTGCCGATCTCAATACCCCTGGGGTGGCGAGGGCTCGCAGGCACAGGGGAACCCGGGCTGGACTGACGGCGCCGCCTGGTGGGGGCCGAGAGGACCAAGGGGAGGAGTCACGCTCCGCTTCCGGATGGCCAGGCTCGCCAGGAGATCAGAGTCGCGACCTACCCCGCGCAGCAAAGCCCACTCGCAGGGTCTAGAGGCGGTTGGGCCTCGCCGGGACCCACACGTCCCACGGCTCTGCTTCCTCTGGTGGCTGCCTGGCCTTCTCCTGGGCACCCGGGCTTGGGCACTTGGCACGCTAGGCTGCGAGCTGCGGGGTATGGGTCCCTTCCGGAAAGGGGACTTAAGAGTACGGAGTGCGAGCAGCTTCTCGGAGACCCTGGCTCACCTTGAACGGCGCCCGGAAGCGCGGCGGCGACGCCTGCACACGGACACCACAGATAAGCACGCGCGGGACAGAGCGGCCCGAGGGCCCCCCCCCCCCGCCCCATCGCCATCTGCCGGCGCCCCATCGCCATCTGCCGGCGCCTCCGAAGAAGTTCGCCAAGGAGCGCAGCGCTGGCCACAGACGCAGAGTTTGATGGGATCATGGTTTAGGAGAATTAGGGGCAGGGAAGCAAGCTAGAAGAGCTCAGAGAAGCATTGGTCATTCTTGGTTAAGACTAAGAGTTGGGGGCAGCCCTGGTGGCTCGGCGGTTTAGCGCCGCCTGCAGCCCAGGGTGTGATCCTGGAGACCCTGGATCGAGTCCCATGTCGGGCTCCCTGCATGGAGCCTGCTTCTCCCTCTGCCTGTGTCTCTGCCTCTCTCTCTCTCCTCTCTGTGTATTCTCATGGATAAATAAATAAAATCTTAAAAAAAAAAAAAGACTAAGAGTTGGCTTTTTGGAATCAAACTTAGCTTGAATCCTAACTCTGCCACTCACTGGCGTTGTGGAGCTTAACTCATCTGTAAAATAGGGATAAATAATATTTACTTTCTCCTTTTTGCTTAGCTGACACCAACTGATAGATTTTATTATTCCCCCTCTTCATGTCTTTCACCAGATCTTCCAACTCAGTGATTTAAAAAATAATCCAATTTAAAAATGGGCAAAGGTGGGGCACGTGGCTGGCTCAGCTGGTAGAGCATGCAACTCTTAATTTTGGGGTCATGAATTCAAGCCCCACATTGGGCATAGAGCTTACTCTAAAAAAATAATAATGGGGCACCTGAGTGGCCTAGTAGTTGAGCGTCTGCTTTTGGCTCAGGTCGTGTTCCCGGGGTCCTGGGATGGAGTCCCGCATCCGGCTCCTTGGGGGAAGCCTGCTTCTCCCTCTGCCTATGTGTCTACCTGTCTCTCTCTCTCTGTGTCTCTCATGAATAAATAAATCAAATCTTTAAAAAAAAAATAATAAAATTTTAAATGGGCAAAGGAGGGGCGCCTGACTGGCTCAGTCAGAAGAGCATATGACTTTTGATCTCAGGGTTGTGAGTTTGAGCCATGTTCCGTGTAGAGATTACTTAAATAAATACTTTAAAACAAAAATATATTTAAAGTAAAATAGGCAAAGGATCTGAATGGATATTTCTCCAAAGAAAATATACACATGACCAGTTAACACAGGAAAAGATGCTCAACATCATTAGCCATCAGGGGAATACTAGAAATACCACTTTATTCACTAGGATGGCCATAATAGAAAAGACAAATAACAAGTATTGGCATGGATATGGAGAAATTTGAACACTCATACGCTGCTTTTGGGATTGTAAAATGGTGCTTTGCAAAATAGTCTGGCAGTTCCTCAAAAGGTTAAATATAGAGTTACCACATGCCCCACCAATTCCACTCCTAGACATATATCTTAGAGAAATGAAAAGCATATGTCCACACAAAAACTTGCACATGATAGTTCATAGCAGCACAACCCGAATTGCCTTCACTGATAGATAAACAAAATATGGTATATCATACAGTAGAATATTATTGGCCATAAAAAGTAATGAAGTACCGCTACATGCGGTACTTGAACCTTAAAAATATTGAGTGAAAGAAGCCAATCACAAAACAGCATTTTATATTATTCCATTTACATGAATACATAAAGCTATAGAGACAGTACGTTAGTGGTTTCCTAGGCCTGGGGAAAGATGAGTGACTGCTAATGGGTACCAGGTTTTGGTGGTGGGGAGGGATGGAGGACAGATGATGAAAATGTTCTAACATTGTGCTGGTTGAACAAACCTGAATATGCTACAAATTACTGAATTTACATTTTAAATGGGTGAATTGTATTATATGTGAATTACATCTCAGTAAAGCTATTAAAAGCAAAACAGGGATCCCTGGGTGGCGCAGCGGTTTGGCGCCTGCCTTTGGCCCAGGGCGCGATCCTGGAGACCCGGGATCAAATCCCACATCGGGCTTCCGGTGCATGGAGCCTGCTTCTCCCTCTGCCTCTCTCTCTTTCTCTCTCTGTGACTATCATAAATAAATAAAAATTAAAAAATAAATAAATAAAATAAAAGCAAAACAAAACAAAACCCCTTCCCATTGGTCTCACATTTCACAGTAAAACCCAAGCTCTTGTAGTAGTCCTACATAGCCCTACAAATCTATACATCAGTTCTGGGCTTCCCTCTGATTTATCTAGCTGCCACTTCTTTGCTTTCTTGACTCTGTTCCAACTACTGTAGCTTCTTTGCTCTCCCATTTATAATGACCTCAAGGCCGCTGCATTTAGAATCTCCAGTCGCTAGCTAGCTAGCTTGCTTAGGATTTTTTTATTCATTTGTGAGAGAGAGAGAGAGTGCAAGCGAGCACATGAGGGGGGGGGGCAGAGGGAAAATCAGGCTCCCCACCAACAGGGAGCCTATGTGGGGCTCCATTCTAGGACCCTGGGATCATGACCCTCAGCTGATGGCAGATGGGCAGATACTTAACCAACTGAGGCACCCAGGGGTACTTCTAGTCAGCTTTACTCCCAGGTGCCCAAATGAGTCTTCCCCCTCATCTCCATATCTAAGCTCAAATGTAACATCTAGAGGCTTCCTGGAACTCTCTACTTAATGTTACAGATTACAGTCCCCTCCCCAGCTCCCCACCTCCCTTCCTTTCTTTAATTTCTTCTACAGCACAACTAACCAACATGTGAAATACTAAACATCTTATTAATGGTTTGTCCCTTCCAAACATTACTTAAAACTCATTGAGGGGTACCTGACTGACCCAGTCAGTAGAGCGTGTGACTTGATCTCATGGTTTTGAGTTTGAACCCCAGTTTGGGTGTAGACATTACTTAAAAGAAAATCTTAAAAAAATAAAATAAAAATAAAATCTTGAAAGAAAAAAAACCTTAAATTCACTGAGAACAGGGAATTTAGTTCTTCATTACTATATCCTCAATGCCTGACAAGTATTTGGGGTTCAAGTTATCATATGGATACATGAATAAATTTTAATTCAGATATATTTTGAAAAATATCATCCTTCCACATCCATCCTAATGGTTCCTTACTACGGTTCAGGCCTCATCACCCCCTCAGGATTGTTTTTTGTTTTTTTTTAACTTTTTTTTTTTAAGAGTTATTTATTTATTTATGATAGACATAGACAGAGAGAGAGGCAGAGACACAGGAGGAGGGAGAAGCAGGCTCCATGCCGGGAGCCTGACGTGGGACTCGATCCAGAGACTCCAGGATCACGCCCTGGGCCAAAGGCAGGCGCTAAACCACTGAGCCACCCAGGGATCCCCTTTTTTTTTAACTTAAAAAAAAAAATTTTTTTTTAAAGATTTTATTTATTCATGAGAGACAGAGACAGAGAGGCAGAGATACAGGCAGAGGGAGAAGCAGGCTCCATGCAGGGAGCCCGACGTGGGACTTGATCCTGGGTCTCCAGGATCAGGCCCTGGGATGAAGGCAGCGCTAAACCGCTGAGCCACCCGGGCTGTCCCATGTTTTTTTTTTTTTTTAAGATTTTATTTATTTATTCATGAGAAACAGAGAAAGGCAGAGACACAGGCAGAGGGAGAGAAGCAGGCTCCTCTCAGGGAGCCCAGTGCGGGACTGGATACCTGACCACGGGATCATGCCCTGAGCCAAAGGCAGATACTCAACCACTGAGCTACCCAGGCGTCCCACCCCCTCAGGATTGTAGAGGCCACCTTCTGACAGTCCTTCAGCCTCCCATTTCTCCTTCAAATACCCTGTCCACATTGCAACAGGACAGCTATATCTAAAACCTTAATCTTCCCCTCACTTTGGCAACACATATACTAAAACCTTAATCTACCTAAAAGAATTCATGGTAGGAGGGAAAAAACCCTTCACAGATCCCTCACTACCCTAAGGCTAAAGTCCAAACTCCTCAGTACTCCTCTCCCTGTGATGTAGACCTTGCCATCGGAGTGTGTAACTATAACCCACCCTTCAGCTTCACCAAACTCTGAATGTTCCAACTTCTCTGGAACTGTAGGCATTTGCATATTCTAGTCCCAAACTCTGCCTGGCAAAGGCAGGAATTTTTCCAGCACAAGCTCAATGGCAGAGTTGGCCACCTTGCTGCCCACAAACTGACATGCACCTCCCTCCGGGATCCCTCAATCAAAACTTTCTCCCATCCTAGCACTTACCACTTTCCCTCTGTCTGTCTTCCCTGCCCAACTTGATAGTCTGTGAAAGCAGGGTCTAAATTGCGTTTGTAACCTACATCTAGCACTGAGCTTGACACATGGTAGACATCATTGACATTTTTGAAGGAATAAATGTCTTCAGTCTCTGAAAACCCTTTAAGTATTCAGCAGTACTATCATGCCAAGGTAGTTCTGTCACCCATAAGAAATCCTCCCAGGGGCTCCTGGATGGCTCAGAGCAGATGACTTTTTTTTTTTTTTTTTTTAAGATTTTATTTGAGAGTTCGAGCAGGGGGAGGGACAGGTGGAGAGGGAGAAGGACCCCAGGATCATCTCAGCTGAAGGCAGATGCTTAACCAACTGAGCCATCTAGCCTCCCTCAACAAGTGATTTTTTACCTTCTGCTTGTGAGTTCAAGTCCCACTTTGGGCATGGAGCTTACTTAAAACCAATCCCTCCAAACACCTGCTAAATTTACATCCCCATACTTAGCAGGAGGGGGAACTACACTCCCCAGCTGGCAGCTTAGTAGATCTGTGGCTTAATCCTTCCACCCTATCCCAAAACTTCTCCTGAAGACAGAAAGGATGATCTCATTTACACGAGGTTCATTCTTACTCGTGGGGGAATCAGCTTCCAAGTACTGAGGGGACTAGAGGATGGAAGTGGACATCCAAGGAAAACACTGGTGACTTTCCCAACTTCATTCCCCAATCAAAGAGGACAGTTTCTGATTTGCCACTGGCAAGTTTATTACATGATTAAAGTTCAAATAAAAAAATAACAAAATCTTGGCAGGGAAGCTAGAGCGAGTCTGGGAGTGTTGTTTTCCTGTCCTCAGCCTCCCTGGCCAAGCCCAGCTCCGTTAACTCAGTTTGACTCGATCAAATTCCTCATCAAGACTTGCATCTGTGCCCTGGACATCTCTGCTGCTCCCACTGGAGACTGAGTCCTGGGCCCCTGGCACTGGGGCTTTGGTGAGGGCCCCATACACACCCATGGCCTAAGAAGACGGACAGAGAGAGAGCCATGAGGACACATGGCAGAAAGGATAGCCCAACCCACCAATGCCTAAAAACAAAGTGGAACTGAAGCCAATAAGGTTGTTCTTCCTTTTTTCTCTCTCAAGACTTTAAACTTTAGAGTTGATTCTAGAAATCTTATAAACTATCAGGGCAGGGTCACCCTCAGAATACTGGTACATGTATCTGCCCAAAAAAAGGACATCTCAATAACTGAGCTCCCCTATCTCCAAAGGTGGGGTGTGTGTGTGTGTGTCTCATTCTTAGAGATTTATTCTCTACAGAGATTAACAGGAGGTCTAGGCCTCACTCTGAAGGCCTCTATGGTGTGTGCTGATGGTAGTGGTGGGGTCTCAGTTTCTGGCATTAGTGTTCTGTGCTGGATCCTCAGGGCACTCTAACCTGAGCTACCATACTGGTGACATCGCCGGGGTTGGAAGGCAGCAGGATAGTGTTGGAGTCCTTGGCCAGTTTGGAGAACGCACTGACATACTGCTCAGCCACAGTCAGCGAGGCTGCTGCATCTCCATTCTGTGGCCACAGAAGAGATAAAATCACAGATCACAGACTTGGGAGAAGAGTGGGGCAGGGAGTAGGTGGTGGAAGAGGAGTAAAAAGAAGTCAGATCCTGGGAAAGAGGATCAGATCACAATACAAGAGATCATGTAATCTGGCTCAACAGAACCCAAAGACAAGAACTTCTCCCAAGGGCAGATGAGAAAACCTCTTCCACTGTCAATTTCTGTCCCCGACTCCCACCCAGGGGACTCTCACATGTTGTGTCAGAGCTGCAGCCAGGATCCGAATAGCTTCAGCCTTAGCCTTGGCCTTGGCCAAAACTGCACTGGCCTCTCCTGGAAGAAAAATGACAAAGCTTTACTCATGAAGTCAGGGTACCTCAAAACTCCTGTCGCAGCACCAACCCTGCTCCTCCCTCAGTCTCTACCCTCTGCGGACCTGCTGCCTGATTTATTTGTTCAGCCTTTTCCGCCTCGGAGGCCAGGATCTGTGCCTGCTTCTTCCCCTCTGCCACGTTGATGGCTGACTCTCGGGTCCCCTCAGACTCTAGAACTGTAGCCCGTTTCCGCCTCTCTGCCTCCACCTAGAAGCCCCCAACAAGCCCCATCAACAAGAAGCCAAAGTAAACTCTTACACAGACCTGCAATTGTACCCATCAAGTTAGGGAAGGGAGTCCAGGTCCCCATGAGACTGGAGCATCCTGAAGTCCTCTTCCCCATCCTTCCCTGGCCCCCACCTGCATCTGCATGGACTCTTTCACCCGGGGTGGCACATGGATATCCTTGATCTCATAACGGAGGCAGCGAATGCCCCAGCAGTCAGCGGCCTGATTGATGGCATCCACAATGCTAGCATTCAGGGACTCCCGCTCCTGGAGAAAGAGAGGTATAAATTCCATGGCTTCAATCCATTCATCAAGGGTCTAAACTAAGAAGTGCCTCTGACTCCTAGAAAGGACAGAGAGAGAGAGGCATGTGTCTTCCAACACTAACTCTGGCTCAGATGCCCTTACCCGGAAGACTTTGTCCAGAGAGAGTTTGCCGAGCTCTGATCTCATGGTTGTCTGAGCTAGCTGTGTGACAGCATACTCAGGGTCCTCCACACCATAGCTTGCCTGAAAAGAGCATGGATAGTGTAAAAAGCTTGAGTCCAGGATTTCAGTGGGAAAAGCAACTCAAAAGCGGCATAAAACAAGTAGCAGATACCTTGTAAGGGTCCATGATACGTAGATAAAGGACTCCATCAATTTGTAGAGTTACATTGTCTACAGGTACAATAATGGGAGAGAAAAGGAAGAAAATCAGGCCTTCAATTTCCAATCAACTCTTTCTCCTGGGCTGGATCTCCTGCAACCAAATCCTAATGGCCTCAGAGCACCCATGTCACCCTGCATCCCTCACCGAGAGTCACAGCCGACTGCTCAGGCACGTTGATGACAATTTCCTTGAGACTCTGCACATATCGGATCCGGTCTAACACAGGGATGAGGATGTTCAAGCCCTGGGAAGAGGAGTCATGGGGTCCTCAGAAGGATGGGGGTTGCAGGGTTGGGATCCAAGCTAGGCCTGGAGTGGGTATGGACTCGACATATGGAACATTTCAAGTAAAGCAGAAAGATGGGGTGTCAATGGTAGGGAAGCCCAAGAGGATAGGCATACAAGGCTGCACAACTGAATGGAGGGGAGAGTCAAGGGAATGGGAGCCACCAGAGTAGCAGACAGGTGGACCTGAGAGAGTGGATTCGGGAGATACCATGAATGGGGCCTGCAGGATGCCAGAGCAAATAGGAGAAAGCTGTAACATGTGTATGAAGTTCAGCCTGGGGCTTGCAAGGTCTGGCTGAGGGAGTTGGAAGCCAAAGGTGGGGGCAAGCTCAAAGGAGATCCCACCCCATCCGCCCACATCAAAAGGGAATTCAGCATCAGGCTGGCCCTGAGTGGTCAAAAGAGGCAAGAGGCAATTCGGCATCAGGCTGCCCCTGGGTGGGCAGAAGAGATTCTCACAGGCTCCAGGATCCGATGGAATCGGCCCATTCGCTCCACCACCCAAGCCTCCTGCTGCGGCACAAACAGTACCACGGTGTTTCGGGGCAATCCAGAGGAGGTGCGACGCGGAGCACGACCAGAGGCCTGTGTGGAGCCCTAAAGAGAAGACAAGGATTAGCTGAGACCCCCAGCAGGCGGGGCACCCTGCCCCTCTTGGCGCCTATCCAGGGGGCATCTCCCCAAACCGCGACCCTAAAGGGTTCTCAGAGAGGAATTCACGTGGGTACCATGACCTCTGACCCCAGTTCTCTCACCAAACTTAGAATCCCGCTTCTTCCCAGCTAAGCACCCAGGTGATCTCTGGCCCCACCCTTGGTGAAGGTTCCCCTCGCACTCACCCTCAGCAAAAGGGCCCCAGTCCCCCGCGCCGCGCGCGCCAGCATTTCCCACGCCGAAGGACCTCCGGAACCAACGAGACGGGGAGCAGAGAGGACGCTCTAGTAGCCGGGACCGGAGCCTTTCCTCCTGTATTTCCTCTCCCCCAGACGTACTTCCGGCCGTGTGTCCCCCGCCCCCAACCTCAGCCAATCAGCGTTACTTGGCTAAAGTGTGTATCAAGTTGTTTCCCTGGATATGCAGACCTTCTAGCGAAGACCGGAAGCTGAAACTTGTTCTGGTTCCCGTTGATCAAGCCCAAGATCCAGGACATGGTGATCGTAGAAGCTATTTTCCACGTGCAAGTAGCCCAGAAGCACCTCCCACCGAGTTCTTTACCTCCACCCGAGACTCAGTTTACTCCTCCGAGCCTGTAAACGCCCGTCACCATAGCGACCGGGGGATTGGAGCGGACTCTTTGCCCCGGTTACCATAGTGACATTGTCAGGTAGTCCTGCTGTGTTGTACCCAGCCCTCCCACTAGGGACTGACCCCATTCCCGTTGCCATGGTAACCAGGGCCTAACAATGCCTGGTGCTTGAACTGAGATTTCCCCTCCCTCTCTTTTCCCAAGGCACCATAGCTTTTTCTACCTCTTTCTACCTCTTTCCTTTTTTTTTTTTTTTGTTTTCTACCTCTTTCCAATCAGGGTCTATCAGGCCTGGTCCCCTTGCATAAAGTCCAGCACACAGCCCCCTATATTCAGCCTTCTCTGGATCATGTCACTGCACACATCCCTGATGCTCTGGCACATCTTTTAAGAGACTTGCATAATCACTCTCATTTTACATCTCAGGACACTTAAGTTCAGAGGGGCTAAAATCAGTTAACAATAGAACCAGTATAGAAATGCAGGTCCAAAAAAAAAAAAAAAGAAAAGAAAAAAAAGAAAAGAAAAAAGAAATGCAGGTCCACATTCACTGAGTTCAGCTTTTATGGCTTCATCTTTCCCACCACCCCACCTCATTATCTGAAAAGAGCTCCTAAAAATCATTAAGGCCTTGCCTAAGACTTCATAGCCTTAGGCCTCAGGCCTCTTTGGGAGAATAGGCAGTCTGAGCTCCACATAGGCCCTCCATCCCCATTCCCATACTCTCCCCAACAGAAAAAATAGGTTTTGCTCAAGTTTCCAAACAAGAATTTATTCTTTCTTTCTGTTTTTGTTTTTTTTGTTTTTTTTTCTTGAAAAAAAGTACCAGGTACAATTTTTTTCTTTTTTTTTTTTTTTTCTTTTTGTTCAAGTTTCAAGCAATTGCTTGTTTCCCTCAGCCCAGGCCCAGGAATCAGGGCTAAGGCTGGTTTAGAGTCTGGTGTGGGGAATAGGGTAGTTGGGAATCACATGACTGAGTATGAGGGGTGCCCCTCACCCCAGCTGAGGTAGGTGGGTCAGAGTCTGGCCAGGTGAGAGGAGGCACCCCAGTCCTTGGCCCTGACTCTGCCCCCTGAACACCTTCCTCAGTCAGGACCCCAAAGCAAGAAGACACAGGCAGAAGGGGAGGGACAAGTGGAATCTGGAGACCTGGATGAGGGGTAGTTAACCTCTGTGTGTGTGCATGCATGCAAGCTCTTTCTCACACATACTACACAAATGCAAGCTTGTATATGCGCACACGTGTGCACGTGTATACACACACACACAAACACACACACAGAGTTGACTATCAGAGAGGGATCAGAGGGTAGGGGAAGTGAAAGGTACAGGGTAGGACAAGGGAAGCTGAGTCTTTGGCTAGTGACTCAGTCCTTCTGGGATAACCTCTCTGCCCTCAGCTGAGGAAAAACAGTTCTTCCCCAACCCCCACATCAGCTTCTTCAACTCCTGAGCTTGGAGCAGTATCTGAGAGTGGGAATGGAGGAGGGGCGATGCCAATTATCAGGTTTGGGAGGTTACCAAGGCAATCCAATTTGAATAAATTATAAATTAAAAATAAATAAAATAATAAGTGGCCCCTGCCCAGGACAGGGAGGCAACGCTGGCATGACTTGCCTGGGAACTTGGGACAACCTCAGGGTAGCTCTGGTGTCTCCCCACTACCTAAGCTGGCCTGGGAAATCCAAGGGAGTGGGGAGGCACATGGAGTACCCAGAGTAGAGCAGAGTGTGGTAAGGATCAGAAGCTTTAAATACCCAAATAATCAATTTGGGCATGAGCATGGTAAGGGCTTTAATTCAAGCCTGAAGGGTCTTTCGCCACCTTTCCACATATTTGCTCTGTTCAGAATGGAGCAAGATGGGCTGGTACTTGGCCCACATGGGTTCAGGGCACTGACAATCAGGGCAAAGGTGAATAACGTGGATTGTGAGGGGACTCAGTCACTGCCTGCAGTTCATAGGGGAGCCCTGTGTCCAGTTCCAGGCTCCGGCGGGAAAAAAGCAGGCGGATGTCTCCATGCAGGCTTAAGCGGCCTGAACGGGAGCTCCGGAACCTGAGGGAAGACAGGGTGATCAAAGAGAGAATCCAGACAGAGAAGTCAGGAGAGATACTACTCAGGAAAGAGATAACATGGGGAGGGGAAAATCCTTTCCCTGGGCCTTCCCAGCTACCCCTGTCCTCACCTGAGGTGCAGCAAGTAGCAGAGGAGGCGGCAGGTGGGGCTAGCATTTCCCTCCTCACCCACAGGCACCAAAAAGAGGCGATGGCGCAGGAAGGTCATATGGGCAGCAGGCATGTCCGAGAAGTCAAAAGTCACGAGGAACATCTTCACCACAGTCTGGTTGGGGTTAAATAAGGTCTGGGGGCAGGACAGAACAAAGTTGGTAGGGCCTAGTGACTGTTTTCCTCTCTCTACTCCCACTCCCCCTCAGGGAATACTTACCACTTGGATGGTGCCCACCTTGGGCACGCTGTAACCCTTCCTCCCCAGGGGGTTCAGGTCCACGACACCCTAGGAAGGCCATAAAGCCATCAGCTAAGGTGGAGTCTAGGAAACCTTTGAATACTCCTCCATCTCCATCATCTTTCACTCTGGGCCTGGCCCTTGCCCCACACTAGAGTTCTCCCCACCTGGCCCTGAACCCTCTCCTACATGAGAACACCTAAAGAATCCCTCCTGGCACCAACCCCTCATCCTTCTCACAAGCTAACTTAGGGTTGAGGTCAGGTCATACCAGGAAGGGGGCCGGGGCATTTTGCTCAGAAACATCAAAGAAGGTGACAGTGACAGGCAGCGTGACATGCTGGGGGCAGTAGGATCCACTAGCTCCAATCTCTGCTGTGAAGCCCTCAATGTGGCCAGATGGTGCAAAGCGTCCTCGCAGCAATGATTCCTGGGGTGGAGATGGGGAGAGTATTAGGAGACAGGTGCCAGCCATTTTCCTTACTCATCCAATCAACATTCCATCATCTCACTTCCCCCAGTCACAGAATCCAAGGGAAACTACCTCAAAGTTGCCCAGCAGGGTACGGCTGACAGCAGGGGTAGGAACAGGGGAGGCACTGGGGGGGCTCAGCAGGCCTGGCCCCTTCCGGAGGCTTCGAAGGGAGCTCCTGGTAGAGAAGGGGACACACAGTGAGTACATTGGCTTACAGAATTCTGGTATGCTTACTCATGTCCTTGGGCTCACCCTTTGCCACTATCTAGGGCTCCTGCCCTGAGGTCCCCGACCTTGGAATTGGAAAAAGGATTACAGACTTTTGCCCCATTTGCAGGGACAGAGCTGAGGGAAAAGCTAATCACTCACAGCTTCAGGCGACGGGCACCTTTCAGCCTCCGCCCCATGGGACTGCAGTCTGTTGGGTCCTATGGAGAGAAAAGATTACAAAAAGAGATTGGGTGGAGGCCAGGTATATTTGCAAGCAGGAGTTCATTACAAGCTCTCACAGGAACATCCCCCCAGGCCTTCACCTTTTCCCACACACATATCTACTTAAGAATAGACCATCTCCTCTCCTGGCTTACCAGCACAGGCTCCTTAGGCCCAGGCAGCAGATGGCTCCAGAAGGGTGTGGCTTTGGCATCAGAACTGTTGGCAGCAGGAGGGTGGCCCAGGGTTCCCCGGCGCCTCCGAGGGGCTGGCCCCTCATCCTCAGAGCTGACATCCAGGGCTTCTCCAGCAGGAAGCAGCCTTCGCTTGGTGGGGCAGGGGCCTGGAGGTCCAGGGCCAGGGGGTGTGTGCTCGGGACTATGCCCATTGGCAGTGCCAGGGGACTCCCTAGGCCAAGGGCTGCCCCCATTGCCCACCCCAGCCACTGGGCTCTTGCCCCCTATTTGTGCAAGACTGTGCAAATCAGTGTCAAATGTGTGCAGCTGGCCCAGAGGGGCTGGCCCTGGGGACTCCCCCAAGGACCCCTGTCCCCCTGGATCTGGGGAAGCCCAGTCTCTGGTGTGCAAACTATTGCAGGAAGCATTTGATGGGGGACAAGGGGTACTCTGGGCCCCTGAAGTCCAAGGTGAGGTGGAGCTACCTCCCTGTTCCACAACACAGAGGCCATGATGGCAGAAGTGCTGGCTGGTCACACCCAGTCCCAGCCCCAGTCCCTCTGGGCCTAGTAGCCTCACAGGTTCTTCAGGGGGTAGTCCCTCTCTGGCCCCCAGCCCAGGGCCTCTCTTCAGCTCCCTGGGAACCTCGGTGGGTGGGGCTGGTCGTTTCAGGGCCCTATGAGGCTCAGAGGCACCAGCTGGAGGGGAAAAGATGGATACCTGGTAGACCCCGGGGGATGTCGCCCCCCCTGCTGGGCTGTAGCCCATGAGCAGACCACCCTGGAAGGCCCCCTGCCTGACTGCAGGCTGCGAAGGGCCAGCCTCTGGTTCTGAGGATGGAGACGGCTCCGCCTGCACGTGGCGCATGAAGCCCCCCCTTGGGTCAGGGGGGCCCCCCCACACAGCCTTTATGCTGGGCCTGGGCTGGGGGGCCTGGGGACATCTGTGGGAGAGAAGAGAAGAAAAGGCAGTTAGAGGAAGCAATGAGACTTCTCCCTTCCACCTGAGTTTCAGATCTTCCCCCCGGGGAACCCTGGGCCACCCTCCTGCTGCCAAGAAGAGGTGACCTTATGGGGTTCCTGGGGGTAAAGGTGTCCAAATCCCCAGAAAGATTAATGGAATATCAACCCATTAATAATACAGACCAGTCCCAGAACTTCTAATAGAGTTACATGTTTAGCTCAGGTTTCTTACTGGACCTGCTTCCCCTCCCTTTCCCTAGCACTCACCCCGATGAAGAGGCCTTAAGCCTAGCTGTGTGTTCCCTCTTCCTGACTGACGCCTTGCTCTCCTAGCTTGCAGTCTGGTCCATTCCTGCTGCACTGGCAAGGTGACTGCCACCATTCCGTGCAGCTCCTGGGCTCAGCTGGACCCTGAGGAAAGAAGAACAGACATAAGCCAGGATCCCTGGACCCAGTGGTAATTGTGGGCTACTAGAGTATCCTCCTAGGATACTCTTCCCCTATGTGAAAAGCTCTTCAGAAACAGAAGGTGCAGTCTTGGGATCCAGAGCTGGGCTACCTAAGGAGTCAGAGAGAGGTGGGTCTCGGTTCAGTGGAATAAGGATGTAAGAAGTAAGTTGTGCCAGGATGTCCATTTATCAGAGCCACCAGCTGAGGAACTTTGCTCTCAGTGCGAGGGGCGGGGGGTGCATTACCCCAGGATCCAAGAGATCATGCTGCCTGAGACTTGGTCAGGGCAAGAATTCAGCCCTCCTAGTCAAGGCCATGGAGTTGTATAACTCCTTCCCATTTGTCTATCTCCCAAGGGACAGTGCTACCCCAAAGCCCTAAGGACAGAGGTTTTGCAGAAACTCACACCCCTTGAGCACTCCTCAGAGGTACAAACCTCAGGTCAGTTCAAAAGTAGCCCTTTGGACTTAAACTCCTAATTGCCCCCCAGCAGTCTATCCCTTTAACACGAGGCAACAAATCTAATCAAAAACAAGTGGAGGGGGAGTGGAGGAGGCACTGCCAGAAGGCACTTTCCAGGACCTACCCTCCCCCTAGGCACTGCAAACTAGAGATAAGCCAGAGGCAGTCAGACAGCTAGAAGTGACTAGGACTACCTCTCTGTTTTGCCACAACATGTTCAACACACAAAACCCCCAAACTGTTTTTCTGCCAGAGTACAAGATGGTCTTTACTGACTAGTTCACCTCCAGGAACCCATACTGGGTGAGGGGAATGTCAAATTGAAGGCCATTTTCCTTTAAGGGAGGAAATACTGCCTCCAACATCAAGCTTCTCCTTTGGGCAGTAGCCTGTACTGCCTGCCATCTACAATGTCTTTTTCCCCTTCAAAGAATGTCCTCTGCATGCCTACCTAAGCCCTGTCCTTCCTCCTTGACTAAGCCAAATGCCATTCCCTCCAGGAACCCTACTCTGGCCACCCTAAACCATAAATCTCTCTCTCTCTCCTCTGAGATTCCACCTAAGGCAGTATCACTATCTACTGTAACCCAGTGACAATTTTGCTTGCTCTTATAGGAAAAAAATCTCCTAGACAGGAGTGCCTGGGTAGCCCAGTCAGTTAAGCGTCTGACTCTTGTTTTTGGCTCAGGTCGTGATCTCAGCATCATGAGATGGAGCCCTGTGTTGGGCTCTGTGCTCAGCTCAGAATCTGCTTAAGATTCTCTCTCCCTCTGCCCTTCCTGCTTGTGCTTTCTCTATCTCTGAAATAAATAAGTAAATCTTTAAAAAAAAAAAAAAAAAAGGGAAAAGAAATCTCCTACACAGACCATGGGGTTCTTAAGGATAGGTCTGTGGTCCATTCCTCCACCAAACTCCAGGTATAGGGATTAAGCACATAGCAGGGCTCAAAAAGGTAGAATGGAAGTCCCAGAGAGCTCAGCATCAGTCCTGGCAATGCAGAGAAAAACTCCCAGAATGAGAGAAGCAGAGAGATTACTTGTATAGAGAGAATTGGCAACAACAGAGGTGGAAGTAGGGGGCACGGAGAAAGTTAGAGTAGCACCTGGGAGGCTCTCCTATACCAAGTTCCCATCATTGCACCCCACACTACCCTATTTCACCAAGTTCTCATTAGAAGTGAGACCCCTAAGAAAATTCTGGTTCCCTCAGGTGGGTGGGGTGTCTGGAAAGGGCAGAACTCCAATGACAGCATTGTCAGAGATACAACCTGTATTCATCTCTACCCCTCCTTTCCTCTACCCAAGCCATACAGATTCAGAAAGGGCCTTTTCCTTAGCACTCCACCCCCTGGTCATCCAAGTTGCCCTCTTGAGCCCTTGCCCTGGGGAAGCCAGGTGATGATATGATGCCTCTTGACCCTAGCATGCCTGGCATCTGTTCATTACCCCGCGGCCCTCTCAGTTCCTGCCTTGTCAATTGGAAGCTCTAAGACTCACTTCCCTGCTACCCAGTCTGTCTGGCTCTAGACCATGGCTTCAAGCTGACTCACGGGGCAGGACTGTGGAGAAGGGGGGGCAGGGTAAGCTAAACCTCATTCCCTGTGCAGGGGATGGGCAGCAGCTGGCGTCAAACAGCTGTGCCAGGCTGTGGCTGGCAAGGACTACAGTTCCCAAAATGCCCAGGGAGCAAGGCCAGCAAAAACAACAAGTCCCAGAATACCATGGGTTCTGTACCTCAGACACCTGCTAGGCCTGGGAGGTGGGGTAGGTGGGTGTTGGTATAAGTACAAGCTTCCAGGTTCACTCTCCCCTTCCTTTCAGTATTAAAGATACCATTTCTACACTGATCAAGGAGGGTGACAGGAAGGAGAATTCCTCTCCATGTGCTTTCCACCCTCATCCTGTTCAGAGAGAACTGCCAGCTGCTCCGCAGTTTGTCCCTAAACATGTCCACACAAGCTAGGGGGGCTACTCCATTGGACCAACACTGTGGGTAGGAAGGTCAAACTCTGCACTCTCACCAACCCCTTGACCGCTGGCCTAAAACCCTCTATCCTCAATGGAGAGAGAGCAGATGTCAGCACCTTCTCCAAACTGAGCCAGGCAGACTCACCCCTTCCCCTGGACTCCTGGTTCTGGACGATTCCCCCACCCCCTACTTAGTCTCCCAGGTCCATTCTCACCCCTCACCTCCCCAGAGCCTGGGACAGGCCCCATTCCCTCCTGGAGCTTCGGAGATTTGCTCTTTCCCCCTAGCACACTCACCCCGCTCTTAAATTGGCTCCGCCGCGGCGGCCGCTGCTCCGGGCCCTTCCGTCCCGTCCCGGTCCCTCCCCTCGAATCTCGGGTCCTCCCCACCACGGGCCCCCAACCCAGACAAAGGGTGGCTCAGACAGAGCCCTGCTTTGCTAGGCTGTTCTCTGTTCAGCTTCGTGTGCAACACTAGCGGGCTCTGGAGCCCGCAGCCCCCCAGCCACTGCCGCACCCCTCCCCGCGACTGTCCCTCCCCGTGGCCGCCCCGGCTCCGCGCTGCCGACTCCGCTGCCCCTCTGACTCACAGGCCATTTCCTACCAGCTGATGGGGCCGCCCGCCCCGCCCAATGCCCCTACACCCCCGCCGCGGCGCCCGCGGCCGCCACGCCCCCCTAAGACCACACCCTCCGTGGGCGGCGGTCATGCTGATTGGCCCCTAGGAGTCCAGCCTCTCCACGACCTCAAGTGTGAGGCACGCCCCTTCCAAGAGACGCAGGCCCATTGGTCCACAAGGGGGCAGGCCTACCCGGGGATGACCCCGCCCATCTTCTTAACCCCTCATCTGCCGGAATCCCAAGGAGCTCCCAGCCCTGCCTTTTAACCCTTTCAAAGGCGTAGGCCTCCCGCTTCTCATCTCCGCCCTTCCTCTTCCGACGGTGTTTAATAGGACGCCCTAGGGCTTTCATAGACACAATTCCGACAATCTCCAAAGTCAGCCTGCTCTTCCCACACCAAACCCCAAATATCCCCACTCCCATTTCTCTCTCCTTTCCTTGCAGACCAGAGTTTCAGAGACCAGAGGACTGTTGAAGTCTAGAAAGCTTCCTTCATACCACAGCAGGTGAAATAGTCCAGAAGTGGGATCTTATCTCCTTCCATTGAGAAACATATTCTTCCTTTTCTTCCTCTATATTGATGTTCTTTTGTCTTCAATAGAGGGGCCCCAAAGGACTCCTGAGATAGGGAGATATTTTAGTTCAGGGACCTAAACATCTTTTGTGTCTCAGAACTACCATTCTGAGATCAGGCTGCTTCATCCCTTCTACCAGTACTCTCTCTTCATATGAGACCAAGGATCCAGGGGAAGTGGGATACAAAGGCTTCTACCATTAGTGGGGGAGATGTGCCCAACTCTTGCGAGGGAGCTCACTCCCATGACTCACAGCTCCCTCGAAACTCTCCACCCTCCCCCTGAGTCACTGTGCTCCAGGCTCAGGCCAGAACCAGCCAAATTAAGTGGCAGCAGAATCAGTGATCCTAATTATTGTCCTCCTATTCTTTAAACGACCAGGTTGGAAACTTCTGCAAGGATGAGGCATTAAAAGACACTTTTTTAGAGGGGCTGCTTTAGGGGCAAGCTAAGAAAAATAGGTATCCCTAATCAGCTTCTAAACTTAGGAAGCTTTTTCTGTCAGTCATCCCCAGAAGCAAGCAAATACCAGAGTCAAAAGAGAGAAGACTGAGGGCACCAGGCTGGCTTAGTCAGTGGAGGGTGCAACTCTTGATCTTGGGGTTGTGAGTTCAAACCCCAGGTTGGGTGTAGGGATTACTTAAAAATAAAATTTTGAAACAGCAACAACAGCCACCACCACAACAACAAAAAAACAAAGAGGGACAACTCAAAATGATGCCTGGAGAACTGGCATTAGCCAGGGTTAGGCTCCCTGGTTGTGTCTCCAGAAGAGGGGGAGTTCCATTTTTCCATAGTTCAGAGCCTACAGAAGAAGGCCCAAGGTCCTTGTTTCTACCTTGCCTTTGCTGTAGGCCCCAAGGGCCCTTATGTTATCAGTGGACAGTAAAGAAAAGGTTCCCTTCCCCGTACTTCCTCCTTGTACCCTAGACTTAGGAAGATAAGTAAGTAACCCTTCCCCTAGGCTCCCTTCTCCTCACCTTAGACCAGGAGAAAAACCCTGAAAAAGAACCCAGTTGCCCTGGATTGACTTCTTCATTGGTTCCCTGAGGCAAAAGAATAGGATTCAGGAAATTTTCAAAATCCTGAACAAAATTGCAGAGTACCAAAATAAGAACCTACTTCCCTTAGTAAAAGCTTACTGGGAAGACAAATAGACACAGAGTACTATTGGAAATTAATAGTCCTTTGGTGACACCACAGAACAGGCAGTAAGTTCTGTTTTACTGCCATTAATATAGGCCCAGGCCTCAGTTACTTGCAAAGGTCAGAGGGGCAATAGTTCAGTGGGAAGGATCAAAGATGTTCTAGGCCACCGTGTACCCTTGGAAAGCAGCATAGTACAGTCAAGAGCCTTACTTAGCTGCTCCAAACTCTTAACCCAGCTTTATTTTTTTTTCATAGCAGTTATCACCACTTGGCCTCTCTCTGCCTCTGTCTCTCTCTCTGTCATCATAAACATACACACTTCTTTCTCCTCCTATTAAAATGGAAGCTCTATGAGAGCAGCAGTGTTGTTTTGTTCATGGTGGTATTCCATGCCTGGCACATAATAGGTGCTCAATAAACACTGGCTGAAAGAAATGATGAGCCCTGGGCTGAGTGAACAGCATTCGGAAGACCTGGGTCCTAATTCCTGCTCTTTCACTGTGAGACTTAGAGAAAGTCAGAGTTCCTTTGGCTGTAAATTTTCAACTCTGTAAGATGAGGTGTTGTATTAGATGATGGCCACTGAGGGCCTCTGCAACTCTGGCCTTATATTGCTATGATTCTAATGGCTATTGTTCACTCAAATCCATTTTCAGAGGATGGACCCAAATGTCTGAATGCCCTCCTGCTTGTATTGAAGCAGAGAGGCAATATACTCAGCCTCAGCACAGCAAACTGATGCCCTTTCTCCTCACGCCCCACCCACTCACACAAATGCCTCAATCCTGAGGAAGCTGGAGTGTTTGCCCTAGGCCCGCCTCTCTGAGAGACAGTCTGGGAAGCTGTGTTGCCATAGCAATCAGCTCCTCCTCAAAAGGCTTCAGCCTGCCCTCCCTTACCCCACCCTACCCCACGGCTTTGTCTGGCTTCAGTACCCCCTCCCTCCCCAGCCAGTCACAGCTAGAAGGAGGTTGGCTAGGGGCCCCTTTCAGTAACACTGTCACACTCATCCAGCCACTGTGTGGAAGGCAGGCCTTTTCCACCCTCTCCTAGCCAGCCCAGGGGCAAACAGAACTTTGGCACTACATCAAGGCCCCTCAGGGAACCCAAGGAACTCCCTAGAGGACTAGGCCCTAGTCTCGGATTCTGACCATCAGTTTCCAAGCCAGGAATGTGGGGAGCCATTCTCTCTTCCTCTTCCAGCTGAGGCTGGAACCTCCTATCCTTTCTGGAGTTCAGCCTGCCATAGTAGCCCATGTCTCAAAACATACATCAAAGACTCAGTAATTTTCACCCTTCCCACAGAAGCCCATTTTTTAGGGTCCTAGGGTTCCCCATCCAAGAGAATGAAAAGGGTAGGGAAAATAAGTTTATGCCAAGTGGCAAAAAAGTAGCAGTCACTTGTGGGGGCTGTTAGGAGAGATCTTGGTAGTAGTGGGTGAGGTCTGGGCCTTACTGCTGGTAACTAGGGTCTGTGGCCATTGAGCACAAAGTTCCGGGCAGGGCACAGGCAGGGCACAGCTCCTAGACGGGCAAGTCCCAGGCCAGGCCCCAGGGCGAGGAAGGAAGTGGGAAATGAGCACACCCAGAGTATAGGGCAGGGCAAAGTGGGGGAGGGGAAAGACAGGGACCAAGGCTGGCTTCTGGGAGGAACAGGAACTAGAGTGGGGGTTAACAGGAACACCAGCTGGGGGAAGAAACTCTAGTCTCAGCCAGACATATCCAAAGCCGACTGAGGGGATAGTCACAGAAGACCTAGTAGCAAGTGGGGCCTGGATCCTCCCTCAGAGTCCTCAAGCCTGAAGGTGAAATTAGGTGCCAAAGAGCCAGGAGCACTACGGACTGGCTTTACTCCACCAATTCCATCATGCCATTTCTAGAACACAGAACACAAGCCCCTCCCTGGAGTCTCTACAAAGCCCCAAGACTTTCTCAAAGGACTAGGGTTCTTCCGCCCTCAATTGGGGCCTACAACCCCTTTCCCTCACACAGTGCCCCAAACCCCATCCTTTCTTTCTGTACATAATCCTTGTGTCCCTCCGTCTCTCCCACACTCTGGACCACCAACTCTTCTCCATCATACAGCACCTGCTTCCCCCCAAGCAACTTCAGATCCCCTCCCCCTCAAGTATAGCCAGCCTCCAACCCTCCACGTCAGACAGCGACCTCGCCCCCTCACACTGTACCTCCAACCTCTGCAAAGCACTCCTGTGTCTCCCCCACAAGAGCCCCTGGAGAATGCACCTGCTTACCCACACGCTTGAGCCCCCAAGACCTCCTCCAACTCTGTGTCTTCCTCCCCACCCCCAGCAATCCTCAGATTCTCTCCTTCTCTAACGTGCCCCCACCTTCTTGTTTGCCCAAGCGCACCCCCATCCTTGTCCCTCTTCCACGCGCACCCCACCCCACACCTGTAGTTCCGTGAGTCCCGTTGCACCTGAGGAGGTAGTGGGTTGGGGCAGTTACAGAGAGGCCCTAGCAGCAGCCTCGGCCTGCAAACCTCACCCCTTCTGTCCGAGCGCCGCCCCCGCAACGCCCAGGCCCACCCCCTCCCTTGTCCCACCTCCCACCTTCTCGGGGTTCGTCCCCCTTCCTAGTTTCTTTAATGCCTCTGGCTCCTCCCCTGTGACACAGGCCCCGCCCCCATGGCTCCGCCCCTTCTCGTCTTCTCTGCGTCCCCCCAGGAACATCCGCTTGTCCCTAGCCCCTTCCCTGATCCCCGCCCCCTTCTGGTCTCTCCGCCTTTCGCTAGGACCCGCCCCTCGGATTCCAGCCTGGCAGATCCCAGGACCTGGCCCTCTTCCACCGCGAGCCAGGGTCGGGCTCAGAGACTCACCCACCCCCGCCCCTTCTCCCGCTCGCCTCACCCGGGCGCCTGTGCTCCAGCCCGGATCCGCTGGCTCTGATTGGCGGCTGCGGCCCCAATGGATGGCGGAGGAGACAAAGTGATGGCTGCAGGTCGCCTGAGGTCCCACCCCGGCCACGTGCGGCTTCTGTGATGACAGGTCTAGAGGGCGGGGCCTTGGTCCGCCGGGTGCGGGCCTAGGCTGACCGGATCGGGCTTGGGGTGAGGGAGACCGAGCTGGCATCAAAGTGCTAGCCTGAGGGCACCGAGCCTGACTGGGGCTCTCCCGGGCTTTCCGGCTAGTGTGAGCTGCCTGCGGAACTCGAGCCTTTCTATGGAAACGTCTGGGTTAGCGCATGCATTTGCCCTAATGGGGGAGGGCTGTGGGGTTTGCAAGGTAGTGCGAGGACTCGCAGGGGTCTGTGAAGATGCGACAATCTGGTTGTTAGGGTCTCAAGTCTGTGAGGTCGAGCAAATGTCTGCAGCCTACGCTGTGCAGGAGAATCTGAGTTCTGGGAGATGGGCAATGACAGCCAGATCTCTACCTTTGGAAGGTGGGTCAGTAAGGAATTCTGTGAATTTTAGGAGCGTACGTGTTAATACAGAGGTAGAAGAGCCTGCAATCGCCGAAGAGAAGTAGGGCCTTTGCTTTGTACAAATGTCAAGTGAACTCTGTGACAGTTACAAATGTTCTGTAATTTAATTAGCGCTTGAGTCTTCTCTCCGATTTACACTCGCCGCACGATTTCCCGAGATACCGCAGGGAAAGTCAGCGCTCACCAGCTACCTGTAGATGGCAGCACAGGACCCTTGCAGAACTGAAGGGCTTTGAGTCCAGGGTCTATCGGGCCTCTCCGTGGAGCTGGTGATATAGATTGTGGATCAAACCTGATAAAGTTCTCTGAAAGTCTCAGATTCTTTAGGTTTCTGGGACTTTTTTTTTTTCGGTAAGTAGTTAACTTAAGCTGGTTTACTGAACACCAGTGATATTCAAAGAAAAAAAAAGTTTTTCTCTATCCTCAAGGAACTTGTTTAAGTTGTCAGACAAATAGCTTGATAATCCTACAAAGAGTAAAGGTGGAAGGGTTTGGAGTAGTGGAAAAAGCATAGGCCTCTGAACTTTGGGTGTTGGATATTTACTAGCTGTATGAATTTGGCTAAATTACTTGACTTTAAATGATACATATCATTAACTAAAGTCCATACCTTGCTGATATTTCCTTAGTTTTTCCTTACGCCATTTTTCTGTTCCAGCATCCCATCCAGGATAGCACATTGCATTTAGTTGTCATGTCTCCTTAAACTTGTCTTGGCTGTAACATTTTTTCAGATTTCCTTGTTTTCAATGGCATTGATGGTTTTACCATAGGATGTTTTACAGAATATCTTTCAGTAGGATTTGGCTGATTGATTAGACTGGGGTTATGGGTTTTGGGAAGGAAGACTCATGAGTTAAAGTGCCAGCTTCTTTCTTTCTTTTCTTTCTTTCTGTATCTCTTTCGTTCCTTTAAAAATATTTTATTTATTTATTTCAGAGAGAGTGAACAAGTGAGAGAGAACATGAGCTGGGAGGACAGAGGGAGAAGGAGAAGCAGATTCCCTGCTGAGCAGGGAGCTGTTGGGTCACAGGGCTGGATCCTGGAACTTGGATCCTGGCGTTCCAGGATCATGACCTGAGGCGATAGTAGGCCCTTAACCAACTGAGCCACCCAGGTGCTCAAAGTGCCAGTTTTATCACATCATATCAACCTATGTGTGTGTGTATGTAGTATATTTATATATACAATATTGGTATTGGTATTCATATTAATATGAATAATATTCATATTACAATGGCTCTTAAACATTCTCTGAGTATTCTCCAAGATTTAAAAAAATGTCTTTATGAGGGGCTCAGTTGGTAGAGCATATTAACTGGATGGCTCAGTTGATAGAGCATATTAACTCTTGATCTCAGGGTCAGGAGTTCAAGCCCAATGTTGGGTATAAAGCTCATATAAAAAATAAAATTAAATTAAAGGAAATAAATAAAAAAATTCTTTATGAAATATGTTAGGCATAGAGAAAGTTATAAAGAATACTATAACAAACACCCACATTCTTTTCACACAGCTTTATCAAATATTAATATTTTACCACATTTGCTTTAAATTCTCAAGAAAATTAATATTTCAGATAAGTTGAGCTTTTATATACTCCTTCCTAATCTCATTCCATTCTCTTCTTTGCTCCTCATCTTCTCTTTCCAGCAGTAACCACTATTCCAAATTGGTATTTATTTTTCCTCTACATTAAAAAAAATAAATTTATTGACTGATGTACATGTATTTTTATTGGATATATACTTAGAAGTACTGAGTAATAGGGCATGTATATGTTCAGCTTCAATAGATACTGCCAAAATTTTTTCCAAAGAGATTGTAGCAACAGTTCACGGTGCTACAATATATGTGAAGTATAGTTTCTCTACTTTCTTGCTAACTCTTGAGGTTGTCAGTCTTCTTAATTTCAGCTATTCTAGTGTATATGCAGAAGTATCTCACTGTGGCCTTAGTTTGCATTTCCTTGATATCTAGTAAATTTGGGCACCTTTCCATATGCCTACTGATTACCATTCGTGATTTGCCTGGTCAAGTCCTTGGCCCATTTTTCTTTTTTCTTTTTTTAAAGATTTTATTTATTTATTCATGAGAGACACAGAGAGAGAGAGAGGCAGAGACACAGGCCGAGGGAGAAGCAGGCTCCATGCAGGGAGCCCCACGCGGGGCTCAATCCCAGGTCTCCAGGATCACGCCCTGGGTGGAAGGCAGGCACTAAACCGCTGAGCCACCCAGGGATTCCCTTGGCCCATTTTTATATTTGGTTGTCTGTCTTTTTTCTATTTGTAAGAGCTCCTTGTATATTCTGTATATGATTATTTTGTTAGAGAAATCTATTGCAAATAACTTTTCCCATTCTGTAGCTTTCTTTATTTTCTAAGTAGTGTTTTTCAATGAACAGAAGTTCTTAACTTTATTTTTAAAAATTATTTATTTATTTGAGAAAGAGAGAGAGAGAGCACAAGCAGGGGGGAAGGTCAGAGGAAGAGGGAGAAACAGACATCCTGCTGAGCAGGGAGCCTGATGTGGGGCTTGATCCCAGGACCCTGAGATCATGACCTGAGGGGAAGCCAGATGCTTAACCAACTAAGTCACCTAGGTGGTCTGAGAAGTTCTTAACTTTAATATAGTCCAATTTATTTCATTGTTTGTGGATAATGACTTTATTTTATACCTATTTAAGAAGTCTTTGCCTATCCCAAGTTAATGAATATATTCTCTTATGTCATTGTCTAGAACCTTTATTATTTTACCTTTTATAACTCATCTACAATAGATTTTGTGTATGGTGTGAGGTAGGAGTCAAGATTCATTTTTTTCCCCATATGGTTATGGAACTGATCCAACACTTTTTGTTAAAAAACATCATCAAAGTACAACTTTCAAAAAGTTAAAAGCAAGATTCTAATAAGGATATGGAATGAGGGATACCTGGGTGGCTCAGCGGTTGAGTGACTGCCTGCGGTCCAGGGCGTGATCCTGGGGTCTGGGATCGAATCTCCAGCAAAGAGCCTGCTTCTCCCTCTGCCTATGTCTCTCATGAATAAATAAATAAAATCTTAAAAAAAAAATTATATGGAATGAATGCATGACAAATTCATTTAACTCATTACTGAAGGAATAAGGAAGATGATAAAGCATGTTTGAGGGATCCCTGGGTGGCGCAGCGGTTTGGCGCCTGCCTTTGGCCCAGGGCGCGATCCTGGAGACCCGGGATCGAATCCCACGTCGGGCTCCCGGTGCATGGAGCCTGCTTCTCCCTCTGCCTGTGTCTCTGCCTCATTCTCTCTCTTTCTCTGTGACTATCACAAATAAATAAAAATTAAAAAAAAAAAAAGCATGTTTGATGAGCGTTCAAGGAAATTTTTTTTAATTTAATTTAATTCTTTTATTGGAGTTCAATTTGCCAACATATAGCATAACACCCAGTGCTCATCCCATCAAGTGCCCCCCTCAGTGCCGGTCACCCAGTCACTCCCACCCCCCGCCCACCTCCCTTTCCACCACCCCTTGTTCGTTTCCCAGAGTAAGGAGTCTCTCACGTTCTGTCTCCCTCTCTGATATTTCCCACTCATTTTTTCTCCTTTCCCCTTTATTCCCTTTCACTATTTTTTATATTCCCCAAATGAATGAGACCATATAATGTTTGTCCTTCTCCGATTGACTTACTTCACTCAGCATAATACCCTCCAGTTCCATCCACGTTGAAGGAAATGGTGGGTATTTGTCATTTCTAATGGCTGAGTAATATTCCATTGTATACATAAACCACATCTTCTTTATCCATTCATCTTTCAATGGACACCAAGGCTCCTAAGGAAATTAGGTATTGTATTAGAGTTATGGTGGGGGGGGGCAATATGTTTATATGTATGCATATATATGCACATATATATACATAACCATACACATATGTGCATATATATGCATACACACATACATAGAGATGGAGAGATTTTATTATAAGGAATTAGCTTACAGGATTATGGAGGCTAACAAGTCCCAAGATCTTTAAGGCTGGCAAACTAGAGACCTAGAAGTGGTGATGGTATAGTTCCAGTCCCAATCCAAAGGCCTGATAAAAAGCTGACAGTATGATTGTAGTCTGAAAGCCAGCAGGTTGAAGACCCAGGAAGAGCTGATGTTTGACTCTAAAGGCAAGATAAAGGACCAATGTCCCAATTGAAACAACTGGCCGGTCAGAGAGAAATGTTTTCTCTCTCTGTTTTTTAGAGATTTTTAAGTAATTTCTATAGCCAACATAGAGCTCAAACCCATAGCCCTGAGATCAAGTCACATACCTTACAAATTGAGCCAACCGAGCACCTGGAGAAATTTTCTCTGACTCAGCCTTTATATTGTAGTGAGGCTTCAGCTGATTGGATGAAGCCCACCCACCTAGGAAGAGCAATCTGGTTTACTCAGTCTATTCAAATGTTTTTTTTTTTTTTAATTTTTTATTTATTTATGATAGTCATAGAGAGAGAGAGAGAGAGAGGCAGAGACACAGGCAGAGGGAGAAGCAGGCTCCATCACCGGGAGCCCGATGTGGGATTCGATCCCGGGTCTCCAGGATCGCTCCCTGGGCCAAAGGCAGGCGCCAAACTGCTGCGCCACCCAGGGATCCCAGTCTATTCAAATGTTAATCTCATCCAGAAACATCCACCCAGAATAATGTTTGACCAAATATTTGGGCACTTTGTGGCCTAGTCAAGTTAACACAAAAAATTAACCATCACAAGTATTTATAGGCATTTGAAAAAGGTATGTTAGATAAAAGTTAGTTAAAACTGGTTAATGTCTGCAGGATAATAACACCATAACCTTTCCTTTTCTTTTAAGATTTATTTATTTATTTTAGAAAAAGAGTGCACATGAGCAAGAGTTGGGGGGGGCAGGGAGAGAGAGGAAGAGAGAAGGGGAGAGAGATTCCTCACTGAGCATAGAGCCTGACATGGGGCTCAATTTCAGCACTCTGAGATCATGACCTGAGCCAAAATCAAGACTCAGACACTTAACTGACTGAGCCACCCAGGCACCCCCACCTTTTTAAAAAAATAATTAATTTATTTATTTCAGTAATCTCTACATCTAACATAGGGCTCAAACTCACAACCAACCCCACAGTCAAGAGTTGCATGCTCTTCTGACTGAGCCAGCCAGGTTCCCAATAACCTTTTCCACTCATCCGAAATCCTTTGCATCATTACCAAACAAAAATCTGTAAGTTATCACGTGACTTCACAGTTTTAGCCTTTAATCAATAATAAATAGAGAATGAGTTAAAGACAAGTATATTACCTTGATAGTTCATCTTTATCAGGATCCCTGGGTGGCGCAGCGGTTTAGTGCCTGCCTTTGGCCCAGGGCATGATCCTGGAGTCCCAGGATCGAATCCCACGTTGGGCTCCTGGTGCATGGAGCCTGCTTCTCCCTCTGCCTATGTCTCTGCCTCTCTCTCTCTTTCTCTGTGACTATCATAAATAAATAAAAATTAAAAAAAAAAAGATAGTTCATCTTTATTTAGCCCTACTGACTCTTCTTTATAGCATTTCCAAGTTGTGGATGATTTGTGTCAACAAAACAATCTTTATTCCCAGTGCTCTATAGTGTCTCCTTTTTTATAAATCAAGTGTTTGTCACAAGTGTTCGTCACTTCTATAATTTTGTAATAAATTTTGATATCTAGTAGTCTATGGCCTCCAATTTTAAGATTGTAAGATTATATTGACTATTCTTGGCCATTCCATTTCCATCTAAAAAATTTTTAAGCAAACTCTATACCCAATGTGGAGGCAAACTCTAAGATCAAGAGTTATATAATGGGATGCCTGGGTGGCTCAGTCAGTTAAGCATCTGCCTTCAGTTCAGGTTGTGATCCCAAGGTCCTCAGATTGAGCCCCACATTGGGCTCCTTCCTCCTCAGAGCACCTGCTTCTCCCTCTCCCTCTGCCTGCTGCTCCCTCTGTTTGTGTTCTCTCTCTCTGCTAATAAATAAATAAAATCTTAAAAAAGAAAAAAGGAAAAGAAAAAAGAAAAAGCTGTATACTTTCCAGACTGAGCCAGCCAGGTGCCCTTCTATATAAATTTTAAGATCTTATCAATTTTCACACACAGGGATCCCTGGGTGGCGCAGCGGTTTGGCGCCTGCCTTTGGCCCAGGGCGCGATCCTGGAGACCCGGGATCGAATCCCACATCAGGCTCCCGGTGCATGGAGCCTGCTTCTCCCTCTGCCTGTGTCTCTGCCTCTCTCTCTCTCTCTCTGTGACTATCATAAATACATTTTTAAAAAAATTAAAAAAAAATTTTTCACACACACACTCACACACACACACCTATCTACTAGGATTTTCATTAGGATTGTGTTAAATCTAGGGACCCCCGGGTAACTCAGTGGTTGAGTGTCTGCCTTTGGCCTGGGTCCTGATCCCAGTATCCTGGGATCAAGTCCCTTATCGGGCTCCCCTCAGGGAGCCTGCCTCTCCCTCTGCCTGTGTCTCTGTGTTTCTCATGAATAAATAAAATCTTTAATAAAAAAAAATGATTGTGTTAAATTTATAGAAAAACATTTAGGTTGTTTCTAGTTTTTTGCTGTTACAAATAAATACTAACTTTCCTTTATTTAATAAAGAGGTTGTAGGACTTTATGGGAATCTTTTCACTTTAGGCTCAAAGGAAAAATAATAATTTGGCAGCTCTAAGTACACTGCTCTTTTATTTTTATTTTTTATTTTTTTTTTTATTTATTTATGATAGTTACAGAGAGAGAGAGAGAGAGGCAGAGACACAGGCAGAGGGAGAAGCAGGCTCCATGCACCGGGAGCCCGATGTGGGATTTGATCCCGGGTCTCCAGGATCGCGCCCTGGGCCAAAGGCAGGCGCCAAACCACTGCGCCACCCAGGGATCCCTACACTGCTCTTTTAAAACAAAACATTGAGGGAGATTTAATTTTGCCTAGAGGAATTTATGGGTCAACAAATTGAACATAAATTTTAATATATTTCAATGGTTTTAACATTTTATATGTTGAGTTTGAGGTACCAGAGTAGTCTTCAGGTAGAGAAATCTAGCGGGTTATTGGACATATGGGTCTGAAACTAATGAGAACAGTCTGAGCTAAATATATAGATTTGGAATCTATTGATATATATAGATAGCAAATATCTATGGGCAAGGTTAGAGTTTGTGAAGGAAAAAATGGGCTGTACACAGAAACTTGGGGCTCTATTTCATGTCTATATTAACTAATTTGAGGAGGAAAATGAACCTGAGTAACAGTAGATTAAGGAGCAAGGGCCCCTAGATCTCGTTTGTATATGTGTTGGGGTGTAGGCAGGCCTTGGTCTTCTCCATAGAGCTTTTTATAGTGCCTTGACCACTGGGCAGGGCTATGTTAATTCCAAGTTCCTTCTCTCTACCACATCCTCCACTAACCCCCCAACCCCTAATCCTCTACTCCTTTTCCTGGCCCTTTGTGTGTTTTGGCTCTTGGAATCAGCAACTGTTCTCTTTTTGCCAGTAAGGTTGACTTCCTCTAGGTACCTGGATTTGCTCATCTGCCCAGGTTCATAAAGATAGGAATTGATTTCCAGCAGCCCAGATCCAGGCAAGAAAGCACAGTACAGCAGCAGTGGGAGCTGGGGAAAGCACCCAGTGGGCCACGAGCAAATCAGCTTCCAACAGTTTAATAATGAGGTCCTGAAGACCCACAATTGCCAAGAGTAGCATGGTGTTCCCCCTGCACTGAAGCTCTGCAAGAAGACCAACCAGGAGGCTTAGCATTATTCAGAAGCCCTGGCCAGCCCAAGGATGCTCAAGCCCAGCCTAGATTCTAGTCACAGCCAGTTTGGAGAGAGAACTTGGCATGGGCTTCCTATGATCAGACAGAAAAGGAGATGGCTGATAGATGGTACAGTGAAATCAAGCACTACAACTTTCACCAGCCTGACTTCATCTCCAGGACTGGGTACTTCACAGATGATATCAAAGAATACAAAGAAGATGGGAGTAGGGAAGGCACTTGCAAGTGAGGGGTCTTCCTTCATGGTGGCCTGATACTTCCTAGCAGGGAATGTTGTCAACTAGACCTCTTTTTTTTTTTTTTTTTTTTTAACTAGGCCTCTTTGAAGAAAATATCTTGCCTCCAAAGAAGGAATTTGTTAAATGTAATGGGAAGGTGGCAGACTTAATGTGGATAGGAAGTGCCTAGAACAATGAAAACTCAACTGTGCTTCTGCCCCTCTGGATGTATGTGCCTGTGTGTGATGCATGTGAGTGTCTCTTGTACACATACTTGGATATACAGCTCTGCGTGAACTTTTTTTTTTTCTTCTTAGAGAAAGTATTGGGTGTGGGGGACAGAGGGAAGAGAGACAGAGGGAGAGGGAGAATCTTCAGCAGACTTCACACCCAGCATGGAGCCTGATGCAGGGCTGGATTTCAAGACACTGAGATCATGACCTAAGCTGAAATCATGAGTCAGACGTTTAACCAACTGAACCACCCAGGCCCCCCTGCATAAACTTAATCTTATCAAAGGAAGGGTCATATAAAGGCTTTAATGGTTACCTAGATAGACCACAGTTATTTGGACTTTGGGGGGAAAATCAATTATAAAACTTTTAAAAATTATTTTTAAGAAAATTTATTTTGTACATTACTTGTAATATCCATCTTTGGACTTTTTGAATTCTAATGTTTGTGATGCTTTGAAGTGAAGTTCATTTTATGTGATCATGCGTTGTAATCTACTTTTGGTAGATTTAAGAATTTAAAATTTGAGAATGTCTTTTTTTCTTAACAATTTTATTTTTACGGGCATCTGGCTGGCTCAGTCAGAAGAGCACACAACTCTTGATCTTAGGGTTGTGAGTTCAAGCCCCACAGTGGGTGTAGAGATTACTCAAAACAAAACAAAACAAAAAAACCAAAGCAAATGATTTCAAGTGGTTTTCCTTGGCTCTTGATAGTCCATAGTTGCCAATAGTGTTTGGTTGTTATTTGACAAGTTAATGCTGAATTTGAAGCAACTGAAGAATTAGCCTCTCTGAATAATCTGCATGAAACAATTACAGGTAAAAATGTTTTTAAGGAAGTTGAGAAAACATTAATTCAGCACAACCTGAAATCTGCTAAATTGTTTCACAACTGATGGTGGCAAAAATATATGTGGAGCAGAAAAAGGGCTTAGTTCAACAAATTTACAAGTCTTATGAAAATGTAATATATTTAAAGTGTATCGTTATTCACGGGGTGCCTAGTTAACTCAGTTGGTTGACTCAACTCATCATGACAGGTGATGATCTCATGAGTGGTGAGATCCAGCCACATCAGGCTCCATGCTCAGTGGGGAGTCTGCTTGAAGACTCTATCCCTCTGCCCCTCTCTCTCAGTCATATGTTTGGGAGCCTGCTTCTCCCTCTGCCTATGTCTCTGCCTCTCTCTGTCTCTCATGAATAAATAAATAAAAGCTTTTTTTTTTTTTAAAATAAAGTCCTAGTGTCAATAGTTGACTTCATTCAATCTCGTAAACACAACCATCATCAGTTCTTTGGGTTTTGTTTTGTTTTGTTTTGTTTGTTTTGTCAGAAATAGAAGCTGAATATCTTGATTTGCCCCACCACACAGCAATTTGATGGCTTAGCATTGGTAATGTTTTATTATGAGTTTTTGAGCAAAAACTGGGCGGGGGGGCCTGGCTGGTATACCATGACTCCTGATCTCAGAGTTGTGAGTTTGAGCCCCATGTTGGGCATAGAGATTATTTTATTTATTTTAATTTTTAAAAGACTTTATTTAAGAGAGAGAAAGTGTGCCAGAGATCATGAGCAGAGGGAATAGCAGAGGGAGAAGGAGAAGCAGGCTCTCCGCTGAATAGAGAACCTGAGAGGGGGCTCAATCCCTGGACCCTGGGATCATGACCTGAACCGAAGGCAGATGTCCAACAGACTGAGCTACCCAGGTGCCCTTATTTTATTTTATTATTATTATTATTATTATTATTATTTTTAAAGACTTTATTTATTTATTCATGAGAGACACACAGAGAGAGGCAGAGACACAGGCAGAGGGAGAAGCAGGCTCCATGTAGGGAGCCTGATGTGGGACTCGGTCCTGGGACTCCAGGATCACGCCCCAGGCCGAAGGCAGGCGGTGAACCACTGAGCTACCCAGGGATCCCCTTATTTTATGTTTTTAAAGATTTTTTACTTATGTATTTGATAGAGAAAGAGTGCACGTGCAGAGTGGGCACAAGCAGACAGAGAGGGAGAGGGAGAAGCAGGCTACCTGCTAAGCAGGGATCCTAACGCAGGCCCTAGTCCCAGGATTCCTGGGCCATGACCTGAGCCGAAGGCAGATGCTTAACTGACTGAGCCACCTAGGCACCCGTGATTACTTTAAAAATAAATAAAAACTTAATTTAAAAAATTGAGCAAATATCCAGAGGAGAAGCTAACAGAATTCTACAAATGCTTTCCAAGCAATGAATATGCTCAGTTGAATCACATGCTTGTGGACTGACAGCAGTATTTGACAGTAGTTATCTGTGTGAAAAGACAGATGAGATACATAAAATCTCATTACAGATCAACATTAATAGTTGAACATTTGCAATTGATTCTGATAATGCTGGAACCCAACTAAGCAAAATGCATACTCCCCAAAGGAATTTTATCCCTCTCATTAGTAAACCTATTGTACCAAAACTTGTATTTAATAATTATTGGTTTATTTTGAATAGTACTAATTAAAATTTTGTGGAAATTTGTTTTCTCTCTTGTTTACGAATACCTATACAATAGCCTCAATTTTGCTTTTTTTGGCCTAAAACCTGAGTATTTACTGAATGGTCCTTTATAGAAGTTTGCTGGTCTCTGCTCAGTACTAAAACTGCAAGAACACCCAGTAATTTGTTTGTTTGCAAGTCTTGGATACTTTTTTCCAATAATGAGAAACACACATCCCTTCCCTTATGAAGATTATGTATTTGCTAAGTTAACCATGCCCCTAAACTTTCTAAGTATAAACAATCTGAAACCTCCAGGTTTATATACAAACATCCCACTTCTTCCTCTTAATCATGATCATTAGCACTTTTCACAGGCTGTTTATCTCCAGACTGTGCTTTCTTTGAAGGACTGTCTTATTCTTCTTTGTAGCACCATGTATAGTACTTGGTAGATGCTCAATAAAATTTTTTTTTAATTTTTTACTTATTTATGATAGTCACACACACAGAGAGAGAGGCAGAGACATAGGCAGAGGGAGAAGCAGGCTCCATGCACCGGGAGCCCGACGTGGGATTTGATCCCGGGTCTCCAGGATCACGCCCTGGGCCAAAGGCAGGCGCTAAACCACTGCACCACCCAGGGATCCCAATGCTCAATAAATTTATTGAAGTCTCTGTCTCTAGCTTGGACTGCCTTCTTAGGGTTCAAGTCCACATTATCTGCCTAATGGTTCTATATGCAAGAATATACCTGACAGTCTCAAACTTCATGTATGTGTCCAAAAGGAAACATCTTTCTCCCCAAAGTAAACTGTAGCATCATCCTTTTAGTAAAGCTGACTTTAAAACTCTCTCTCTCCCTCTAGTGGTTTGCTAAAGAAAGGAAATTTTTATTCTCTATTATATTACTGGTCATTTTGTGCCAAGTTCTATCACATTAGTTCCTTAACATTGAAAAGTATTAAAGAGATTGTCCTTTTTCTTCCTCCTCAGTTCCATATTCACTGTCCTCGTTTAGTTTCTCTTTCTTTCACAGATCTTTCCTATCATTTGTAAACTATTTACAGATAGTAATTTGTTTACTTTTGTATCCTCTCATTAAGACTGACCTAGAAGATATTTAGTAAATATTTGTTAATTTAGTTATTTATATTAGATTTCTCTTTGGAGGCATTAGGAGACATTTCCCAAGAGATAAGGAACTTGCTGGAAGAGAAAACTTTCAATGGCCTTGGATCATGGCTTACAGATAGTCATAAAGTTGATAGAGAGTTCTCCTGCATCAGGGTTCTTATCTGGTCTCCTTCTCTTCTGCCTAAGGGCTCCCAAAAAGGCAGCAATAGAGCCAAACCTGGGTATTTTGTTCTTAACCTCTTGAGATTCTTGGGTTCTCTTCATTACATTCTTTCCTTGATCCCTCCCACCTTCCTTTTCATTTCCTGATTTCAGAGTCCTAGCTCTCAGCTACCTGACAGCTAAATCTTAAGTATGAATTCCATTCAAATACTAAAGAACTTTCAAGTACTCTACTGGAAAAACTAATGAAGACTGTGAGACATGGAAGATTTATTTTTTTAAAATATTTTATTTATTTATTCATGAGAGACACCGATAGAGAGGCAAAGACACAGGCAGAGGGAGAAGCAGGCTCCATGCAGGGAGCCCGATGTGGGACTCAATCCCGAGACTCCAGGATCATGCCCTGAGCTGAAGGCAGATGCTCAACCACTGAGCCACCCAGGCATCCTGGAAGATTGGTTTTCTATGTCTGTTTGAATTGCTTCTGAAGATACACTTATCTTGCTGATGAGTAGAACTTGTGCTGGTCAAGTGCCTAGAGGGCAGAAGACATCATTGCCTTTTTCCTCTGAACTTTTGACTAGGAAACTGGGATGCTTCAGAGCTTACATCACAACTTTTATTTTTGTTTATTTTTTAAAAAATGATTTTATTTGTTTATTTGACAGGGAGAGAGAGCAGGTCTATGTACAAGCAGGCAGAGGGAGAAGCAGGCTCCCTACTGAGCAGAGAGCCTGACCTGGAGCTCAATCCCAGGACCCTGGGATCATGACCTGAGCTGAAGGCAGATGCTTAACTGGCAGATGGCGCCCCTACATCACAGCCTTTATTTTTTTTATTTTTATTTTATTTTAATTTTTACTTATTTATGATAGTCACAGAGAGAGAGAGAGAGAGAAAGAGAGGCAGAGACATAGGCAGAGGGAGAAGCAGGCTCCATGCCCCGGGAGCCTGACGTGGGATTCGATCTTGGGTCTCCAGGATTGCGCCCTGGGCGAAAGGCAGGCGCTAAACCGCTGCACCACCCAGGGATCCCCATCACAGCCTTTAGACAGTGACTCTTGCTCTGCTTACCTTCCCTGTATCTCCCAGGCCACATTCCTCCCTTCATATCCACAACCTAAGTAACAACAAACATGTATTGGGCATTTTTCTATGTTCTAGATAATTTAAAGGCAGTTCCTCATTTAAACCTCAAAATCATCTTATGAAGTAGTTTCTATTATTATTCTTTGGGAAACTGAGGCCATGTAGCTTGCCCAAGGTCAAAGTATCAGAGCTAGAACTCAAATCCAGATATGGCAGGCAGATTTCTAGGATGGCCGGCCAATGATGGCTGCCCCAATGAAGCAGCTCTGGTGGTATTCATGTCCTTGTGTAATCCCCATCCCTTGAATGTGACTTGCTTCTGATGCATAGAATACAACAAAAATGAGGGGATGTCACTTCCGTGATTAGGTTAAAAAGATTGTGACTTCCATTTTGCTAATAGACATTATTGCCTTCTCAGCTTGCATGCTTTGATGAAGCAACCAGCCATGTTGCATGTCAATTCTCAATGACAAGGAATTGAGACAAGCCAATAGCTAATAAGGAACTGAGGCTTTCAGTCCAAAAGCCTAGGAGGAATTGAGTCCTGCCAACAATCACATGAGTGAACTTGGAAGTGAATCCTTCTACAGTCAAACTGGCACTTTGATAGCAGTCTATATAAAACCCTGAACCTGGGACAACTGCGTGGCTCAGTGGTTGAGTATCTGTCTTTGGCTCAAGCCATGATTCTGGGGTCCTGGGATCCAGTGCCCCATCAGGCTCCTCACAGGGAGCCTGCTTTTCCCTCTGCCTATGTCTCTGCCTCTCTCTCCGTGTCTCTCATGAATAAATAAATAAAATCTTAAAAAAAACAAAAAAAACAAAAAAAACCCTGAGCCAGAGGATACAATCAAGCCATACTCAGATTCCTGACCCACAGAAACAGTGAGATAATAAATGTTTTAAGCCACAGAATTTTATCAGGCTCCCCACAGGGAACCTCCTTCTCCCTCTGCCTGTGTCTTTGCCTCTCTGTCTCTCATGAATAAATAAATCTTTTTTTAAAAAGCCACAACATTTTGGAGTAATTTATTACATAATTGATAATACACAAGATGGATCTGATTTGCTTCAAAGTTCATGCTTTTCTCAATTTTATAAAGGACAGCTAGGCAGCACAACCTCCAGCAGCCCAGAGAACGCTCATTTTTTAAGGTCAACATCTCTATTGACTAAGCTAGCTGAATTGTCCTAGTCAAAATCTTCCTCAGGGTATTGCTCCAAATTTGGATGAACCTGGAATGATCAAGTTTTCTTTTTCATTGCATTTGCTATTGCTTGCTATTGCATTTGGAGTGTCACTCTCTCATTGCAACTATTCCAGTGAAAGAAATCATATGATAGCTAGGTTTGCTTTTGGAGAGCAAAGGCCCTGTTAGATTGACTGACCCTCCCAGTCTGGCAGGTAGAATCCCATGAGGCCAAGAGTTTGCAAATGCTGAAACCTGAGGTGGGCTAATGAGGCCTTCGAAAGCATCTCCTCCAATGGTGCTCAGCCCTGGCATCACATTAGAATCACCTGGGGAGCTTTCAAAACAGATTCCTGAGCTTTACCCCAAGCCAATTAAAGTAGAATTGTGTCTTGGAAGAGATGTTGCATCTGTACAATACACTATGTATCTTCCGGGTTTCTGCTCTGGTCTTTTTTAGTTCCTCGCATGTGCATTTGTCATCTTACCAGAAGTCCTAGCTTAAGAGACCTGTGTTCCCTCTCTCCTTCATTCAGTAAATAGGAACGGACTGATTTTTACATACCAAGTACTATTATAGTAATTGGAGATACAATGGCATGCAAGGAAAAAAAAAGGCCTAGGGGCAGCTCAGGTGGCTCAGCGGTTTAGCGCCGCTTTCAGCCCAGGGCGTGATCCTGGAGTCTCAGGATCGAGTCCCACGTCGGGCTCCCTGCATGGATCCTGCTTCTCCCTCTGCCTGTGTCTCTGCCTCTCTCTCTCTGTTTCTCATAAATAAATAAATAAACAATATCTTAAGAAAAAAGGGTCTAGATGAGAACTATAGTCTCCAAACACTTTACTTCATGCTCACTCAGTTATTTTCCTTTGTTGTGCTGTAATTGCTGAGTAAAACATGCTTGCCTTGTGGTACAATCTTGTTAAATTATTACAGGTAGGATCTCGGTTAGCTGTAAGGGATAGACTAAGGAAGTCCGACGGAAATTCTTCAATGAAAAGAATCTTCTTGGGTGGGAGGAGCAGAAGACTTTAGTTACCTCCTCACACTGGTGAGGGCAAGTCCGCCCTCGCCGTTCCAAGACCTATTAGTGGGCGGAGCTGCCTTCATTCTTGCACGTAAGGAAAGGGGAAGGAAACCCCGCCTCTTACGTGCTTTAGGAGGCGGGGTCGGCGGACTGGGCGTGAGTTGATTGGCTAGGAGGCGGGGCGCCACGGGTTGGCTCCTTCCAGGCGCTCGCCGGGATCCCGGTGCAGCGAGAGGAGGGGGGTAGTCCCGGTAGCTCCTGCCTCCCAGCGATGGCGCCGCTGTGCCGCGCCCAGTCTTCTGCCTGTCCGCCCGTACTCGCCGCTATTGGGAGCACGGTCAGACGGTGAGGATTGAAGCGGGTCCGAGGGAGCGGCGGGACGCTGCCTGCCACGGGGACCATGAGGAGCCTTCAGACCTGTGCGGCCGAGAGCGGGAGCAGCCGCGGCACCTGCTGAGAGGAAAGAGGGAGCCGCCGGGTGCGGCGGCGCGGCGGGGTGCGACGGAGGCTCGCGAGTGCCTCGGCCATGTCGCTGCTCTGTGTACGCGGTGAGTGTGTGGACGTGGGGCGGGGGCGGCAGGGGTCGCCGAGGGGTCCCCACACGCATCCAGTGGGCGTCGGGTTACCACCTTTTCCAAACTTCACTTCTCCTCTGCGCCTCGGTGGGCGATTGTGTTAACTCATTTATAAACGTTTAAGGAGGTTCTTTTTCACTCTGCCTTGTTTTCCCTCACTCTCCTGTGAGGGACTGTTAACCTCTCTCCATTTCGGTGGCCATGTGACAGAGTTGTTGGCCGGCAGGCCCAGATCCTATTAACCAGTGACCGGGGCTCTTCTCTAGTGAGAGTACACTAGCCAGGAGACCGCGAATAGTTGGGTGTCAACAGCGGGCAGTCTCCCTTTCTTTTCTTCCTTTTCCTTGCACCGTGAAACTGCAGGCGGATTAGTAGAAGGTTCTTTTTATCGATATTTGAACGCGACGTGGTACAGCTGTCACATCCCTTCTTCCAGTGTATTTCTTGGCTTGCACCCTCTGTTGCTTGTCTGGTTCCCGGCTTCTCTGTAGTCTAGGCTAAGATTATTCTAATATTCGACTTGGAAAAGTGTGTTGTCTTCTCTCCTTTTGGAGAACATAAGTCGTATAACCTATACGTGTATTTATTTTTTAGCTTCTATTACAGTAGGTAAAAGGCCTTTATTGCTTTTTCACTGAGGACAGTTGACCCACCTAAGAAGATATTTTAAGGGAAGAGCTTTGGGGTTTAAGATGAGGCAAGGTGTATGCATTAAGCTCTGTGAGGGTAGAGACTGTTTCTTACTAGTTTTTGTATTCTTGGTGCCTGACAGAGAAGCTCAGTACTGGCTTTGAATAAATGCATGTGAGGACTGTGATTTTAGAGATTATCTGATCAGAAAAAGCAGGGTCTGGATTACCCATTGAACTTGATCTTGGAAAATTCAAGTTACAGCCTATCATATCAGTGTTCAACAAGATGGGATAAGGTGGCTTGATGGTGAGGGAGAGAATTTATCTTTCCTTAGCCTTTTCCTGGTACCCTTTACTGGATAGAGTTCATGTTTCTTTTGGCTCTGTGGATTAGCAGCATTGTTATTTGTGATCTCTCTGATGGGTGTTTCCCCCAGCTGCTGGCAAAGGTAACTGTTTTGCACTGTTGTCCTCCACTGTTTTGTTAAATCTCCATTAACCCAAAATGGATTTGGCTATTTCTAGGGATTACGAGACAATTTTTTTTCTTCATGGTTGATTTTTCATTAATGAGAATTTTGCTTTGCTTTTAGTAAGACATTTTCTCTTAGCAGCTGGGAATCTATTTATTCCTTTAGATCCCTGCTGTTGAGTAGCAGGATTTGGGAGAGGTTGGGTTTTGCAATGTCCCTTGGATAGTTTAAATCTCTACTGCTATACTGTATTATGGTGCTAGTCCTCATGGAAGACTCTTTATTAGACAGGAACACCAATTTTTTTTTTTTATTTATTTATGATAGTCACAGAGAGAGAGAGAGAGAGAGAGGCAGAGTGAGAAGCAGGCTCCATGCAGGGAGCCCGATGCGGGACTCGATCCCGGGTCTCCAGGATCGCGCCCTGGGCCAAAGGCAGGCGCTAACCCGCTGCGCCACCCAGGGATCCCAAGACAGGAACACTATTAAGCCAGAAATTCCTATTAATTGCATTTAAATAATTTCAGAGAAGGAGCTGCTGCTGTTTTCACTTGTTCTAATATTGGGCAACTTTCATTGTCTACAAATTCTGTTATTTAGCTAACCTCTTTCACTTTTTATGTTATATTAGTTGAATCTCTCTTTTGAACCTGGGGGATTGGAGACCAGTAGGTCATTGTCTTTTGAGTGGAGATTCTTTTTTTTTTTTTTTTTTTTAAAGATTTTATTCATTCACGAGAGAGAGAAAGAGATGCAGAGACACAGGCAGAGGGAGAAGCAGGCTCCATGCAGGGAGCCTGACGTGGGACTCGATCCTGGAACTCCAGGATCACTCCCTGGGCTGAAGGCAGCCCTACACCGCTGAGCCACCCTGGCTGCCTGCCCTTGAGTGGAGATTCTGAAGATGATTAATTACTGAAACTAGCAGGTACCTTGCAGAGAAGTATTCATATAAAATGGCAAAGTATCCATTTTGGGAAAACTTAACAGAAATGGATCAAAATAAGTCTTTCTAAAATGATATTCCTGCATTATATTTTGGAGTTAGGAATGTTCATGTTATGAGAGAAGCTTGTGTAAGAATACTATATAACTCAGTTTCAGTTCATCTTGGAGTAGAATTGAATTAGAAACTTTTTCCCTGTAGTCAGAGTTCAAACAGTAGTAGAAACTGATGTAGAAACTGGCAAACTGGTATTTAATTATCCCCAAACATCTCAAGAAGTCAGTTTCTTGATTTAACCCTTTAATCATGCCTTATTGCCTACAGGTTAAGTGCTTTCAATAGTCTGATTCTAGCCCTCATTTTTGGCCCTATATTCTTGCCTATCTTTATACAGATATTTAGCTCTAGCACTAACTCTGCTCGTTACTGCCTCTGTACCAGTATTCTGCATTGGTACTCCCTGAAATATTCTTTTTTGAATTTTATGCTTGTCAAAAATATATTCTTTTTTTTTTTTTTTTTAAATATATTCTTTTCCTAGCATACAGTCTACTTTTTTTTGGTTGAAAAGTTCCTAAGTTCTGTCCTCAGTGATCTTTTTCCCCTACACAGTCTTAAACTCTAAACTCCTTTAAATATAAATTACTTATGGTTTGAATAGTACCACTAAAATTTGGCAATGAATTGTGTACTGCCTGGCAACTTGTCTTGTACTGTTTGTGGTGACCCAGACAAAAAAGATGATGACAGTGGTTAGATCAGATCTGGAATTTTGTGTTCTTTTGGGGTATTTGGTTTTAAGAGGCACAGTGAGAAAGTAGAATTTCTTTAGAGGATAATCATTAGAAATGTAGAAAACATTTGAGTAATTTAGAGGTTTAGTTTTGTTTTTTTTTTTTTAAAGATTTTATTTTTTTATTAATGAGAGAGACAGAGAGAAGGCAGAGACATGGGTAGAGGGGGAAGAGAAGCAGGCTCTGGAGCCGGATGCGGGACTCGATTCTGGAATTCCAGGATTATGGCCTGAGTTCAAGGCAGACGCTCAACTGCTGAGCCACCCAGGTGTCCCCAGAGGTTTAGTTATGAGGTGATTTAAGAGGGGGAGAATTGGGATGCCTCTTCTCAGAGGGGGAGAATGAGGATGCCTCTGGCTCAGCGGTTGAGCATCTGCCTTTGGCTCAGGGTGTGATCTTGGAGTTCCAGGATGGAGTATTGTGGGATCAAGTCCCACATCTGGCTTTCTGCATGGAGCCTGCTTCTCCCTCTGCCTATGTCTCTGCCTTCTCTCTGTGTCTCTCATGAATAAATAAATAAAATCTTAAAAAAAAAAGTGTAGGATTGTAATAGATGAAAATATTATTATTATTATTATTATTATTATTTAAAAAAAAACATTTTAGGAGTTCCTGGCTGGCTCAGTTGGTCAGTTACTCTTGATCTTGGGGTTGTGAGTTTGAGTCCCACGTTGAGTGTTGAGATTACTTAAACACAAAACTTCATTCCTAATGAATGGGACAAGTTGACTATTGAATGAAAATTATAAGAAACTATATTGTAGTTTATTGTAAGGAAGAACATTAAATTAGTTGTTCTTAACAAATGAAATGGACTACTTAGGGTTTCTTTCTTTTTTTTTTTTAGGACTTTTTTTTTAAGATTTTGTTTTTTATTTTTTTCATGAGAGACAGAGTGATAGAGAGAGAGAGAGAGGCAGAGAGAGAGAGGCAGAGAGAGAAGCAGCCTCCATGTAGGGAGCCTGAGGTGGGACTCCATCCTGGAACTCCAGGATCATGCCCTGGGCGGAAGGCAGAAGTTCAACTGCTGAGCCACCCAGGTGTCCTGTTTTAGGACATTTTAAGCAGAAACTGAATGAGTGGTAAGGATGTTCTAAAAGAGATGTCAGCATTGAGTGGGAGGTTAGACTTGATGAATTTTAAGAAACCACCCTTTCATAGAATTCACTTAGTCTTTCTTTAAAAATTTGGCACAACTTTCCTCATAATACTGATATCTTTTTACTTTCATAGGGGCCAATACCACATAGCAACTCCACTAAACTAAATCAGGGATTTTCTTTAACTTTTAGTGTCTTGGTATTTTTTTTTTTTTTTAAGATTTTATTTATTTACTCATAGAGACACACATAGAGAGAGAGGCAGAGACACAGGGAGAGGGAGAAAAGGCTCCGGGCAGGGAGCCCGACGTGGGACTCGATCCCGGGTCTCTAGGATCAGGCCCTGGGCTGAAGGCCGAGCTAAATCGCTGAGCCACCGGGCTGCCCGTGTCTTGATATTTTTGACTAGTTTTTCCGAGCAAGTTATAAGCATTTTGAGAATTGAGTCTTTCCCCTATTTTTTTTTTTTTTTCTTTTTAAGATTTTCTTTATTAGAGGGCATGAGTTGGCGGGGGTGGGAAGCAGGGGGAGAGGGAAAAGCAGACCCCCTGCTGAGCAGGGAGCCTGCTATGGGGCTCAATACTAGGACCCTGAGATGATGACATGAGCCGAAGCAGATGCTTAACCAACTGAGCCACCAGTTGACTGGCCACCCAGTCACCCCTTTCTGTATTTCTTAATTGCCACAGTGTTGACAATTTGAGCTATGTATGGATCCTCCTCACCCCCATACCCTTTGTTTTTTGTTTTTTAAAGGATTTTATTTATTTATGCATGAGACAGAGAGAGAGAGAGAGAGAGAGAGAGAGAGAGAGGGAGGCAGGCAGAGAGAAGCAAGCTCCACGCCGGGAGCCCAACGTGGGCCTCGATTCCGGGTCTCTGGGACCCCACCCCGGGCTGAAGGTGGCGCTAAACCGCTGCGCCATCGGGGCTGCCCCCGCCCCCCCTCCATACCCTTTGAACCAGAAGTGACTACACTTATGAAATAATCAAAACCGAGGGATCCCTGGGTGGTGCAGAGGTTTAGCGCCTGCCTTTGGCCCAGGGCGCGATCCTGGAGACCTGAGATCGAGTCCCGCATCGGGCTCCTGGTGTGGAGCCTGCTTCTCCCTCCTCCTGTGTCTCTGCCTCTCTCTCTCTCTCTGTGACTATCATAAATAAATAAAAATTAAAAAAAAATCAAAACCGAAAAGTAGTCTTGGGGATATAAAAAGCAATATATGCTAATATACTGTCTTTTTTTGTTTATTTATTCATTTGTTTATTTATTTGTTTATTTTAAAGATTTATTTATTTATGATAGACATAGAGAGAGGCAGAGACACAGGAGGAGGGAGAAGCAGGCTCCAGGCAGGGAGCCTGACGTGGGACTCGATCCTGGCACTCCAGGATCGTGCCCTGGGCCAAAGGCAGGCGCTAAACCGCTGAGCCACCCAGGGATCCCCTATTATTATTATTATTATTTTTTAAATTTTTATTTATTTATGATAGTCACACAGAGAGAGAGAGAGAGAGAGGCAGAGACATAGGCAGAGGGAGAAGCAGGCTCCATGCACCCGCAGCCCGACGTGGGATTCGATTCCGGGTCTCCAGGATTGCGCCCTGGGCCAAAGGCAGGCGCCAAACCGCTGCGCCACCCAGGGATCCCTATTATTTTTAATAGTAATCTCTACACCCAACTTGGGGCTCCAAACTCAGGACCCTGAGATCAAGAGTGACATGTTTTTCTGACCAAATCAGTCAGGTGACTCAATATATTGTTATAGAAAACTGGCAAAATGAAGGAAAGTTTAGAAAGGAAAATAAAAATCACCATAGTCCTACCACTCCCTTTACACCATGGTTAACTTTTTTGTTCTTTGTTTTTATTATTTTTTAACATTTTTATGTATATTTTTATTTATGAGAGATGCACAGAGAGAGGCAGAGGGAGAAGCAGGCTCCATGCAGGGAACCCAGTGTGGGACTTGATCCTGGGACCCGGGGGATCATGCCCTGAGCCAAAGGCAGACGCTCAGCTGCTGAGCCACCCAGGCATACCATTCTTTGTTTTTTTAAATTGTAAATGTAATATATATGCATGATAGGAAATTCATACAGTTTAGGATGTGAAGTGAAAGTAGAAATTGGTCCTCTCCCTTATTTTCTGTTCTCTAAGAGGTAACTACTCATTGCTGTTTCTTGCATATCCTAGAAATTTTCATTACAAATGAATACACACATTTTACAACTGGATGTATATAATATTCAACTTGTTAAAACATTTAATGTTTTCCTGTCAGCTTCTGTGAATCTAAATTTATTTTTTGAGACAGTGTACATGTGAGCACTAAGGGGGGAAAGGCAGAGAGAGAGAGAGGGAGAAGCAGACTTCCAGAGAGCAGGGAGCTCCATGTGGAGCTTGATCCCAGGACTTAGAGATTATGACCTGAGCCATCCAGGTGCCCCTAAATCATTCTTTCTAATAGCTGCAGAGAATTCCATTTTACAAGCATACATAATTTAACCAGTTTTATGTTGATGGACAATCATATTTTTTTTCATTTTGCTATTAAAACAATACTATCATGAACATCCTTGTGGATAGTTTTGTTATGCCTGGAGATTGTGATTTGTGTGTGATTTGCTCATTGCTGTTTTCCTGGCATAGTTACACTCAGCTGGATCCATTAGCAAATCAAATGCCTCAGCATCTCTCAGATCAGCATCCCCTATAGAGGCAGATCCTTACCAGTAGGTAATATTTTATGCCTATGAAGAAGACCAAAGACCTCAGGTTTTGTAAGTTTGTTTTTTTTTTTTTTTTAATTTTTATTTATTTATGATAGTCACACACAGAGAGAGAGAGAGAGAGGCAGAGACACAGGCAGAGGGAGAAGCAGGCTCCATGCACCGGGAGCCCGACGTGGGATTCGATCCTGGGTCTCCAGGATCGCGCCCTGGGCCAAAGGCAGGCGCCAAACCGCTGCGCCACCCAGGGATCCCAGGTTTTGTAAGTTTGACCTGTGATTTCCATGGACTCCTTTTTTTAAAAAAATTTTTGTTTATTTATTAGAGAACACAAGTGGGGGGAGGGGCAAAGGGAGAGGGAGGAGCAGACTCCCCACTGAGGAGGGAGCAAAGTGGGTTGGATCCCAGGACCTTGGTAATCATGACTTGAGCCAAAGGCAGATGCTTAACTGACTGAGCCACCCAGGTGCCCCTACTCTTCTTAAAAAAAAAAAAAAAAAAATTCTGGGCAGCCCGGGTGGCTCAGTGGTTTAGCGCCGGCTTCGGCCCAGGGCCTGATCCTGGAGACCCAGGATGGAGTCCCACATCGGGCTCCCTGAGTGGAGCCTGCTTCTCCCTCTGCCTATGTCTCTGCCTCTCTCTCTCTCTCTCTCTCTGTCTCTCTCATGAATAAAGAAATAAAATCTTAAAAAAAAAATCTTTTTTGGGGACCCCTGGGTGGCGCAGCGGTTTGGCGCCTGCCTTTGGCCCACGGCGTGATCCTGGAGTCTCGGGATCGAATCCCACGTCGGGCTCCCGGTGCATGGAGCCTGCTTCTCCCTCTGCCTGTGTCTCTGCCTCTCTCTCTTTCTCTCTCTCTGTGTGACTATCATAAATAAATAAAAATTAAAAAAAAATCTTTTTTTGTATTCCATCTTGATGCATGTGCCCAATGTTCATAGCAGCATTATCTACAATAGTCAAATTATGGAAACAGCCCAGGTGTCCATCGATTGATGAATCGATAAAGATGTAGTGTATATACCCACAAGCACACACATACACACACAATCACAAGATTATTCAGCCATAAAAAAGAATGAAATCTTGGCATTTGCAACAATATGGAGGCAGCTAGAGAGAATTATGCTAAACAAAATAAGAGTAAGACATATGATTTTGCTCAAATGTGGAATTTAAGAAATCATACAAGCAAAGGGGGAAAAAAAAAGACAAACCAAGAAACAGACTCTCAACTATAGAAAACAGTTGGTTACCAGCATGGAGGTGGTGGGGGATGGGTAAAATAGGTGATGAGATTAAGGAGTTGTATTTATTGTGATAAGCACTGGGTTATGTATGGGAGTGCTAAATCACTATATTGTACACCTGAAACTAATGTTACACTTGCTAAAATAATTTAAAAACTTAAAAAGATAATTGCCAAAATTTTTCTTGCAAAATTATTTTCCCTGTTGAACATTGTGTTTTTATTTATTTTTTATTTTTTTATTTTTTTTTTAAAGATTTTATTTATTTATTCATAGACATAGAGAGAGAGGCAGAGACACAGGCAGAGGGAGAAGCAGGCTCCACGCAGGGAGCCCGATGTGGGACTCGATCCTGGGTCTCCAGGATCACACCCCAGGCTGCAGGCGGGGCCAAACCGCTGCGCCACCGGGGCTGCCCTGAACATTGTGTTTTTATTTATTTATTTTTTTTGAACATTGTGTTTTTAAAACAGAACACTGTCACTAGTGATGAGAACTATACCAACTCATTTATGTTGACTTGCCCTTAGAAAAGCTTGTATTTATCATCACCTATTAGTTACCTAACTAACTGAAAGAATATTACAGGGAAACTCTTAGCAAGTGAATTCTGGGGGTGCCCGGGTTACTCAGTTGGTTAAGCATCTGCCTTTGGCTCAGGTCATGATCTTAGGGTCCTGGGATTCAGCCTCGGGTCAGGCTCCTTGCTTAATGGAGAGTCTGCTTTTCCCTTCCCTCCCGCTGGTGCTCACTCGTGCTCACTCTCTCAAGTAAATCTTAAAAATAAAAAAAAGCAAGTGAATTCTGATGGACTTTCAGGACACATTGATTGTAGGTCAATTCTAGGCTGGGAAGACCTCAGATATATTTTGGTTTACTACCACTGTGGGAAGCAGGAGTAGTAATTGTTTTCATTTCCTTCCTTCCTTTTTTTTTTTTTTTTTTTTTTAGATTTTATCTATTTTTAAGTAATCTCTAAACCAAACATAAGGCTTGAACTCACAACCCTGAGATTGATTTGCATGCTACTGATTGAGCCATCCAGGTGTCCCAGAATAGTAATGATTTTAGGATTTTCAGGCATAAGAACAGGTTAGTCAAGTATTTTTTTCACACCTTATTTTTTCCCTAATTGTTACTTGCCTCTGCTAACTGCTTGCTGCTGTATTTCCATTACATCATGGTTGGAGTAGTCCCTGCCCTTAAAAGCAGAGTCGCTGTTGGGTTCCTTTCACTTAGCTATGGCGTTAGGAAGTTGATAGTGCCTTGTCTGAGCCAGGCAGTAGTGAATGGGGAAAGGACCAATTTCCTCTGCCGTGGATAGCTATTGTTATGAATTGTTCTCTTCCTAAAAAGCAGTACATCCTGTAATTTCTTAGTTTCTAGAAGTAGGGTTTCTGGAAGTTGTACTTTGTAGGTCAGTAAGCTGAGTTTTTATCCTATTTTGCTTGTGCTATGTATTTCAGACTTTGCTATGTGAATTTGTTTAAAGTTTGGGCTGTTATCATTAGTAAATATTTGTTGAGTACCTTCTCTCTGCCTGATTATGATATATATCTATATAGTAGACAAGAGCCCAAGGAATCTAGATTGGTTTTAAAACATCTTTCTTTTGTAAGCAGCCTGAGGTGATCTCTGAATATGTTTTGCTATTCCCTTGACTCAGAAAATCCTACAAAATCATGCAAATCAAGAGGTTCAAGTATTCATGTTCACTTTAAGAATATACATGAAACTGCCCAGGCCATCAAGGGTATGCATATCTGAAAAGCCACCAAGTACCTGAAGAATGTCACTTTACTGAAGAAATGTGTGTCATTTCATTGCTAGAAAGGTGGAGTTGGTAGATATGTTCAGGCCAAACAGTGGGGCTGGACACAGGGTTGTGGCCTAAAAAGAGTGCTGAGTTTTTACTGCACATGCTTAAAAATGCAGAGTGATGCTGAACTTAAGGGTTTCAATGTAGATTCTCTGGTCATTGAGCACATCCAGGTGAACAAAGCTCTGGTAAACAAAGATGCAGAGCTTACAGAGCTCATGGTTGGGTTAACCCATACATGAACTCTCCCTGCTGCATTGAGATGATTCTTACTGAAAAGAGCAGGTTGTTCCTAAAGCGAGAGAGGAGGTTGCACAGAAGAAAAAAGATACCTCTGAAGAAACAGAAACTTATGGTCCAGGGGTAAATCTGCACAAAATGCAAATGAAAGTTAAAAAACAAAACAAAAATCTTCTCTTAGATAAAGCCAGAATTCGGACTATTGACTCTGACCTAGGATAAGCAGAATAAGTTCTTATGGGAGTGGGGAGATACTGCAGTATTTTTTCTAACTTTCAAAGCAGTATTCTTTAAGTTTGGGTAATGTTTTATACACCGTAATGGACTTTCTTTATTAAAGGTCAGGGAAGGGGTACCTGGGTGGCTCAGTGGTTGAGCAACTGCCTTTGACTCAGGTCATGATCCTGGGGTCCTGGGATCGAGTACCGCATCGGGCTCCCTCTGGGGAGTCTGCTTCTCCCTCTGCCTGTGTCTGCCTCTCTCTGTGTCTCTCATGAATCAATAAATAAAATCTTTAAAAAAAAAATAAAGGTCAGGGAAGACTTGCTATTTGTATAGCAGAATTTTTTTTTTATTGTATAGCAGAATTTTTTAATTGATTTATAGTATATGTACAGAAAAGTACCCTAATCTTAAGTGTATGGTTCACTGAATTATCATAAAGTGAACATACTTATGCGACCATTACTTTGGTCAATAAGTAGAACACTACTAACACCTCAGAAGCCCATCTTAACATTCTTGTCAGTCATTACTTCCTTCTACTTTCCCAAAGCTAACATTATCTGACTCTAACACTTCATTTTTTAAGAGCAGTTTTAGCGGGACGCCTGGGTGGCTCAGCGGTTAAGCATCTGCCTTTGGCTCAGGGTGTGATCCCGGGTCTGGGAATCAAGTCCTGCATCTGGCTCCCTGTGAGGGATGTCTCTATGTCTATGTCTATGCTTCTCTCTGTGTGTCTTTCATGAATAAATAAATAAAATCTTAAAAAAAAAAGCAGTTTTAGCTTCATAGCAAAATTGAACATAAAATTTGCTTGTGAACTTTTTTTAAAAAACGATTTTATTTTTTTATTCATGAGACATAGAGGAGGCAGAGACATAGGCAGAGGTAGAAGCAGGTTCCTTTCAGGGAGCCCAATGTGGGACTCGATCCCCAGACCCAGAATCACGCCCTGAGCCAAAGGCAGACACTCAACTGCTATGTTACCCAGGCGTCCCCAAAATAAAATCTTAAAAAAAAAGAAATGCTTGACAATGAACTTTTATTTTTTGTTTTATTTTTAAAAAGATTTTATTTATTTATTTATGAGAGACACAGAGGCAGAGACACAGGCAGAGAGAGAAGCAGGTTCTGAGCAGGGAGCCAGATGTGGGACTCGATCCTGGGACTCCAGGATCATGCCCTGAGCCAAAGGCAGACGCTCCACTGCTGAGCCGCCCAGGCATCCCGACAATGAACTTTAAAAACATATATTTTATTTGAGGGAGAGAGAGCACAAGCAGAGGGAGTGGCAGGGAGAGGAAGATGTAGAAGCAGATTCCCTGCTGAGCAGGGAGCCCAACTTGGGGCTCTATTCCAGGACCCTGACAATGGACTTGACTTCTCCCTCCCCTCCCCTCCCCTCCCCTCCCCTCCCCTCCCCTCCTCCTCCTCCTCCTCCTCCTCCTCTCTCTTCTCGACACAGAAAAGAAAGAGAGGCAGAGACACAGGCAGAGGGAGGAGAAGCAGGCTCCATGCAAGGAGCTCCATGCGGGACTTGATCCCGGGAATCTGAGATCACGCCCTGAGCCAAAGGCAGACCCTCAACCGCTGAGCCACCCAGGCGTCCCGACAATGAACTTTTAATAAATGGAATTATACAGTATTTCTTTTGGACTGGCTGCTTTTGCTTAACATGCTTGTCAGATGTTTCCACTAGATGTATAGCTGTAGTTCATTGATTTTATTAATTGCTATGTATAGTATGAGTATAGTATGAGTATACCACAGTTTATTTATCTTTGGACATTTTTTCCCCATCTTACCATTTATATCTTTTGGCCCTACCTTGTGTATATTTCTGTTGGATTATATATATGGTGTATATGTATCCAAGATTAAAATTTCTGGGTCACAGGTTATGATTATGTTTAGCTGTAGTTAGTAACATAAAACAGTTTCCAAAATCTACTAGTTTATTCTTCTAGTAACTGTTTTTCTAATATTCATTTATTTAAAGATTTAAAAAATTTGAGAGAGACAGAGCATGAGCAGGGGGAGGGGCAGAGGAAGACAGACAAGGAGACTCCCCACTGAGCAGGGAGCCCTATATGGGGCTTGATCCCAAGGCCCGGGAGATATGACTGAGCCAAAGTCAGTTGCTTAACTGACTGAGCTAGCCAGGAGCCCCTTTTGTTTGCTTTGTAAACTTACTGTTGAGAATTTAAAACTTAGAAAATTAAATTAAAACTTAGAAAACCCCCACAAAACCAATATCCCATTTTAGAAAATTCCTTAATTCTATCAAATATCCAATGTTTGAATTTATAGTTCATAAATACAATTTTTTTTTTATAGTTTGAGTGTTTGAATCAGACCATAATAAGGTCTACACATTGCTTTTGGTTGTTAGTTCTTTTGTGCCTCTTTTAATCTTTAGTTTTTTTTTTTTTTAAGATTTTATTTATCTATTCATGATAGACCTAGAGAGAGAGAGAGAGAGAGAGAGAGAGAGAGAGGCAGAGACACAGGCAGAGGGAGAAGCAGGCTCCATGCCGGGAGCCTGACGCGGAACTCGATACCGGGACTCAATCCCGGGACTCCAGGAGCACGCCCTGGGCCAAAGGCAGGTGCTAAACTGCCGAGCCACCCAGGGATCCCTTAATCTTTAGGTTTTATCTCCATTTCTCCTACTCTCTCTCTCTTTTTTCTTTTTGTTCTTTGCAACTTCTTTGTTGAAGAAACTGGATCATTGTCTTGTCTCTCAGTCTGGATTTTGCTGGTTGTATCCCTATGGCATAGTTTAAAGTGTTCTGGAGTCTTAAACTATATATATTTCCTATAATGTTGATGTTAGATTTAGAGGCTTGATCATACTGTTTTCCTTCTTCCTTTCTTTTACTTTTTTTTTTAGTGAAGGCTACATCATGGGTAATGTATTCTTCATTAAAAGGCTCAGAGTGTCTGGTTGTCTCTTTTTTTTTGGTGATGTTGGTGCCTGTTGATGCTTAATATCTAGTCAATTCATTAGGGGCTGCAAAATAGTGATATTCTAATTTAATAATTCCTTCACTTGTTAGCTGGAATATTTCAATAAAGAGTAACTTCCCCACATATTTTTTAAAAGATTTATTTATTTATTTTAGAGATATGGAGCACGAGTGGTGGAGGGGGCAAAAGTGCGGGTGGGGAGAGAGAGAAGCAGACTTCCCACTAAGTGTGGAGCCCAACTGGGGGCTTGATTCCATTACTCTGAGTTCATGACCTGAGCCTGAAACAGGAATTGGGCACTCAACTGACTGAGCCACCCAGGTGCCCCAAGAAACTTTCTCATATTTACCATTTAGCTACTCAGTGGGTTCTAACAGGAAAGTCAGAATAAATGCTTGGTTCTTTCCTTTTATTTATCAATTCTCAAAATAATGATTTGGTCCCTTAGCATCCTCTATCAGTGACGAATTAGTTGCTATTAATAGTTTTCAGTACTATTATGAAGTCATAGATTTAAGCATATTTCTGTCTGTTGGGGTTGTGTATCTTATTGATATACAAATTGTTTATCTTGGCCACTAGGAGCTTCCTACTGTTCATATTTTATTGTGTATCATTTTAGCCCTGCCTCCCCCCTCCCCATATTGTTTGGCTACTCTTTCTACCCCCCCCCCCTTTTTTAGCTCAGTTTTCACATCCATTTTTTCATGTCAGTAATTCTTTTTTAAAACCTTTTATCTATGGGATCCCTGGGTGGCTCAGCAGTTTAGTGCCTGCCTTTGGCCCAAGACTGATCCTGGAGTCCCAGGATCAAGTCCCACATCGGGCTCCCTGCATGGAGCCTGCTCTCCCTCTGTCTGTGTCTCGGCCTCTGTGTGTGTGTGTCTCATGAATAAATAAATAAAATCTTAAAAAAAATAAACTTTTTATCCAGAAATAATCTCAGACTGCTAGAAAAGTTGTGAAAATAGGGACGCTTGGGTGGTCAGCAGTTGAGCCTTATACTCAGGGCATGATCCTGGAGTCCCCGGATCGAGTCCCACATCGGGCTCCCTGCATGGAGCCTGCTTCTCTCTTTGCCTATGTCTCTGCCTCTCTCTCTCTCTCTTTCTGTCTCTAATAAATAAAATCTTTAAAAAAAAGTTGCAAAAATAAAAATAATACAAAGAACGATCACTTGGCAACAAGTTTTAGATGACATTGACTTCTATCCTCTAAATACTTCATAGTATATTTCCTAAGAATAAAGATGGTCTCTGACATAACCATAATGCAGTTGTATCTTATAGTAAATTTCCCAATGATACAATACTTTAAACTGTCAGTTACATTCATTTTTTTTGTCGACTGTCCTAATTGTCAAATATCCATTATAACTTTTCTTTTCCAGTATGGGATCCAAACTAAGAGTTGGCTTTCCATTTACTGGTCATGTCTCTATAGCCTTCTTCAATATGGAATATTTCCATAGCCTTAAAACAATTTTTTTTTTTTGGTAACGTTGGCATTTAAAAAAAAATATAGGGATCCCTGGGTGGCGCAGCGGTTTGGCGCCTGCCTTTGGCCCAGGGCGCGATCCTGGAGACCCGAGATCGAATCCCACGTCGGGCTCCCGGTGCATGGAGCCTGCTTCTCCCTCTGCCTGTGTCTCTACCTCCCCCGCCCCCCCCCCCGCGTGTGTGACTATCATAAATAAATTAAAAAAAAAATATATATAATCACCTCTCCTTTTTCAGTAGCACGTTCATCATTTTTGGTTTGTCTGATGTTAGGCATCTTGAGTTGGAGTACTATGTAGTTGATGTTTTGTCCTTCTTAGGGTATCAACATTAGAAAATACATGCTCATTGGTGATATAAATTTTGATTACCTGGTCAAATATTGTTTGACTTTTCTTCTGTGTCCTCTCTGCTCCCTCAAACTTATAAGTATCTTTTAGAAGATCCTTAAAAACCATTCAAGTATTCTGCATAAAAACCATTCAAATATAAGGACTAAATAGAACAGGGACGCTACGCTGGCTGGCTCAGTCAGTAGAACATGTGACTCTTGAAAAAAAAAAAAAAAAACATGTGACTCTTGATCTCAGGGTCATGAGTTCAAGCCACATGTTGAGTGTGGAGCCTACTTCCAAAAGAAAAAACTAAGGACTAAATAGAACAATATCTGTCCAAGTGGCTAAGGCAGTGTCATGCATATGAGTTTGTTAAATTTGAGTCTGCCTGACATGATGAAAGTATTGCTTAGTGTATTTTATTATTCTGGTCACAGTGTGTATACTGGATTAAGTGGAGGAGCAATTAAAGGCACTTAAGTCATAGGAGGAGTAATTTAGATTAAATGTAAATTAAAATTTCTCAATGAGATTTGAACTGTTGCAGAAAAGCAGTGAGAGTCAGTTTTCTAGGTCTCTTAAGAATAAGTCCTGTTTCCTTCTATATGGAATACTTAGGTGTAGCTGCTCTAGATGAGGAAAGTTAAGATAACCAGCTTTGCATTTCCTGCTTTGTTAAGATTCTTTGTGATTACTGAGAAATGGAATAAAAATGTTGGCATATAGTAGAGTTTTTGCGTTCAATTTAGCAAGGAAACTATTTTTCTATTTATCTTCTTCAATAAAAATATAATATTCCTTCTCAAGTGTTATCTCCAAAAGCAGCTATCCACTGACCATGTGAGAGAGGCGCATGGCATCAAAGGAAGAGTCATGAGGGCTTCTTTTTTTGTGTGAACCCCAGAGTGATAAAAATGTGGTCAAGATATTATAACAGGAACAAAAAAAATTTTTTTAAGATTTTATTTATTTATTGAGACACAGAGAGAGAGAGAGAGAGAGAGAGGCAGAGAGAGAAGCAGGCTCCATGCAGGGAGCCCGGCGCAGGACTCAATCCTGAGTCCCCAGGATCACGCCCAGGCTGCAGGCAGCGCTAAACGGCTGCGGCTGCGGCTGCGGCTGCGGCTGCGCCACCGGGGCTGCCTGGAACAAATTTGTTTTAGTGTGTATGTATACAAACTCTTTTCTCCTAAAGAATCTTATAAATAGGGCAGCCCCGGTGGCCCAGCGGTTTAGCGTCACCTTCGGGCCGCGGGTGTGATCCTGGAGACCTGGGATCAAGTCCCACATCGGTCTTCCTGCATGGAGCCTGCTTCTTTAATTTTTATTTATTTATTTATTTTTAATTTTTTTAATAAAATAATTTTTATTGGTGTTCAGTTTACCAACATACAGAATAACACCCAGTGCTCATCCCGTCAAGTGTCCCCCTCAGTGCCCGTCACCCACTCACCCCCACCACCCACCCTCCTCCCCTTCCACCACCCCTAGTTCGTTTCCCAGAGTTAGGAGTCTTTATGTTCTGTCTCCCTTTCTGATATTTCCCACACATTTATTCTCCCTTCCCTTATATTCCCTTTCACTATTATTTATATTCCCCAAATGAATGAGAACATACAATGTTTGTCCTTCTCCGATTGACTTACTTCACTCAGCATAATACCCTCCAGTTCCATCCACGTTGAAGCAAATGGTGGGTATCTGTCGTTTCTAATGGCTGAGTAATATTCCATTGTATACATAGACCACATCTTCTTTATCCATTCATCTTTCGATGGACACCGAGGAGCCTGCTTCTTTCTCTGCCTGTATCTCTGCCTCTCTCTTTCTCTCTCTCTCATGAATAAATAAATAAAATCTTAAAAAAAATAAAGTCTTAAAAAAAAAAAGAATGTTATAAATAGGGAAGAGCCATTCTGAGTCATTAGGAAATAAAGATTTCCAAGAAAAACCTGTTTTGTTTTCTATTGCTGCTTTTGTTGCTTATATTTCTTTTTTTTTTTTTAATTTTTTTTTTAATTTTTTATTATTTATTTATGATAGTCATACAGAGAGAGAGAGAGAGAGAGAGAGAGAGAGAGAGGCAGAGACACAGGCAGAGGGAGAAGCAGGCTCCATGCACCGGGAGCCCGACGTGGGAATCGATCCCGGGTCTCCAGGATCGCACCCTGGGCCAAAGGCAGGCACCAAACCGCTGCGCCACCCAGGGATCCCTGTTGCTTATATTTCTGTGCAGTAAGTACTTACTTGTGATTGGAGAACAGATAGGCTTTTGGATTGATGCTGGGCTGTTAATTTTCGCTTGAACTGTTTGCTTTATTAATTAAAAAAAAATTATTTGAGAGAGAGCGAGCACGTGCACAAGCCTGCAAAAGCTCAGAGGGGAGGGGCAGAGGGAGAGAATTAGGAGCCAATTCCACCCATGTGGGGATCAATTTCACACCCTGAGATCACAACCTGAGCCCAACTGACTGAGCTACCCAGGTGCCTCTGCTTTAGTAATTTTTATAGTGTTTTATTGTGAGTGATTTTAAGAAAGAGGCTAGAGGACAGTGAGTGAAGAAGATCTGCCTAGAAGCTAAGGAGAGACTGGTAGTTGGATAATGTGAAGATAATTGCTTTTATATGCGGTTAAAGGGATAAAAGTGATTTATTCAAAGGCTAGTCACTTACATGATTTCTGTCTATTATGATTCAGATTTGTAGGGCTTTCTTGTACAAAAGGGTGAAGGAAATCTGTTTGCTAAGGAAAAGGGGGTAATGATACAGATAAAAACATCTATGTACATCTCATTTCAGTCATCCACATGCACCCATGATCACATGAAGCATGTCACTCCTTGGAATGATGCTCTGCTTTTGGAATCTTAAATTTCATCACCTGTCTGATCGTATTCTCATATCTGTCTTTCTAGCTTTCAGTGTCAGTGTGTTTTTACTATTATAGGGTAGATGTTAAAAAGCTTTGGTTTTAGAACTGAGTTGGTAAATATACATCTCTACCACTTATGAGTTGTGTGTCCTTACATATAGTAATCTCATTGAATCTTAATTTCCACATCTTTAATATTCATCTATCCATTCCAGAAGTATTAGGTTCCTATTCTTTTTTCCTTGTTTTTTCATTAAGCTCTAGGCCCAACATGGGGCTTGAACTCATGCCCTGAGATCAAGAGTCTCATGCTGTACTGACTGAGCCAGCCAGGAGCTCCTTAAGTTCCTGTTCTCTCTCTCTCTCTCTTTTTTTTTTTTTTTTAAGATTTTATTTATGTATTCATGAGGGGGAGGGAGAGGGAAGGAGAGAGAGAGAGGCAGAGACACCGGCAGAGGGAGAAGTAGGCTCCATAATAGAAGCCTGATGCGAGACTCGATCCCGTGACCCCAGGATCACACCCTGAGCCAAAGGCTCTGTAGACACTCAACTGCTGAGCCACCCAGGCATCCATCAAGTTCCTGTTTTTTTTTAAAGATTTATTTATTTATTTATTCAGAGAGAACGAAAGAGAGGCAGAGACACAGGCAGAGAGAGAAGCAGGCTCCATGCAGGGAGCCCGAAGTGGGACTCGATCCCGGGTCTCCAGGATCACACCCCGGGCTGCAGGCGGCGCTAAACCGCTGCGCCACCGGGGCTGCCCCAAGTTCCTGTTTTTAATGGAGTTTTATTCTATTAAGAGAAGATAAGGGAATAAAATAAATGAATAATTAAGCTTCAGATAATGATAAGTACAGTGAAGAAAGTAAGGTAAAGGACCAAGAGTGATTTGCGTGGAAGAATTATTTGAAATAGGATTATGCAGGAAGGTCTCACTAAGGAGGTGGCATTTGAGCTGAGACTTGAATAATAAGCAGGAGTCATCGGAGATCTGAGGTAAATTTTTTAAGCAGAGGGAATTGGAAGCAAATATTTTGAGGGGAAGGAGAAAAAGAAGGGGTTATTGGAAGGAAGAGTGATAGGTAGGCAGAGACTAAATCATACAGGATCCTCTAGTTTGTACCAAAGAGTTTGATGTTATTCTAAACAGCATTGGACCTAACTATAGCTTTAAGCAAGATCAATGCTTTGATTTATATTTTACTAATGACAAGTTTGTGGTGAATGAACTTGGGTGGGAAGCCATGGCTAGCAACACTGGAAGCAGGAGCCCACTTGGAGCATCCAGATAAGAGATGGATAGTGACGTGGACTAGGATGTAGTACGAGAGATGGTGAAAATATATATAGCAAAGTGTTACTGAGATGATTGTGAAAATGATTAGCGCCATCCCAGGCCTAGAATGAGCACTTGTTTTACTATAAAAATAGTATTAGTAGTTCTTATCCAGCTCTATGCCATCTATTCATCTAAGTCAGAAAGCTGGAAGTTGTCCTAAATCTCTCAATTGAGGAAGAAAATACAGAGAAGAAGAAAAGTTGTTAGGTTCAGTGGAGTTTATGGTGTCTATCAGTAACCTGTAAGATGTGTTGAGATGAATGTATCCGGTTCATTGCAGATGACCCTTGAAAATAGTACCTGAAAATGTAGATCTATACCTTAATTAAGAAGTCTTGTGGGATCCCTGGGTGGCGCAGTGGTTTAGCACCTGCCTTTGGCCCAGGGCGCGATCCTGGAGACCCAGGATCGAATCCCACGTCGGGCTCCTGGTGCATGGAGCCTGCTTCTCCCTCTGCCTATGTCTCTGCCTCTCTCTCTCTCTCTGTGTGACTATCATAAATAAATAAAAATTAAAAAAAAAGTCTTGTTAGACATAAATATTTGGGAGTTGTAGGTATTTGGTAGTAAAGCCATTAGCTTGAATACAATTGCGTATCTGTATAGAGGATAAAAGAGAAAAATGAGCTAATGCTATAGCTAAAGGAATGGGCAGAAGACAAGTTGATAGGGTGGTCAGAATGTCAATGCCTGAGCTTGGAGTAGAGGGAATTTCATGAATAAATGGTTGGATGATAGAGATGACTGATACTGCTTGAGAATAAACAAACGAAGGTTGCTGGATTTGAGAACTAGAGCAGTTTCTTTAGAGTAGTAGAAGGGTAGGCATCATATTACAGTCGTTCTGGAGTATTTGGGAAGTGAAGAATTGGAATTAGCAAGTATAGGCTACTCATTCAGAAGAATTACAATAAAGAGGTGGCTTGAGTGTAGTTTTAAAAGAGAGAAAACTTGGATATTTGGAGCCTGAAGGAGAAAATCAAGATGAGATGAGTGTAAAGAAGAGATGATGACTGATTTCCCTATAAAATGGGATACAAGATTATCAGCTGAAAATGAGGTGGTGGGGATGATTTTGCAAGCTTGAGAAGAGTGCTAAAGGTTTCATTCACTCTTTCAGGAGCCATTGTGCCAGGAACTTGGGGCAGAGTTGTGATTAAAAAATGAAACAAAATCCTTGCTTTCTTGGCAGTTATACAGATTAGTGAGGGAGCTAGACATTAAGCAAGAAGAATTACACCAATTAAAATATAATTACAGCTAGAGAAAAATACAGCTATTATTTGTACTACAAATGCAAGTACATAATGTTATAAGAACATGTGATAAGGAAAGTTACCTACTTAGTACAGAAAAGGCTTAACTAATGAAAATTGAATTCAGATCTGGAGGAAGAAGAAGCCTTACTCTGACAAGGGAGGGGAAAACTATTCTAGGCAGAGGAAATAGTATGTACAAAGGTCATGTGGTGCGGATGGGGAGCTGAAAGAAGGCAAGTATTGCTGGTGTCCACAGAGGAAGAGAAAACATGGGTCAAAATGAGGCTAAGAGAGGGGTGCCTGGCTGACTCAATCAGTAGAGCATGCGGTCTTGATCTGAGGGACATGAGTTCAAGCCCCATATTGGGCATGGAGCCTACTTTAAAAAAAAAAATGAGGCCCCAACTATAGGGCCCTTGTAGGCCACATTAGGGTGAAAATTGAGTGGGAATGAGACTGAGGGAGGGGCAGAAGAGGTTTATAAATTGAAAGCATGGAATTTGTAATTAGATTTGAATTTGAATTCTTTTTTCTATCACTGAGAACTTTCAGTAAGCCTCTTGACTATTAAATTACAATTTGTTTTATTTTTTATTTTTATTTTTTTAAAGATTATTTATTTATAAGAGAGAGAGAGAGAGAGGCAGAGACACAGGAGGAGGGAGAAGCAGGCTCCATGCTGGGAGCCCGACGTGGGACTCGATCCCGGGACTCTAGGATAGTGCCCTGGGCCAAAGGCAGGCGCCAAACCGCTGAGCCACCCAGGGATCCCTGTTTTATTTTTTAAAAATATTTTATTAATTTACTTGAGAGTGAGAACCAGTGAGAGTGGGAGAGCATGCGCAGGAGGGAGTGGCAGAGGGAGAAGCAGGCTTCCCAGGCTCCTGGGATCATGACTGGAACAATCATGACTGGAGCGGAAGGCAGATTCTTAATGATCTGAGCCACCCAGGCGCTCCGATTAAGTTACAATTTAAAAATAAAGTGTTGGGCAGCCCGGGTGGTTCAGTGGTTTAGCGCCACCTTCAGCCCAGGGTGTGATCCTGGAGACCCAGGATCGAGTCCCATGTTAGGCTCCCTGCATGGAGCCTGGTTCTCCCTCTGCGTGTGTGTCTGCCGCGCGCTCTCTCTCTCTCTTTCATTAATAAAAATAAATAAATAAATCTTTAAAAAAATAATAAAAATAAAGTGTTACTCTCTTCAGTGTACCTCAGTTAAACTCTAAATGAGATCATATATGGGAAAGTCCCTTGTAAGTTATAGTAACTTTTATTTTTGGATAGATGTTTTTTTCTCCATAGAGGCTTAATAAGTATTCTGAGTTTTTAAAAAAGATTTTGTTTATTTATTTGAGAGAGAGAGAGAGAGCCAGAGGGAAAGGGAGACACAGACTCCCCACTGAGCAGGGAACCCCCCTTCCCCGCCCTCCTAGCCAGGACTCTATCTGCGGACTTGATCCTGGGACTCTGGCATCATGACCTGAGCCGAAGGCAGCCACTTAACAGACTGAGCCACCCAGGCACCCCTAAGTATTCTGGAATTTAAAAACAAAGAGGATATGATCAGTTCCATAAACATTTATTGAACACTTAACTATGGGTGAGGCATTGAACTAGTCATCCTAGGTGTATAAAAGTGAATAAATGGGCCTGAAGAAACAGCCAAGATGGTGAGATAGCCATGTTGCAAGATACAGTTTGGTAATTTCTAATACAGGTACAAAATTAAATGCAGTATAGAAATGGAGTGTTTAATTCCAACTGAGAGACAGGAAAAGCCTCTCAGCTCAGGAAGGAAGAGGAGGAAGGAGGTAAAAGTGGAGTCAGGTTTTTCCTTGTAGTGTCATTAATTGGAATGTGAGACAAAGAATAACAGATTTGGCAGAGATGATGATTTTGGTTTTGAACAAATTAAATTTGAGGTGTTTGCAGTCTGTGTTTTACAGTTGGAAACATGACTAGGGAGATCATGGTTAGAGGTGTGGATTGGATCTAGTCTTTGTGGATCTGTTGGGTGGAGGAATGGTCTCAGGGTAAACATTTACTCATACTCCATTTCATCGACTGTACAAAGCCAGAGATCATAAGATACATCATTGTAAAAAAAAAAAAAAAAAAAAAAAAAAAAAAGATACATCATTGTATTGATTGAGCTACAGCACATCTTTGACTTTTTATTTTTTATTTTTTGACTTTTTTTTTTTTTTAAGATTTTATTTCTTCATGAGAAACACAGAGAGAGGCAGAGACACAGGCAGAGGGAGGATAAGCAAGCTTCATGCAGGGAGCCCGATGTGGGACTCCATCCTGCGACTCATGCCCTGAGCCAAAGCCAGACGCTCAACCTCTGAGCCACCCAGGCATCCCACCTCTTTGACTTTCTTTTTTTTGCTTTAATCTTTTTAATTTATTCTTTATTTTATTTTTTTAGTCAAAGTGCAGTTGATACACATGATGTATTCGTTTCAGGTATCAACATAGTGATTTGACAACTCTTTACGTTATGCTGTGTTTATCACAGCTACACTACCATCTGTCACGTACAATGCTATTACAATACCATTGACTGTATTCCCTATGTTGTGCCTTTGATCCTTGTGACTTATTCATTCCGTAACTGAAAACCTGTACCTCCCACTGTCCTTCACCTCCTTCACCCATTTTGCCCATCCTACCTCCTTCCCTCCCCACCAGTTTGTTCTCTGTACTTAAGGGTCTGTTTCTGGTTTTTGTTGTAATTAATTTTAAAAATTCGACATATACATGAAATTATATGGTTTTTATCTTTCTTTGACTTATTTCACTTAGCGTAAAACCCTCTAGGTTTATACATATTGTCACAAATAGCAAAGTCTCATTCTTTTTTGTGGCTGAGTAATATTTTATCATGTGTATATACACCACATCTTTATTCATTCATTGATTCATGGACACTTGGTTGCTTCCATATTTTGGCTTTTGTAAATAATGCTGCAGTAAACAGAGATGCATATATCTTTTGGAATTAGTGTTTTTGTTTTCTTTGGGTAAATACGCAATAGTGGAATTACTGTATATTTACCCAGTAAATGGTCATATGGTATTTCTATTTTTAATTTTTTTGTGGGCCTCCATATTGTTCTCCATAGTGGTTGTACCAACTTACATTTCCACCAACAGTACAGGAAGGTTCTTTCTTCTCCATATCCTCTCCAACACTTGCTATTTCTTATCTTCTTTACAGTGGCGATTGTAACTGGTTTGAGGAGATATCTCATCGTTTTTGACTTGCATTTCCCTAATGACTAGTTGAGCATCTTGTCATGTGTTTGTTGGTCATCTCTGTATCATCTTTGGAAAAAAACCAGGACATAATTGATTTTGAGACACATTTTGATTTCAGTTATTAAATGAGAAAATGTTCCATCATCTTAGGATCAATGAAATACTGAAGCTAACATTTAATGAGCTTTTTTCTCTTTGCAAGGTTGTCTGCCAATAAGTAGGTAAGCATTAATAATTTATTTATTTATTTTTTAAATATTTTATTTATTTATTCATGAGAGAGAGGCAGAGACACAGGCAGAGAGAGAAGCAGGCCCCACGCAGGGAGCCCGACATGGGACTTGATCCCGGGACTCCAGGACTACGCCCTGGGCCGAAGGCAGGCGCCAAACCACTGAGCCACCCAGGGATCCCCAATAATTTAATTCTAATAATTGAATTATCTTTATTCTCATTATATAGATGAGGGCACTGAACTCACAGAAGTTATTACTTTATTTTATTTTTTAAAGCATTTTATTTATTTATTCATGAGAGACAGAGAGAGAGAAGCAGAGACCTAGGGAGAGGGAGAAGCAGGCTCCCGCCAAGGAGCCTGATGTGGGACCTGATCCCGGGATCAGGACCTGAGCTGAAGGCAGACGCTCAACTGCTGAGCCATCCAGGTGTCCCAAAGTTACTATTTTAACATAGTGTAAAGCTGAATTTAGATTTTTTAGCCTTATTATAAAATTAATAATGCAGGGTAGTGCTTTGGAGCATGAAAAATACTTATCCTTATAAATAATGTTTAGGGGAAGATAACTTGGTGCACTGTTGGCTATGAATCAGAGTGTCACTATAGCTGTGGTTTCTGTTTGCTTAGGATGTATTCAGGGGCAGTATAATAACAGGTGTTTTATAGATTGGAGAGTTCATTATGGCTCTACTGTAATAGTTTTCACAACTTAAATTCCTTTTATTCTTGGGACAGCATGTGATGTAATGGAAAAGCCAGGATTTTGGATTCAGTAAAACACTGTTTTGAGTCTCACTAGATAGTGTCTAAAATTTTATCTATATGTTTTTTACGGGATGCCTGGATGGCTCAGCGTTGAGGGACTGCCTTTGGCCCAGGGTGTGATCCCGGGATCCAGGATCGATTCCCATTTCAGGCTCCTTGTAGGGAGCCTGCTTCTCCCTCGGCCTGTGTCTCTGCCTCTCTCTCTCTCTGTGTCTCTCATGAATAAATAAATAAAATATTAAAAAATTTTTTTACCTATAAGTTTTTAACTTCATTCAGAATTATCTGTCAAGTCAGGGATGCCTGGGTGTCTCAGTGGTTGAGCATCTGCCTTTAGCCCAGGGCATGATCCTGGAGTTCCAGGATCGAGTCCCACATTGGGATCCCTGCATGGAGCCTGCTTTTCTCTATGCCTGTGTCTTTGCTTCTCTCTTCCTGTGTCTCTCATGAATAAATAAATAAAATATTAAAAAAAAAAAAAGAATTATCTGTTATGGGAAAGATGATACCTGTATCAGTCTTACTGGATTGGAGTGAAGGTCAAAATGACAGGTAAAAAAAGAATTATGCAGTTTTATTTTTTTATTTTTTTTATTTTTTATTTTTTTAAAGATTTATTTATTTATTTATTCAGAGAGAGCGAAGAGAGAGGCAGAGACACAGGCAGAGGGAGAAGCAGGCTCCATGCAGGAAGCCCGATGTGGGACTCGATCCTGGGTCTCCAGGATCACACCCCGGGCTGTAGGCAGCGCTAAACCGCTGCGCCACCGGGGCTGCCCAGAATTATGCAGTTTTAAAAAAGACTCAGATGGTGCCAAGTGGTAGGTATAATTGTTCTGAAAAGTTTAGGAGCTGGAAACTATTCATAAAGCCTGACCTAGGGGGCACATGTTGAGCCACCAGCTCTTGGTTTTGGCTCAGGTCATGATCTCAGGGTTGTGGGATCAAGCCTCTGTCGGCCTCCATGCGCAGTGTGGAGTCTGCTTGAGGTTCTCCCTCCTTCCCCCTCTGCACACACCCCCTTACCTTACTTCCATGCATGTGTGCTCTTTCTCTCTAAAGTAAATCTTAAAAAATAAAGCCTGACCTAAGGTATAAGAAATACTTGGGAATTAATTTGGCTTCCACTGAAATATAGCCACCTTTCATGTAAAATGAGAAAGGTTGTCATTATATTGGGGCATTCCATACCAAGTAACTCAGGAGATAAAATTATAGACTTTCCTACTTGACTAGGTTTGGCAAAGTGCTGGTTTGTTGGCTTTAGCAAATGATACTAGTCTTGAACATATCTAGTTAAGAGAACTGTAATGTTGGTAGATCTATCTATCTATCTAAATCTATGAAAGTTTTTGTTGCTGTGGATCTAGTAGTTTATTCTAGACTAAATGCTCTCTGTGAAGTTAACTTCATATGCCTGTTTCAGCTGAAGCCTTACTGTGTACACCATATTTTGTTGCTTACAAAGATAAACCCGTGTGGTTCATCCTACAACTAGTTTGCACTCCAACAGGGAAGACAAATATGAGAGAATATGCCTGACACAGAACGGAATATAAGTGATATTATAGAGGAACAACTAAAATAGAATAGATTTCATCTGAGGAGTGATGAGAAAATGCTCTTTGGTGACAGTTGTTTTTTTCTCATATGAGCCATATATGTGCACTTGAAAAATTTGGGGAAATATATCATCAAGAGAAAAATAAAAATCATAATTCCACTAGTCTTCTGTGTATATGTGTATGGTATGTATTATACATACAGAATCATATGTATGATTCTGTGTATGATATGAGCATATATAAACTTTTTTCTTTTATGTAAAATTGGATCATACTTTATGTACAATTTATCCTGATTTCTTTTTCCTTGTGGAGTATTATCCTATAGATTAGGATTTGATATAGCTTCTCTAGGTTGTATCTTTACTTTTTGGAAATTGGAAAGGATTTTTAGAAACCTAGTAAGATAAAACTCTAGTAAGCTAGAATATACCAATGGGATGATTTATTGAAGTTATGATAGCAGTTTATAAGCTGTTTGAGAATGTATATGAAAAATAAACAAAGTAGACAAGGGCATGTATTAGTTGCTATATCAATAATTCTAATTTACTAATTTAAGATAAGATAAATAATAATTCTATTCTATTAATTAGATAATAATTCTAATTCTAATTTAAGAGATAACTGTAATGAAATAAACCACAACAAATCACTGAAGTGAAATAAGGTACCAATATTTGATCTTTGAGGATTATGCCAAACAAGTCTTTGATGTCTCAGTATCTGTTGCTTTGGTTGGAATGACCCAGCCCTTCCTAGCAGAACTGCAGTCTAGAGTCACTAACAACCTCTAGGTGTTCAGGGCAGTAACAGGTATTTCTTGCTATGATCTGTGAATACTATTTTATAATGTCCAGAAAACTTACTCTCTATATTTTTTGAGATCTAGGTCTATATGTGCTTTGTTGCAACTGGAGAAGGGAGGTAAGCTACTTTAAAAAAAAAAAAAAAATCACTCAAAAAAGAAAAGAATCCTTGTCAAGGGACACCTGGTGGGCTCAATTGGTAGAAATGCAACTCTTGATCTTGGGGTTGTGGATTTGAGCCTCATGTTCCATGTAGAGATTACTTAAAAATAAAAACTTAAAAAAATCCTTGTCAATAAAATTCTGGTTGTATTTCTATTTATATCTCAAGGACAAAGTGCCAGAGGTTGGGATTATTCTATCTCAGTGAATATTTTTTAAGGTTCTTTAGACAATGTGTCAAATTACTTTGCGGAAAGAAAAGGAGTTTGTTTTATGTACTACCTCATATCAATTTATATTTTCCTGAGTTGTGTAAGAGAGTTTGCATCTCATCAAACCCTCACTGGCATCCAGTTTTCTGTCTCTATTGTTCATGATTTATTTTTGTTTTGTAAATTTCACGAATTTTCTAAAAGTACCTTATACGTGTATGAAGTTAAAGAAATATTTATGTTAGAGTGGAAATTCATTTATCTTCTTTGTGATTCACCTATTGATGCCTTTTGCCTAATTTTTTATATTAATTTATTAGTGATTTGTAAGAGCTCTTTATTAATTATTGATATTTTGATGATTAATCAGTATGTTAATGACATATTTATATAGTACTTGCAAATAACATTTCCATTTTGTAGTTTGCCTTTGAATTTTATTCATAATGTTTACATGGCATCAACATTTCAAGGTATTACCCTAAACTAAATATAAAAAAAACACACACACACAACACAGACAAGAGTTCCTTCCTGCCCCACGTGCATGCATACACACACACACACACACACACACACACACACACACTCTGATGACTTGAGTTCTAGCTTGTAGCTAGTTTTTTTTTTTTTTTTAAGATTTATGTATTTATTCATGAGAGACAGAGAGGCAAAGACACAGACAGAGGGAGAAGCAGGCTCCTCGAAGGGAGCCTGATGTGGGACTCGATTCTGGATCCTGGGATCATGCCCTGAGCTGAAGGCAGCCGCTCAACTGCTGAGCCACCCAGGCATCCCTGACGTTTTTTTTTTTTTTTTCTAAGATTTTATTTATTCATGAGAGACACAGAGTGAGAGGTAGAGGGAGAAGCGGAGAGCCTGATGTGGGGCTGTGATCCCAGGACCCTGGGATCATGACCCGAGCCAAAGGCAGACAGACATTCAGCCACTGAGCCACCCAGGTGCCCCTAATTTGAAGTATCTTAAACAAGACCAGGAAATCTTTTACAGAATAAGTAATGTTCAATAAACATGTGATTTGATTTAATATATGTATGTATCAGCAATTATCCTGCGGACTTCTCTGTAGGGCAATTACTGGGTTTTAATAAAGATCAAGAAATAGTTACGAGTTATGAGCAAGATAAGGTATATTACTATAATGGTTTTAGCTATTGAAATTATAATGTTAAGCTGAATGAATTAAATAATGTTCGACTTTTCTTTATACTCTATTCTAGCCAGTAAGACAGTTGCCTAATGAAGGAATTAGGTGGATAAAAGGCTGGACTGACCTTGTACTTTCCGTGTATAACTAAGCTTAAATTATTTCTGATAAATAGTAACCATAGAAATCTGATTGTACATTAATGTAAACTCTATTCCATCCAAGGTTTATTTATTTAGAAAACATTTAAAAAGGTATATTTGAGCACTTGTATGTGCTCAGTTATAACCTGGACTGTGTTTACTTTAGAATTAGTCATTGGCTTTGTTAGTTGAAGTTTGACGTAAGTACTTGTTTGTCTTCTGGTTTGAGAAGACGCTTATAGGTAGTAAATTTTGTTGATTCTTGCTGAAATTTTTTTTCAAGGACCGGGTGGTGGCATATGTACCTATTCTTCATTAGTATTCTGTTGATGATAAATAGCTATGAAGTAAAGTAGAGGCTTAGCAGTGATATTTTTAAGACTTTTCCAGAAACGCCCTCCCCCCGAAAAAAAAAAAGACTTTTCCAGAGACGTATATGAATGAAATCATAGGTATATTACTTGTTTGCAACTTTGATTTTTTTTTATTACTCTATACCATATTTTTACAGAATTTATTTTTCTCTGCCTTGGTTTATGTGAGCATAAGTTAAAGCTTTACCTGTTTGGTGTGGTTTTGGCATTAATACTGCAGTGAGAAAGCTGCGACTACAAGCATAGGCTTTTGAATCTGGCTTTGCATTTCAGATACCATTGTTTTAAGTCTGAGACCTTGGACAAGTTACTTAACATCTTTGTTTTAATCCGTAAAGTGGAAATTGTGTACTGTAATAGCAGTGCTTTTTCAAACTGTAGGTTTGATTTATTAGTTCTGAAATCAGTTTAGCAGGTGAAAGGAGAAAAGGATACAGAAAAAAAGGATACAGAAAAAAGGATACAGATTTGCATTTAATATGGGGAAAATAATGTTTTGTGAGACTTTTGTTTCATAATATACATACATACACAATGCATATGTGGGTAAACGGAAATTCTGTTGCATTGTAAGGTATATTTCTTACTATAGGCAAGGTTAAAAAATTTTTAAAAAATAGGGATCCCTGGGTGGCGCAGCGGTTTGGCGCCTGCCTTTGGCCCAGGGCGCGATCCTGGAGACCCGGGATCGAATCCCACGTCGGGCTCCCGGTGCATGGAGCCTGCTTCTCCCTCTGCCTGTGTCTCTGCCTCTCTCTCTCTCACTGTGTGCCTATCATAAATAAATAAAAATTAAAAAAAAATTTTTTTTAAAAAATATTTTCCTATAAAGTTAGGATTAAGTGCCTAACATAGATAGGCACTGAGAGAAAGATGGCCTTGGAGAAGTCTTATTGGATATTTTGGCCTTCTTGTATTTTGTTTTATTTATGCAGATTTGGCCTTTGTTCCAAGAGATATGAAATAAACTGATCTGTTACTTCAAATTTAGAAAATTGTTTGACACAAAGGTTTTGGGAAAGTATTGTTTGGGAAGTCATATGTAGTAAGTGGGAGGATAAGTTTATATGACCACTTGGAGTGCAATTTGGCAATGCCTAGTGAAGTTGAAAATATATGGTACACTACACCCTAGTGATTTCAATTCTTGTGGTTGTGTCAAGGGAGACATGCAGGGGATGTTCATTGCTGCATTGTTTGTAATAGAAAGAGCCTGGAAACAAGAGTCCCATGGTAGAAGTTTGGATAAATGTGGTATATTAATCAAATGAAATGCTAAACTAAACTAAGCTAAATGAATAAGCTTTATTTATAAATAATGATCAATCTCAAATCAAAATGGGTAGAAAAGCAAGTTGCAGACAGATACAATATGACACTATATATATATTTTTAAAAATTTATCTGAGAGAGCGAGAGAAAGTATGCACATGACTGTCAGGGGCAGAGGGAAAGGGAGAGAGAATCCTAAACAGACTCTGTACTGAGCATGGAACCCGACAGAGTGCTTGATACCACAATTCTGAGACCATGACCAAAGCTGAAACCAAAGAGTTGGACGCCCAACCAACTGTGCTACACAGGCACCCCAACACTAGATATTTAACATTTAAAATCATTGAAGAACAGTACCATGTATTGCTTATGGATACAAATATAAAAATAAAAATTTGGACTTGTATGATAGTGTCAGGATGATGGATACCTAAAGGGAGGGAAGGAATGGGATTAAGTAGAGATTTTAGTTGTATCTGAAATAAATCTTGGAGAGACAAAAATATTTGAATTAGATATGGCAAAATAGAGATGCCTCAGTGGCTCAGCGATTGAGCGTCTGCCTTTGGCTCAGGGTATGATCCTGGAGTCCTGGGATCAAGTCCCACATCAGGCTTCCTGCGTGGAGCCTGCTTCTCCCTCTGCCTATGTCTTTGTGCCTCTCTCTCGTGTCTCTCATGAATAAATAAATAAAATCATAAAAAAAAAAGATATGGCAAAATAAAGGTCTGGCTAGTCTGGCTGTTATGTACCAGGATGGTCATAATTTTTTTTTGTTTTTCCCTCTGTATGATTGATTTGATTTATAAAGATTTTATTTATTTATATGAGACACAGAGTGGCAGAGATGTAGGCAAGAGGGAGGAGCAGACTGCCTGTGGGGAGCCTGAAGCAGGATCATGACCTGGGCCAAAGGCAGATGTTTAACCAATTGAGCCACCCAGGTGCCCCTTCCTGTATGTTTTAAATATTGAAATAAAACATACATTTCCTTAAAAAGTTTAGTGCCCAATTCATGGCATCAATAAAACAGTATTATTTATTAAAAATAGCATGTTTTATGGTCTAGAGAATAGTGAATTTTTTTTTAAGATTTTTATTTATTCATGAGAGACACACAGAGAGAGAGAGAGAGAGAGAGGCAGAGACAGAGGCAGAGGGAGAAGCAGGCTCCATGCAAGGAGCCCGATGTGGGACTCAATACCAGGACTGCGGGATCATGCCCTGAGCCAAAGGCAGACACTCAACCTCTGGGCCACCCAGGCTTCCCGAGAATAGTGAATTTTTTTAAGAACAAGGACTTAACCTACTTAGGTGATCTTCCAGGCTTTCCAGTAAATTTCAGTTCAGGGTAGACATAGGTAAAAATATATCTAGTAGAATTGTTGGATGTATTTCCATAATAAGGAACCAAAGCTTCAACCTAGACATTTTTCTTTGTGTGAATCTACTTTCTTCCTATGCGTATTATTTGCCCATTCCTCTTCAAGCATGAGTCACAGTATTTGTGATTATCCTTGAGAGGCCCCTGTAGTTTTTCAGATAGACTTTTGTTATAGTTCTGCTTCAGTATGTTTAAGCTTGGCTCCAGCTCTTACTATGGCACATATGTCCTTTGCTGAATTGTCATAAGCAATTTTTTGATGATCCTAGTTAACTAGTTGTAGTACTTACTCAAAGATCTGTTGAACCAAGCATTGTAAGCCTACATTCCAGATTCTTGGTGTGTTCTAGTCTAGTGCTATCGGATAGAACTTTCTGCAATGATAAAAATGTTCCACATTGGTGCTCTTTCAGTATGATGGCTACTAGTCACATGAAACCATCCAGCTTTTGCAATGTGGCTAGTATGACCTAGGGACTGAATCTTTAATTTTATTTAATTTTGCTTAGTTTAAATAGCCATTTAGGGTTGCTGGCTACCATATTGGACAGTGCAGCTCTAGTTTGTTGAAAAGAATGCTAGGTTTGAGATACCTGGCTGGCTCAGTTGGTAAAGCGTGCAATTCTTGATCTCGCAGTTATAAATTTGAACCCCCTGTTGGGTGTAGAGATTACTTTAAAAATGAAATCTTAAAAAAAAAAAACTAGATTTGATTACTAGCACGTTAGTGAATTTCCTGAACTTGTTTTCCTGTGTGTCAAATGCAACTAATAATTCTTGCCCTAACCACCTCTGGGGATCCTAGGGAAATGTTAAAAAGAAAGCCTCTTGAGAAAAGACATCATATGGGATATTACCTATTAAGAGCCATTAAACTGTATTTCTTATTTGACTGCAATTTTGTAGATTGTTTTTCACCTTGCTTTTGATTATCAAATATTATTGTGAAAGTCCTGAAGGAACAATATAAATGCCATTTATGCAGCTGTTTTAGCTTGTATTACCATAACTAAATACATAGACTGGGTTGCATAAACAACAGATGTTTATGTATCACAGTTCTGGAGGCTGGGAAGTCCAAGATAAGTTTCTAGCATGGTTGAGTTCTTGGTGAAAACCATCTTCTAGGCTTCCATGTAGCTACTTTCATACTGTGTCCTCATACTGTAGAGAGAGAGAGAGAGCTAGCTAGCTAGCTTTTTGGTCTCTTATAAGGATACTAATCCCATTATGAGGACCCTGCCCTCATGACCTTATTTAAACTAATTACCCTAAAAGGTCCCCCTGCAAATATCACATTGAGGCCTAGCCTTCTAACATAGGAATTTTGAGGGGACATATTCAGTCTGTAATAGCTAATAAAAATCATGTTATGAATGAATGCCTAGTAACACGGAAAAATGTTTCATAAAACATTTTTAATGGGGAAAAATGGATTGTAAAACCAGCCAGATATAGTAAGTTCCAAACTAGCTGGGTAAAACAAAAATAATGCATATTGATAAAAGGGTAAAAATATATACATGATACTGTTAAGATCAGCATTTTCTACAGTTCTACCATATTAATCTTTTTTTATGTTTTTAGTGAATATAAACCAGTTTCGCAATAGAAAAAACCATAATACATTTCTAGGAGTGGAATTGCTAGGTTAAAAGCAAAAAAATGTGAACTTTTTTTTTACAGTTTATTTTTTAAGTAATCTCTTCACCTAAGTAGGGCTCAAAGTCATGACCCCAAGATCAAGAGTCACATGGTCTTTGGACTGAGCCAGCCAAGCACCCCAGAATTTGAACTTTTTAAAAATTTTATTTTTATTTATTTATTTGAGAGAGAGAGAGAGAGAGAGGGAGGGAGCGAGGGAGGGCGGATGTGCGAGCAGGGGGAGGGGTAGAGGATGAAGGAGAGAGAGCATCTCAAGCTGACTCTGATCTGAGGGCGTGGAGCCCAGTGTGGGGCTGGATCCCATAAGATCATGACCTGAACTGAAATCACAGGTCAGATGCTTAACTGACTGAGCCACCCAGACACCCCTCCAAGCTGGTTTTTAGGTGTTGAATTTATGCTAGTTATTCCTCCTTTCCAGTGTATTCTAAGTTCTTAGCATTTTACTCTTCTCCTTTTAGTGTTCCTTTTTCTTGAACATTTCTGTGCTCTCCATCTAGATGCTTTTTACTGTGTTTGGGGAGACACATCCAGCAGGTTATTCAGATTAATGAACACTCTTCATTCTAAACCAGGGCATCTGCTTTGATCCTTTATCTGCTTTCCTTCTCCAGTGAGCCAAGTAGGAAATTATATTCATCATCACTTATTAGGGAAATGCAAACCAAAACCATGATGAGATATCACTTCAACATACTTGTCAGAATGGCTAAACTAAAAAACACAAACAGGTTTTGGTGAGGATGTGGAGAAAAAAGGAGCCTTCTTGTATTGTTAGTGGGAATGCAAACTGGTGCAGCCACTCTGGAATAGAACTACCCTATAATCCAGCGATTGCACTACTGGGTATTTACCCAAAGAATACAAAAACATTAATTCAAAGGGATACATGCACCCCATATTTATAGCAGAATTATTTTATTTTATTTTTATTTTTTAATTTTTATTTTATTTTTTTCAGAATTATTTTCAATATCTAAGATATGGAAATAATCCAATGTCTATGGATAAGGAAGATGCAGTATGTGTGTGTGTGTGTGTGGTGTGTGTACACACACATTGGAATATTATTCAGCCATAAAAAATGAAATCTTGGGCAGCCCAGGTGGCTCAGTGGTTTAGCACAGCCTTCAGCTTAGGGCGTGGTCCTGGAGACTGGGGATCAAGTCCCATACCAGGCTCCCTGCATGGAGCCCGCTTCTCCTTCTGCCTGTGTCTCTGCCTCTCTCTCTGTCTCTGTGTCTCTCATGAATAAATAAATAAAATATTAAAAAAATGAAATCTTGCTGTTTGCAATAGCATGGATGGAACTACAGAGTATAATGTGAAATGAAAGGAGTCAATCAGAGAAAGACAAATACCATGTGGTTCCACTTATATGTGTCATTTTAGAAGCAAAGAAAAGGAGCAAAGGGAAACAGATATAACCCAAGCAACAGAATCTTAACTATAGAGAACCAACTAATGGTTAGCAGAGGGAGGTGGGTGGGGGGATGGGTGAAACCCAATAGGGATGGGTGAAATCCTTAATGGTGGTTAAGGAGTGCATTTGTTGTGATGAACACTGGGTGATGTAGGGAAGTGTTGAATCACTATTTTGTATACCTGAAACTAATATAACAGTGTATGTCAACCAACTGGAATTATTACTAGTTTTTAAGACTTATTTATTCATGAGAGAGACACAGAGAGAAGCAAAGACATGGGCAGTGGGAGAAGCAGGCTCCCTGTGGGGAGCCTGATGTGGGATCATGACCTGAGCCAAAGGCAGATGTCAACCACTGAGCTGCCTAGGCACCCCAACCAAATAGAATTAAAATAAAAACTAAAAAAAAAATAAATAAATAAAGGAAAAAGACAAAAAATTGTAGGAATGAGTTGAATATCTGAAAATATGAAAGGAGCCAAGGAACTGTTACAGGTTGGGAAGTTAAATTTAAGATGAAGCTAGCAAACGATTCAGGCCTGAGTTGAGATATCAGGTCCTTTGCTATTTTTTTTTGAAGATTTGTCTGTTTTAGAAAGAGCATGCGATTTGAAGGGTAAGAGGGCGGAGGGAGAGAGAAAATCTCAAGCCGAATCACTGCTGGGTGTGGAGCCTGAGGTGGGGCTTGATCTCATGACCCTGAGATAATGACCGGAGCCAAAATCAAGAGTCAGGTGCTTAACCAATTGAGTCACTCAGCCCCCCTGCCACTCTGCTGGTTTTTTGGTTTTTTTTTTTTTTTGGTTTTTTTTTTTTGTTTGTTTGTTTTTTTTTTTTGAGTTTCAAAGTAGGCTTGGCTACTTGAGCCCTTTGTGGTTCTGAATGCCAATTTAATTATTGATTTGATATTGAAACTGGAAAAAGAATGTCCTTCAGCTCTTGTGGTTAGAGTCAAACAATTTGGGCATGAAACAGTACAGTGTCTGGTGCAGTCATTGCTTTACTAGATTCTGAGACCCTTGAGGGCAGAGACAATATCCTTATCTCCCTTATTCTGTTACGTGGCACATTGCCTGACAGTAGGCACTCAATATTGAAAGAATGAAAAATGAAGAACGAAAATGGAAAATCCTCTGTGTATCAGAGACTGTTAATGCTCATCTGCTCTGCCTTGGCTCCAGGAACAAATTCATAATCCTTCAAATAATTTATTTTCCCAGATATTATTATTATTATTATTATTATTATTATTTTGCCATCTCTACCTCTACTACATTAATGTGTAAATAAAATCTTTTAAAAAGGTTAAGTGTAGTTAGTGTATTTTCAAAAATGTTAGTTGTAGTTATTGTTTTCACAGTTCTCACTATTACCACTATAATCCTATCCCCTTCCAAGGAATGTGTTGTGTTTATTTCCATTACAGCATTTGTGTTGTAAGTTTGTATTTCTACATTTAGTTTCCAATTGACTTCAAGGGATTCATTTTAAAACTTGTATTACACAGTGCCTAGTAAACTTGACTCACCATCTTTTTTTGGGTTAATCTAAATAAAGACTAATATTTGAGGGATGCCTGGGTGGCTCCGTGGTTGAGTGTCTGCCTTTGGCTCAGGGCATGATCCCAGACTCCCGGGATTGAGTTCCACTTCGATCTTCCTGCGTGGAGCCTGTTTCTCCCTCTGCCTGTGTCTCTGTGTCTCTCATGAGTGAATGAGTGGAATCTTTTTTTTTTTAAAGACTAATGTTGTTTTTTGTTTATTTTTTTAAAGACTTAACGTTTGAGTTCCTCTAAACTAGTGTTTTTTTGTTTGTTTGTTTGTTTTTAAGATTCCATGTATCTATTCATGAGAGACAGAGAGACAGGCAGAGGGAGAAGCAGGCTCCACACAGGGAGCCTGACGCAGGACTCGATCCCGGGTCTCTAGGATCACGCCGAGGGCTGAAGGCCGCGCTAAACCGCTGAGCCACCAGGGCTGCCCTAAATTAGCGGACTTTTAGTATATGTGCTGCCGAAGCGAGCACTAAATTAGCGGACTTTTATACAGAGTACACAGACTTGCACAGTATGGATAAAACAAGCTTTAATGCTGCCTCCTAAGATCTAGTGGGGAAGAAAGGGATAGTTCCCTTGCTAAATACGGAAATTGAGGGTTATTATTTTTTTGTTGTATAATGGCATCAAAGAAGGATAGGTAGAATTCTTTTGACAGCCTTTGGACCTCCAGAGGACCTGAGCCCTTCAACTACCAGCTCCATGGTCTCTGGCTGTTCCAATTAAATGGCCATGGGTCCTTTTGTTTTATAGGGCTGACTAAATGTGGTCTTGACTCTTTAATAGATCCAGGCATGCAGATGCTGGGCACAGATAATCCCTTTTTTCTTGAAAAATATGGAAGTAAAAAACCAATTATATGTTTATATTTTATATGTAGCATTGACACCTGAACTCAAAACTGATTTATTATTATTATTATTATTATTATTATTTATTATTAAAAGATTTTATTTATTCATGAGAGACACACAGAGAGAGACAGAGACACAGGCAGAGGGAGAAGCAGGCTCCATGCAGGGAGCCCGATGTGGGACTTGATCCGGGGTCTCCAGGACCATGCCCTGGGCTGAAGATGGCTCTAAACCACTGTGCGCCCCGGGCTGCCCAAAACTGCTTTCTTATAACGAGGTTGCATCAATCAACTTTATATGTAAGGCCCATAGATTTCTAATTATGTTAGGGAATTATTTAGTTGGGTTACTAAAGAAAGTTTTGTGGCAAAAAGGTATTTATGTTATTTGGAAGTGTTACAGTTTCCAAAAAAGGAAATCTCTGAGGGACTTCTTACCAAGATTATACTCAAGGAATTTTAGAGAAATAGTATGATGAATAAAAAAAGAATCTTGACCTTGAAGAGCTTTTGCTCATTATTGGAATTAAGATTTTGATATAAATAACAGCTGGGCAGGGGGCGAGATAGAAAGCAAGAGGTACGTAAAAACTGCTGTGGGAATTTGGAACAGTTTTTTTTTTTTTTCTTTTTTAAAGCTAGAAGGGCCAAGTAGGTTTTTTTATTTTATTTTTTTTATTTAAGATTTTATTTATTTATTCATGAGAGACACAGAGAGAGGCAGAGACACAGGCAGAGAGAAGCAGGCTCCATGCAGGAAGCCTGACGTGGGACCTAATCCCAGATCCTGAGATCACATCCTGAGCCAAAGGCAGATGCTCAACCGCTGAGCCACCCAGGCGTCCAAACAGACAGTATTTTTGACTGATGATAGTATTTGGGGAAAAATTGGGAAGTTTAGTAGAGATAATATTCATGTTTGGTGTTGAAAAATGAGGAATATTTTGAACATGTGGAAATAAAGTGTATTGTGAATGCTCTTTTTTTTTTTTTTTTAAAGATTTTATTTATTTATTTGTGAGACACAGAGAGAGGCAGAGACATAGCCAGAGGGAGAAGCAGCCTCTCTGTGGGGAACCCAATGTGGGACTTGATTGTGGAACCCCGGGATCATGCTCTGAGCCAAAGGCAAACACTCAACCACTGAGCCATCCAGGTGTTCCTGTGAATGTCCTCAAGGACAGGAGTCCTATTAATAATATGTAATCTACTTCTTGGCTGTTTTTAAAAAAACATTTTTTTCTTTCATTTTAGGGAACACATGTGTGGGGGTTAGGGACGGAAGAAGAGGGAGAGAATCCCAAGCAGACACTCTGCTGAGCACAGAGCCCTACATGGAGGCTCACTCTCACAACCTTGAGATCTCCACCTGGGCCACAATCAAGAGTTGGATGCTCAACTGATTCAATCATGGAGGCACCCCTTTTTGGCCTGTTTGATAACAGCATTAGTAGTCATCATAATAGCTGACATTTATTGACTGCCTATTTTATGCCAGAATGTGTTCTAAGTGCTTGCCATTTATTAACTCAATTTTCACATATCTGTTATCTTCATTTTAAAGGAAATGAGACATGAGACCCAGACAGATTAAGTAATTGCCAAAGATCACACAGTAATAAATGGAAGTAGCTTGGGTTCCAACCTCTGTAGTAAGATTCTAGGGCAAACTACAACTGACTACTAAGCTAGATGTTCTCTCTCTCTAGTTCTATTTCTTTTCTTTTTTTTTAAAGGTTTTTTTTTTTTTTTTTTTTTAAATAAGAGAGAGAGAGAGAGAAGGAGAGGGACAGCGGACAGCAGACTCTGCACTGAGTGCATAGCCTGCATAGCCTGATTTAGGGTTTGATCTCAGGATCCTGAGATCATGACCTGAGTTGAAACCAAGAGTCGGACGCTCAACTTGACTGAGCTATCTAGGCGCCCTTAAATTTTTTCTCTTTATAATCTTTTTTTCTGCCTTTTTCTTTCCTGCTAGATGTTGCTTTTTTTTCTTTTACAATTTTATCAAGGTTATATGTTCATATAATTTGAACAGTCAATTAGTAAATGTTATAAATGTTGTTAGGACAAACATCAGTCCCTCCCTACTCCTCTACCCCCTGTCCCTTCCCATTAGAAGTTTCTTTAAGTTTAGTGCTTGCTACTGCAAGCAAAGTATTGGAAGGAAAGTGGTATATTTGCTGTGCTTTCCCCATCAGATCATCACTGCTTATTTTCCTTATGCTGTACTTTACCTTGGCGTATAGGGTGGCTGACATCAGTGCATCTCCAGTTCTATAAGGAGATGCCAGCCATGGGTTGCAGCAGTTGCTCAGCTTTCCTGTCAAGAACTTCACCTTTTCCTCCTTAGCTTCACCTCTCTTCTAGTTCTCATTGCCTATACATGTTGTCATCCTCTCTAACTTGGGATTCTGCAATAGCCTTCTTATTGGTCAGCTTGCCTTCCTCCAGTTTATTCTCTAAACTGAAGCCAGATAAAGTTTTTCAAAAGGTAAATCTGATCAGGGTATTACCTTGCAAAAAATCCTTTAGATTCCTAGTCTGGTTTACAAGGCCCTTCATGATTGTCTCTGGTTTTCTCCTTAACTTTGAACATTTTCTACCGCCACTCTTTAGGTTCTGATTAAAATCAAATTACCACTGATTCCTCAAAGGTACGGTTTTTCCCCCACACCTTTGATGATGCATGCAGAAGTAAAAGTATGAAGGTAACTGTCAAATATGCAGTCTAGCTTCATGAAGACCAACAAAGCCACAAAACTAGGTTTCCTAGGAAGAACAAGAATCAGGCCATCAGAGTATAGAGAACTTTGAGAACTGAAAGGTTGTTCAGGAATGAATGCAATTCTAATAAACAGGATATCTAGTTACCCCTTTCGCCTCAGGAATTTGTCAATATGGAGCAGAGACATAGTGTTTTGTTCTTCTCCTTTATTTTTTTTTCTGTCCTAATTTGACTTTACTCTCAACTCTCAGACTTGTCTCTGTGAGTTACATTTCTTTCCCCCAAGTAAGTTGCTGAATATTTGGTCAGTCACTGCCCCTTTTAATGTTTACTTTTGGCACAGTGTTTTCTTTAGGACATTTGTTGAACTGCTTTGTAGCCTACTGATTGGTTGCTTTGGACCTGAGAATCATCCTTGATATGATCAAAAGGTGACAGGATGATGGGGTTAGGTTGTGGGCACAAGTACTTAAAAATGTGAAGAATTACACTGGGCTGCTTTGCTTTAGCTCAGGGCCAATAATAAGGTATTTATTTTAGTGAAGCACTGGAAGCATAATGGACTCCTTTTTCATGTGAGAAATGGTAACTGGCTGGGCGTAGAGTTCCTGGCTTGTAATATTTTGTCAAGAGAAGAATGTAGATAGATGGTGCTTTTTTTTCTTTTTTAAGATTTTATTTTTAAGATTGGTCAGTGGAGCATGTGACTCTTGATTTCAGGGTTGTAGTTTCAAGCCCTGTATTGGGTGTAGAGATTACTTAAAAAAAAGTCTTAAATTTTTTCTCGTGTTTACCTCAATATGCTTATCTCACTGAGTTTTTTTTCTTTTTATCTCTCAGCAAGCTTCGTTAGTATCTTAGTCTTTTGTTTGACCTTTTCTCTCTTGCTTCTCTGACTCCATTTTAAAAAAAATTGAGAAGGTATGAAATACTACCTAAAATCTTTTTTTTTTTTCCAATCCATAATTTCAAAGTGTTCCTTTATCTTTGAATGCTATGTTCTTACATTGTTTTGGAATCATTTCATGGTTTATTTATTTATTTATTTGTCTTAAAATTTTAAATGGGGGCATCTGGGTGGCTCAGTCGTTTGTGTTCTACTCTTGATTTCAGCTCAGGTCTTGATCCCAGAGTTCTTAGATTAAGCTATGTGTTGGGCTCCATGCTGGGCTTGGAGCCTGCTTAAAATTCTGTCTCCCCCTTTATTTCTTCCTCTCCTTCTTTAAAAACAAACAGAAACAATATAAATGGTGTTTTATTTTCCTCCCACGAATACTGAGATTTTCATTCATATGTGGCTTTTGACCTCCCTCTTCCTCCCTAAAAAACAGGGTGAATGACCATTTCTTAGATGACTTTACTTCCATTTCCTCTTAGATTTTAACATAGTGTCCTTATTGCCTTAAGTTAGGTGATCCAGCAAACTCAAGGGAGCGAGGAGGGAGCCCTGGCTGCAAGGTACTCTTTTAGGGGAAATTTATCTTTGTATAGGATTTTGTTTTGTGGCAAAGTTGCTATGTCAGGTTCAGCTCTACTGTGGCCACCCTGCTCCTTGTACTACACTAGGGCTGCTTTCTCCTGGAGAATTGATCTGCTTTATGTAGCTACCTTTGCTACATTGGAAAATGGCTTGCCACCTGTGCAACTAACTCTCACGTCCCAGGCTTTCCAGTACAGTTACTCTTAAGATTCTGCCAAATTAATCTCCAGGTGCTGTACCTTACCTTATGAGAGGAGGGTCCCTCCCATCTCTTGAGTAAGAATGTTCCTCCAACTCTAAGCTCCTCTTTGGGCTTCTGTCTACAATTCTATTCAAATCCTGCTAACTTGTTAGTTCTATGTGTGTGGTATCTGTCAGGAATTCGAAAAAGCCTTAGACATATTGTACCTTTCCCTTATTTCGATTGCCAGTGCAAGCTTTCCCCCGTTTTTGTATGTCTTTGCTTATTTCATTAAGAATTTATCAGGGCCAGCGAGGAGTCAGACTTGCATTTTCAGTCTGTGATCCCAAAAAGTCTTGAGTATCTTCTACAGAGAAATGTTTTTTTTTGTTTTTTTTTTTTAACAAAGAGGGAAATCATCTTTTACTTCAGGACCAAATTTTATTTTCTCTCATAAAAATGAATAGCTTAAGACATATGTGTAAAAAAATTAATGTGTGATATATGGGAGAATGACAATATATAATATAGTACCTAAAACATGATTATTTTAGGGAACCATTAGTAAAGACTGAATAAACATGAAAAAATAGGGATCCCTGGGTGGCGCAGCGGTTTGGCACCTGCCTTTGGCCCAGGGCACGATCCTGGAGACCCGGGATCGAATCCCACATTGGGCTCCCGGTGCATGGAGCCTGCTTCTCCCTCTGCCTATGTCTCTGCCTCTCTCTTTGTGTGTGACTATCATAAATAATTAAAAAAAAAAAAAATCATGAAAAAATATTTGCTGTCATTTTGAGAGGAAAATGATTTTTCACTGTATAGTTTTCTTAGAGTGTTCAACTTTGATAGTTACTCATAAAGGAGAGGAAAAGGAAAAGACATCTTGTTAGCTGGTCATAACAGCTGATTCAACTTTTATGGTCATTTGGCTGACAGGGAGGTCACAGTAGTGCAATGTTATGTCCAAGTATTTGACAAATGTCAAAGTATAATACAACAAAATATGCAAATTAATAATTGCAGGTGCATGAAATATGTACTGTGCCAGATTGAAAGCAACAGTGGGATTATATGATTCCTATCTTTTAAAATGTTAACTTTTAAGTAAAAAGGAAATTGTGGTTACTATATTTGAGAGTTGACACACTTTAATGCTAGATTCTGAGGTAGGAGGGTTGCAAATAGGGAACTCTAGTGCTGCAAGGCTTTAGAAATTGTTTCTTGAGTAGGACAGGCTTCAACAAGGCAGGTTAGCTATTCCCTATGTCTGAGGAACCAGGTCACTGGATGCAGAGTCAGTTTGAATAGGATTATTTCCTGTAATCTCAAGGGTGCCAGTTGTAGATTTGATTCTTCAGCAAGGTCAGAGAAACTGATGAGCTGAAGTTAACAGTTTGAGGGTTAGGTGCAGTGATCTTCTCTTATGTCTCCTTTTTTTTTCTTTTTTTTTTTTTATAAGGAGCCTGGGACCAAATGCTCTTCCTGTGCATTCTCTCTTTAGCCTTGGCTTCCAGGGTTTCCATGTTTGCTGGAGTATTAAAGAGACTAAGTGTTCAGTCATGACTATTTCTTCACATCTTGCTTTTCTCCTTTTTAAAAATATATAATAGTGTGGAATTAGATGATAAAAGGAATAGGAGTGTTCCTAGTTTTGTCTGTGAGAATACTACTTTTAAATTTCATAATTAGATATCAGGTTTATCAATTTTTTTTTAACAATTTGAGGAAATAGTTGATAGTGTAGAGCTGTACGTTTTATTTTAAATGCATACCTAATGTTTTTCAAACTTTAAACCTTGCAGATTTCCAAATTAATACCTGTTTTAATAAGTGAACATATGAAGATATATAAAGATTTAAAAACTTTTAAAAATTCAGTAACCTCACAATTTTCCCTATCTCCTTTCCTAAGGTAACTAACAGCCCACTTGATATGTATCTTTTCATGCCTTTCTTCCTATTTATAATATACAAGCATATATACACATATATTAGATTTTTTGTTTCCTTTTAAAAATAACAGCTTTTTAAAAAAATATTTTATTTATTTATTCATGATAGACACAGAGAGAGACAGTTTTTTTTTGAGATAAGTCACACACCATACAATTCATCCACTTAAAGTGTACCATGCATTGGTTTTAAGTATATTCAGAGTTGTGCAACCATCAGTGCAATCTGTTCTAAAATATTATCACCCCAAAAGAAATGCCTTACCCATTAGCAGTTACTCTGCTTTTTTTCCCCAACCTCCCTAGCCTTAGGCAACTGCTAATCCACTTTTTCTCTTCATAGAATTACTTTTCTGGACATTTTATATAAATGGAATTATATAATTGTTTTTTTTTTTTTTGTGGCTGGTTTCTTTCACTTAGCATAATGGTTTTGAAGTTTATTCAAGTTTTGGCTTTCTTTTCTTTCTTTCTTTCTTTTTATGTTTAAAGATTTTATTTATTTATTCATGAGAGACCGAGAGAGAGAGAGAGAGAGAGAGAGAGAGAGAGAGAGGCAGAGACACAGACATAGGGAGAAGCAGGCTCTATGCAGGGAGCCCGACATGGGACTCGATCCTGGGTCTCCAGGATCATGCCCTGGGCTGAAAGTGGCACTAAACCGCAGAGCCACCAGGCTGCCCAAGTTTTAGCTTTCATCATTCTTTTTATGACTGAATAAGATTCCATTGTTTGGATATACCACATTTTGTTACCTATTCATCTGTTAATAGATGTTTGGATTGTTTCTACTTTTGAGTTATTATGAATAATACTGCTAAGAACATTCATACAATTTTTGTGTAGGTGTATTTTTTTGGCATTTTTATTTTATTTTATTTATTTATGATAGGCACACAGTGAGAGAGAGAGAGAGGCAGAGACATAGGCAGAGGGAGAAGCAGGCTCCATGCACTGGGAGCCCGACGTGGGATTCGATCCCGAGTCTTCCAGGATCACGCCCTGGGCCAAAGGCAGGCGCTAGACCGCTGCGCCACCCAGAGATCCCGGCATATTTTTTTTAATTGAAGTAATACCCTTATACCATTAACTATTTTAAATTATAGTTCAGTGGCATTTAGTATATATAAAATGTTGTACAATCACCACCTTTCTTGAGTTTTCAAACTTTTTCATCATCCTAGAAAAACACTCCATAATCATTAAGTAATCAGTCCCTCTTCCTCCATCTTCTGGTAACCACTAATCTGCTTTCTGTCTCTCTGTATTTTCTAATTTTGGATATATTGTATCATGTAAAAGGGATTATACAGTATGTAGTCCTTTGTGACTGGCTTTTTTCACTTAACATATTTTCAAAATATTTTCATATTTTATCCATTTTGTACCATTTATCAGTATTTTATTCTTTTTAAAATTTTTTTTAGATTTTATTTATTTATTTGAGTTAGAGAAACCACAAGTGAGAAAAGGGGCAGAGGCAGAGGGAGAGGGAGAAGCAGACTCCCTGCTGAGCAGGGAGCCCAGTGTAGGGCTATTTGGATCCCAGGACTCTGAGATCATGACCTGAGCCGAAGGCAGATGCCCAGCTGGCTGAGCTACACAGGCACCCCTCCGTGGTTTAATAATATTCTGTATGGATATATCACCTTTTATTTATCCATTTATTAGTTCATGGACATTTGGGTTGGTACTATGAATATTGCTTGACATTATGAATAATACTACTATAAACATTTGTATACATGTTCTGGTATGGGCATATGTTTTCATTTTTCTTAGATGTATCCCTGAGAGTGGAATTGTTCCTAGGAGCCAAGTGGTAGCTCTGTCACATTTTGAGGAACTGTGAACTGATTTAGTTAAAAAAATTTTTTTTTCTGTGAACTGTTTTTTTTTTTTTTTAAGATTTATTTATTTATTCATGAGAGACAGAGAGAGGCAGAGACATAGGCAGAGGGAGAAATGTGGGACTTGATCCCGGGACCCTGGGACCACGACGTGCGCCAAAGGCAGACGTTCAACCAATAGGCCACCCAGGTGCCACTCTGTGAACTGTTTTTTTTTTTTTTTTTGTGAACTGTTTTTTTACAGTGCCTGTACTATTGTACATTTTCAACCAGCAGTGAATGTGGATTCCAATTTCTCCACATCCAAGCCAACAGTTATCAGGGTATTTTTTTATTTTACCCATCCCAGTGGGTGTGAAATGGTATCTCATTTGTGAATACTAATTTTGATTTATATTTTTCTTTTGTTTTTATAAACATTTCTCTAATGACTAATGATGGTATGCATCTTTCCATGTGTTTATTGGTTACTTGTATATCTTCTTTGGAGAAGTATCTTCAAATCCTTTGCACATTTTTTAATATTTTGTTTAAACAATTTTTTATTATTATTTTTTAAAGATTTTATCCATTTATTCATGAGAGACACAGAGAGAGAGAGGCAGAGACATAGGCAGAAAGAAGCAGGCTCCATGCAGGGAGCCCGGTGTGGGGCTTGATCTCTGGGACTCCGGGATCACGCCCTGGGTGGAAGGCAGGTGTCAAATTGCTGAGCCACCCAGGCATTCCTTTAAAAAAAAAAAAAAAAGATTTTATCCATTTATTCATGAGAGACACACACACAGAGAGGCAGAGACATAGGGGAGAAGCAGGCTCCATGTAGGGAGCCCATATATATTTTATTTATTTATTCATGAGAGACAGAGAGAGAGGCAGAGACATAGGCAGAGGGAGAAGCAGGCTCCCGGTAAGGATCCCAATGCAGAACTTGATGCTGAATGCTGGGATCATGCCCTGAGCCAAAGGAGGATGCTCAACTGCTGAGCCACTCAGGTGTCCCCCTTTGTACATTTTTAAATCAGGTTATTTCTTTTTATTAAGTTGTAGGTGTTCTTTATATATTCTAGATACAAAACCCTTATATATGCTGTACAAATATTTTCTCCTATTCTCTGGTTATATTTTCACTTTCTTAATTGTGTCCTTTGGCATGAAAAAGTAAAGTGTGAAGTTAAATTTATTTTTCTTTTGTTGCATGTGCTTTAGGTCTTTTATATAGGAAACTATTGTCTAACTTAAGGTCACAAATATTTATGTCTGTGTTTTCTAAGAGTTTTCATAATTTGAGCTTTTACAATTAGGCCTTTGATCTATTTTGAGTTATTTTTATATATGATATGAGGTTTTGGTTTGCTTTTACAAAGCAGAATCACATGAAATGTATTAATATTTTTACTTGATAATACATCTTGGCTATCTCTTCTGGTCAAGTATATCTTTTTTTTTTTTTTTTTAAAGATTTATTTATTTATTCATGATAGACACAGAGAGAGGCAGAGACACAGGCAGAGGGAGAAGCAGGCTCCATGCAGGGAGCCTGATGTGGGACTCGATCCCGGGACTCCAGGATCACACCCTGGGCCAAAGGCAGGCGCCAAACCGCTGAGCCACCCAGGGATCCCCCTGGTCAAGTATATCTTTATGTATTTTTAAACATCTGAATAATTTCTTAATTTATAAGCTTCCCTTTCTAGAGTAATGAATGATACCTATGAGTTTACCTGTAGTTACCCTTGCCTGCTGAGTATTGATCCAAACTCTGTTCAAAGCCAAACTTTAGACCAGTTGCTTTCAGGCTTTTAATGTGTCTATTTTGGGATCAACTAAAACATCGTTATTTGTAGAGTTAAATACTACTGGGGAGGCACAATCTAAGACATAATTGCCCTTTTATAGAAACCATTCATACTAGTTAGACTATCCCTCTGATTGTTTCAAGGGAATATTTTTGTTGCTTTGTTTTACATAATTAACAAGTGCAAACTTTACTGAGATGATACGGGGATTAGAGTCATCTGACAAGGATTTTAAAACTGCCGTCATAACACTGCTTCAGTTAATAATTACAAATGCACTTGAAATAAATGAGTAGCTAGAAAATCTCAGGAAAGAAATAGAAGGTCTATAGATGAACCTAGTGGAATTTTAGAACTGAAAAATACATAACCAAAATTAACTCCGTGGATGAGCCCAGTGGCAGAGTGGAGAAAGCAAAGATGCAGTGAACTTGAAGATAGGATAATAGAAATTGTTCTGTTTAAATAAGAGAAAATAGACTGACAAAGAAAATGAAGAGAACCTCAGAGACCTATGGGGTGTTCGGAAAATATCTGATATTCATGTCATCAGAATTTCAGGAGAGGAAAAACAGTATGGGAATGAAAAAGTATTCAAAAAAATAATGGTTGAAATCTTTTCAAGTTTGGCAAAAAGCATACATCTATAGATTTAAGAAGCTGAAAAAACTGTTAACATGATAAACCTAAAGAAATCCACACCAGGACACATAATTAAACTTCAGTAAATTAAAGATGAAGAAAAATATTGAAAGCAGCAGGAGAGAAATATATCTATAGAGTAAAAAACAATTTTTTAAAAGATTTTATTTATTCATGAGAGACACACAAAGAGAGGCAGAGACATAGGTAGAGGGAGAAGCAGGCTTCCTGCGAGGAGCCCCATTTGGAACTCGATCCTAGGGACCCTGGATCACGCCCTGAGCCAAAGGCTCATCCATTGAGCTACCCAGGTGTCCCTGGGGTAAAAACAATTTAAATGATAATGGATTTCTCATTAGAGACCTTGGAGACCAGAAGGAAGTGGCACAAAATTTTTCAAGTGCAGAAAGAAAAAGACCGTTAACTCAAAATTCCATATCCAGAGAAAGTATCTTTGAAGAATGAAGATGTTCTTAGATGAAGAAGATTCTTGAAACAGTAAGGAAATGATAAAAGAAGAAATCTTGGAACATTAGAAGAAAGAACAATGGAAAGAAAAAAATGGGTAAATATAATATACTTCTTGAGTTTCTAAATTATGTTCAGCAATTGAAATATTGTCCTATGTGGTTCTCCTCTTTGTAGTGGAAATATTTAAGATGATTATATTACAAGTGGAGAAATGGTAAGGTGACATAAAGGCAACATAACAACTTCTATACTTCACTTGAACTGGTGAAATGTTGATGATATTAGACTGTGATGTTACATCTGTAGAATGTAATACTAAGAGGAACCACTAAAAATATCTGTATTAAAGTGATACATTAAAATACACTATAAATAAATCAAAATGTTTAACCCACAGGAAGGCAGGAAAAAGAAAATAGGAAAAAAAAAAACTGAGAACAAACAAAACAAAAAATGACAGACTTAAGCCCTAACAGTTTAAGAATTACATTAAATGTAAATGATCTAAGTACATAAGAGTTTGGCATAGTGGCTATAAAAATATAACTTTATATTGACATAATAGCTTGGATGGACCTTGAGGGCATTATGCTGATTAGAAAAAGGCACTCAGGATGCCTGGGTGGTTCAGCGGTTTAGTGCCTGCCTTCCGCCCAGGGCGTGATCCTGGAGTCTCGAGAGTTCCTCGTTGGGCTTCCTGAATGGAGCCTGCTTCTCCCTCTGCCTATGTCTCTGCCTCTCTCTCTCTCTCTCTCTCTCTTTGTGTCTCTCATGAATAAATAAACAAAATCTTAAAAAAAAAAAAAAAGAAAGAAAAAGGCACTCTTAAAAAGGCCACTTTCTATATGAATCTATTTGTATAATGTTCTTAGAAATGACAAAATTATGCAGATGGGGAACAGATAAGTGGTTGCCAGGAGTTAGAGATGATGAAGGAGGGGGTAAGCATGACTATAAAGCAGTATCATGAAGGATATCTTGTGATGGAATATTTATAGATCTTTTTTTTTTTAATAGATCTTTATTGCAATGGTAGTTATGTGGATCTACATATGTAATACCATAGAGCAACATATATGTTGTTTAACATTAACATAAATTAACATTATGTTAATTTCCTGGTTTTCATATTGTACTGGTTATATAAGCTTATATAGGGTTTCCGTAAGATTTAACTCTTAGGAGGAACTGGGTGCAGGGGTACACTGGACCCCTCTATTATTGTTGCAACTCTGTAAATCTATAATTATCTCAAAATAAAAAGTTAATACTATAGTAAGCATTGTATTCAATGCTGAAACATTAAAAACAATCATTTATGTACACACAGGCATATACGTACACTGAAATATCACTTAGTCATAAAAAAGGATGAGATCTTGCCATTTGCAACATCATGGGTAGATCTAAAGGGTATATGAAAGAAAGACAAATACCATATGATTTTACTTATAAGTGGAATCTAAAAAATAAATGAATAAAAAGCAGAAACAGACCCATAAATGCAGAGCACAAACTGATGGTTGCTAGTTGGTGGGTAGGGGGAGATGGGCAAAATGAGTGAAGAGGAGTGGGTGGGAGATATTTATGGAATAAATGAATAAATTATAGGGATGAAAGATATAGCATAAGGAATATGATCAATGGAATTGTAATAGCATTGTATGGTGACAGATGGTAGCTACCCTTGTGAACATATGTACTTGTTGAATCAATCAAGTTCAGGTTGTATACCTGAAACTAATGTAACTGTGGAATATACTTCAATAAAAAATTTAAATTCAGGGAGTTAATATTTTAAAATTTCCCACTTAATTCATGAATGCCAACTTTTATTACTTACATTTAGTAGTTTTTTGGGAGTCCTAACCTATGCCATAAGATCAAAAAAATAATGAAAAGATTGTAGGTTTGAAAAGAAAGAAAAAAATGGTAGATGATATGATTTTCTATATAGAAAACTAGAGAATCTAGGCCTAAAAATGAAAGAGTATAACAGGATTAATGAATTTAAGATAATTTTCAAAAGTTAGCTGCATTTCTATGAAGTACAAATACCATTGGCAATAACAACAAAAAAAGTGCTGTTGTGAAATATAGCAAAAGATGTATGGGGCCAAAATAAGTTAATTTCGTAGGAAATTGAAAACCAAGACATTAACGAAGGGTTAAATAAATAGACATGCTGTTTTCTTTCTTTCTTTTTTTTAAATTTTTATTTATTTATGATAGTCACAGAGAGAGAGAGAGAGAGAGGCAGAGACACAGGCAGAGGGAGAAGCAGGCTCCATGCATCGGGAGCCCGACGTGGGATTCGATCCCGCGTCTTCAGGATCGTGCCCTGGGCCAAAGGCAGGCGCCAAACCGCTGCGCCACCCAGGGATCCCGACATGCTGTTTTCAAGTGTAAGAAACCTAATTTTTTTTTTCCTGTGCCATCCTCCAGCGGAAACCTAAATATTTTTAAAATGTAATTTCCTCATTTGATTTAGAGATGTTAAATGTAGTTTTGATCAATCTTAACACTGATTTTGGGAACTTGCCATTTTATTCCAAAATTTATAAAGGTTTAGTTATCATCTGAAAACCTGTTTATGTAATAACGACATTAAAAATTAATTGGGAGGGAAGCCTGGGTGGCTCAGTGGTTGAGCGTCTGCCTTTGGCTCAGGGCTTGATCCCAGGGTCCCAAGATCGAGTTGCACATCGGGCTCCCTGCATGGAGGATGCTTCTCCCTCTGCCTGTGTCTCTGCCTCTCTCTGTGTCTCTCATGAATAAATAAATAAAATCTTTAAAAAAATTAATGGGGAAAATCTTATGATCATATCAACACACACACACATAATAAAAGAGTAAGCCAAATACTAAAGAAGTAGGCAGGAGTCTCTCACCTTAGCTGGTATCAAGATTTTAAAAATAAAAGAAGTGGGCAGCCCGGTGGGTCAGCTGTTTAGCGCCGCCTTCAGCCCAGGGTGTGAACCTGTAGACCCCAGATCGAGTCCCACATCAGGCTCCCTGCATGGAGCCTGCTTCTCCCTCTGCCTGTGTCTGTGCCTCTCTCTCTCTGGGTCTCTCATGAATAAATAAATAAAGTCTTTAAAAAAAAAAGTGTATGAGACTTAAATATACACATATATTATGACAAGTAAAGTAAAAAATAGAAATGAAGTCAAATTTAATATAGTATTCTAAGATTTAAAATAATGATACCTGAAGCAGTCTTTGTTACTCTCTGGTATAAGTATCCAAATTCCAGATTAAATCATTAAAACTAGGTAAATAAGACTTCTGAGGATTTTATTTTTCAGGTAACATCAGTGCAGTTTGACTTTTCAAGTGAATTTCTGTGTGGTTCTTTTTACTAAAACCTGATGCATGTCATGAAAACATTTTAATTTATAAAAATAGGAGTTAATTTAAAAATGGGAACTGAAATGAATGCTTTTTTACATTTCAGTGTCCTTTCACATCAATTCTTTTATTTCCTCCTCCCCCCATTTACACAGAAACTCAATAGATAAAAACCTTCGTTTTCCAGAACAGACATAATATTTGCCTTCTATTTAAAAACCCCAAGGGCCAAGATAATTACTTTTTTTTCTTTTGGTCTAAGGGCCCACTAATGA